>NC_031985.2:28239598-28854966 GCF_001858045.2 Oreochromis niloticus | reverse complement strand
TAGTCCAGCCTAGAAGTAATAAATGCGTGAGCTAGTTTTTCAACATCACTCTGAGACAGGATATTTCTAATTTTAGAGATGTTGCGCAAATGGAAGAAAGCATTCTTACATATTTGTTTAATATGTGCGTTGAAGGACATGTCTTGGTCAAAAATGACTCCAAGGTTCCTCACAGCATTACTGGAGGCCAAGGTAATGCCATCCAGAGTAAGAATCTGGTTAAATAACATGTTTCTAAGATTTTCATGTCCAAATACAACAACCTCAGTTTTATCAGAATTTAGATGCAGAAATTAGTGGCCATCCAGGTCACTGTCACAGCTATGCCACAAATTCACTCCTCTAACAGAAACACATCTATTCAATTCAATTCCATTTTATTTATATAGCGCCAAACCACTACAAAAGTTGCCTCAAACCTGACCTCCTTTATGTTTGTTAGTTAGTATGACTCTGTTGTGTTGATTCATTTAAACCGACCGTGGTCCAGGTCAGCTCATCTTGTAACCGGAAGGTTACCGGTTTGATCCCCTGCTCTGTCTGTCTTTGTCGTTGTGTCCTTGGGCAAGACACTTCACCTACCGCCCACTGGTGTTGGCCATAGGGGCCAACGCCAGTAGGCGGTAGACTGTGCCAGTTGGCCCCAGAGGGCTCTGTCTGTCTTTGTCGTTGTGTCCTTGGGCAAGACACTTCACCTACCGCCCACTGGTGTTGGCCATAGGGGCCAACGCCAGTAGGCGGTAGACTGTGCCAGTTGGCCCCAGAGGGGCCAACACCAGTAGGGTTCTAAGGGGATGGGGTTTTGGGGTATAACGGGAGGAGATAAGCTGCAGGGGCGATATGGCAGCCTCGCTTCTGTCAGTCTGCCCCAGGGCAGCTGTGGCTACAACTGTAGCTTGCCTCCACCAGTGTGTGAATGAATAGTGGAATGCGCTTTGAGGGTCTCGAAAAGCACTACATAAATGCAATCCATTATTATTATTATTATTAAACTAACATAACCATCATGCTGTAACCAGGTTTCTGTAAGACAGGGTAAATCAATTTGTTGATCAATTATTATTAAGTCATGTACTAACAGAGACTTGGAAGAGAGAGACCTAATGTTTAATAATCCACATTTCACTGTTTTACTCTTTGGTGCAGATGTGGCTACTGTATTGTTCTTTCTTTGTGATTTTTTATGTTTAAGTCGGGGGGGATGGTTTTTAGCTTGTTTTTTGTCTGTTTGGGAGCTGGCAGAGTCTCTAAGGAGATGGGGTTTTGGGGGAATAACAGGAGGAGGAAGCTGCAGAGAGGCAAGCTACATGATCAACTTTGAATCATCTGCTTTCTGCTGTGCTTCAGATTTTCCAGGATGGCAGGTTTCATTGCTGCTAGCAGCTTCTTGTACTCTTTGTCCAACTTCTCCCCGAAAGGGCTAATGTTCTTGTCTGTTCGATGCTTTCTAGGCTACACAAAACAGACAATAACATAAAATCACTGTCAGTGCTTACAGATTTTCATTAATAAAATGATCAAGTCCAGCAAACAATGTAACTTCACCATGTCTTTAAAGGCCTCTCCCCTGTAATAGGTCGTAGATGCTGGATACTCCATTCCCTCATCACGTAGTTGCTTCTTGGTTGAAGCCACCAGATGCAGCTTCTCTTCATCATAGGCATAGACCTTTTGGTCCTCACAGGTCATCAGAACGAGCTGCTCACATGGGCATAAGATGCCCTCGACCACACCAATAACCTGCATGGTTACAGCCTTTGGAAGGTAGAATTTCCCCCAGCCGTTCACCACAGGAAAATTATCTTTGTAAATGGTGTCCTTAAGCTCTGCGTTCCTGAATGTGGCACCAGCCGGCTTCTTTAAGGGGAAACACTCACCTTTATTTGCAGATACAATCTGTGAAACACTGCTGGGGAGTTGTCCACCTGCAACATATGGCAAACACATGCAGTTTCTTAAGGATGGAAATAATTATTTCAATTTCTTTTACATGAGACAGAGATGATTGTACTGTACTTTTTCTCTTTGGCAGGTGGGACATCAGACACAACAGGAAGGTTATGTTCAAACTGAAATACACAAAGATTATGATTGTAATAAAGTTTAAAGGAACAGTTTTTCCATCCATTGCATTGTTCATGTTCTCTAGTGGTCCTGTAGCCCAGTCAGATCCTCACTGTATGAGCCTAATGCCAATATTGCCAAACAAAAAAAAAAACAAAAACAAAACCTTACAGCTGGAACATAAACAGAGCTGAAGTTTATCTGACAAATCCAGGTGTGTACACTGTAATATCAGAAACTGCTTCTTACTGTAAGACATACAGATGTAGCCATTCTGATTTTCTGTCACTAAAAAATTAATTTAGATCATAAAAGTAGTGGTGGATAAATATTTCAAAACTGTATTGGTTTACTAAGACCACCGTGGAATATATACCATTTTTAAAGCTTTCTGCCTCTCTCTCATACACACACATACACACACACTGATCAAATGCAGTTAATTACTTTCTGCTGTTTGCATTAATGTGGCTGTGATACATTGGTTTCACATCTCCAATCGAACACAAACTCACAAAAAACAGCAATCAACAATCAAGGCAACAGAGTTTAAAGTGGGAACTGCAAATGGTCAACAGAACATCAAAGTAAAATATTTTAAAACCATCTTACATAATATAATAATAATAATAATAAATAAATAATAATATTATTATTATATTATTATTTATCAACAGATTGAGGTATACAGGAATCACAAGAACTGGTTTCCATTAATTCCAAGATGTATGCACTCACCACTACAGTTTTCAACGTGCTTGTTGCACATTGGAAAGGTGCCACTCATGATTCCCGGATTTTACTTACCATCACTATATGCTCAGTTGAAAGAGAAATCACAGTGGATTATTGCTTGGTGAACGTGGTAGGCTCAAAGGAATTTTTGTTTACACTATACGTGCACCCAATTACGCTTGACCAAAGGTCTTACAACCAAGCTCATATGGGCACTAAGGCCTAGTGGAGCACATGTTTGCTGGAACTGGAATGGTGTAGGAATGGCAGTGTCCGAGCCGCCCGGAACAGAGTGAGGCACAGGTGTGAATATAGTTACAGGACCAAATAAGAGACATGGAAAGTAGAATTGAACATATTGCACACAGACACAAGCTAACACAATAAACAGGAACATACATGGAAACTAAACAAAACACAGGGTCAACACCCAGGAATCCTGACAATTTAGATTAAAGCCTGAATTCATGTTTTACAAGTTTTACATGGGTTACTTTCATATTTGAGGCCAATTCATCCTTTGAAGAAGTTTATATTTTTAATCTTTGCGCACATTATTTTAAAATATATATGTATAGATTATAAGTATATAAAATACATTTAAAACATTTAGTACAATCTAAATTTCATAAATGGTCTCTTTTATATTTTGTGTTTGCAACTTGTAACATAATTCTGTTGTGCATATTGTGAAACAAAGAGCAAAAAAGTCAAAGCGTAGCTTCTGCCTTTTGGTTCAATCTCGCATTTTACGATTTAAATAACAAAAACAAACGGTGTGTTTATAAAAGTAAAAAAAACAACAACATGTGTTCTTACACTGTAATTTGACATGAGCAGCCACACGAATCTGAAATAAGTGCATAAACAACAAACCCTTGCTCACACATTTAACAAACAAGGAAAAGTTGCTGGGAGGGGTGATCAGAGATATTGCTTTGCAGGAAGAGGCACGCGGAAGGAGGGGGTATTTTCCGAGGAGGTCCAGGTGAGTAGCTGTATTCCAATCCGAAGGCTTACTGTGTGAGCAGGCAACAAGGGGAGGCATACAGGTGGAGTGCGTGAATGCGGAGGAGCGGAGATGGTTCGGCTGTAACGAATATCTGCGAGCGGGCAGAGAGCTCGGTAATGAAGGCTGGATATTCCGTGAATCTAAAGATGATTAGCAGAAGTTCTGGCGGAGAGTTGTCGTCAGCGTAAGCTTAGGCTAAGTGTTGACTGTGGAAAAACACTAACACTCACCGGACCATGACACATAGCTATTGGCCTTGATCAATATAACGATATATTTGACACAGTTCATGAAATGCTAGAGAATGTATATGTATATGTATTTATATATGTCATTTATGGAAAGGTTAGGGTAGGGGAGAAAGACAGAAACTGCTCGGTGAATTACACCGAACTGCACTGTAATTCATTAAATGATTCAGTAGTACGACATCTGACTCAATGAGAAACATAAAACAGGCTGAAATTCAGCCTGACACCCGTCTTTCTCTAGTTTTTCTCTGCTTTCAACAGCAAACGTCATCAGGTGATTTCATCCTCACTCAGAAACAACCGCCGTCTCATTTTCCAGGTATTCACTGACTTCCCAGTGTCACTGCTCGCAGTTTTGTTTAAATCTCTTGTCGCTTCAATCCGTCTCAGCTAATAAATCTTTGAACTGCGGTTCATATATAATAACATTCAGACATTATTCTCACACATTAATTAATTAATAGTTACATTATGAGCGCCCCTTTAAATTGGTTTGTAACATACCTGATACCATAAAGAAGTAAAACTAAAGTCGCTCGTGTGCACTGTTCAGAAAAGATAATTTAGTTCAGGTAAGTCCTGCTCTGTTCCACCAACATATCAGGCTCAGCTCTTACCCTCTCCCCCCTTACAAATTTCACCCTTTAAATAGTTAAAAATGTGTGTTTGGTCTCAATTGATCTCATCACAAAGTATTTGCAAAGTTATAGAGGACACACAAACCAGATCGTCATTATGTTGTTTCAAATAGCTAATTGAAATCTGAAAGCAAAAAACTTCGCAATGTGATCAAAGTGATTGTTTACTCAGGTTTATCAATAAATAAAAGTAGATATTTACACAACAGCAGAACTGTGTGCTTGGCTGTCTCCTGGAAAATGATACAAACACCGTTTGTGTTGGTTTTTTTTACTGGAGCCACTCCCAGTTAGCCTACCGTCATGAGTGTATTTACAGATATAGAAAAGATGTTCAAATTATCGACTACATATACGTTGTTTTTTAATTGCTATAACTGGAGAAAGTCCCAACCAAAGCCTTGCAGACTTCATCATATACTTATTGACAACTCTGTCATAAAGCATAGCTTCTCTTTCTCTTCTCTTCACATTCTGTAAGCCTTGGACTTAATTGTGCTTCATTCCTTTATTTCACTATGAGAAGGGAAAGTAACGCATATGCCTTTAACTAGCTGCACAGCGTGACCTGTACCGAGATGTAGCCCACTGCGCACCACCTTAGAAATAAGCAGCTGCACCAGAGCGCACTGAGCAGTGTATTGTGATTATATATACATATATGAATCGAAATTAATTTAATAGTTATGTATCTTTCGTTTTTCTATTATCACAGGTTTTTGTATTTCCATAGTCTTTGTAAATATCACCGTCACGCAAAGCAATAGCACAATGATCGGTCGTGTTATCTGAGCCGTCATTGTAAGCGAAGTGAAGCCAGCCGTATCTTATATGCCGCATAAATTTACTTGCGCTTTTACACTAGGCTTTAAGGTAGCGCCTGTACTCCTTCATTGCTGATCACAAACATATGCTGTGTCCGAATTCAGGGGAAGGATGCTCATAAGGACACTACCTACGTGACGTAGGTAGTGTCCTTAGAAGACGGGTAGTTAGGAAGTGAGCACTGTGGACAGCCCCTTTTATTTCTCCATAGAAACTTTATTGAACAAACATGAGTATACAACATAACAGATGGGCTGTGGAAAGCCTTCTAGCCTTCAAGTCCGCCCTTACTTGCGTGTTTTTCCGTCGCTACGCCAAGCGCGAAAACTTAAAATGGACCCAGAAATGTCGCTCTGTTTCTTGTACATTTCTAATTCTCGAGGAGCTAGAAAAGCCTTATCGTCGTCGCCCGCATGTTTGTACCTTAGGCTCATTAGAGACAATCATATCCAGGTAAAATAATTTCCTTTAATCTACACGCATTAGGAATACTTAGCTAATTACACGGATAACTGAAATATTGCCGGTATTGTGCCAAAAAAGTGTTCGTCTGCCAAAACTGATTTCCAATGTTTCCGTGTGTAATATGTGTAATATCTTTATGTATGTTGTAAATAGACTTCAAGATTCAAGAAAACTTATTGTCACATGCAAGTTGCCTGCAGTGAAATGGAACCCCCCCCCCGACCTTACATACACAACACAGAATACATGGGAGACAGGTTGGAGACCGGTAGTATTACGGAAAAACACTGAAATGTACATACAATGGGAAAGTCAAGGAGGGGAAAAAAGACCTCTACTCATGCTGGGCTCCTATGGAGGACAGCATAGAACAGAAAACAAAAAACTCCTCTGCACAGAGAGCACATAAATGTCCACATCACAACATTATGAAACACGTGACAAGCACAGGGTGGTAGGGGGTGAGGAGTAATCCGAAGCAAACACAGCAGCCATCCTGCCTGCAGCTATTTTTCCAGCGCTGGGCCAGACCCGCGTGTTCTCCGGGATGGGACAAGCATTGAAGGCGTTTGGAAAGGGAGGAGGATGAGTGCGTATCAGTGTATGTGTATGTGTGTGTGTGTGTCCAGAGTTCAGCTGAGACAGTGTCCTTCGCCCTGCCAGGCTAAGTAAATAGTCTTCCAGCCAACCCAGGTGGCTTGCATAGAATGGAAGAAACAGTCTAAGCACAGTCTGTTATCAGGGTGTTTTGTTCAGCTCCAGCTTGAGACCACAGCTGGCGCCGAAGGGATAGCGCATGAAGTGATGGTGATTTTTACTTAGTGCAAACAACTCATGAGAATTTCAAAGCTGTTCTAACAGTCCGACACTGGTCTCTCAATCTCCCGTTGGAGAGCCGTGAGCTTCTCCATGATGTATCAAATTTACACTCCGTGATGTGTCATTCTTATGCTCAAAGAGCAGATTCTGAGAACTCACGACCGCAGTGAGCTTCTCCAAGATGTGATCCAATTGCGCTCAGAGGTGTTATTCTGAGTGAGCTTCTCCAAGATGTAATCCAATTTGCGCTCAGAGTCTTATTCTGAGTGTTCACGGCAGTCGCAAGCTCTCCAAGATCTTATCCGTGCTGCACTCAATGAGCCCATTTTGAGAACTCACGCCTCGTCCCATCGTTATAATCCCAGCGGGCAGCCTTGTGGGGTTTGACCAGCCGATTCCGCTTTCTTAATTCTTTGATAAGCCAGGGCCAAGCCAGCTCCGATCAGCAAGAACCCTGTTATCATGGTTCCGAATAGGTAGATATCTTCAGCGTCTTCCATCGACAGTCCCGCCAGGCACACGACCCTCCAGTTCTGCCACCCGTCCATCGTGTATCCGGCAGGGAAAGTACCTCCAGGACACTCAGGCTCACCCGAGCCCAGACTTCTCGTTGAGAAAAGGGTGTCAATTGCATTCAGGGACCAGTTGATCAAATCCATAATTCCTCTTTTAGGTTTTAGAGAACAGACTGTGAGAGAGTGTTTCAGGGAAAAGTAATACATAAAAACACGAGACTAGACAAGGACATAAGAGGCTAAGCAGGGAAGATAAGGGAGAGGAGAGAGGAGGAGAGGAGAAAAGTGTGACCGCCTTCGCCAAGAGCCAAAACTTCGGTGAACATGCTTTGCAAAGGGTTTTCTATATATATATAATAATTACCTGTTTTCAAGTATCTTTGTAACTCTGGTCATAATGTAGGTACAATTGATATATTTGTTGCATTGTCTACTGTCCTCTTAGCCAGATTTACTCTTAAAAATAATTTCTAATGTCAATAAGATTTTTTTTAACTTGATAAATAAAGGATATATAAAGTCACTGCCAAAAACTGATTGCAGCTTCTACCTTGTTACAGGAATGTTGCTGGTGGCTCAAGGTGACTTGATATCGTTAATGAGGGATACATTTAACATATGTTTCACAAATTATAGACCAACAAGTTATTTATAGCAGTTTAAATACAAGCAATCAGTTCAGGGCAAAAACCAGAAATCAGTTTTTGGCAGATGATCATTTTTGGCACAACACCAGTCATTCTTACACATGTACTGTATTATATAAAATATAAACTAAATATCTTTGAAACTTATAGAATCTAATCTTTTGTTTGTTTGTTTTTTTACATGGCACTTTATCAAACTGTTGTCTGCCACAGAGTTACAAGTACTGTACTAAATAAAAATGGTAAATGGCCTGTATTTGTATAGCGCTTTACTAGTCCCTAAGGACCTCAAAGCGCTTTACACATCCAGTCATCCACCCATTCACACACCGGTGATGGCAAGCTACATTGTAGCCACAGCCACCCTGGGGCGCACTGACAGTAGTAATATAGCATCCACCATCTCCTGCTTGCATATTTCTGAAAACATCTTAGTGGTGTGGCAGCCGTCTACTGAGCCAGCCCTGCAAAACCTGTGGATGGATGATGCAGTGGACAGTAGGAGGAAGCATCCTAAAGCTCTCTTGGCAGACCACCGTGTGTGATTCTCCACTCGGCGACCAGAAAAGACAAATCACAGGTCTCAATTGCAGCACTCCATCCATGTCAGATTCAGCAACACTGCCAGAGACTTCCTGTAATCTATTACAGTTGTTAAAGAAACGGTCCAGGAACAGGTCATTCAGGTTAATCCTGTGTGAACAACTGTAAATATTGTTTTTTCATCTTTACATACTGTGTATTTGAAATATTCTTGTTTAATTGTTATTGTTATTTACTTTATTGCTATCAAATAAATGTCCATGTAATATTGTTCAAAGTTAGCATTATGTTCACACATGTTAAAAATGCCTGTAAATCAAATTGAGTTCAGTGACAATTACTGTTTGTTTTAATGCTGAACTCAAAAAAACTAACAAAACAAAGACTCCAAATAAACTCAGGCAAGCAGACAGAACACACAGCATATAAAACGGTAAATCATGACACGGACACAGAGAAACACAGGGCTTAAATACACAGAGGGAGCAATCAGGGAATGGGTAACAGGAGGGAAACACAGCTGGGGCAAATCAGGCCTAACGAGACAAGGGAAGCGAAACAAGATACATTAACATCAGACATGGACCTTCAAAATAAAACAGGAAACATAACACAGACTGAACTAAAGACACAGACTCACACGCAGGCACTGCAACAGAGGGAACAGAGACGTGGCACCAGGACAGACACAGACACTGACTGGACACGGAGATATCGCAGACAGGGGAGACAGCAACTAAGGATGCACAGAGACATAAACCATAAAAGAGAACTCTAACAAAGAAACCCAAGATTAGAAATGATAAATAGTATAATAAATTCAAAACCCTGGGTCAACGACCCAGGCATCCTAACATAATCTTGATGTAATTATGATCAGGGGTTTTGTTTAATAAGGGTTCTTTGGGTGTGACAGATAAAACCCACAATCTTACAGGGAGCACACTTAATTCAAACTGAAAGTCCAGTAAATATTCAGGAAATTTATGTTAAATTACACTTAAAATCTAAATTTACATGTGATATTATGTAGTATTGACAGTGAATTGTAGTTTTGGAGCCAATATCTGGTTTTTTGACATGTTTTGACAGATAAATCAAATTATTTTGTGCTGTATAATGTAGTATTACATCAAATATGATTGAATATACAACTTTTTTTTTTTTACATCAAATAATGTTATTTAACCCAACTGTTAACTGTATATTTCTGTGGATTTAAGCATTATTATTCATATTGCCACATTCATTGACCTTGTTTGTAGGTAATTTCATTGTGTGATCACATTAAAATGTTCCTAGTTTAATGTCTAACAGCACTTGGACAAGGCAGAATCCCATGTAAAATTAGCGCAACAAACTCTATTTTCATTACCGAAAATAACCGTATTTTTATGGGACAGTTATTTTCTGTTATTTTCTGGTCATATTTTGGCGCCCCAGCTGCCGGAATATTACCGTTTTTTTAAGATGTTTTTTTTTTTCCTATTTATAGATGATTTCATTGTTTAATCACATTACCATGTTCCTAATTTAATGTTTAGAGGCACTTGAAAAAGGCGAGATCCCATGTCAAATTAGTGCAACTAATTGTATTTTCATTACTGGAAATAACCGTATTTTTATGAGGGAGTTATTTTCTGTTATTTTACGGTCGTATTTTGGCGCCCCAGCTGCCGGAATATTACCGTTTTTTTAATATGTTTTTTTAACAGTGTAGGCTTCAGTTTATGTGAGCACCTTCGCTCACTAGATTACTGCCGAGAAACTGTAAAGGAGGTTTTTCTTCAAGAGCACATCGTGATGGAAATGGTGGACCTTAAATTTTTGGAGAGGCCAAAGCTGCTACATGCATAAAGAGACAGTAAGTTGCCCAGATGGCACATGCTCCACTTTGTGTGAGGGTGGATTTTTGTGGATCCTCAACACAGATCTGTTTGTCTGTATTTGAGCCGGAAATACACAGTTTCTGCCGTCTTGGCAGAATATTTGTGACTTACAATGCTCTGAGGAACACCTGGCATTGTGCTTGTGCAAAGCCACGAATATCTCATAAAAACATAGCTAAATGGCATTCCTTCCAGACACAGAGAGACATCTTCAAATCAATCAATATCATCAGGCACCCCATCACAGATGACTCAGGAGAGTTCTTCCTTTGAGGACAATGCTGCCGTCGAAAGGAGTATACGCTATATTTTTAAAGAGAAAAAAATTCCTGGATTTCTTCCAGAAAATGTCATCTCACAGAAAATGGATCATCAGAAACAGCTCTTTCCATGTGAAACGTTGTGCCAGGTGTGCCCAGAGCACCCAAAACTTGATGAGGCTGTTGTAATTACCAATAAAGCGAGGATTGTCAGCATGATAGGAGTGATTGAGAGTAAGTTTTAATGAATAAGATTAAATATCAGTGTGAAATAATTAGTTATAATTGTTCCTATACTAATGTTTTGACATTAATGTGATTTGTCTTTAACAGATGTTTCAACACACCATAGATCGTGTCCTCAGTGCCACATGGTCTACAGATACCAGGAGTGGACAGATGGGCTTCACAACTTTGACAACCACGTTGTTTTGTCTCTTGAACTCTGCCTTTTTTGAGAGAAAATCTGCAGGTGAGGATCGCAAAAATAAAATATACTCATCTGAAGATTGCTTTAAAAATGTGTTTGTGTCATTATGGTATGTTGGTGCCCAAATTTAAATATCTGTGTAATCACAGTCTTCTTCACCCTATTGTCATATTACAGAACCATGTATCCGCTTCAAGGGTCATTGACTCATTGGAGGGCTTAAGAAGAGTGAAGTTTCCTTCTAGGGATACCATTTTTCATGCTTATTGCCATTTTGAGGCTTTGACTGACGCAGAATACATGTACTCCTGCATAAACTGTGGGTTTCACCTCCCTGTGGTAGTTATGGACTTACACAGAAAAGGGGTGTTCAAGTTAGCAGGTAAGTTTAATGTACATTTGTGTTTATAGTTCATTGTGTACATTATGTGCATGTTCTTATGAGTCAATTTATTATAGTGAGTGACCTCAAAGCCCCGGAAGACTTCAATGGTGAACATGACATTGAAGGTTTTTGGCACTCTATTCACCTGGAAATGATAAGCCGTGGGTTTTTTCCAAGTGAGTGATGGCAAAAACTTATTGAAAGTCATTCAGTGTTTTAAAGTAATTTAGATTGTAATTAAAAACATGCCATTTTCTGTAGGCGGCGTGAAGAATCCATTTTCAGTTCCACCAAGTTACACGCACTGGGCACCATGGATCGGGAGTGAAACTCGAACAAGTGACATTGTGCTTAACACAGAGTTTCAAAAAGTAGGAACAAGCTCTTCACATGAAGCAAAGCTTAGCAGTGTCACAGAAGACCATCTGTTGGATGAACTCGCCAAACAAAAGGTAACATTGCTTTGAATTTTTCAGAATATGTGACATAAATTTCTGGGGTTGTTCCATTTACAGTTTTCCCTAATTACTGTCAGGTTTGAGTGGTGAGAAAATTCTGTAAAGCATGCAACATCGACTCCAAAGGCTCCCGCTTTGATCTCATCACCAGTTATCCTTTTATTGTCTCATTAGTTTAACGTTATTGTTTGTTTTAATTTAATTTGTATATTTCCTATTTTTCAAATTTTAATTTTGTTTTTATGTGTAACTTTTGATTTCCAAGTTATGTCTTGTTTCTTTTTTGGAATTTTTACGGTCATTTATTATCTATTCATTTTCAATCTTTATTATTCATTGTTATTATTACGTTTTCTTTTTCTTTATTTTATTGTATTATCCTTTTATTGTCTCATTAGTTTAACGTTATTTTGTTTTAATTTAATTTGTATATTTCCTATTTTTCAAGTTTTAATTTTGTTTTATGTGTAACTTTTGATTTCCAAGTTATGTCTTGTTTCTTTTTTGGAATTTTTACGGTCATTTATTAATTGTCATTTATTATCTATTCATTTCTTTTTCTTTTCTTTATTTTTATTGTATTATCCTTTATTGTCTCATTAGTTTAACGTTATTGTTTGTTTTAATTTAATTTGTATATTTCCTATTTTTCAAATTTTAATTTTGTTTTTATGTGTAACTTTTGATTTCCAAGTTATGTCTTGTTTCGTTTTGGGAATTTTATGGTCATTTATTATCTATTCATTTTCTTTATTTTTATTGTATTATCCTTTTATTGTCTCATTAGTTTAACGTTATTGTTTGTTTTAATGTAATTTGTATATTTCCTATTTTTCAAATTTTAATTTTGTTTTTATGTGTAACTTTTGATTTCCAAATTATGTCTTGTTTCTTTTTTGGGAATTTTTACGGTCATTTATTATCTATTCATTTTCTTTTCTTTATTTTATTGTATTATCCTTTTATTGTCTTATTAGTTTAACGTTATTGTTTGTTTAATTTAATTTGTATATTTCCTATTTTTCAAATTTTAATTTTGTTTTTATGTGTAACTTTTGATTTCCAAGTTATGTCTTGTTTCTTTTTTTGGAATTTTTACGGTCATTTATTATCTATTCATTTTCAATCTTTTATTATTTATTGTTATTATTATGTTTTCTTTTTCTTTTTTTATTGTATTATCCTTTTATTGTCTCATTAGTTTAACGTTATTGTTTGTTTTAATTTAATTTGTATATTTCCTGTTTTTCAAATTTTAATTTTGTTTTTATGTGTAACTTTTGATTTCCAAGTTATGTCTTGTTTCTTTTTTTGGAATTTTTACGGTCATTTATTATCTATTCATTTTCAATCTTTTATTATTTATTGTTATTATTACGTTTTCTTTTTCTTTTTTATTGTATTATCCTTTTATTGTCTCATTAGTTTAACGTTATTGTTTGTTTTAATTTAATTTGTATATTTCCTGTTTTTCAAATTTTAATTTTGTTTTTATGTGTAACTTTTGATTTCCAAATTATGTCTTGTTTCTTTTTTGGGAATTTTTACGGTCATTTATTATCTATTCATTTTCTTTTTCTTTATTTTTATTGTATTATCCTTTTATTGTCTTATTAGTTTAACGTTATTGTTTGTTTTAATTTAATTTGTATATTTCCTATTTTTCAAGTTTTAATTTTGTTTTTATGTGTAACTTTCGATTTCCAAGTTATGTCTTGTTTCTTTTTGGGAATTTCTACGGTCATTTATTATTTATTATTTATTGTTATTATAATTATGTATTTATTTTATTTTATTTTCGGTTGTTACAGACGGGACAGACATGGAGAAAGGGAGAAAGAATGAAAGAAAGAGAGGGAGAGAAAGGAAAATAGAGGGGAGAAGAGATGGTGAGAAAGTGGGGAAGAAAGAAATAAAAACAAACAAAACACCTGGATCACCTGTATGGAGAAAAAACAAAACAGAAGAGAAAACAAACAAAAAAGAGCAACATAATAAATACAACACCATTACAATAAACTAGCTAGTAGTAGATAACAGTAGATACTAAATATTAAATGTTATTGTGCAGTACACAAGATCGACAGCGCACCATGTGCTTTGAGGTAGCAGCCAAGAAAGTGTACACCTGTGAGCATGAACGCGCTTGTTTTTAAAAGGTTCCTACATGTAATGATCTGTTAGAGGGTGTGGGGAGCCACAGCCCCGTCCACCAGGGTATGAAGCAGGTATGGAGGAGATCAAAACTCCAGACATCCAGAGGCCCTCAGAACACAAGAGACCAAGGAAGACCAACAGAGGGGCAGCCGCGCCACTGTCCCAGAAAGAGCTGAGGAGAGTCCCAGATGAGGGGTCACTCAGCTCCGCCGGCAGCCAGCTGCACCAGAGTGACGGAGCCCCAGGCCGAGAGGCCGAGGGCACCCCAACCCCGAAGTGGCCCGAGCGAGCCCCAGGTTCCAGGCCCCGATAAGCAGCCACCAAGGAGTGAGCCGGTGTGTACCTGGACGCCCATCCCTGGACACAAAGACCCACCAACGCACCGATGTCTGAGGGCGTCTGCCACTGGCAGGGGAAGTGGTGGGGGGAGATAGGCCTCCATACCTTGGAGGGCCTGAGATGTCCCCAGAGAGGTGGCGTCTGATACCCGACCTGAGATATGGACACAGACATACAGGCACACACAGATACAAACATCCCCACCCTCATGCTCTCATATGCAATTACTCAACACTCACCCAACGTGGAGACAGACATAAAGAGACACTGTACACACAATCACACTCCCCAAGCGTACTCTAAGCCCCGGGTCTAGGTACCCTTGCCCCTGGAGGGGGAAACTGCACCCAGACCCAGGTGGTGTTACCCTTTTCCCTGCGGTGGGGAGATGCAGACCGCCCTGACTCTGCAGCAGCAGGGAGGCCCCACATTCCAGACCCCAGTCGGACGGCCAACTCCTCCTCCTAGCCCCCCCGCTCCAGCGGACCGCAGAGAACGGGGGTGTGGGAAGACTCCAAACCTCCCTCCACCCGCTCATATGTAGTGTTGATGCATGTGTGTTCTAGGGTGCATTTAAAACCCAGGAGGGCATGGAGCTACCTGCCAGAGAGCAGCAGGTAAGCGCATAGCCCCTCCTGATAGCCCTCAATGTCTACGTGTATTTAAAATTGAGAGGTGGGCAACGACGCAAGGGGTTAGGTGTACACCCTGATGGTAATTTGGAGTCCGTGTAGCGTGCCCACCCCCAAGATCCTCTATGTATGTGTTATGAGAGTGTGAGTAATGTGAATGTCTAAGTTGTGAGATAAAATTGAGGCACAGGCAGCCAGAAGGGGACAGAGGGACGGGGGGGGGATGCCTCCCCTGCACCCTGGTGACACACCTTTACCCCAAGGCCCTGCATGTGTGGGTGATTGTGGTGGAGCGGGAAGAGGGAGGCAGCTAGAGATGGGAGGGAAGGAAGGGAGGGGCAAGTGACCCCTCCCTGGGGCCAGCTCCCCCGCTGACCCCAGTAGGCACCCCCATACTCTGCAACCCGCCAGGGAAAGGGGCCCAGGCCCATCCAGACCAGGGCCCAGTACAGCAGCGCCGCCTGGCCCCACAGAGCCCGGGACAGCCCACCCGACCCCACCACAGAGAAAACTGGACCCACCCCGTCATCCACTCATCTTCCAGACTACACGAGACAATAGACGCCCAGGCTGAGATCTTCCTCCACCTCTCCTGTATCTCCCCCTCCTGCAGAGTGAGTTCCTGAAGAGAGGAGAGCTCCTGCAAGATGTAACAACCTCCCCCACCAGTCGAAGAGCCCCCCAGGTGGCTCAATGCACCGGCGGCACCCTGCGCCAAGGCTGGGCCCCCATACACCCACCCGCCCACAACCCCGGCAACACACCAACCAGGACCCAAGCCCCCGAGGCCCAGCCAGGGCCCCAGCCCGGAGACGGAGCACCCCCACAATCCCACGCCCGTCCCGGACCCACCCCGGGGCAGCCAGGCTACCAGGTCAGTAACCCACGTCCGTCAGCACAGACCCTCCCCTAGCCCCGCTGCACGCAGCCACGAGGAAACCGTCACCTAAGAGCCAACAGAGCCCTTAATCGATTTATTAATAACATAAAACCTTTAAACTAACACACAACACATATAACAAATATATTCAATTAAATAAATGTCTTAATGCATAACTCATTTTGGAACTGATCTTTCAAGAAGTGAAAACAGTCTGTCCATCCTCTCCCTGCTGTCCTGCGCTTTCCTCTCCTCAGCCTCTCTTTGCTACCTCATATGAGGTCTGATGAGGTCTAGCAGCTCATCATTCCTGTCTCTTTTCCTCTTTTTCCCTGTTGTGGGTAGCTGACTCACTTCCTCATCGCTTTCGTTTTGGTCACCCACTGCTGTGCTTGGCCCTGGAGTGTCCTCAGGGAGAGAGGAAATTAGGACAGGAGGCCTAATGGAAGGTATCTGTCCTATTACCTCATCCATGAGGGCAAACCAGGCCCAAGTAGCACTGACCCCCTCTCCTGACCCTGCATACTTGCAATCCTAAAGGCAGAGGAAATCAAAAATGACAGTAGACAAATAAAAACAACACAAAAACTCTTAGTAATTGTACATTTATTAACGTGTGTTCTTAAGAATTATCTTCTTGATAACACACATACGTACTTTGTATTTTTTAAAGTTAACCCATGTCTTCGGGCCTGCAAGGGGGTGACTTTCACCAATTCGTTGCGTCACTGTGACATCATTGCCTCCAAATATGGCATCGAAGCATCCTTCCCTTGAATTCGGACACACCCCAAGTCTCATCTCTCGTGCGGATTTCAGACAGGAGAACAGCCATTTCACCCTCATTCTTGTTCCACTTTATCTGCTGTATTTGCTTTAAACGTTTTACTTCAATGCCGTGACCCGGATTCGAACCGGGGTTGCTGCGGCCACAACGCAGAGTAGTAACCAGTATACGATCAAGGCTGGTCAACTGCGGGGTGAACGGCCATGTAGTCAATCACCTCCAATCCACAGGAGTCCATTTGAAACTAGTGATGTGCGGATCGATCCTGAAATATCGATTCCTCCGATACCAGTCATTTATGTTCTAGAATCGATTCTCACATTAAAATATCGATATTTTAGTAATTTAGGGTAAATTTGTAGTTTATCATTAACAGGAACACAGTGGAAAGAAACTATAACATTCGGATTATCTACATTCAAAGGAACTACTTCCTCTTCCGCCTTTCATAGTTATGTGCGAAATACGGCTGTGTAAATGTCTCGCAGCCGCTGGCGCGCGCACTCACAACAATGGCTGAGCGTAATTGGAGTCATGTGCAGACGTATTTTACCTCCACAAACAGCTGAGACGTGGTTTGCGATACATGTGGCAAAAAAGTGCTCCAAGAGTGAGGTGTTGTGGCCATACTTGCCAACCTTGAGACCTCAGAATTAGGGAGATATTCAAAAGGGCTGTTGGGGGGGGGGAGTAAATACATTTTCAGTGTTTATTTATCGGATAAAATACATTAAATGTCACCGTTATTATTGGCCAGCCTGGAAACAGCGGGGGTGTCCAAATTCAGAGGCTGCTTCCACCTGAGGACCCGGCCTTCGCGGTCTAAAGAAAGCCGGGTAGTACGTCATGAGCTCCCGCCGTGGAGTGAAACTCTGCTGTCTGCTCCTTGCTATCTAAAATATAACCGGACGCTGACGTAAACTCTCGACCGTCTCACACTTCTGTTTAATCAGTTTCCTGTTTGACGTTTATTCAGCTGTGTGAAAACCCCGGAGGAACCCTCCCGAGGAATTAATAAAGTTAAATTTAATTTAATCTAATCTAATAACTTTAATCTCAGCCAAACCGATTTACTCACGAACAAATAAAACACTGAAAAAGCCAAACAATACAATTTTTAAGTTATCAAAGTGACTTATATATCATGTTTAACCCGAGTAGTGAAAAACCGCGGGGTTTGAAAACGATGTGTAGATCGGCTCAGATATTTGAAGTGTACACAGCTACATTCTCACCTGAAAATATGTTAAAAGTTTTTTTGTGACCCAGAAAGAGAAATAAGAGTAATATTAAAACTAAGTCGCTGCCGTCATTGTTGGAGACTGGAATTTGCTGGCCGCGCTATGAATTCTGCGATATGGTTTTTCAATTTTGTTGTCAGGGTTGTGGAGATTCAGAAATTCTTTTATTGTTGCTATATAACCTGCATTATTATAATTGCATTAATAACATGTTTTACAGCATTATTTGATTAGTAATATTTCTTACAGGGTTCATATTGCATTGAATATGTTTGTCATCACATTCATTCTATTCACAGGTAGTTTATTTTATACACATTGCATATCTGTGCTTGTTTAGAGTTGATGTTCCATCCAAGAGGGTTGTAAACTTCACTGGTGAGAGTGTCCAGGTGATACATGTTGAGGGAAGATGAGAACATAAAAGGTTAATTGCATGCATGCTTACAATACACAAATTAATCTAGTAGCAGGCCTGAGCGAAGGCCCAAGTATCTTCTGCTCCTTCTTGAGACTTGCTGCAATTTAGTCTACTTAGTGATTAATGACGAGTGTCCATTTTTAGCTCTTAGAGACCCTGTAGCTTGAAGTTGGTTACCTTAAAAGGCAAGTGTCTTTGACCTCTTTGTAACTGGCTGCCCTTTTAGCGACCTGGTACCAGATGACTGGAGGAGATAACCAGCCCTCAGATACTCTGAAGGCTTAAGACTATGATTGTGCATGGAAGGTGTTATGGAAAAGAGAAGTTATATGTCTGTGTCTTGCTATTAAAAAATGTACAAGATGTACCATTGTCTGCAAAACAATGACTGCACATAATGTATTTTTGACCTGTATTTGACGCCATGGGGGGCGGATACCCCAATGCTTTAAAAGTGTTCTCCACATGTATTTTTAGCAGAGAGATAGAAAAGACTCATGCTGTAATTTTGTTCTGTATTAATAAACTCACCGTTTGATTGCACTTTTCTGGGGCCTCCGTGGTTTGTTTCACTGCTCTACATTGATCGATTTCGCGACAGGGTGGAAAATCGGGAGAAATTCGGGAGAATGGTGGCTCCAGGAGATTTTCTGGAGGGGCACTGAAATTCGGGATTCTCCCGGAAAAATCGGGAGGGTTGGGATGTATGGTTGTGGCAAAATCACTAATCTTGTCAAACACCTCAGAGTAAATCATATCACAGAATATGACGACCGTATGTTGAGGCGAACTGAAGATGAGGACAGGGACAGGTGCTGCTAGGGCGAGACAGACGTCTCTCACGGAGTCCTTTAGTGCTGCAGGCAGGCAAGGTGTTCAAATAGCGCACAACTTCAGTTTTTTTATTTCTGTATGAGGAACTCTGCATTATTAAGTGATAAGAACAAGTAGTCTGATGTCCTGTAATCATTATGACGCTATAATTTGAGATACAATAAATAAAATAAGTTTTTGTGTAAAGTATCGGTATCGGCAGTGGTGGTCCTAGCCTGTTTGGCGCCCTGGGCGAACACTCCCTCTGGCACCCCCCCCCCCACACACACACAAAACATATTAAGGATTGTACATTAACATAAAAATGTTGTACACACACACACATATGAAGAGAGACAGAGTATGCATAGTGCAAACGGCTACCAAACAGCCATCATAATTCGTCATACAATGAGAACAGGACAAATCAACAATTGACAATGACTAATTAATATTAAAATCTGTAACATAAGGTATTGTTTGGAGTTTAGTCTGTTACTGTTGCTATTTTTACCATTTCTTCTTGGAGCAACTGTAACCCACTCAGTTTCAACATGCTTACAAACCTGGTTATTCCACCAGTTCAGCTCTCATTCACATGACAGATAACTGGTATAAATATCTAGATATGGGAATTTGGCCGGGGTGGTATTTTTGGATTTCAGTGCTGCATTTGATTTGATAAATCATGATCTTTTGATAGATAAACTAAAATGTTAAGGATTTTCACCAGCTGCTTTGTGCTGGATGGAAAGTTATTTGTCTGGAAGAAGGCAAAAGGTTTATTATAATGGTTATTTCTCTGAGGGCTGTGAAATGAACTGTGGTCTACCCCAAGGCAGCTGCCTCGGTCCACTTCTCTATTCAGTCTTCACGAATGATTTGCCGTACGTCCTGGATAAATTTCATCTTGTAATGTATGCTGATGACTCCACCATGTTTTATTCAGCAAGTAGCTACTCTGAATTGACAAGCGTATTACAACAAGATTTGCTGAACGTGTTTGACTGGATAAGTAAAAACAACATGATTTTAAACGTGTCTAAATCCAAATCCATGTTAATAGGAAGTAGAGTACGCTTAGTCAACAGCCCACAACTAAATCTTTCCATAGCTGGATCGGTATTAGAACAGGTCACCCAGATTAAATTACTTGGTGTTACCATAAACCACCACCTTTCATGGTCTCAGCACATCAACTCTGTTATTAAGAAAATGGGACAGGGCATAGCTATAGCTAGGAAATGCTCCTTTTATATTACTTCTTCAATTATGAAAGATGTCATTAATGCACTAGTATTATCTCATCTAGAGTACTGCTCAATCATTTGGTCAGCAGCTAATAAGACAGATCTGAACAGACTTCAGTTAGTCCAAAATAGGGCGGCCAGATTAGTGTTAAGGTGTTCATATTATACAAATATTGATAAAATGCACGATAAACTTTCTTGGCTTTCTGTACAAGCTAAGTTATACTATGGCTTACTTGTATTTTTAAAGAAAGCAATACTGGTAAACACACCACACTTTTTTATGCTCAGTTGCAGTATCCAGATGAAATACATAATCATGCTTCACGATTCTCAACTAACCACAATTTAGTAACTCCTCGAGTTAAAAGTAACTTTTTGAAAAACTCTGTTATATTTAGAGCATCTTTTCAGTGGAATAAGTTGCCTTATGCAATTAGAGAATTGGCTTCTATTCATAATTTTAAAAATCACCTAAAAGCCTATTTAGGCAGTTTTTAATTTATTTGTAAATATTGTAAGAGGGTAATGTCACTTGTAATGGAAATTGTGTATTTTGTTTGAGTGTTTTTATATATATTTTTTATATATATATCTTTACATGCTTATATTTTCAGAATTGTAAAACCTTACTGTGGATGTAAGAGCGAAATTATGTGGATATTTTGCATCCACTTCATTGTGTAACATTTTATTTGATGGTATTTGATGGTTTGGGCCCCAGGAAGACTAGCAACCACTGTTGTGGAAGCTAATGGGGTTCCTTATAAATAAACAAATAAACAATAAACATAATTTCCTTAGGGATTAATAAAGTATTCTGATTCTGATTGTTTCAGGATGACCTGCCATTATCCAATGACACATCTGCTTACCTGTATCTTTTGCTCGTTTCTCCTCCTCTTCTTTTCTATTTTTTCTAAACTGAGCACCTGATGGCTTTGAACTTTTCCTGTCCATCTTCCATTGGTTTTAATTTTGCACTCCAGTATGAACACCCATCCCTCAACCCGAGGATCACCACAACATTACCTAACAGACCTACACCTTAGTTCACAGATTCACTTTGTCTAAGGTGCATTTCTGAGATTTCACACAACCCAGGATTCAAATCATGAATCCATAATGGGCTTGGATTTACAACATTATAAATGAAATGTGCTCTATTTGGAAGCAGCCGACCCCCCTCCCCTTGAGACTTTAAATCATCAAACTGTAAATTTTAAATTGTTATTGATCCCTTTACCCCGAGTCCTAAAGTGTATATTCATTTTCTTACTCTTCTTATATTTATTGTTTGTTTACTTGCACTGCTGTAACTGGAGCCTCGTCGTCTCGTCCCTCTATATACTGGACTGTATGTAGCGGAGATGACAATAAAGTTTACTTTGACTTCAGCAGCGAGCAGGTGCACCGAGGGCTCTTGCGCTCACTTTTCGCGTATAGAATTTTGAAAAAACATCGGTGCAAATTATAAGTCTGTATCATAATGTCTGGTGTTTTCGTGTTTGTTGTTTTGTTTTTATTTTGTTTTATTTTGCGAGTTGGTTATTAGATGCTGCTCCAGCCAGCCAGAGAATCCCCCGCCGCCCCGCCCTCTCCTCCCTGTGCCGCAAGCAGCAGGCGCACCTCGCAAACGGAGGGCGCCTTTACTCCCAGCAAATGGGCGATAGAAAACCGATCGCTGCCTATGGCATTCCCAATATGCGCTGGCTGACGTCGGGGGAGCATGAGTACGAGCATTTTTTTTTTTTTTGCCGATGCCCGTGATGCCGCCCCGGGCAACCGCCCGTGTCGCCCGTATCTAAAACCGCTACTGGGTATCGGATCAGTATCGTCGATACCACCCTGAATATTACTTGGTATCGGATCGGAAAGGAAATCAGTGGTATCGCACATCACTATTTGAAACCCACTAAGTAGGACTGTACATTTTAAGATTCACACGTTTAGGTTGTATCAACATTGGAACTACAAACATGTTGTGCTTTTCACTGCCAATTACAGTCTGGATGTTGCACTTTTTCTTAATCCACCGTAAAAACCCGGTATCTGCGTGTAACAGCTGACCTGTACGGTGTGCAGAAGAACACCAAAATGTATTTACCGTCAGACCACGAGACGTCCCTGTGTTAATGCAGATACTGTTACTGTGCATAAATGTGCGCATCGTTGACACAGATTTTTGAGATCTACATAAAGGAAAAAAGCACAATAAAGATTGTAAGTGCAACGAAAAGCCAGACGTGTTTTGATGATGTATTATGCAGACGATGGGTTGCTGTGCAGCCGTGATCATATAGTGGTTAGTACTCTGCGTTGTGGCTGCAGCAACCCTGGTTTGAATCCGGGTCATGGCAGAATGGTTGTGTTTGATGTTCAGTAATGATGCTGGATTCGTGATTTCTTGCAAGCTTTTTTTCCTATGTAACTGAGCAGACATTACATGCAAGCAGCTCGACTCCCGGGGGCGGATCCAGCATTAGACCTTTCTCACTTGGAGCAGGTATATGAAACCAGCATTAATGAACAATACTAGTCAAATGTTCTACATTCCCTTTCTTTAGCTTAGGACTGTATAAATGACTAACAACATCTTTAGCATAATGCATTAACAACATATACTAATCCATAACATTCTAGCCTGGACATTAACGATTCACTTCACACCTGGAACTGTGTCATTGGTAAGAACATAGTAAACATTTAACCTTGTCAACATCACGTCACATGTAGTGTCCATTAATTTTTTCTTTCTTTTTTTTTCATGTTACAGTCCATCTCTTATGCCCTGGTGTTCATACTTGGGGTTTAGCTTGCAAACTCTCAAGATCATGTAATTACTTGCCAGACGACAGGGGGACTGGACAGGGTCCTGTGCCAAGTCTTGTGTGAGGCTACATGTTTGTTCCTCAGTGTGTTGCACAGGTCTTTGGATGTGCTGTGGGGAACTTGCGGTTGGTGGTTGGGCCACGATGGAATCATCTTGGGAATCTCCGTGTAGTGGTGGTGGTTCAGGGACTGGGAGGACATGCCTGCGGTTCCGCCTGTATTCTCCGCCTTCCTTGATAGTCCCTAAGGAGTCATGTCCATGACGCATTTGCATCCTCACAACCTCACCTGGCATGAGGGGACATGGGGTCTGCTGGTCTTGCCATAGTATTTCTTTTGTGCATGGTGCTTATGAACTGGGTTTGTTTTAACAGCTCTGTTGCTTTTGGTGCTGGGAATGAGCAGACGTTTACACACAGGTAGGATAGTGCGTGTCTGTCTTGACATCAGCCTTTCAGCTGGAGAACCTAGTGTTTGATCTCGTGGAACATTGCGGAGATTGCGTAAGTTGAGGAAGACATCTGTTCCATCTCTCTTTGACCTTTCCATCAACTGCTTTGCACTGCGAACTACACGTTCAACCAGTCCATTGGCCTGCGGATATTCTGGGCTACTTGTCACATGAACAAAGTCCAAGGCCAAAGCAAAGTCTGCGAAGCGTTGGCTAGTGAACTGGGTGCCATTGTCTGATATTACTTTGTGCGGCCAGCCATGGACGGAAAAGTGTCTTTTGAGCTTCGTAATGACGGTGTTGGCAGTTAGGTCACGAAGCAAGTCTACCTTGAACCAACCTGAGTAAGAGTCAACTACAACCAGGTGATGTTGCCCATTCCACTCAAAGATGTCAGTGGCGACGGTTGACCAAGGTAAGTCCGGCACTGGATGTAGCTTGAGTGGCTCTTTTTGTTGATGTGGCCTGATGCTGTTGCACACCAGACACACAGTTGTTTCTTGCTCTATATCTTCAGTCATTGTCAGCCAAAAACACGATACCATGAGCCCTGTGTTTAGTAGCTTCTGTGCCTGGGTGCCCTCTGTGGAGGATGGCGATATAATCCTTTTGCAAAGACTTTGAGATCACTGTCTTTGGGCCTTTCATGACAATGCCATCTTCAAGGGTGAGTTCATCTCGATATGGGTAGTACTGACAAATTTCTGTGGGCAGCTGAGTTTGTCTGCAAGGCCAGCCTCTCATTATGACACACTGTAAAAAAAGTCAGTAAAATATACAGCAAAACACCGTCAAATTCCAACGGTAATGGAGCGTAAAACCAAAAACTTCCTTTTACTGTATTAAATAGATTGAATAACCGTTAATTGTGAGACTGGATAAAACTTTGTTTTTTACTGTGATAAAATGTTGAAATTATAAATATTGTCTGTGAAAACAAATAAATATGCATACATTTTACAATTAAATATTGTAACGTTGAAAATGTCTGAAAAACTTAGATTTTACGGTATTATTTGAGTAAAACTACATCTTTTCGGGTTGTGCACATTGGAATTCACAGTATAAAGCTGTAGATTTTTAAGCAAACAAAAACATTCATTTTTACAGAAGCAAGATGTTAAACAATAGGGTCCACTGTAATAATACAACCAGTAAATACCATTTAAAAAAAAAAAAAGCAAATATCAGCAGTGAAAGACAATAAAATTGATAGTATTTTTTTTTATTTTAAAATTCAGATACTGATATACAGATTAAAAGTTAGGCCTGCAGTATATCATTGTTAACCTTCTGATAAAAAAAAATCAACAGCAAAAGAAGATGTTAAAAATAAAGTTCATGGTTGTGAATAAAATTGATTTCAATAATCTTTTTTAATTATTATTTTTAAAACAACTTTATGTTGTTGTGTTTCACGCCATATTATCAGACCACCTTAAGTGGGTCCGCCTTAAATTTTGAGTTTGTGTGATCGCTGTTGATTGGTAGCTAAACTGCTGGTAAACTGTGTACAGACGTTTTACGTTCGAATTGCAGAGAAAAAAAAATTCTGGTTGCAACATTGTGCAGTATAAGCGAACCATTTCACCAAAAAAAGGGGAAGCAAGGCAAGACGTGGCTGCAGCGGTCTGCAGACGTGACTTCTGATCAAATTCGAACCTCCTCCTAAAGAAACAAAGAGCGACATTATATTGCGGGATGACGTCACCTGAAAATGACCAATAGCGCGGTGCGCTGCTGAGCTGTGTGCCAACCGCTCTTTTTTTCATGCAGGAGACTCAAGTTGGCTTCGCTATCGGACACAGTTTTGAACTCGTATATTAGCGCCATTTATTGCTGCTTGGACCACAGCATCTTCGGAATTTGTAGACATCCTGGCAGCATACAATTAGTTCGAGGTGAGGTGAGTACATGCAACTTCAAGTTATCTCTGTTATAAAAATCCACCAGCCCAGCGTTTATAGATAATTTTAGCAGTTCGTTTTTTATGAGTGAGGTTGTGAATTTAGTTAGCATTTGTGAGTTGAGTTAGCATTACTGTCGCCAGGGAAGCATTGCTCTGGATTAGTTTCTGTGTTTGGCGTGCTTAATTCGCTAGGGAGGAATTACCAAAGTACATGGAGTTATGTTAACCTGTAATTTCTGTGGTAAGGTAGTTCAGTCATCAAGGGGCTACGTGCTTCATTGTAAACTGCATCGGAATGAGCCACGTTGTTTCTTTCGGTGTATTGAAGCAGGCTGCAAGCAGACATACACCAGGTATGGCGTGTTTAAGGCTCATTTTTACCGAAGACACTCTGCCCCCACCCATGTCACTGGTGTGGCGGTGGTTTTTTCGTTTACATGTGCAATGGCGATGTGAGAACGTCAGTGTCAGAACTCTCTCTTTATGATTAAAAAGGTTCGTTTTGTTCCTGCCCTTTTCAGACACTGAATTTGAGCAGAAACCATAAGGATACTCAAAGGACCTGTGACTCTCAGGAAATGGTGAGATTTCAGGTCATAATCTTTTTTTCTTTTTTTTCCATTAAATTCATTTCCCTTTTTCCCTTTACAATATTGCTGTTTTGTTTTTGTAAACAGCATCAAATGAGAGGGACAGATGAAACAGTTTCAAGACAATGGCAGGAAAAACATGCTGAAGATTGAAACAAACCTTGGCTGGAAATATTTGGTATGTGTTTTACCGTAAATCAAATTGTTGAAAAACATTCAGCTACACTGCAACACAGGGAAACTTGATTTGCACTTAATTTCTTGTCTCATTATTTATATACAGTTATTATTGTTTATGGTGTATGCCCTTCTTGTTTTCTTTCTGAATGCAGAAAGTATCTAGCCAGTCCACAATGAAAAGCTTCGTTGCACCCCATGAGTCTTCTGGCAGAAATGATGGCGCCTGTATTCTTTGGTTTCCCTAAACATCACACCCTGCCTGTTTATACAAGGCTCTTCAATTAAGTCTGCACCCAAAGATTCAATAAGAGGTAAGCAGTGGTATTATTCAAGTTTTGCTAAAGAAAGATGGACAGGAGACACTAATCTTAATCAGCCGAGCTCAGGTTCATGTCCAGGTGAGCAGTTTCATACGCTATAAAATGTAGATTGAATGATAGGTCTCATCACCATGCATTCAGCCATTAACTTCAAGTTCTATGATAAATCAATAGGAAACTTAAATACGTTTTCCAACAAATTATGATTGTGATTAGGGCTGTGTTGTCTACAGGGAGTGCAGAATTATTAGGCAAGTTGTATTTTTGAGAAATAATTTTATTATTGAACAACAACCATGTTCTCAATGAACCCAAAAAACTCATTAATATCAAAGCTGAATGTTTTTGGAAGTAGTTTTTAGTTTGTTTTTAGTTTTAGCTATTTTAGGGGGATATCTGTGTGTCCACGTGATTATTACTGTGCATAATTATTAGGCAACTTAACAAAAACCAAATATATACCCATTTCAATTATTTATTTTTACCAGTGAAACCAATATAACATCTCCACATTCACAAATATACATTTCTGACATTCAAAAACAAAACAAAAACAAATCAGCGACCAATATAGCCACCTTTCTTTGCAAGGACACTCAAAAGCCTGCCATCCATGGATTCTGTCAGTGTTTGGATCTGTTCACCATCAACATTGCGTGCAGCAGCAACCACAGCCTCCCAGACACTGTTCAGAGAGGTGTACTGTTTTCCCTCCTTGTAAATCTCACATTTGATGATGGACCACAGGTTCTCAATGGGGTTCAGATCAGGTGAACAAGGAGGCCATGTCATTAGTTTTTCTTCTTTTATACCCTTTCTTGCCAGCCACGCTGTGGAGTACTTGGACGCGTGTGATGGAGCATTGTCCTGCATGAAAATCATGTTTTTCTTGAAGGATGCAGACTTCTTCCTGTACCACTGCTTGAAGAAGGTGTCTTCCAGAAACTGGCAGTAGGACTGGGAGTTGAGCTTGACTCCATCCTCAACCCGAAAAGGCCCCACAAGCTCATCTTTGATGATACCAGCCCAAACCAGTACTCCACCTCCACCTTGCTGGCGTCTGAGTCGGACTGGAGCTCTCTGCCCTTTACCAATCCAGCCACGGGCCCATCCATCTGGCCCATCAAGACTCACTCTCATTTCATCAGTCCATGAAACCTTAGAAAAATCAGTCTTGAGATATTTCTTGGCTCAGTCTTGACGTTTCAGCTTGTGTGTCTTGTTCAGTGGTGGTCGTCTTTCAGCCTTTCTTACCTTGGCCATGTCTCTGAGTATTGCACACCTTGTGCTTTTGGGCACTCCAGTGATGTTGCAGCTCTGAAATATGGCCAAACTGGTGGCAAGTGGCATCTTGGCAGCTGCACGCTTGACTTTTCTCAGTTCATGGGCAGTTATTTTGCACCTTGGTTTTTCCACACGCTTCTTGCGACCCTGTTGACTATTTTGAATGAAACGCTTGATTGTTCGATGATCACGCTTCAGAAGCTTTGCAATTTTAAGACTGCTGCATCCCTCTGCAAGATATCTCACTATTTTTGACTTTTCTGAGCCTGTCAAGTCCTTCTTTTGACCCATTTTGCCAAAGGAAAGGAAGTTGCCTAATAATTATGCACACCTGATATAGGGTGTTGATGTCATTAGACCACACCCCTTCTCATTACAGAGATGCACATCACCTAATATGCTTAATTGGTAGTAGGCTTTCGAGCCTATACAGCTTGGAGTAAGACAACATGCATGAAGAGGATGATGTGGACAAAATACTCATTTGCCTAATAATTCTGCACTCCCTGTATTGTCTCTTTTGCATAAGCCACACCAGAAACGCTCTGTGTGGATAGCAAAGTCTGCGCTGTGGGAGTGTCTGGACCCTCCACGCCGGGATCTGCCGCACAACCTCGCACTGGTCCCCAGGGGCACGGCAAACTTGTAAGCCCTAGTTCAGCTCCCGAAAAATATGCTCGAGTTGTTCTTGTGTCCGACAAAAATGAGTTCTAATATGTTTTATTTTTAATGTTACTGCGTTGAAGTTAGCACAATTTAAATTCAAAAAATTTAAATTGAATGGCATCTTGACGGGGACTTGGTGAATGGCTTAAAAAACTAATACATTGTTTTACATCTTGTGCACTTGGACAACACTTTAGTGAAACTCGAAAAGTGGGACACACAATATGGAGATGATGACTTGACATTTGTTAGGGAGGAGTGTAAGTATAGAGAGGAGGAATTCCTACTTCCCATTCATGTACTCTGCAATGTGCATTGTGTCCTTGTAACGTGTTTACTTTTTTTCTAAATAAATAGCTGTGAAAAAAACCATCAAAGTTGAGGTAAGTATTCACCACAGTATAGTGTTTTTTTATTAGGGTCAAATTTCTCTTTGGGTAAAAATTAAGCCAACATCCAAGTGTCAAATGTCGGTTCTAAAAAACAAGTCAGTCTCTGAAGCTTATTTGTGCCACAGATGCTAATTCAGTGACTGTGAGAATGTGCAAGGAATGTTTTGGGACCTTTCTGATCTTAAAAAACTAACTTTGTTGTTACATTACAGCAATATTGAGGAAAAATTTAACGGCTGATCATGGAGCAGGATGAAGGTCAAAGGGAAAGTCCCTGCCACGCTTCCGGTTATGCTTCCATCCTGCGTAGCCATCCAGCCGGTCCATGCTATATCGCCCCTCCTGACCCGGAGTGGTATAACGTTTTGTAGAAAAGTTTGATTGATTTGCTCACTCACACTCTCTCTCTCTCTCTCTCTCTCTCTCTCTCTCTCACTCTTACAAAAATAATAAATTCACTGGGTTTTTTCTCATACGTTTATGGTACCCGACGGAGGAAGCATTGACCGGGACTGTCGTCTGACTCCTTCTTGATATGCGTAAAACAAGGCCGTTTTCTTTTAGGGTTTCTGTTTTTCTGTCTATTGAGAAAACCCGTCGTAAAAGTAGCTCAAAAAAATGAAGAAAAACTCTTTACTTTGGTCTGAGAAGGAGTGGCTGCACAAAACCAAAATACCTCATTGAGGTGTTTTAATAAAAATATTTGGGATAGAGTTCTGAATATGTGCTTTTTTTTTCTTTTTTTTTACTCGAGGTTGTTTTGCACATACAAGGAGTTGGGACCTTTATGAAATTCTTTGCTTGGCTGGAGGCATTAAGAAATACTAATAACGATTAGAGGGGTTGTTGACTCCTCCTTGATGTGCGTAAAACAAGACCGTTTTCTTTTAGAGTTTCTGTTTTTCTGTCTATTGAGAAAACCTGTTGTAAAAGTAGCTCAAAAAATGAAGAAAAACTCTTTACTTTGGTCTGAGAAGGAGTGGCTGCACAAAACCAAAATACCTCATCGAGGTGTTTTAATAAAAATATTTGGGATAGAGTTCTGAATATGTGCACGGTGCTTTTTTTTTTTTTTTTTTTTTTTTTTCATTACTCAGGGTTATTTTACACGTACAAGGAGTTGAGTGAGCGGCCTGTATGAAATTCTTTGCTAGGTTACAAGCATTAAGAAATACTAATATTGATTAGAGGGGTTGTTGACTCCTCCTTGGTGTGTGTAAAACAAGGCCGTTTTCTTTTAGGGTTTCTGCTTTTCTGTCTATCCAGAGTTTTCTGCTAATGAGAAAACCTGTTGTAAAAGGAGCTCAACAAATGAAGAAAAACTCTTTACTTTGGTCTGAGAAGGAGTGGCTGCACAAAACCAAAATACCTCATCGGGGTGTTTTAATTGTTTAAGTAGGACCGAGTTCTGAATATGTGCGCGGTGCTCTTTTCACTAAGGGATATAATTTTTTTTAACACACACAAGGATATAGCTTGCCTCCACCCGGCACTATATATAAATGCAATCCGTTACTAGTCGGATAATCTTAAAGGTTTTTATTTTATTGCGCCTATAATATGATTAACATAAGAAAGTAAAATAAAACCGCTATTGAAAAAAGAAATGACTCTTTACCGAGAAAAAAATGGTTATCAAGATCATTGTCATAATACTGAAGCAATTAAACAGAATTCAAACTATGAGTTTGTCTGTGGAAAACTAACTGCCGCTCTGTCTCACTATACAGCACTGACTCAACAGAAATCTGCTGCATCACCCCACTGAACTCTCCATGCCCCAGGAACCCTCCCTCTCTGATCCCCCCCAGGAACCACCCCTCCTTTTTTCCCACCGGATGCGATTAGTCACACATATGGAATCGATTAGACACTTCCGGAGTACCCCCCTCCCCTCACCGGATGCAATTCGTCGCGCTTATGGATCATATTACAGACATCTGGAATCGATTAGTCACTTCCGGAGTACTTCCGGTAGGGTCAAAAGGTCAAGGCTGGGGCCATCAATCAAAAAGATGGCACAAGCAGGGGTGTTATTTTTTTGTGGTTTTTAGAAGTATCACAAGAAAAGTTTATTTCTAAAGGAATACATGTTGTTTGTGGTGCTCTATTTAAAAACTAGTAGCCTCTGTCTCTTTCAGAGCGCATAAGAATGTGAAATGCCCCTAAAGCAGTTAAATCAACTATGTGTAATCATTGAGTCTTACTGTTGCAGTGTGTTTGTGACTAGTAGATAATTGTAGGGCTAGTTGCATTAAAGGAACATTGGGGGTTCATACAGTGCTAGGTGTGGCTAGGCAAAAAAGCCACAGGTATATTACTACTAAAGGGAATTTCATTCTGTATTATTCTCTATTATTCTCAGTTTATTTTTGTTAAGCAACATTTGTCCAAATAGACATTCACCGTGTCGGTGTGTGGTGTCTCTTTAAGACAACCTAAGTCAAGGGTTGATGATATCATTAGTATGTGCCACTGCCCTCTCTGTGGAGTATGTGAACAACATGCTTGCATGCGAGTGCATGGAGAGAGAAAGACTTTACATGTTTGACCTGTTTAGTAACTTTTGCAACGTAATGGGTTGTATGAACACTGTGTGTCATGTTTGATAAGCAGCAGCCATTCAACCACACCTTGTAAGGTTGACAAAGAGAAGGTGCATTAAAGGATAACGCTGTGGAATTCCCAGTTCCAGTGTGATTGTGTATTTTCCCAACTATCCTGCTAAGTGTTTCTACCACTCCTCTCAACCACTGAGTACAACCCAACGTTAGAGTGTAACTAGTACATTACACAGAGCTGAAGAGTAAAAAAAGTTTGAGCACGCTAGTGTTAGTGTGTGTGTGTCATTACAAAAAAATCCACATTCATACTGTAAGAGCAGACCATCTTTTATTCATCAGAAACAGATCAAAGCAGATATGTCAGGTCACCTCAAGCAGATGATTTCATGAAATCTCACTCTGACTCTGGGTTGTAAATTTTTAGGTGTTTCTCAAATCCTTTTCTTTGTGTATTTTTGTCTCGATTCCTTTTTAACACATCCATAAGATTGTCATGAACCTCTTTCTCTGCTTTCTTCCTGTTTTCAGCTGAGTATTTATTCACATTTGTTTTTTTTTTAACTTCTTCCTCATTTTTAAGCAAGTTGCTCAGGCTCTCAGCTTCAGCACAATTACCATAATCCCACTCTTTGATTTGTTCTGTGTTCAAGCCAAACAAATTGTGACATGATCTGCAAGGATCTTTTTTATTTCCACTCCTGATGTCAAACGCTTCACACCTGATATTTTTAGGTACTTTAATGGTTCCATCAAAGTAATTTTTCTTATCCATTTCTGGATAATAGGTCATCACTGCACCAGATACATATTCGTGCCAATTGTTAAGACAGGAGGCAGCAATCACAATTTGCCCCGTGTTAGGACCTTTGGTAGACATGGAGACTCCGTAGTACCTCTTTGAATTTTGGTCGGTTTTGGATTTCTGAGAAATGCAGATGGTGGAGGAGACCAGATACTCTGGGTCCAAGCCTCTAGCAAAACGTTGTAGACTCTGCTTTATTTGTTCTTCATTTTCAGGATTTTTGTGCAGGACGATCTGGAAATGGTTACAGATATTGATGTTACAATTCTTTTTCCAAATTTCCATAGCTATTGCTATTTTATAGATACTGTCAATATTTTTTTTTAACAACAATTATCATGAAATGAAACTAATACTCTGACAACCTTTGTTAGATTGTGTCATAACCACAAGTTTCAACTTCAAGCTGAAATGATTTGCTATGGCAAAACTGATATTAAAAAGAAACAGTGTGAGAGGAAATTGATTAGTTGGCATTTTAAATGCTTTGGTCACTAAGACTCGAAAAAGAGTTACTAAATTTATATTAATAAAGCTTACTTTATTTGAAGGCAGGAAAGAAAACTAGCAAAAATGCAGGCTGTGTAACACAACCCTGTCATTAAAACGATGACTGAGTTATAAATACTTGATTAAATTAATGTTTAAAATACAGTTTTAGGTTTTATATTTTCTGCTGTCGCCTCAGTGGGTGTGAGAGTTAAGATTAAATATAGCAAACAATTCAAATGTTAGTCTATTTGCAAACTTGATTTAAGGTCATCAAATAGGCTACATATTGTAGTATTGTAATTCTCACCAGAGGTTGGTAACAACCCATCTAAATTGCACATGCAAGGAAACCAAAGCATAGATGTCCATAGATTATGTGAATAATGATAAATGACACAGGGAAAAAGTATTGAACATGCTTACTGAAATTTATTTCAATATATCTGTTAATCAGCTGTAACTTCACAGCAACAAAATGTATATGTGACAGAAATTAAAGATAAAATATAGAGAAGCAGATAGGACAGTTTATTGATGGAAATATTAGACTCTCTAAGTGAGCAGGTTGATTTAGAGTTAAATTTAACTCTTTCTGAAACCGAAAACCAGGAGCTTCCCACTTCTCAGTATAAACAACTCTCCAATTCTTCCAGGGTTGTTAGCTAAACCTTCTTCCTTAAATGGCGAAGGACTTGATTTTTCATCCAGAAGAATGTAAGATCAATACTCGGTCCTTTAGCTTTCTTTTAGGACTTTACCAAAGTCTGAATAAATGGCCTGTAGTGATGTTCGATTCGTGAACGAATCGTTCAATACTCGAGAATCACTTTACTGACTCGTGAATCATGATTCACAAGCGCAACTGACTCACTGACTCATCCCTGTTGCTGTTAGCAAACTAATTCCATTAGTAGAAATATATCTAGCTTATAATTAAAATTGTGGGGGAAAAGACAACAGCCAGTTTCTTAACAAAAACATTTCTGCTCTGAACTGGAAGAAAAAACCCTGAGTAGAAGCTCACATCAAGACAATAGCTCCTCAGTTCACAGTAGCACCGCTCAGCTAACATGCTAACAGCACATTTGAGTTACTCACCCCCTCCCTTGCTGTGCTGAATTGTAGCGAATCACTCAGGACTCACGAACCCCCTCCCTTGCTGTGCTGAATCGTAGCGAATCACTCACCCCCTCCCTCCTGGCTCACAGCTCAAACAAGTTGAACGAATCACTGGCTGTGTCCCAATTCAGGGTCTGCACACTTGAAGTACGCATTTCAAGTGCGATTATGTCACCGCCACGCGACGACGGCTGTCCCAATTCAAAGTGTACTTCAAATGCGTACTCCAAATGCGCCGTCGATTTCCCCAAATATCAAGCGTGGTCTGGTGCACGCTTCGTGGTCCCATATATCCCACAATCCATAGCGCGGCGGTGGGTGTGGATAATTTTGCCGCAAAATACGGCAGAAGGGAGCGGCCGAAGAGTGAACTGTCAAAAGTAAGTACTGAATATGATGTCACTTATTTATGTGCGAATGTTTAATAACGAAGAACATTAAAACATTACTGTTGGCCACATGTCAGGAAAGTTATGTGACATTAGTGATGTTTGTACTTTCAGCGGTAACTTGGTTTTAAAGCCTCTACTTCTAAATATATATATAGTTGACCTTAATCTTACAGAGAATGTGATGATTTTATGGATAAAGTCAGGCATATATCCACAAACACAACAAGCTGAAAGTCAGTGATGCTGCTCGGTTTGCAGTCCTGAATATCACGGCACAAGCAGGATTCACTGCACTGTTAATGTTAGCTATGTTATATTGCTGCCTCTGTTCGGTGGTGTCAAGCCAAACAGACTCTAACGTGTGTTTGAACGAGCTGACGGTTCACTCGTTAAGCTGAAAGAAAGATGCTTTAATCACAGGAGTCACACATGTGTCCACTGTACCATCTGGGAACTCTTCTTGTTTAGCACTCGTAATAACACAAACACTAAATCCTCCTTCTCTTGTGCTGTTTTGTAGCAGTGTATACACCTGAGACTGTCACCTGTCTGTCTGTCCTGCACTCGCTCTCTTTTATTACACAATCAGAGAGAAAGAAAAACTATGAATATGTATTTATAAGTTACACTTGTGCTTGAATCCTGCAGCTTATCACACATCTGATTTCCATGTGTGACAACTGCAAGTGTCCAGAGTGAGGACAGACTGAGGGACCCACTGCTGCACATCATCTGTGAGGCTTTGCACCCCTGATGATCCACCAGGACAAACTCAGCAGTGTGTGAGGAAGAGGAGGAGGAAGAGCCAGCAGCAGCTGACAGATGGAGAGAATAGACAGACTGTTCCCTGTTTGTGAAGGACTGCTAGAAAAGTTTAAAATAACTAATTGTCTGTCCTGAATCAGTCTTATTAGGTAATGTTCAAATAATGTTATCATTCCAGTGTTTTCAGTGTGGGAGAAAGTACTCAGGGCCTTCAAGTTACACACTATGAAAGGCAGCAACAAGTTTAATATTCAGAAACCTAAAGTATGTATCAGCAGCAGAATGGAGCTAAAAATAAATGTTTGTTTCAGTTCTATGAAGCTTTGAGTATTTTGGATTAGTAGTACTGCTGTGTTTGTTGCATCATATTGCTGTAATTGTTTATATGCTTTATATATTCTGAGGTAAGTTGATCTATAGTGTTACATCATATTCTATAAGGATGTTATGTGTTTGTATACTTTCTGCCCAGTTTGACCCATTTAGTAGAAGTCAGCCTGTTTAAGGCTCTGATATCTATTCTGTATGACTTAAAGCAGTTATGACATGGTCTGATTTTCTCACCCAATAAAGGAATATTTAATATATCAGTCTACTCTTCATTCTATCAGAAACAGTTTTCACAGCTCGTACATTTTCCTTTTACACATATATGTAAGCATTGAGCCAAATTTAGTAATGCCAACATACTGAAGGAACAACATTTGTCTCTTATATATAATACATCTACACTGTCAGAGATACTTGTCTTTGAGTGAAGATTTAAGGTGATAGGAAATATAAATAACTGCTACTTGCATCTTTGACCCAGAGTTCAAGCTCATATATATATATATATATATATATATATATATATATATATATATATATATATATATATATAATAATCTGACAATAGATATAATATTGTCCATATTATATTAACATTACCACAGTGAGATGACTTTAGTCTCATGAACAACATTAGCTAATTATTATTTACTAACTAATCTTAAAATGACTGTTCAGTACAGAAATGAAGCCCAACTATCATGTTTTACAGTCCTGTGGTCTCAACTAATCAAAGTGATGTCATGACAAAAATGAATGACCAACAAAACATTTTTTCTCCTTCATTTCTGTCACACAATGCTGTATGAAACGTTTCTCGCGGTTAGTATCATGGTTGCTAGGCAACCTGAACAGCGCGACGAAGGCTAGACCGTCCCATTTCACAAGCCTCTGGTCGTGTCCAAATTCATGGGCTGCATCCTCCTGAGGCCGCATTTGTAGACCGATTACGTCACAGCGACGCGCCGAAGGCTGTCCAAATTCGTAGACTCCTCCGAATGCAGCCGACAAATGCATTCTCCTTTTCCCCGAATTTGAAGGATGGGTCGGGTGTGTCCTTCGTGGCCCACCATATCCCAGAATTCATAGCGCGGCCCAGCCAAACTCCAGTTTCCGGCAATGGCGGCCGCTACTAAGTTTTAAAATTACTTTTATTAATCTTTCTGGGTCACAAAATAAACTTTTAACATATTTTCAGGCGAGAATGTAGCTGTGCAAACTTCAAATATCTGCTCGGTTTATCAAGGTATTGCATATTTGCAAAAGTGCTTCAATGTTTTCGGAGACATCTGTTACCCACCAGCTTGATAGCTAACCGAGAGCTCGAGGGTCACTGAAGCCGCCGAGAACGGCACAACTCCCGGCACATCATTTTCAGATCACCGCGGACTTTCGCTACTCAGGTTAAACGTAATATATAAGTCACTTAGACAACCTAAAAAGGATATTGTTTGGCTTTTTTCAGTGTTTTATTTGTTCGTGAGTAAATCGGTTTGGCTGAGATTAAAGATATTAGATTAGATTAGATAAAATAAAACTTTATTAATCCCCCGGATGGTTTTCACACAGCTGAATAAACGTCAAACAGAAAACTGATTAAACAGAAGTGTGAGATGGTCGAGAATTTATGCCAGTGTCCTGTTATATTTTAGATAGCAAGGAGCAGACGGCTGAGTTTATTAAACTCCACCGAGACAGCGGTGACATTAATCAGAAGGCTAGACCGTCCAATTTCACAGCCGTTTACTTCCGGCCTACCCGACCTTCTGAGGACCCGGCCCACGTAGACCGCGAAGGCCGGGTCCTCAGGAGGATGCAGCCCATGAATTTGGACACGACCTCTCACTTCCGCACTTCCCGTACTTGTAGTACGCACCGTACGTAGTACGCGTAGTGTGCGTACTTCAAGCATGCATACCCTGAATTGGGACACAGCCACTGACTCACTCACCCCCTCCCTCCTGGCTCACAGCTCAAACGAGTTGAACGAATCACTGACTCACTCACTCACCCCCTCCCTCCTGGCTCACAGCTCAAACGAGTTGAACGAATCACTGACTCACTCACCCCCTCCCTTCCTGTGCTGAATCGTAGCATAGACAAATCACTCACTCACTCACTCACCCCCTCCCTCCTGGCTCACAGCTTCTGCTTCTTCTTCTTCTTGGTTGGCAACCAATGTTAAGGCGCATTACCGCCCCCTGGCTCACAGCTCAGTGGACATTTAGATGAGAAAATATATATTTGATAGATTTAAGGAAAATACTAATAAAATAAAAAATAAAATAAATAAATGTTCCCTTTAGAGTAAAATATATATAAAATAGTTGTTTTCTTTTACAATCATTGATCTTAACAGTAGGATTTACATTAAAAGAGAAACAAATTAAGTGAAAATATACATTTTTGCACTCTCTGGTCAACTGACTCAGTGACTCAAATGAATCAAGAAACCCGATTCACTTTGGTGAGTGACTCATTAAAACTCGATTCAGTAAAAAGAATCGAATTTACCATCACTAATGGCCTGGCTCTTAAACAGTCTGTTTGGAGCTGAATAATAATGACAATAAATAATAATGACAATATTTTATAAATGAATTTTGAGTGAAAATGTATCATCACAGAATGAAAGTAGCAGTAATATTTTCTTACCATGTCAAGCACACAGGAGAACGGACTCCGCCTGGGAAAATGAGTCTGATAGCATCGAAAAGGCCTGGGATAGTATGTGTTTAAGTTTTCCAACATCTCCTTGTCAGCTATGATGTCCTCTGGAGAAAAATCTTTCAAGATTTTTCCCAGAAAAAAGATGCTGTGAAGCATCTGTTCACACAAAGAGAAAGAATTTTCCATCCGGTATAAAAACAGTGTGTTCTAAACATCCTGACAGTACATTATGTCACCATCAGATAAAATACCTCATCAATCAGTGCACTTCTTGAATCTTCTTGAATCTCTCTGCTCAGTTTCGACATTTCATGAATCATTTTTACAGCGTTCGACTTGAAAAAATGTTCTTCTGTTTCTTTGTGTTGTGTTCTAAAATAATTAACAACAGTTCATTTGTTTTATACTAATGAAAGCAAATTGCACTGATAAACTGTTAAGAAAGTTAATAGATAATTCACCTGTCATTCTCTCGAGCAGTCTAAAATAATGAGAAATAAAACACATTACAAAATTACATATTTCAGTTACAACACACAAAAAGCAATGCAGAAATTACATATGTTAAAAATATGAATGAAAAAAGAATACTTAAAACCAGCAACTCACCATTGTAAGTGCACAGTAAATGAAACTGTAAAGTAAACCCTTCCACTTTAGTCAAACTATTCCCTCCTACCTATATTCTTTGACGTGATACGTCACATGACATAGTGTCACATTACCGGGTGGATCACTGTGCAGTGCATAGTGCAACTCTTGTTTTCCATTAAAAAAATTAGTTTCTTACCCTATAGTTTTGACACAAGCAGTCAACATGAATCTGAAATAAGTGTATATCATGTAAACCCTTGTTTACTTTATATACACTTTGTTTGCGTTGGATTGCATTGTGTTTATTCAAATGCCGAAAGACAGAAAAAGAATACAATTTGCAAAGAAGATGAATATTGAACAAAATTACTACCAAGCGGCTTTATGGAAAGGTTAAATGGGAGCGAAAGACAGAAACTGCTTGGTGACTATTACTGTACCAGCCCCCCTCTGACCACACTCTATTGTTTAAGCAAAGCAGAGTCCGTAAATATATTATTATTAAAATATGATTTATCATATTTCTCCACCCAGTTTTTGTATTTATAAGTATAGACAAGATAATGAAGTTGAGAGGACATATTTTTGATAGTGTAATTCAACAATGCAAAGTGGTCTACATTTGTAGGAAGAAAATTAGGTAAGCTCATGTCAGCATTCATCAGCCAGTGTAGTGTGTCAGAAAGGAGTCTACCAAAAAAAGTGGTCACACAAATTTGGTTAGTTAGTAATTCATTGAACCTTCTGTAAAATGTGTAGGGTAAAACCTGGATGAAAACAGCAGAGACCTCTTCATAGTAAAAACATGTTTGACAGGCAATACTGGTTTAATCAGTTTCGGTTTCTGTTCAGTTACTCTCCGTGCAGCCTCTTGCTTGTGTTTAACCCTCAGAGAGACATGACTCCATTCTCCTTTTGGCAACTTTATTTTCCTCAGTTCAGGTCTGGAGTTTACAGGCAGCATAACATATCATCAGCAACCAATGCTCTCACATCTCACACACTGTTTTTCTTTTTTCCTTCTTGCGCTTACTGATTACATCACAAGTCTGAACTCTAACCTCCTGGAACTAGTGAACTAAAATAAGTCGCTGAAAATGTGTCCAAAAATAAAATACAACCAAATCTATACAATCTCCAGAGATTTTTCCAGAGATTCAGAAAATGTCAGTTTTATAACCACCCTTAGATCGCAACACCTTCCCCTTACAAAAGAAAAATCTTGCCACACATTTTCTTTCTAATCTTTGACAATTCATCAACAACAGAGCATTTAACTGAAGATTAGCGAACAAATGAATATTTCACACACATATTACATATTACTGGGTGAGAGGCTGTACCATCTGTGTTTCTCATTCTCAGCACATGTCACTCATGGTCACGATGCAAAACTAAATGTTCATAGTCTTTTTGTATTGAAGGGTGGGTTATCCTTCAAAGTATTGGTGGGCCCTCCAAATGTTCACAATGGGACAAGGAAAATACCGTTTACATCCCAACATCATGTGACTACACACTTCAAAACCATGAGTTCATTAAACCTATAGTGTACCCACTACTGTCTTAACTCCTTTACACTAGAATGACAAGACTTTCCTCTATTTATTATAGAAATGAAGCTCAGAATACCTGTTTTCTTCATACTGTAACATGTGTCAATACCACATCATCATGAACTGCAACTGTGTGTTTTTTCTGTTGCATCTATTCATAGTAAAAAGGATACATGGATGATGGTGTGGCAGAGGAACGATGGATGGCACATGAAGGGCTGTTCACACTGACAGGGCATGTCCTCCATTGCTGGATGGTTGGCTGGCCTAGTTTTTCATATGTTTAGACACGCTGGGGCTGTCTGGTTCTTATTGGCTTGTGCCTCCATGTCTCAGCATCACTCTGTTCACTCTCAGGTTCAGCAGCTGGAGCTTCAACCTCCTCCTCCACACTGCATGTCTCCTCCACCTGCTCCTCTTCAGGATGCCCCTCTGCTCTGAAAGCAGGCTCAGACTTTTCCCCCGAGTGCTTCACTCCGGGGCAAGAAATCCTCTGGGTTGAGGGGTGGATCAGCATATCTGAGTGCTGTCCACATGTGACAGTCATCTTTACTAGAACTACCCGTGTCCATTTGATCAGTATTGGGCTTGGTCTAATGATGATGTTGACTGTCTCTGTTTGTTTCCAGGGCTTTTCTCTTTCAGGCTGTGTTCACACACCCCAGACTCGCCAACCAGGTAAGCACAAGTAGGTTACAGTGTAACACTCATCTTCTTCCTTTCCCCCGCAATGGCTCAGCCACACACACTGGACTATCGGGACCTTTCCTTTCGCTAATGACTAGAATCATGTCCTCCCAATAGCTGCGCAGTTTTCGTGGACCCGCTCTGGGTGTGAGATTTCTCACCAAGACTTGGTCACCTGGCTGAAGCACAGAGCTTCATGCGTGCTGATTGTAGTTTTTCTTGTGCTCTTCTTCATGTTCTGCCTCGCAATTGCATAGGCCTCTTGCATAACTTCTCTCCATTTCTCTGCAGTACATTCTCCAGTGTGCGATTGACTCTTCTTCTCTTCTCTTTTTGGAAACAGTAGATCAATAGGCAAGGTTGGTTCACGACCAAAGAGAAAGAAGAATGGAGAAAATCCTGCTGCTTCCTGCACAGTCAAGTTGTTGGCATGTGCCACTTTGTTTAAATGGTCTTTCCATCTTGACTTCTGAGCCATTTCATGACAAAATTCGTTTAAAAAAAAAACATTTTGAAAATCATTTTTTTAATGCGGAATTCAAAAATGAATTTACAAATGCAGAATGTATTCTACAATTCATTATTTAAACACAGAATTCTTTATTTCGATGCGCGTGGCTCTTGTGGTCCTCCATACATCTGCTGTACTTTGGACATGACAGAAAACTTTTACCTTCACTGTCTTTTTTTTTGTGGGGGGGGCACTGTACGAATTCAGCTGGGAGATAGCGAGCGAAGCTAGTTACCTATAGCTCTTCCTTCTTTGCGGTATAAACTCCAAACTGGGTGGAAACACCAACATTATGTTGCACCCTCAGAGAGGCATGAGTCCATTCTCCTTTTGGCAAATTTATTTTCCTTATTCAGGTTTGGAGTTTACTGGCTGCATAACATATTATCAGCAGCGGATGCTCCCAAATCTCACACACTGTTTTTCCTTTTTCTTAATAAATGAAACTAGTCAAAGTGCTCCTCCCTAACTGTTTTCTCAGACTAAATAAACACTGAGATTAACTTCCATTTTTGAAGGTTATAAAAAGATAAATGACTTCACAAAATCCATCAACACAAAGAGAATGATGATTTGTTTCACAGGAATGCACTACATTGTGTCATGAACTGGCTGTGTGGAGGTAGATGAGGACCCAAACGCAAAACTCACGGAGACAAAAAGCTGAACTCAAAATCACTGCTTTATTGCAGGCTTCACAAAGAAACAGAACTAAACTGGGAATGCTAACTGAGGACCGAGGGAACACAGAAAGGCACACAGGTTCGGGGAGGAGACATTGACGACGCGACACTGAACTGAGGGAGACCTGCACATAAATACACAGAGGGTTAACGAGGGAAGTGGGAGCACACGGGGAACACAGCTGACAGATAATCATAACGAGACACGGCAGTAGTAAACACACAACACTGACAGGAGACTGTCAAAGTAAAACAGGAAGTACAGAGGTGCAGACAGGAGGAGAGAGAGAGCACAGGCATAGCGGGCTGGGGAAACATGGAATAAAACACAAAGAGGGAAGACGAGGGCTCACAGACACACAGAGGGGCACACAGGGGGTAAAAGTCACAAGGGGAAATCAAATAAGAAACAACTTAACAGAGTGTTACATCCCCCAGGAGGATGTCTCTTCTCCCTACTAACCCTTTGTTTTGTCTAGGCTCCACCTCCTCTGTCCTGATTGGATGCTGCGGCTAATTGTTAATCAGCAGAGCACTACTAAAGGCCTGTGGAGCTGTGCTTCTGTCCCCTCTGGCCACTTTGGTTGCCATACCTGTGCAGGCTTACATGCCTTTGTAACTTGTATGAGCAGTGTTGTTTTCATGTTCAGACTGCTTGTAGGGGAGAGCTGCCTTTTGCTTTGACACCCTGTTTTCTCCTGTTTATGTGTTGTTAGGTAGGTTATGGTTATAGGTTGTATATTTTGTTTCTTTGGAGTTAGGTAAGTTTCTTTTATTTCTACATCAGGGATGTTTTGTTTGTTATGTTGGCCTTGGCTCTCCCTGACGTTATACCTCGGTCTGAACCCAAATCTCATCACCAGCATTAAATAAACCTTATACACTTACCATCTTGGCTCCTCCTTCTCTATCCACCTTTATGTTCGTCCCTTCATCCCCCTAGACTAGCCAGGGGACGTAACAAGAGCAACCCAGGAACCATGGCCTAAATAAAGAACAAAATACAAAAATACATGAAAACTAAGAATGCTGGGCCAACATGGCCCAGGATCATCACACATTGCTTTAGATCATCAAAATAAGAATTCATTGTTCATATTTAAATACAAGATGTGGCAAGTGGAAACAACACACACACACACACACGCACACAAGTTGCTAAACCAGCTGGGGAATGTTTTTTCTATTGTGTAACACAGAGTTTGATGGGCAGCATGTCCGGACATGCTGGTACAAGTCCTGGCACTTGTACAAAAAGAAAGAAACCAGAGCATCATTGATGTAGTAATTCATTTGTAGTTAAAAAAACTACAAATGTGACCTTGATCTTTAACTTGAACACAACATGGCCAAAGACTAATAAGGCATTTGAGTGAACTGATTGACTGAATTTTGACCAATACTAAAAGAGGAGTAGCGATTCATGTGAACTGTGAATGAATAGAGAGACAGGTGAGAGATGCCTTGCTGTGAAATAAGTTTATCAGACCCTCAGCCCACTGAGCTAAAAGGAGTTTGTTAATGTGGCACCTATGGGTGCCAAGAAAAAACTGTATGTGTTTCTATGTAATTAGAAGCGACTGAATTTCAAAGGGGCCAATAAACCGGGGTGGAAGGTTTTTAGATTCAGTTCATAAAGGAATGTATTTGGAGGAGAGCCAAACCTTCTTACTGACTCGGTAGACAGGAGCTGGAACACGATGTCGATCGGCCAGGCGTTTGTTCTGTTCCACTTTTCTGAGAACGGGTACTTGTGTGGTCCACCATGCATGACAGCAGTGGCACATATGATGCAACATGGAGGGTATGGCCAGTTCTCCCTCTGTGATGGACAGAAGAGGAGATTGGTATACCAGGGACATCTCAAATGGAGAAACTCCAGTGGCCGCTGGCGTAGTGGAATTGTGGGTGGTCCACCCACACTGAGAACTCCATGTGGACTGATTGGAGGAAGTCACACAGCGGAGGATTCCATGATCTGTAGGTAGTTTTGCTGTTTCCAGGGCAGTGGGTAGCTTGGGCAAGGTGATCAGCAACACAGGGGCACCACAAGGGACTGTCCTTTCCCCTTTCCTCTTCAACCTCTACACCACAGACTTCAGCCACTGCACAGAGACCTGGCATCTTCAGATGTTTTCTGATGACTTTGTGGTGGTAGGATGCATGAGCAAGGGTGATGAGAAAGAATACTGGGCTGTGGTCGTCTCCGTTGCAACGTGGTGCAAGCAGAATCATCTGCAGCTCAGCGTGGTAAAGACCAAGGAATTGATTGTGGATTTTAGGAAGATTTCAGGAAGAATTGATTGTGTTGAAACATTGATGAGGACTATAAATACCTTGGAGTACACATAGACAATAAACTGGACTGGGTTAAAAACAACATTGCACTGTTGAGAATAGATTCCTTAATATAGATCAGAGTTAAAGAGAATATAGTTTGTGATTGCTTGCAACATTATAATATTGCGGTTAATGAGTGTAAGAATACAAAATAGAAAATAGGCCTGGGATGGGAACAAAGAACTGAGGTGCAGGGCAGAAGGACAATCAACCCCCACCCCCAGGGCATGAAGCAAGAGTTACTGAGGGTGAGGAGCAGACAAAGGGCAAACGGACACTACCTTAAAAGGAGATGGGGGTCAGGGTGTCAGCACCCTTGGCCACTGCACAGGGCTTTGGAGTCGACGTCACGCCGCAATGTATTGTGGGAGCGTGGCGCCATTTTCTGGGTCCACAAATCAAAACAAACACACTGTGTTGGAACGACGACGACAAAAAACATGCTTAAAAGCAGCTCAAAAGAAAACGGACGGTATAGAGACCGATTGCGTCCAGAGGTGAAGCAGCGGTACTTGAAAAAAATAGAGTGCATCGCAAATGTGGACCCATATGAAATACGGCAGTGGAGTAAAGACCCAGACGACTTACCGCCACTGTCCTACCCCGATATCTTCACGTATCTTGTTAACCCTAACCCTAACCCTCACATTCGGATTTCGGAGTGCCCCATGTGTAACGTTGGTACCCAGTCTGGATTTATTTGATCCATTTCATAGGCAGGCTTCCCTACAGTTGTGCAAAAGAATTAGCGAATCGTTACATAGCACGTATGTCTGTACAGTCACTCAATTCTATGTTTGTTTGCAATTTCTATAACCTCCGAAAGCCCCAACGATAATATTATTAAGCTATAAAGAGTGATATGAACATATATAGAACTTACCGGAGTGAAAATGTCTGGAGCACACCAACAGATATCTGGAGATGGAAGCGAACTGGATATCAGCTCGTCTCACGGCTGCTATCCAGGCTAGACGCCTTCGTTTTGTAAGGTCCGCCATATGAGCTCCCTCATGTTGCTTCCAGGTTGGGAAAGAATAAAAAGACAAACCCTTTTTAAGCTTGTCCAGTGCCGGTCGTGCGATCGAACATTGCAGCCAACCACACAGCAAGTACGAACCATGGCTGTTGTGTGTGCCTTCGCTCCTTTTTTGATTGTGCTTTGTTTGGACCCGGAAAATGGCGCATCAGGCCAAAGTCCTTTCAGTTCAATTCAATTCAATTTTATTTATATAGCGCCAAATCACAACAAAAGTCGCCTCAAGGCGCTTTATATTGTACAATAGATTGCACAATAATAAATACAGAGAAAACCCCAACAATCATATCATATGACCCCCTATGAGCAAGCACTTTGGCGACAGTGGGAAGGAAAAACTCCCTTTTAACAGGAAGAAACCTCCGGCAGAACCAGGCTCAGGGAGGGGCGGCCATCTGCTGCGACCGGTTGGGGTGAAGAAGGAAAACAGGATGAAAGACATGCTGTGGAAGAGAGACAGAAATTAATAACAGATATGATTCGATGCAGAGAGGTCTATTAACACATAGTGAGTGGCTGGAAAGGAAAAACTCAATGCATCATGGGAATCCCTGGCAGCCTACGTCTATTGCAGCATAACTAAGGGAGGATTCAGGGTCACCTGGTCCAGCCCTAACTATATGCTTTAGAAAAAAGGAAAGTTTTAAGCCTAATCTTGAAAGTAGAGATAGTGTCTGTCTCCCGAATCCAAACTGGAAGCTGGTTCCACAGAAGAGGGGCCTGAAAACTGAAGGCTCTCCCTCCCATTCTACTTTTAAATACTCTAGGAACAACAAGTAGGCCTGCAGAGCGAGAGCGAAGTGCTCTAATAGGGTGATATGGTACCACAAGGTCATTAAGATAAGATGGGGCCTGATTATTTAAGACCTTGTATGTGAGGAGCAGGATTTTGAATTCAATTCTGGATTTAACAGGAAGCCAATGAAGGGAAGCCAAAACAGGAGAAATATGTTCTCTCTTCCTAGTCCCTGTCAGTACTCTTGCTGCAGCATTTTGGATTAGCTGAAGACTTTTCAGGGAGTTTTTAGGACATCCTGATAATAAAGAATTACAGTAGTCCAGCCTGGAAGTAATGAAGGCATGAACTAGTTTTTCAGCATCACTCTGAGACAGGATATTTCTAATTTTAGAGATGTTGCGCAAATGGAAGAAAGCAGTCTTACATATGTGTTTAATATGTGCGTTAAAGGACATGTCTTGGTCAAAAATAACTCCAAGGTTCCTCACAGTGTTACTGGAGGCCAAGGTAATGCCATCCAGTGTAAGAATCTGGTTAGGTACCATATTTCTAAGATTTTCAGGGCCGAGTACAATAACCTCAGTTTTATCTGAATTAAGAAGCAGAAAGTTAGCGGCCATCCAGGTCTTTATGTCTTTAAGACATTCCTGCAGTTTAACTAATTGGTGTGTGTTACCTGGCTTCATGGATAGATAGAGCTGCGTGTCATCTGCATAGCAGTGAAAATTTATGCTATGTCTTCTAATGATGCTGCCTAAGGGAAGCATGTATAATGTAAATAGAATTGGTCCTAGCACTGAACCCTGTGGAACACCATAACTGACCTTAGTGGGTGAAGAGGACTCTCCATTTACTTGAACAAATTGGAGTCTATTAGATAGATATGATACAAACCACTGCAGCGCAGTACCTGTAATACCTACAGCATGTTCTAATCGCTCTAATAGGATATTATGATCAACAGTATCAAACGCAGCACTAAGGTCTAGCAGGACAAGCACAGAGATGAGTCCACTGTCAGAGGCCATAAGAAGATCATTTGTAACCTTCACTAAAGCTGTTTCTGTGCTGTGATGAGCTCTGAAACCTGACTGAAACTCTTCAAATAAGCCATTCCTCTGCAGATGATCTGTTAGCTGTTTGACAACTACTCTTTCAAGGATTTTTGATATAAAAGGAAGGTTGGAGATTGGCCTGTAATTAGCTGAGACAGTGGGTCTAGAGATGGCTTTTTGAGTAAAGGTTTAACTACAGCCAGCTTGAAGGCCTGTGGTACATAGCCGATTATTAGAGATAGGTTGATCATACTTAAGATCGAAGAATTAATTAATGGCAGGACTTCTTTGAGCAGTTTTGTAGGAATGGGGTCTAAAAGACACGTTGATGGTTTGGAGGAATTAATTATTGAAGTTAACTCAGAAAGATCAATTGGAGAAAAAGAATCTAACTTAACATCGATGGTACTAAAAGTAGCTGTAGACGATATTACATCTGTGGGATGGTTATTGGTAATTTTTTCTCTAATGATAAAAATTTTATTTGTGAAGAAGTTCATGAAGTCATTACTAGTTAACGTTAAAGGGATGGTTGGCTCAAAAGAGCTCTGACTTTTTGTCAGCCTGGCTACAGTGCTGAAGAGAAACCTGGGGTTGTTCTTATTTTCTTCAATCAGTGACGAATAGTAAGATGTTCTGGCTTTGCGGAGGGCTTTCTTATAAAGCAGCAAACTATTTCTCCAGGCTAAATGATGATCCTCTAAATTTGTGACACGCCATTTCCTCTCCAGCTTACGAGTTATCTGCTTTAGGCTACGTGTTTGAGAATTATACCACGGAGTCAGGTGCTTCGGATTTGAGGCCTTAGTTTTCACAGGAGCTACAGTATCCAGAGTCGTACGTAGTGAGAAGGTAAAATTATTAACAAGATAATCAACCTCTGTTGGAGTAGTGTTCAGATAGCTGCTCTGTTCTATGTTGGTACAGGTCATTGAAGATGATAACAGTGGGTGGATTATATTCTTAAACTTAGTTACAGCACTTTCAGAAAGACATCTACTTTGATAAAGTCTACTCCCCACAGCTGTGTAATCAATTATTGTAAATGTAAATGTTATCAGGAAATGATCAGACAGCAGAGGGTTTTCAGGAAACACTGTTACATGTTCAGTTTCTATGCCATATGTTAAAATGAGATCTAGGGTGTGATTAAAGTGGTGGGTGGGTTCTATTACATTTTGAGAGAAGCCAATTGAGTCTAATAACAGATTAAATGCCATGTTGAGGCTGTCATTTTTAGCATCTACATGGATGTTAAAATCACCCACAATAATTATTTTATCTGAGCTGAGCACTAAGTCAGATAAAAAGTCTGAGAAATCAGAGAGAAACTCTGTGTAAGGCCCAGGTGGACGATAGATAATAACAAGTAAGACTGGTTTCTGAGTTTTACAGCTGGGGTGGACGAGGCTAAGCATCAGGCTTTCAAATGAATTAAAAGTCTGTCTTGGTCTTTCGTTAATTAATAGACTGGTGTGAAAAATTGCTGCCACACCGCCCCCTCGGCCTGTGCTTCGAGGTTTCTGGTAGTTAGAATGACTCGGGGGTGTTGATTCATTTAAACTAACATAATCATCCTGCTGCAACCAGGTTTCTGTAAGGCAGAGTAAATCGATTTGTTGATCAATTATTAAGTCATGTACTAACAGAGACTTGGAGGAGAGAGACCTAATATTTAATAATCCACATTTCATTGTTTTACTCTTTGGTTCAGATGTGGATTCTGTATTGTTCTTTCTTTGTGATTTTCTATGTTTAAGTTGTTTATTGCTGGTTTTTGGTTTGTTTTTTGTCATTTTGGGAGCTGACACAGTCTCAATGGAGATGGGTTTTTGGGGGGGTAGCAGGAGGAGAGAAGCTGCAGAGAGGCGTGTAAGACTGCAACTCTGCTTCCTGGTCCCAACTCTGGATAGTCATATTTTGGGGAGTTTAATAAATTGGTCCATATTTCTAGAAATGAGAGCTGCTCCATCCAAAGTGGGATGGATGCCGTCTCTCCTAACAAGACCAGGTTTCCTCCAGAAGGTTTGCCAATTATCTATGAAGCCCACATCGTTTCTGGGACACCACTCAGACAGCCAGCAATTTAAGGAGAACATGCGGCTAAACATGTCACTCCTGGTCTGATTGGGGAGGGGACCAGAGAAAACTACTTTCCACTCCCACCCCCGTGACATCACGCTCCAAAGCCCTACTAGTGTATTTCCATTGTGGGGGTGTTTACTGTAGGGGGGAGGAGACCAGAGGTTATAACTGTAACTGTTGTGTGGAGTTCTTTAGATCAGCCTTTGGCATAGGACTGCTTAGGAATGCAGTGTGCTGATCTCCAGATGCATCTGTAAGAATAATGGGTAATAAAAGGATTGTGTAAAACATGGAAACATCTCAGCGTGATCTCTACCAGGACCAAAAGAATCGCAGAGACCGGCGTTGTCTCAACAACACTTTACAGGAAGGACCCGAGTCATCTGCATTTTCTGAGGCAGCTGTGGTCTTTCAACATCTGTCGAACAACGTCACCCCTGCCCGTGGCCATCTCCCTGTACAAGTCCTCCATCTAACACACTGTAAACACTGCAATAGTTACACCCTTTTGGACAGGCTCTACTGTAAAATAGCAAATGACAAAGTTCACAGGTTAGAGTCAAATGTCAATCATCTAGATTGATTGGCATATCAATCACCTATTTTGATTATCAAGATGGCGCTGGTGTGTATGGCTTGCTGTCTGCCTCTGTCAATTGTGTTATTGTTTGTTTTCTTTCTCACAGTCTCTAGGGGCCACCGCATATATTTATATATAAACATATATAAATAAAACCACTTTTTTTTACGTTAGTAATTCCTTTTGTGCATAATTTTATATTATTGTTAATAATAAATTAATTAAAGCAACAAAACCACCTGAAGAGCCGGTTCGGAGCCAAAAGAGCCAGCTCTTTTTAGTGAGCCTGTTCTCTAAAAAGAGCCGGGTGGGCTGTTGTGGGCTCGGGTGGACGTGAGCCTGCTTGCCACTGTTTTTCAAGTCTTGGGAGTTGTGGAATAAACTTTTTGAATTTGTGCCCATTCCCACATAGCAAAATTGGTATGGCCCCGATCTGGCCCACACAATGTGCTTACACATGGCTCACATACCGCAAAGAATGACGGCCCTTGGTGGCCCAGATCTTGTTTGCCAGAGGTGGCCCACACATGGGCCAGCACAAGGCCAGTTGCAGACACACTGGTGGTCCTGTGCTGGCCCATGTGTGGATTACCTCCGGTAAACCTGATCTGATGGGCCACAAAAGCGCCATCATTTGTGGTATGTGGACCATGTGTAAGTTGTGTGCAGCCACAGGCCAGTTGCAGACACACTGCTGGCCCTGTGCTGGCCCAGATGTCAGCCTAATGTGTACCTTAATCAAGCCATATAATAACAACATGTGCCGGAACATAATAGTGCAAAAGGAACATGACGAAACTCTGTTCAGACAGTGAATGGACTGATTCTTTTATAGCGCTTCTCTACTCTCCCGGATTACTTAAAGTGCTCTATACAACATGCCATATTCACCCAATCACACACTTTCTCTAAACTGAGTGCTCCCGAACTACATTCATACACATTCACATTCTTGACCTGCAAACTGGAGGAGCCAGGGATCAAACCACTAACCTCCCAATCAGTAGATGACCTGCTCTACCGCCTGAGCTACAGCCACCAACTGGCAAAGATGAGTAAACCATCACTAGGTTTTGGATAAAGTGTACACTCACAAACCTGTCAAATCTGCATTTGAAACGTTGGCTACTATAGCAGTATAGTATTGCAACATGGCATTTGAGTCTTGTAACTAAAATAGGAAAATAGGAACATAAATAGTGCCATCATTGCCAGACCTGGCGCACATCTGGTTGACATACACTCTGCCATGACACCAGTCAGTCAGAAGTGCCAGCTTGATGCCAGATCCGGGCCAGACCTGTTTTCTATGAGCCTGGGCCACATAAACCAAACCACAATTGAGCCGGATATGGGATGTCATCACATAGACAGTGCCATCTATGCCAGTGCCTGGCCCATATTTGGATGACATACGTCTTGTCATGCCAGAAGTCAACCAGCAGTGCTGGCTTGTTGCCAGATCCAGGCCAGACCTGCTTGCTATGTGGGTTAACTTGGGCTTCACACACAACTTCTGCCCAGACTCCAGCTCTAACGAGGATGGCTCTAATAAATGCACAGTCCTTAGCAAATAAAACGTTTGTCATAAACAATTTCTTTTCTTCTAATGGATTGTATGTCCTTTTTGTGACTGAGACATGGATGAGAGTTGGTGAGTCTAGGATTATTTCTGAACTTTTGAACACACTCTTGACCTGGTGTAAATTAATTGGGAAATTGAGGATTCAGTGTTTTCTGATCACAAACCTGTTTTATTTGACATTTCTTTTTTTGCATGACTTTAAAGCTCGCGCTCCACTCAGGTGCTGTCGAGTTTTTAATTCTTCCACCGCTGCTCTCTTCTCCTCAACTTTTATGGAAAAAAATCCTTTTACTGACCCTGAGATCACCTTTGGACTTAGTCCTGATGAGCTGCTTTTGCAGTTCCAAGAAACCTGTACTGAGACCCTAAACATTGTGGTCCCATTAAAAACCACGCGCCCTAAACGTATTCCTCAGCCCTGGGTAAATGAATCCATCCGAGTGGTCAGACATGAGTGCAGGAGAGCAGAGCGAAAGTGGAAGAAAGACAAATTGCAGGTTTCTTTTGAAATGTTAAAAGACTGCTGGAAGTGTTATCAGAATACAGTGTGTTGGGATTCAGAGATTCTTTTATTGCTACCATATAATCTGCCTTATGATAAATGCATTAAGAACATGTTTTACAGTATTATTTTATCAGTAATATTTCTTACAGGGTTCATATTGCATTGAATATGTTTGTCATCACATTCATTCTATTCACAGGTTGAGTTCATTTTATACACATTGCATATCTATGCTGGTTTAGAGTTGATGTTCCATCCAAGAAGGTTTTAAGCTTCACTGGTGAGAGTGTCCAGGTGATACATGTTGAGGGAAGATGAGAACATAGCAGGTTAATTGCATGCATGCTTACAATACACAAATTAATCTAGTAGCAGGCCTGAGCGAAGGCCCCAGTGTCTTCTGCTTCTTTTTGAGACCTGCGCCAATTCTGTCTACTTAGTGATTGATGACGAGGGTCAATTATTAGCCCTTAGAGACCCTGAAGCTTGAAGTTTATTACCTTAAAAGGCAGGTGTTATAGAAAAGAGAAGTTATATGTCTGTTTATAGTTATTAAGATGTACATGATGTACTCTTGTCTGTAAACCATGTATTTTTGACCTGTATTGACGTGTATGTGTGGGCGTTAATTTTCTATGCTATAAAACCCGCATCCATTGTATTTTTGTCAGAGGAAGACATATGCTGATGTTTCCTCTCCGGTGTTAATAAACTCATCGTTTGATTGCACTTGTCTGGTGCCTCCGTCGTTTGTTGTCTGGTCTGCAGTTGATCGATCTCGCTTCAAGTGAAAAATGAGAAAAACAGACATTTTTCTCAGGTCATCGCGCTAAATCGTCATAATCCCCATACTTTTTATAAGACCATCAGCTCTATTTTAAATGTGCCACAGTCTACCACCCTGGAAGGCTCTGTTGACAGATGAAATCAGTTCTTTTTTTGTAAACAAGGTGGAGTCTATCAGGTCAGCAACAGTACCTCTTACATGTGACCCATCCATGTTTAGTCCCTGTTCAGCTGCCTTACACCAGTTTGAACCTGTCTCAATTACACTTCTTAACAAGATGGTTAGTCAAATTAAACCTTCTGGTTCTCCCATGGATGTTATCCCTGCATGCTCTTTAAAGAGGTTTTAAACATGCAATTGAAAACCCTTTATTAAAAAAAACCTGGCCTTGACCCTTCAGTTTGCTCAAATTTTAGACCTATTTCAAAACTTCCATTCCATTCAAAGTTACTGGAAAAAATTGTTTTTACCCAACTAATTACGTTTTTAGATACTAATGGTATTGTAGAAGTTTTTCAGTCTGGTTTTAAATATCTACTCTCCACTGAAACGGCACTTTTAACGGTTTTTAACAATATCTGTTTAGCTAATGATTGTGGAAGTTCTGTGATCCTTGTGCTTTTAGATCTTACTGCAGCGTTTGATACTGTTGACCACAATATTCTTATCTCTCATTTGGAACACCTGGTTGGCATCAAAGGTGCAGCACTGGATTGGCTTCGTTGATATTTGAGTGGCAGAACATTTAGAGTTAATGTTGTGGGGTGCCCCAGGGCTCAATCCTTGGCCCTTTTTTTTTTCATTGTGCCTGCTCCCTTTGGGGTCTATTTTTAGAAAACACAAAATATTCTTTCACTGCTACGCGGACAACTGCTGAATTTATTTGCCTTTAGCACCTTATGGCCCAGGCTCCACCCAGATCCTTCTGAACTGCCTTGAAGATGTGAAAGCTTGTATGGCTCTGAACTTTTTGAGTGTCAATGAGAGTAAAACGGAGGTGATTGCATTTAGGCCTAATAATATTTCATGCAACCCACTTGGGAATTGTGGTTCGCTTGGGTCTTATATCAAACAGCATGTCACAAATTTGGGAGTCATTATGGACTCGGATTTTAATTTGAGAAAAAAACATATTAGTTCTGTGTTGCAAAAAAGCTTTTTTCAAGTTAAGGCAAATAGCAAAGCTGAAGCCAGTTTTGACAAGACATGCCATGGAGAAGGTAATACATGCCTTTATTTCAACTCAGTTTGACTACTGTAATGCACTTTATGTAGGAGTCAGCCAAGGATCTCTTGCACGTCTTCAGCTTGTTCAAAATGTTGCTGCCCGCCTCTTGACTGGTACCCACTGGCACGAACTTATAACACCTATCCTCTCCTCTCTTTGTTTGCTTCCTGTTCATGACAGAATTAATTTCAAAGTCCTACCGCTGGTTTATAAATGCCTAAATGGTCTTGCACCCCCATACCTTTCTGAGATACTTCTGTCATGGTCCCTGTGCCTCCCTGGCTAGCCCAGTGTGGCCACAAATGTGTTTGCTGTTTGCTCTGTCTTTTCTCTCCTCGTCTTGCTCTCTCTCCTGTCTCTCTGCCTGGGGGGAGCTCAGATTAGGCTCCTGCCCTTGGCCCACGCACCTGCAGCTGATCACCGGTGATTCGGCATTTGATCTCTGACTGTTCTTAAGGCAGGGGCTCTGAACTACTCGTTGCTGGAATATTGAGTAACTCTCTTTAGTATTGCCCGGCTCTGTAAAGATTATGTTGTTCCCGTGCTTGCCTTGGAATAATCCTCATCTCTGTAAATAGGTTTTTCTGGATCTGGAGTCTGTTCCACCGCCGTGACAACTTCAGCCTTATATTTGTTCGTGGGCCCTTAGATCAGCCCACCAGCTGCTTTTGGTTGTCCCAAAATCTAGGCTAAAACAGAGGAGAACGAGCCTTTTCAATTTCCTGTTTTTAATTCACTTTTGAAAACACAGTGTTTAGACTGGTGTGAGTTGATATGTGTATTATTATGTGTTTATGTGAGCGTCAGTGGTTTTAACTCAGGTTTTACCCCTTTCTTTGCCAGGGGTGGTATCTTTCTTCTTCTTGTTTTAGTACAGCACTTTGCGCAAACTTTTATTAAATGTGCTGTATAAATAAATTGGATTTGGATTATATTCCACCTCTGTAATATTCTTTGTCAATATTCTTGATATCAAGAATTTACAGAGGTGATTGTAAATAAATATTTATAATTGGGCGATTTGTATATATTAGTGCTGTTTCTTAAATTTGTAAACTCTGTAACATCTTGTACTGTTTAATTAGTTTAGTCTGTTACTGTTACTGTCTTGGAGCAACTATATACCATATAATTCCCTTTGGGATTAATAAAGTATTCTGATTCTGATTCATACATGAAATTCCTCAAATATTAAAAAGGTCCATGATTTGTGCCGCAGAGAAAAAAGCATCCCTCTCATCTCCATTATACTGAGAAATCTTGACTTATTAACTCAAAACTTTGAGAAAAGCAGCTCAAAATTTTGAGTTAGCTCTGCCAATAAGTAATCTTCGTGAATGGTGTCATTTTCTTGTTACCCAGAAGGATACAGCGCAGAGGAATACACACTCAAAACCGTATCACAACAAATTGGTGCTTTCAAGAGTACATTTGCTGATAGTAATGCTGTGTTATTCAGCTAATAACACAAGGATTTCATCATTTGTGAAGCCACGCTGAAAGTACTCAGCAATTTGTGCAATCATGACTGGCTGTAATAATGCTTAGCTGTAGCATTTGTAGCTGAGGGCTTCAGCTTCTGGGTAACAAGGAAATGACATAGTTCACGCAGATTACTGATTGGAAGTGCTAACTCGAAATTTTGAGTTACTTTACTCAAAATTTTGAGAAAGTGGCGGAAACGGGCGTCTATACATCTCTGCTTTATGTTTGTTTGTTTAAAAAAAAAAAAAACAGTTCCCCTTAAGTCATTATTGACTCTCTCTGACTTCAAACAGCTTCTGAGCACTGCGACAAAGCAAGTTATTTTGTGCTTTGTACATTATTGGTGCCATCTTATATTCAACTAAATCATCAAATTTCAGGGTATTAAACAAAATGTTAGTTGAGTTCAATTGATTTATAATTCTTATAGCTCTTTTTTGTAACTTGAAAATAGGAAGAGTATTGGTTTTATATGCATTACCTCATATCTCTAGACAATAAGTCATAAATGGAAGCAACAGAGAACAATAAAGCGTGTATAATGAATTCTTATTCAGGACCAGAGATGGGCAGTAACGCGTTACTTGTAACGCGTTATTGTAATCCGATTACTTTTTTCAAGTAACGAGTAATGTAAGGGATTACCATTGCAAAAACGGTAATTAGATTACCGTTACTTTCCCGTAGGAACGCTGCGTTACTGCGTTACTAAAACCGTGAGTTTTTTGCGAGAATGTCTCATGACAGTGACGTAAGCGAGTGCGAGGTTCGTGACAACAGCTGTCTGCAGATCAACAATGGATAATATATCGAGTGCGGGAGAAAGTATGAGCATGCAGCGTTTAAAGTGTGGAAGTACTGACCTTATTTTGAGTTTGATTCCATAAAAAGTGACAAAAACATTAGCGTCCGTTGTGCATGGGAAGAAAACTTCTTTTTACAGCGAAAAAACCCCCCTAAACTTCCAAGCAAGCACCGAATGTGCTACGACTGTAATGGGAAATTCACAGAGAAACTCGCAGAGTCTTCAACTGACCGCTGCGGCACACCTGCACCAGGGCAAACCTCCGCCTACCCCAGTCCTGCTTTACAGGTGAAAATAGAGCAACTAGTCTTTGACTTTATTTATTTTCTGCTGTGTTTTACTTGCATCTATTTGAAAGAGTGAGTGTAAACACAAAAAAAATATTTTATTTTATGTGCTGGAATGTGCAGAAAATAGGTTTAAATGTTAAACAAATTTCTTCCAGTCAGAGAATGTTGCATATAATTTAAGTTAAAAGATTAAAACTAATAGAACAAGTTTTAAAAAGAGACTTTTCCATTTGATTACATTTTGTATGATGGATTATGCAGAAAAAGTAGAATTGGGCTGAAAGATCTATCGCTTTATTACCTATTCAGGTTGTAAATTGTGTTTTTAAAAAGTAACTAACTAAGTAATTAATTACTTTTGAAAATAAGTAATCAGTAAAGTAACGGGATTACTTTTTGGGGGAAGTAATCAGTAATTAGTAACTGATTACTTTTTTCAAGTAACTTGACCAACACTGTTCAGGACATCCTTTGTTTGTAGCAATAGCAATAGTTTTTGACATTTTTGTTTCCACATGGTTTATACGAGGCTTCCAACTAAGCTTGTGTTGTGGCGGAGGTTTAGCACAATCACCGTGTGTGTCGTATAATTTACACTTATCATCAATTATCATTCCAAGAAATTTATTTTCATACACTCTTTCAAATTAAATTCCATTAACCCTGATTTTAGATACATTTTTCATTTGTCTAGTGCCAAAAGTAATACATTTTGTTTTGTTTATATTTAATAAACTAATCAAACCAATTGATTAACAGGCTGATGTGGAAAATTGCTGACACACTGCCCCCTTGCCCTGTGCTTCGAGGTTTCTGATAGTTTAAACAAATCAACACAACAGAGTCATACTAACATAATCATCCTGCTGTAACCAGGTTTCTATAAGACAGAGTAAATCAATTTGTTGATTAATTATTAAGTCATGTACTAACATGACTTGTTGTGGGGATGGAGCTGGACTCCCTTAAGGTGGTGTTGGAGAGGCGAATGTTGTCCAAAATAAAGACAACGCTGGTCAGTCACAGCAGCACATTCAGTGAGAGACTGAGAGTACCAAGAAGCACCACTGAACGACACAGGAAATCATTCCTGCCTGTGGCCATCTCCCTGTACAACTCCTCCATCTAACGCGCTGTATACTGCAATAGCTACACCCTTTTTTGCACACGCTCCTCTTCTTATTCAGCTATTTATCAATAAGTGATTTATATGTATATATGTAGCACTGGAGCACTGTAACCAAAATAATTTCCCCTAGGGATCAATAAAGTATTCTGATTCTGATTCTGAAGAGAGACTTGGAAAAGAGAGACCTAATGTTTAATAATCCACAGTTCACTGTTTAACTCTTTGGTGCAGATGTGGATACTGTATTGGTCTTTCTTTGTGATTTTTTATATTTAAGTCGTTTTTGGGGGGGCTTTTTGCTTCTTCTTTTTTTTGCTTTTGTTTTTTGCCTGTTTGGGAGCTGGCACAGTCTCTAAGGGGATGGGGTTTTGGGGGGGATAACAGGAGGAGAGAGAGCTGCAGAGAGGCATGTGAGACAGCAACTCTGCTACTAATAAAACAATGTGACCAATACATCAACATCAACAACTTTGAATCATCTGCTTTCTGCTGTGTTTCAGATTTTCCAGGATGGCAGGTTTCATTGCTGCTACCAGCTTCTTCTACTCTTCATCCAACTTCTTCCCGAAAGGGCTAATGTTCTTGTCTGTCCGATGCTTTCTGGGCTACACAAAACAGACAATAACAATCACTGTCAGTGCTTACAGATTTTCATTAATAATTTTACATTTGTCCAGCAAACAAATGTAACTTCTCACCATGTCTTTAAAGGCCTCTCCCCTGTAATAGGTCGTGGATGCTGGATACTCCATTCCCTCATCAAGTAGCTGCTTCAAGCTTGAAGCCACCAGATGCAGCTCCTCTTCATCATAGGCATATACCTTTTGGTCCTCACAGGTCATCAGAACAAGCTGCTCACACGGGCATGAGATGCCCTCGACTATACACCGCGTTCCAAATTATTATGCAAATTATATTTTTCTCTGTTTTTCCTAAATAGTCAATTCAAATGACAGTCGGCATAATTTTCGAGTCATCAACCAATAGAGTACAATTCAAATGTTACTGAACAAAACTACCAATGAAAACAGTATGTTTTTCAAAAATAAAAAACTTAAAATGCACTGTTCCAAATTATTACGCACACAGAGTTTCAAAAGATTTTATAGGTTGTAGAGAATTGGTCATTTGTTGAATTTGCAGCATTAGTAGATCAATTTCATTGAAATCAAAAGCTATTTCAATCAAAAACATCTTAACAGGTCAAGTTACATATTAACATAGGACCCCTTATTTGATAGCAGTTTTACAATTCTTGCGTCCGTGGAACTTGTAAGTTTTTGGAAAGTTTCTACTTGAATGTCTTTGCAGGATGTCAGAATAGCCTCACAGAGCTGATGTTTGGATGTGAACTGCCTCCCACCCTCATATTTTGTTGAATCCAACATAAAGTGCATTTTTTTCCCCCTTGTTGGGACATGGTGGCCGTCCACCAACCATCCACCACTGCATCCATCTGGACCATCCAGGGTTGCAATGCACTCATCAGTTAACAAGACAGTTTGACAGTTAGTCTTCATGTAGTTCTGGGCCCACTGCAGCCGTTTCTGCTTGTGAGCATTGGTTACGGGTGGCCGAATATAAGGTTTATACACAATTGCAAGTCTCTGGAGGATCCTACACCTTGATGTTCACAGGGCTCCAGAGGCACCATCAGCTTCAAATATGTGTTTGCTGCTTTGTAATGGCCTTTAGGCAGCTGTTTTCTTAATCTGATGTATTTCTCTGGCAGAAACGTTCATCATTGTGCCTATATCGGCACAAACCCATGTGTGCTCTGACTCAGCCACAAATTTCTTAACATTATGGTGATCACGCTTAAATTTTCGTGAAATATCTAATTTTTTTATTATGTGTCCAAGGCATTCAACAATTTCACTCTTTTCAGCAGCAGTCACTCTTTTCTTATCAATTCCCATCCCTATAGACCAATGTGCTGAACAACAGAAATATAAATATAGTAGTACAATAGCAAAGATCAAACATGGCAATAAAATAAATAAAGGTGTCAGTTACCCACAGAGTTAAAAACCAGGGAATAAAAATAGGTTTTTAATCTGGACTGGCACTGATGTAGCTTGTCTAATATGGAGAGGATAATTATTCCAAAGCATCTGGGCCGTAACAGTGAACGCTTCTCTAAATTTCAGCCGTGACTTAGGGACTGAAAGCAACAGCTGCTTAGCTGACCGAAGCAAACAAATGGGAAGCTGGGGCTTCAACAAATCAGACAAATAAACAGGTGCCAGACCATTTAAAAAATTAAAAAAACAATAAAAGAACTTTAAAACAGATCCTAAATTCAATAGGAAGCCAATGTAGAGAGGCTAAAACCGGAGCGATGTGCTCGATTTTCCTTCTACCAGTTAAAAATCGTGCTGCAGCATTTTGCACTGGTTGCAAGCAATGTTCCCTCTAAGCTGCGCACGTGCGCAATTGCGCACTGCTGGCACGGTCTCTGAAACACAGAAAATCTGCGTTGCACACACACAGAAAAAATCTAACCTGAATTGAAATTAAAATTAAAACTTTAACAATTCTGTTTTGCAGTGTTAGTCAGTAAGTGACTGGCTGCTCCCATATGGGATTAGAACGATGCCACCTTATCCCATAGTCCAGCCAATAATGCGATTCACATTCGTATATACGCAGCTAATCAATGTCGTTGACAGGCTATGACAGCGTCCTTATGTGCCGACACCGGTGTTTTAGCTAGCAAAGCGGCGTGGCTGATGTGGAGTGAAGCCACGTTAATGACAACGTGCACAACCATTGGAGATGTGAGCAGGACAGACGGAAAAAGTGTGGACTTTATACCAGTTTTTAAATTCTGTTGATAGGCCACGTAAAACCAGAGTTATGATAAAAATAAGTGCAATGTTTGTTTTTCCTGAATACTACCGTTGTTTATGTTTACTGCGGTAAGAAACTGTAAAAACGGCGTTTTATAAGGAAAACGCTGGAAAGCACTCTTTGCCTGTGAGCAAAAACAAAACCAAAAAAACCCCCCGCCCTTTCCTATTCGTCGAAAAAAGTACCATGTCGACCAATCAAAAAATGATATGGCAACATGGCATTTATTGTTTAGGAAGGGGGAAGTTTTAGGAGTGACGGCGGTGTTTTTAGATGTGAGAGATTTGCGACTTTTAATCTTGTGTAGTTAGTGTGTAGTGTAGTCAATAGTTTTGTTGTGTATGTCAGAACAATGAGGCGACTGCTTGATACATCTCCTGTTGTCAGGCCTGCAGGTATCATGCTTGTGATGTGCTCCTTTATCTCATAGTGGACAGAAATTATTTTTTGGAGTGGCACAAATAATTTGTGTGGCATCAAACACCTGCAGAACACCTGATTGTTCTGTAAATAGTTTGAAATTTTTATTTAAAAAACCCCCGCCTTGGCTGCATTTGTAGGTAAACAGCTGCAAAAAACTTTGTTGTTTGCATAACTCAGTAACTTTTTTGAAGAAGTAACTATATAATTAATTGCCCAACATTGGTCATTATATACTGTATTTTGCAGACAGAGAGTTACAGGACTCTCTCCCAGACCACAGACTCATGCTCATAACACAAGTTAGAGCTTTATAAAAAAAAAAAAAAGAAGAAAGTTGTGTTTTCAAAATTGGAGTTCAAGTTATTTTTACTTCCAATAGTGTTAACATACTACACAGGTCATTACAAGTGGGCTAAAGCAGTTGATTAAAAGTAGTCTAACATAAATGCTGTAATTTGATTATTTTAATAAACCATGTAACTTGGATGGATTCAATGCTGGCGTGACCACAGTGCACACGTCTGCTGTTGCTCACAGTGGTCCAAGGGACCGCTCAGGGAGTTTGTGTGTTCGCTCAGACACATGAAAAATTAGAGGGAACATTGCCTGAGAGCTTCACTTCAGGAAGCTCATGAACATGCTCGCTTGGTGCTCGCAGAGAGTCATAAACGGCAGAAGCACTACTATGATCTGAGACGTCGCCCGGTCTCTTATGAAGTTGGAGACCTCGTCAGGGTAAAGTTGCACCTCCCAACTTTTCTGCAAGGTTGGCCCATTTTTACACTGGTCCCTACCGTATCTCCAAGAGGATGTCTGATGTGAATTACTGTCTCAATTAAAAGTAGTCTAACATAAATGTAAATGCTTATTTTAATGATTATTTTAATTGATTATTTTAATAAACCATGTAACTTGGATGGATTCGATGCTGGCATGACCACAGTGCACACGTCTGCTGTTGCTCACAGTGGTCCAAGGGGCCGCTCAGGGATTTTGTGTGTTCGCTCAGACACATGAAAAAATAGAGGGAACATTGGTTGCAAGCATGACAAAGTGCCCTGCCCAACCCCTATTAAAAGGGAATTGCAATAATCCAAGTATGAAGTAATAAAGGCATAAATAACAGTTTCCAAGTCACGCTTAGAAAGAAAGGGCTAATCTTCGATAGACGTCTGAGGCAGAGATGGGCAGTAACGTGTTACAAGTAACGCATTGCTGTAATGATAATAATGATAATAATAATAATAATAATAATAATACATTTTATTTGAAAGCGCCTTTCAGAACACTCAAGGACACTGTACATGGTAGAATAATAAAAGCAAAATAAAAGCAAGCAGTTTACACAATCATAAAAGCATAAGACATAAAACAAATTTAAAATAGCAGAGTGGAGAGGTTATGTGGGATAAGCTATTTTGAACAATTGAGTTTTGAGTTGGGACTTAAAGAGAGAGAAGGAAGAGATATTTCTCAAATCAGGAGGTAGGGAATTCCAAAGTCGAGGAGAAGAGCAGCTGAAAGCCCTGCTCCCCATGGTAGCAAGACGGGGGGAGGGGACAGAGAGAGAAAGGGAAGAAGAAGATCTAAGACAGGGGTGCCCAATCCCAGTCCTTGGGAGCTACCGTCCTGCAGCTTTTAGATGCATCCTTGTTCCGACACACCTGAATGAAATAAATGGCTTGTTATCAGGTGTTTGCCAAACTTGAATGCATGCTGAAGTGGTAATCGAACCATTTGATTCAGCTGTGTTGGAGTAAGGATGCACCTAAAAGCTGCAGGATAGTAGCTCTCGAGGACTGGGATTGGGCACCCCTGATCTAAGACATCGAGATGGGGCGGTGATCTGAACCAGATCAGAGAGATATGGAGGAGAGAGATGATGAATAGCCTTAAATGTGTACAAGAGTATTTTGAAATTCATACGGTATTTGACCGGGAGCCAATGAAGCTGCTGCAGGACAGGAGTGGTGGATAGAAGGGGTCCTGGTGATAATGCGGGCAGCAGAGTTCTGGACGCGTTGGAGCTTGTGGATGGATTTTTGAGTAAGACCAAAAAGAAGTGAATTACAATAATCAATCCGGAAAGTAACATGGCTATGAACAAGAATGGCAGCGGCATGTGGGGTGAGAAAAGGACGGAGACGATTAATGTTGCGCAATTGAAAATATGCACACCGAGTAACATTATTAATGTGTGAATTGAAAGATAGAGTACTGTCAAGGATGACACCCAAGCTTTTCACAGAGGGAGAAACGAAGTCCGGCGAGTTATTGATAGTAACAGAGAAACTGTTGGTTATGGATAATGTTGATTTAGTGCCTACCAAGAGAAGCTCAGATTTATTACTATTGAGTTTGAGAAAATTAGAAGAGAACCATGAATTTAGTTCGGCTAAACAGAGGGTGAGGGAGGATGGGGGAAGAGCAGAATCAGGTTTAGTGGACAGATAAAGCTGGGTGTCATCAGCATAACAGTGAAACTGGATATTGTATTTACGGAAAATGTGTCCAAGCGGTAGAAGGTAGATAATGAAAAGAAGGGGCCCCAGTACAGATCCCTGGGGCACGCCAGTGGTCAGAGGAAAGGGCTGAGAAATAAAGGGTTTGAGTTGAACAAACTGAGTGTGATCAGACAGGTATGATTTAAACCAGGCTAGTGGAGTATGGGAGAGACCGATGGAGGCTAGCCTACCTACTGAGAAGAATAGAGTGAGAAATAGTGTCGAAAGCAGCACTCAGATCGAGGAGAATAAGAATGGAAAGTAAACCGGAGTCAGCTGCCATAAGATCATTGGTTATTTTTATAAGTGCTGTTTCAGACTGGAACTGTTCATACAGATTATTATTAGTTAAATGTGAGTGGAGTTGTGTGGCAACTATTTTCTCAAGAATTTTTGAGAGGAATGGTAGATTGGAAATAGGCCGAAAATTCTCAAATTATTGGGATCTAAACCAGTTTTTTTTTTCAATATTGGGGTGATGGCAGCAATTTTGAGGGAAGCAGGAACAGTTCCACTGGTAAGTGAAGAATAGATGATAGCAGATATTAGGGGAAGCAAAGAAGGTAGACATGCCTTAACCAAAACTGTAGGAATGGGGTCTAGCTGACAGGTAGAAGGTTTTGACTTACAGATGAGATCTGAAATATCAGTAACCGAGGGGAGCTGGAATGCAGAAAAACAGTGTGATGGGAGAGGAATTACAAAGGAAGAGATAAATGGAACATTGGAAACCAGGTCTTGGTCCCTTTTGTGAATTTTCTCGATGAAAAATAACATTAGAGAATCACAGAAGGAAGACGAGTAAAGGTGAGCAGGTAAGACCTGAAAGAAGAGTTGAACAGTGAAAACAGTATCTTGGTTGAGTCATCTTTTGAACAGATAATGGTGGAGTAGTAAGCAAATTTTGTTTGATTAATACATTCCTTAAAATACATAATATGATTATTAAACATTTCCTTGTGGACATTCAGACCAGTTTTCTTATAAAGGCGTTCAAGTCGTCGTCCTTTAAAAGTAATCCGATTACTTTTTTCAAGTAACGGGTAAAGTAAGGGATTACTATTGCAAAAAAGGTAATTAGATTACTGTTACTTTCCCATGAGCACACTGTGTTACTGCGTTACTAAAACCGTGATGTTTTGGCGAGAGTGTCTCATGACAATGACATAAGCGAGTGCGATGTTCGTGGCAACAGCTGTGTGCAGATCAACAATGAATAATATAACAAGTGCGGGAGAGTATATGACCATGCAGCAATTCTGTAAAAAGTGACAAAAACCGTGTCCACTGTTCACTGCGTGGGAAGAAAACTTCTTTTTACTGCGAAAAAAAACCCTACACTTCCGTGCAAGCACGGAGTACGCTGCCATAGGAATGTGAAATTCACAGAGAAACTCCCGGATACTTCCACTGACATGACGGCTGCGAGTTCAAGTTATTTTTACTTCCAATAGTAAAAATAACTTTTGGAAGGCAGAGGTGGGGCAGGCAGAGGTTTGCCACAAACCTCCGCCTGCCCCACTCCTGCTAAACAGGTGAAATTAGAGCAACAGGTCCACTGAGTCTTTGATTTTATTTATTTTCTGCTGTGTTTTACTTGCATCTATTTGAAAGAGTGAGTGTTAACACAAAAAAAATATTTTATTTTATATGCTGGAATGTGCAGAAAATAGGTTTAAATGTTAAACAAATTTATTCCAGTCAGAGAATGTTGCATATAATTACATTTTTGCTTGATGCATAAAGTTAAAAGATTAAAACTAAAAAAACAAGTTTTAAAAAGAGAATTTTTCATTTGATTACATTTTATATGATGGACTAAGTAGAAAAAGTAGAATTAGGCTGCAATCACAGCATTGTAAGATGGCGAAAGATCATCTCTGAATCATCTCTGAATCGAGGAGGGGGCCTAAGGGTACATCTTTCGCCATCTTACAATGCTGTGATTGCAGCCATTCCCCAACTCTTTGTGAATGGTACTCATGGCCATTGATCAGTGCTCTTTGATCAGTGGGTTTTGGTCAGTGGTTGTTGATCAATGGTCATGAGAATTTGCATAATTATGATTAAGGAACTGACCTCCCAGCCCATTGTTCCCTCAGTGGGCTGGTTTCAGTCATTATGCAAATGCACTGTTTATAAGATTTGGGAAAACCTGCAGTCAGCTGAGACTGAAGAAGTCACTTGGATGAGTGACGAAACGTTTCTCCCACAAAACGCTATGTCCAGATGAACAGAATCAACTTTTGGACATTTACTTTCCTGGATGATTGAGAATGCATCAAGACGTTGTAAATCATGTTTTAAAAAAGTAACTAAGTAACTAATTACTTTCAAAAATAAGTGATCAGTAAAGTAACGGGATTACTTTTTGGGGGAAGTAATCAGTAATTAGTTACTGATTACTTTTTTCAAGTAACTTGACCAAAACTGGTCTGAGGTGATTTTACCACCCTTACGATCAAAGGTAAGAGCAGAATCAATTTGTATTCCGAGATTTGTGATCGAACTCTTCAAATGAGAAGATAAAGCTGCAAGACCAACATCTATTCAATTCAATTCAATTTTATTTATATAGCGCCAAATCATAACAAAAGTCGCCTCAAAGCGCTTTATATTGTACAGTAGATACAGAGAAAAGCCCAACAAAGATATGACCCCCTATGAGCAAGCACTTTGGCGACAGTGGGAAGGAAAAACTCCTTTTTAACAGGAAGAAACCTCCGGCAGAACCAGGCTCAGGGAGGGGCGGCCATCTGCTGCGACCAGTTGGGTTGGGAGAAGGAAAACAGGATAAAGACATGCTGTGGAAGAGAGACAGAGATTAATAACTGATATGATTCAATGCAGAGAGGTCTATTAACACATAGTGAGTGAGAAAGGTGACTGGAAAGGAAAAACTCAATGCATCATGGGAATCCCCGGCAGCCTACGTCTATTGCAGCATAACTAAGGGAGGATTCAGGGTCACCTGGTCCAGCCCTAACTATATGCTTTAGCAAAAAGGAAAGTTTTAAGCCTAATCTTGAAAGTAGAGATAGTGTCTCTCTCCCGAATCCAAACTGGAAGCTGGTTCCACAGAAGAGGGGCCTGAAAACTGAAGGCTCTCCCTCCCACTCTACTTTTAAATACCCTAGGAACAACAAGTAGGCCTGCAGTGCGAGAGCGAAGTGCTCTAATAGGGTGATATGGTACTACAAGGTCATTAAGATAAGATGAGGCCTGATTATTTAAGACCTTGTATGTGCCAATGAAGGGAAGCCAAAACAGGAGAAATATGCTCTCTCTTTCTAGTCCCTGTCAGTACTCTTGCTGCAGCATTTTGGATTAACTGAAGGCTTTTCAGCAAGTTTTCTGATGTTTTCATCCTGATAATAACGAATTGCAGTAGTCCAGCCTAGAAGTAATAAATCCATGAACTAGTTTTTCAGCGTCACTCTGAGACAGGATATTTCTAACTTTAGAGATGTTGCGCAAATGGAAGAAAGCAGTCTTACATATTTGTTTAATGTGTGCGTTGAAGGACATATCCTGGTCAAAAATGACTCCAAGGTTCTTCACAGCGTTACTGGAGGCCAAGGTAATGCCATCCAGAGGAAGAATCTGGTTAGACACCATATTTCTAAGATTTTCAGGGCCAAGTACAATAACCTCAGTTTTATCTGAATTAAGAAGCAGAAAGTTAGCGGCCATCCAGGTCTTTATGTCTTTAAGACATTCCTGCAGTTTAACTAATTGGTGTGTGTTATCTGGCTTCATGGATAGATAGAGCTGGGTGTCATCTGCATAGCAGTGAAAATGTATGCTATGTCTTCTAATGATACTGCCTAGGGGAAGCATGTATAATGTAAATAGAATTGGTCCTAGCACTGAACCCTGTGGAACACCATAATTGACCTTAGTGGGTGAAGAGGACTCCATTTACATGTACAAATTGGAGTCTATTAGATAGATATGATACAAACCACTGCAGTGCAGTACCTGTAATACCTACAGCATGTTCTAATCGCCCTAATAGGATATTATGGTCAACGCTGCACTAAGGTCTAGCAGGACAAGCACAGAGATGAGTCCACTGTCAGAGGCCATAAGATCATTTCACCTTCACTAAAGCTGTTTCTGTGCTGTGATGAGCTCTGAAACCTGACTGAAACTCTTCAAATAAGCCATTCCTCTGCAGATGATCTGTTAGCAGTTTGACAACTACTCTTTCAAGGATTTTTGATATGAAAGGAAGGTTGGAGATTGGCCTATAATTAGCTAAGACAAGTGGGTCTAGAGATGGCTTTTTGAGTAAAGGTTTAACTACAGCCACCTTGAAGGCCTGTGGTACATAGCCGATTATTAGAGATAGGTTGATCATATTTAAGATTGAAGCATTAATTAATGTCAGGACTTCTTTGAGCAGTTTTGTAGAAATGGGGTCTAAAAGACAAGTTGATGGTTTGGAGGAAGTAATTATTGAAGTTAACTCAGAAAGATCAATTGGAGAAAAAGAGTCTAACTTAACATCAATGGTACTAAAAGTAGCTGTAGATAATATTACATCTAGAGATCTAGAGAGTCAGAAAAACGATTTGGGCCAAATAAGATTGCTTCCGTTTTATGATCATTAAAATAAAAAAAAACATTTTCCATCCATGACTTAACATCAAGCAGAGGTCCACTTGGGAGAATATCAGAATGACTAAAAGGTAAATAAAGCTGGCAGTCATCAGCATATAAATGGAATGACACTTTATGTTTTCGAAATATTGTTTTCGAAATATAAGCCGGACTGAAAGATTTCAGACAGTTGACAGTCATTCAAATAGTCCATCAACTGAGTATAAACAATCCTTTCCAGGAACTTACTCAGAAAAGGAAGCTTATAGATGGGTCTAAAATTTGACATGACTGAACTGTCTAAGCCTGGTTTCTTATGTAAGGGATGTATAACTGCATGCTTAAACTCTTTAGGTACTTGACCAGACAAAAGACTAGTATTAATATTGTTCAGAATGTGTGGTCCGATGATAGAAAATACCTTTTTGAGAAAGCGGGGAGGAAAAACATCATTCGGAGAACCACACGGTTTAGCATTTAACACAAGTTTAACAAGTCTAACACAAGCAGAAAACAGACTTGAGGAAGAACCTTGTATGGCCGTGTCAGCAATAGATAGAGTCGGAGGTTTCAAGCTAGCAACCTTGTCCACAAAAAAATTAAGAAACGTATTGCACATAACCTCAGAAGAGTGCAAAAGAACATAGCCTTCTGTATTAAGTACAGAACTTATAGTGTTATACAAAATACGAGGGTTATGCAAGCTGGCAGCAATAAGTTGAGAAAAATAGGAGTGCTTGGCGGCCTTTACTGCTCTCTGATAAACTTTCCAACTAGTCATAAGAGCTTCCAGAGAGACATACAGCCTTTCCTTTTCTAGCGGCTCGGGTAAAATCAGTTAGCCAAGGACTAGCCTTGGGCTTGCACTCTCTGAATCTTAAAGGAGCAACAACATTGAGGACAGATTTACAAGCAGAATCCAAATAAGAAAGTAATCCATCTGAGGTGGACAACTCAGAAGGATAGGACTAAAGCACGATAACATTGAATAGGTACAGCCCATTTAACAATTAAACGGGCTGTACCTATTAACGATTAAAGAGAGCGATGTCACATAAAATAGGAATATGGTCAGAGAATACATCCTCCACAAGTACATTACAAACAAATAAAACGTGATAAAATCCAGTCTAGTGTGTGACCACATTCTTGAGTGGCACCTTTAACAGACTGAACAAAATTAAAAGAGTTCAGTAAGTCCAGAAAGTTCTTGGCCAGGGGCTTCCGCGGGATGCAGACGTGTATATTAAAATCCCCAAGCAGAGGGATCTGGTCATACCTGGAAGCACAGTCAGCAAGAAACTCTGAGAACTTGGGATAAAAACTCATTATATTTCGGGTGCCAATAAACAATCATGCACAACAGCGAAGGCAAGTGGCCCAGTTCGCACAAACAGAGTTCGAAACTGGTGTGGCGTGTCGATGGGGATAGCTGCTTAAGTCAAGATGTGCCTTAAAAACAATAGCTAGCCCTCCTCCGTGGCCAGAAACTCTCGGAACACTAAAAAAGGCACAGCCAGCGGGCAATAACTGTCACGGACCCGGTTCCGGGGACTCGGGGTCCGTGAACAGTGTGGACCTTTATTATTATTATCATTATTATTATTATTATTGGATGTATGTTTGCGGCACTGTGCTCTTGTGTTCCATGCTGGTGTGTGTTCGTGTGTGTATCTGCGGGTGTGGCTGGAGGATGAAGGACAGCCACCTGCAGGCCTGATGGGTGTGGTCCTGCCGGCTGCTGGTCACGCCTATGTTCCCACACACCTGCTTCTGATCAGTTTGGGTCCTATCTCCATCATTCCCCACGGTCTGCCTGCCAGACCGTGACAATAACTCAATAAGGCACTTAACGCACTGGATGGAATCCAGGTTTCAGTAAATGGTGTCCTCAAGCTCTGCTTTTCTCAACATGGCACCAGTCGGGTTGTTTAAGTGGAAACGCTGTGGAAACTGTGAGACATCATTTGCTGGGGAGTCCTGACCTGCAGCATATGGCGAACACATGCAGTTTCTTTAAGGATGGAAAATAATTATTTCAATTTTCTTTTTACATTAGGCAAAAGATGATTGTACTGTACTTCTTTCTCTTTTGGCTGACGGGACGTCAGACACAACAGCCAGAGTATGTTTCAACCTGAAAGACAGAAGAGACTGTGATTGTAATAAAGTTTAAAAGAACAGTTTTTCCAATCCATTGTCATTCCCATATGGAAAAGAAATAGAAAAAACTCAAAAAAGACTTGCATCAGCTTTAGCTTGCTTCATATATAGCGAATCATATAAGGCTTATATGATTTACTCATGAAAGTGGCCACTTTCTCATTACTTTCATATATTGTTTTAGGAAGTATCCAAAACATACAAGTTTCATTTATATAATTTTTCAAGGTATCTTATATTTGTTTTCACTCTTGTATGCTTTTCATACAAGTTTCACACAAGACAGATACAAACTTTATAATAGTGGTCTTGTAGCCCCAGTCAGCCACCCTCACTGTATGGAGCCTAATGCCAAGCAATGCCATACTAATGACCAAACAGAAACAAAAACAAAACCAAAACAAAACCAAAACTTCACAGCTGGAAACATAAACAGAGCTGAAGTTTCATCTGACAAATCCAGATGTGTACAGAATAAATATCAGAAAATGCTTCTCACTTGTGAGGCATTGTAGATGTAGCCATTCTGATTTTCTGAAACCTAAAAAAATTAATTTTCATCATAAAAGTAGTGGTGGATAAATATTTCAAAACTGTATTGATTTACTAAGACCATCGTGGAATAATATACAATTTTTAAAGCTTTTCGGCCTCTCTCTCATACACACACACACACACACACACACACACACACACACACACACACACACACACACACACACAACCCCGTTCAGCTATCTTAGTGAGGACCCTCATTGACATAATGGTTTCCCTAGCCCCTTACCCTAACCCTAACCATTAAAAATGAATGCCTAACCCTAACCCTTACCCTAAACCTAACCATAACCTAATTGTAACCCTGACACTAAAACCACGTTTTGAGCCTCAAAAATGGCTTTAAATGCCTTCAAAAATGTGAGGACCGGGTTGTGTATCCTCACAAGTGACTGCTGGTTCTCACAAGTATAGTAGAATGCAGATTTCGGTCCTCACAAAGATAGCTAGACAAGAACACACACACACACACACACACACACACACGCGCGCGCGCGCGCTGATCAAATGGAGATAATTACTTTTCTGTTGTTTGCATTGATGTGGCTGTGACACATTGGTTTCACATCTCCAATCGAAACACAAACCGACTAAAAACAACAATTAACATTTAAGTCAACAGAGTTTAAAGTTGGGTACTGCAAATGATCAACAGAACAACAACGTAAAATATTTTAAAAACATCTTACATTATAATAATAATAATAACAATAATAATTATTATTATTATTATTATTAATCAACTAGATGCCCTCATGTTTTGTTGTTTAGATTTAAGGGCAGTACCACATTAAGTCCCAAAATAATAATTACATAGGCTCCATCGACGGAATCCATATTGCCATAAAACGTTCCTCCATCCCGGATGTTGAGGTATACAGGAATTGCGAGAACTGGTTTTCCATTAATTTCCAAGATGTATGTGTGTCAAGAGATTTATTCTAAAAGCTACTTCTTCAGCTGAGAGTCTGATGGTAGAAACACACACACTGCAGTTTTTACTTGCAAGCAAGGGCAGCCACAGAGCACTTGCACGAGAGTGAGGGCTCAGGGACTCGCGCTCTGCCACTGCCCTGGTCTTTATTTATATACAAAGTAATACAATAATGAATACTCTGTTCATAGACAGATAAATGTTAGTGCGTATGTAGGTGTGTGTGTGCGCGTGTGTGTGTGTGTGTGTGTGTGTGTGTGTGTGTGTGTGTGTGTGTGTGATTCTGAAGGACGCAGCCCCTCTTCTTGTTAGGGAGCGCAGATAAAAGTGTCCAGCTCTCCTCTTCCTGGTAGGAGTGAAACTGCTTGTTCAGCTATTATCGCTGTGGGAAAGAATTTATAAAACAGAAACAAGTCTTGTAGTGGACAACAGTCTAAGTCATAAAAAGGTCATCATGCAGTATTCTATCACATGTAAACTTACTGTATATCATTAAAAGCTTATACTGACTACTAAGTACAATTTTCCATTGACATTTGCTCCTGTTGTCACGTATAACTTTTAAGTGAGATATCAGTATGTAACATCTTGTTGTACATTTTCTGTCACACCATCATTAATCACGCAAAGTCTTCATGTTCCAACAGGTCGGGGTCATCATCATCATCATTTGTCACGGCTATGTATGCAGCAACAGTGGAAACAATTATGCGGTTAATCATGAATTTTAGACATGGCAGGATACATGTTACAAAAACACAAAATAAAAGTAAAAATGTTTCAACTCCAATGAGTAGTCTTTTAAGCACCTGTAGCCAGGAGCCAGTGTAAAGCCAAGAAAACCAGTCACTTGTATCACTTACATAGTCCTGATTTTGGGCCTGCTGGATCTGTTTCAAGGCGTTCAGGGCATCAGTCATGTTTGATGAGTGTACATTGTCTGGTATGTAAGTGCAGCAGGTGTTGTTGAAGAGGACGCAAAGTCCCCCTTTTTCTGCTAGTATCATGTCCAGAGCTACTCGATGTTGCATCACTGCGATCCGTAATGCATCGATTTCCTGGTTCTGCTGTTCGTTGATTTTGCACGAAGTGTTCAGGAAAAGTCCAAAACGGTAGTCCAGAGTTTCGATCCTCAGCATGTTTTTTCCGGTTCCCACCCAGGGGAACAATGAATGGAGTACTTTCTGTCCGGTAGTCCATAGTTTGAATTCCTTGGGTACGTCGCTCCCCATATTGGGTTATGTGGTTGAATTTCAGGAGGCGTTGATCTTCTTTTTCGGCGTACTGTTGAAGTGGTGTTTACTGCGGTCATCCTGAAAGTGTGATCTGACAGGAATATGGGAGCACATGTTCCTGTCCAGCCTGGGGGCAGTATGAAATATGCCCATTGTCCACATAGCCAGGCCATTCCTTGCACCCAGTACGTGCCATTAGATGGTCCAGTCGTGTTCACAGGGGCACCTACTGTCATGGCAGTGAAGGCGAGCCGTGTGGTGTGGAGGAAGGAGGACCCAAGATGCAAGCAGTGGATGAAAATGCTAGTGAAGTTTATTTACAAGGTGTAGTGGCAAACAAGCAGTGGGGCATGACAAATAACTGAAGACACCTAAACTGGGAGAACTAAACTAACAGACCTGGGAGCATACGACAACGGGATGAGAGGCAGAGAGAGGCAGACGAAGAGCAGGACACCGAGGAACACAGAGTAACGCAGACTGACACGGAGTAACACAGACGAACCGGCAACAGGCAGGAGAACACACAGGGCTTAAATCCACACACCAGTAATCAGGGGATGAGAGATAGGAGGGCAACACAGCTGGGAGAAATCAGAGCTGACGGGACGGGGGAAACGTAAACTGAACACACTCACAGCAGACGGAGACCTTCACAATAAAACAGGAAACTCACAGACACAGAACCAGACAAGACACTGAACTAAACAGACAGATTCACAAGCAGACAGTGTGACACCATGGACAGACGGAGGGAACACAGAGAAGTGGGAGCAGGCAGGCAAAGAACAGAAACCTGGCAAATCACAACAGAATACATACTCGGAATGGACAAAAGCATAAGGAAACACAAAACACTGAGTCGGCAGGCTCAGGACCATGAGACCTTCTCCTCCTCCAGCGGTCCGGTTGCAGTTAGTGGTGTTTCCAAGCGGCCTGTTACCTTTGTTTTGTTTATAGCACATGGAGTGGTTCTTCCCTGGGGTTTGTCGCATTGAAGTTGATCCAGAAAAGTTGATCACATGCTCCTTTATCAAGTCCAACGTCTTCAATGGTGATTTTCTTGTGTTGTAACCCTCCTAGAAGGTTGACGTGAAGAGTGTAAAAGGTAGATGGGTTTGTCGCGTCGATCTTTTCTGTCTGCCTCGTGGTTCAGCTGTTGTCGGCATCAGCTGGGGCCCTGTAAGGGTGAGCATCATAGTCAAGGTAACCAAGAGGGTCCACCTTCCCATGGCTGCGTACAGGTCCGTCACACCCTACTGCTTGATTACCCTAGAGTTGGCCAATGGCTGGAGGTGGAAGTGCGAGCAATGCTCAATCAGCACTTCACCTTCACCACTGAAGCAACCAAGCGAGGGTGAAACTTTCCCTTACTAGTTGATTTCTGTGAAGGAAGTGGAATCCTCTGGGACCTCAACCTTTTTGCAGTGGCTCTGATGTATCCAGGAGGGTCTCTCCGCTATTTTGCAGGCAGTTGGAGTGGTCAGAAGCACTTGGTATGGACCCTCCCACCGTGGCGAGCTCCAATTTTTTCTTTGGAGTACTCGGACAAGGATCCAATCACCTGGCTTCAACCTGCAGGAAATAGAAGAAGAGTCTTGCGGCAGTTTATTGTTCAAAACAACTTCTCTGTTTGTCAACAATTGAGTTATCCAATCTGCCAAAGTGGTTTCACAGATTGATTTATCTAGTGGCTCACTACTAGAGCGTCTTTTGAACCCTCACACTAATTCAATTCAATGAAGTCCATATGAATTGTATGAAATGGGTGAGGTGGTGTCTTGCATTGAAATCTGGTGGTGGTGGTCTCGTAGGGTGTCTTGCATTGAAATCTGCTGCAATGACCCGGTTACTGCGTTCACCAGATATCAACACAATTTCACATGTTAACCTCTTCGACGTGTCAATGGCTGTGAACAAAGAGAAACTTGTAAATAACTCATGAAAGAATAAAGTTACGTTGAAACCAAGCACACCATTGTTTTTCTTGTGACATCACCAATAAGTTTGATGTGTAACATGGCCCTCTTCCTATTGAAAAAACAAAAGTTGTATCCAAGATGGCCAACTTCTAAATGGCCACCATGGTCACCACCCATCTTGAGGAGTTTGCCCCCTCACATATACTAACGTGCCACAAACAGGACTTTAATATCACCAACCATTCCCATGTTATTACGGTGTATCCATATAAATGGCCCACCCTGTAGTTTTAGGTTGCATTATTCTCCTGACTTAGAAGAAGGTGATAACTACTATATTTATTAGACTGATTTGTATTACATTAGACTGCTGATTTATTGTGAATGAATTACATTGTTTATGATGCATTATACTGCTGAGTTATAAGAAATGCTGTTTGTGTAGAATCATGGCCTTTCTTTTCTGATTACAAAGAGAACAGAACATACTGTAGAGGTTTTCTGCCCCATCTCATCAGGAGGAGATAAAACAGGAAGCCAAGGCCGTCACTTAGGCGCCGTAAGAGAGAAAGATCGTGAATGCTTAGTGTAGAGGGGGGCCAAAGCTATAAGAATGTGAGAAACAGTCAGACACTTCGAGATCTGGCGGACACCCTCCTGTCCACATCTTCCGTCTAGACGTTTTAATGCTCATTGTGTTTGTATGCAATATGGAATAAAGAGATTGTTGATTGAGCATTTATACACCGAGTGTTGTTCTTCCTTCAGCCCAAAGATCAACGAATTGGGATTTTAACACACCCCAAGTCCAGCATCCTGAGGCTGTATGCTGAGCGGAAGGAAGTTGGCCAGGGACTAGTTAGTGTCAGCACCACAGTCCAGGATGAGGCAATGAACATCCACGAATGCATTCCTCCTCTTTCAGATACCCAAGAAAGAGGAGGAAGAGGAGGAACCATCATGGAAGGACAGGGCCCTGCACAGTATGTACCTCCAGCAGATAGAGGAGGTGACTGACATCCAGAAATCCTACCAGTGACTGGACAAAGCTGGACTGAAAGACTAATCATGGCAGCACAGGAACAATCTCTGAGCACAAGATCCATAGAGTCTGGCGTCTATCACGCCAGGCATCGTGGCTCAAGAGTTGGGAGTTTGCCTTGTAATCGGAAGGTTGCCTGTTCGAGCCCCGGGTTGGACAGACTCGGTCGTTGTGTCCTTGGGCAAGACACTTCACCCTTTTCCTACTGGTGGTGGTCAGAGGGCCCGGTGGCGCCAGTGTCCGGCAGCCTCGCCTCTGTCAGTGCGCCCCAGGGTGGCTGTGGCTACAATGTAGCTTGCCATCACCAGTGTGTGAATGGGTGGATGACTGGGTGTGTAAAGCGCTTTGGGGTCCTTAGGGACTAGTAAAGCGCTATACAAATACAGGCCATTTTACCCCAGGTGAGGGCTGTGTAAAATGCCCCGGAGATGAAAGGCTCAGCCTATCGTCGATAGTTTTTACAAGGGCGATATATTTATTTATTTGCCCATGAGCAACTTGCTAATAATGATGGAGATAATAGAAGCAGTCAACAGAAAAAAAAATAAAAGCTCTGTTTTAACAGCACTCTCTTTCATCTGCAAGCAAATGCACCTCTTCAGAGTGCGCCCAAATGCTTGTTGATGGAGCTGCAGAAGCTGGTGATGGCCTAGCATACTCAGGTGGATGGTGGACACATACATGCTCATGCAAGTTAGCCATGTTTGAGTACTTTGCTCGCACTATACCGCACAAGCACAAGTGGCACATTGCTTTGGTTACATCCTTAGGTTTACCTCTTTTTTCTGGTTTAAAGCCAAAGAAATCCCAAATGGCCGACTTTATACATTTTTAGTGCTGTTAGCGTTAACGCGCCATCATCATGACTAACGTGATTAACAATTAACCCATCTTCACCAGGCACCAGGCAGGGATGCCCACTCTCCCCTTCATTGTTTGCAATTTTTATTGAACCACTAGCAGCAGCAATTAGACAGGCTACAACAATTAAGGGCATAAAATGTAAGAATGTAGAACATAAAATCAGCCTTTATGTGTTGCTTTTTCTCCAAAACTCAAAAACCAGTCTCTCTGTGGTAATTGCACTGATAAACTCTCAAAAGTCTCAGATTATTCAATTAACTGGTCAAAATCTACAGTTCTTCCGATTAATTGCTCCTTCCATAATTCTGTATCTACCCCACTGCAATCTGGAAATATTAAATATTTAGCTATCAATATCTCTCCTAAGCTTGCAGAATTAACTAAATTAAACCACATCCCACTTTTAAAGACAGTAGAAGGCGATCTGGCTAGATGGAAATCTCTACCCATATCACTCATGGGAAGGGTCGCCGCTATAAAAATGATGGTTTTGCCAAAAATAAACTATTTATTTTCAATGATCCGGAGTAAGCCATCACAAGATTGGTTCAGATCTCTAGACTCGTATATTTCTAAATTCCTTTGGAAAGATAAACCCCCACATATCAGATTAAAAACATTACAAAGGACCAAGGATAAAGGCGAACTAGATCTGCCTAACTTTAATCACTACTTTTAGCCAACAGGCTCCAATTCATCTCTAGATGGTTAAAACACACCTTTTTAGATTCAAGATGGCGCCAGTGTGTACGGCTTGCCGTCTGATTCTGCTTGTACTAGTGTTTTATTTTTACTTTGCTTTAAATCATGCTAACTCTCTGCTTGTATATGATCGCCAAATGCTGCTGGCTTTAAGATCCTCTCAGTTAAAAACTCTTTATTGCAATCGTGAATATCAGGGAACCTTCTCCCCACCACTCCTGTCAGGAGTTCCAGCTTGTCTCCGTCGCGTTCCAGCGCTACCTCAACTGAGAGGGCGCCGTAGACGCCGTGGGAAACGCAGTGGCTTATTGGTGAGAATGAAGGCTACCTGGACACGACTTCGAAAAATACCTCACCCTATCCCGACTGGATTTGACCACGTCAACTACTGGCACTCTTTGGACATGGCTTACACTTGCCTGACACCTGTTGTCGGGCTTACGACAATAACCCCGCGCCAGCGTCCCCCCCGTCTTCGCTCAGGTGGAGTAAACCCTCAGAATCTACGGCCGATAGGTCGGGCACCCACATCGGCCGCTGAGCCACCTGTACCTCTAAGATTAAGTCTTGTTAATGCACGATCGCTAGCAAATAAAACTTTTATTCTTAAGGACTTCTTTACCGATCGGGAACTGGATCTAATGCTTTTAACGGAAACTTGGCAGAGAGTCGGTGAGTCCAGCTGTTTTACTGAACTTTTACCGCATGACTGTGAATATCTTAATGTGCCGAGGATGACTGGGCGTGGTGGTGGAGTGGCAGCTGTTTTTAGGAAGAAGCTCTCTTGCAAACAACTCTTAACTTACTCGTATTCTAGTTTTGAACTTCTGGCGTTTGAATTGGGGCATCCCCGCCCGACACTCGTCGCAGCTGTATACAGACCTCCAAAATATCACAAGGATTTTATCCAAGACTTTTCAAACTTCTTAGCTGGAACTGTGCCAAGCTACGATCGAATCTTAATCGTTGGAGATTTTAATATTCATGTGTGTTGTCCCTCCAATTCGCTGGCCAGAGACTTTTTAAGTCTGATAGACTCCTTCAGTCTTGCTCAACTTGTGTCTGGGCCAACCCAGAAACAGGGTCATACATTGGATCTTGTGCTGTCTTTAGGGTTACCGGTCCTAAACATGGAAATATGTGATGCTGTTTTTTCTGATCACTGTCCTGTTGTGTTTGACATACTTTTATCTCTCCGCCATTTTACACCTCTTATTTCAACACGTCGTTGTCGTGTTTTTAACCAATCTACAACAGAACAATTTCTTATTGCTTTTAAAAAAAATTTAAGATCTCCCCTTGGCTCTGGTACCGAGGAAATGACAGTCAATTTTTATGATAAATGCAAAACTGTCCTTGATGAGGTCGCTCCTTTTAAAACTATAAACTCGAAACCACGTCCAGACCCATGGATAAATAAGGCCACTCGTTCAGCCAGACGAGAGTGCAGGAAGGCTGAACGTAGGTGGAAAAAAGATGGGCTGCAGGTGTCCTTTCTCATGTTGAGAGACAGTCTGTACAGGTATCAGGACATTGTAAAAGCAGAGAAGTCTAGGTTTTTTTTCTAATGTTATTGAGAATAGCTCCAATAATTCTCGGGTTCTTTTTTCAATTATTGACTCTGCCCTGAATATTTCCCCAGCTTCTTGTATTAATAGTTCCTCAGACACCTGTGAAAGGTTCTTGCAGTTTTTTATCAATAAGATAAAACAGCTTCGATCTATGATCGCCCTGCCTTCACATGACGCTTCTAAAATATTCACCTGCTCTGCTGTTTTTGATCAGTTTGAGCCTGTGTGTCTTGATCAGGTGGAGGAAGTATGTAGTGGCACAAAGACATCATCGTGTCCAAATGACGTTATTCCAACACATTTTTTAAAAAAGATTTTTAAGGTTGTCAGTTCTGACATTTTAGCTATTTTTAATAGCAGCCTTAGCTCAGGTGTTGTGCCAGCCTGTTTTAAACATGCTGTTGTACAGCCTGTACTTAAAAAACCTAATCTTGACTCCTCCGTCCTCACTAACTTCAGGCCTATTTCAAAGCTCCCCTTCCTGTCGAAAATTTTGGAAAAGATTGTGTTTGGTCAGCTGCAATCTTTTGTAAATGGACACAATGTTCTTGAGAGGTTTCAGTCTGGTTTTAAAACTCTTCATAGCACAGAAACTGCACTTTTAAAAGTTCTTAATGATCTTTTATTAGCCACTGACTCAGGTGACTCAGCTGTGCTTCTGCTTTTAGATCTGACCGCTGCCTTCGATACTGTTGACCACAGCATCTTAATCACACGGTTGGAGCATTGTGGCGTAAAGGGCACTCCATTAGAGTGGTTCAGGTCATACCTGTCTGACAGGACTTTCTCTGTGAGCTTTGGCGATTTTATCTCTTCCTCAGCTCCCCTTACTTGTGGTGTTCCCCAGGGATCTATACTGGGACCAATATTGTTCTCCATTTATATGCTGCCTTTAGGTCTAATTTTTAGAAAATATAACATTTGTTTTCATTCATATGCCGATGACACTCAGATCTATCTTCAACTGAAGGGAAACAGTCCTGCTTCACTAGAACCCTTACTTCAGTGTCTCGGTGAAGTTAAATCCTGGATGGCCTCTAATTTCCTTAACTTCAATGAGAACAAAACTGAAGTGATAATTTTTGGACCAAGCGGCAATCTCAACACTTCTAATTTTAACCTGCACAGTCTTGAGCCTTTTGTCAAATCGCATGCCAAAAATTTGGGGGTTATATTTGACAGTAATTTCACCTTTGAGAAACAAATTAGCTCAGTTGTACAGCGGTCTTTTTTCAAACTGAGGCTTTTATCTAAGGTGAGATCATTTTTATCTTTTAAAAACTTTGAACGGGCGATTCATGCCTTCATTATATCCCAGCTGGACTACTGTAACTCCTTATATGCTGGAGTTAGCCAGACCTGCCTGGCAAGGCTGCAGTTGGTCCAGAATGCTGCAGCTCGCCTTCTGACACGTACTAAAAGATGTGAACACATTTCCCCGGTGCTTGCCTCCCTTCATTGGCTCCCTGTCCGCTTCAGAATTAGTTTTAAAATTTTATTGTTGACTTACAAAGCCCTGAATGGACAGGCTCCCGGGTATTTGGCTGACCTCTTGCAGACTTATACCCCCCTTAGATCTCTTAGATCAAGTGATCTTTTGCTTTTAGCTGTACCTAGGTCGAGGCTGGTTCATAGAGGTGATCGAGCATTTGCAGTCGTAGCGCCTAAGCTGTGGAATAATTTACCCCTACACATCAGACAGGCTCCCACTGTCAACCTTTTTAAATCTTATCTTAAAACGCATTTTTATGTATTGGCTTTTAATACAGCATGAGAGTTATTTGTTAATTCATATTTGGTGTTTGTTTTTAATACTCTAAGTTGTTTTATTAGGTATGTTGTATTCTTGTACAGCACTTTGGTCAACGCTCCTGTTGTAATTAAATGTGCTATATAAATAATTAAACTATAAACTATAACGTTTGAGTGAGATATCAGTATGTAACATCTTGTTGTACATTTTCTGTCACATCATCATTAATCACGCAAAGGCTTCATGTTCCAACAGGTCGGGGTCATTTGTCACAGCTACATATGCAGCAACAGTGGAAACAATTATGCGGTTAATCATGAGCTTTAGACACTATACATGTTACAAAAAAACAAAATAAAAGTAAAAATACTCCAACTCCAATGAGTAATCTTTTTAGCACCTGTAGCCAGGAACCAGTGTAAAGCCATGAAAACCAGTCACTTGTATCGCTCACAATCCCCTGCTATTTAAATGGCAGGGGATTTCTAAGAATCACCCCACAGTTCTTCAGCTGAGACACCTGAGTTAGAAAACACAAACACTGCAGTTGTCTTTACTCGCGAGGGCGGTCACAAAGCGCTCGTACTCGCAAGAGGCACTCACGGACTCGCGCTCTGTCATTGTCTGCGTTCTTTATTTATACAAGCTTGTTACATGTGTGTACAAAGATAACAAAGTTATTCTAAGAACTCAGAGCTGAGGTTCCCCTTTTCTAAGTCTGTATGTTCCAGAAAAGAGGAAGCTGTTAGTTGCTAAATAAGTTTATCACACAAAAGTTATTAGGTGAAAAGTCACGTAGACATATGAATTGCTTAGTGATCAATAAAAAGAGCACATTTCATGTAGCTGATCACACTATGTACAATTTTCTTTTGACAGTCCTCATTTTGGGCCTGTTGGATCTGTCTCAAGGCGTTCAGGGCGTTAGTCATGTTTGATGAGTGTACATCGTCTGGTATGTAAGTGCAGCAGGTGTTGTTGAAGAGGAAGCATAGTCATTGATTTCTTTAAAGCTTCAGCCAAACAGGTGTTGTGAGTCGGGGTGTAAAGGCACTGAGGAAAAAGCGTTTGATAAGTCTATCACTGAGAACCATTGTTCTTTTGGAGTGACTTGATTCAGTATAGTGTGGGGATTTGCTACTACTGGTGGCATCATTTCAGTGATTTCATTTATTGCTCGCAGATCATGCACTAGACGGTATATTCCAGTATTAGCCTTCTTCACCACTTAAACAACACATCTCCTCTCTTTTGTTTGTTTTATTTATTTTTTAAATTCTCCTTTCTCAAAAACAGAAAATGAAATTGTAGTTGTTCTTCTTTGTTCTCCTTGAACTTTAGAATAAACTTCATCTGCATTAGTAAATAATATGCCTAATCATTATGTGTCACTGTGATCCACAAGTATGATCACAAATTTATTTATTTTTCAAACCAACAAAACAAAAAAACAAAAAACAAGTTGCTGATTGCATGAACTCTTTACACACATGAGTCAGGACAAAAAAAAGGCTGCTGCCAAAGAAAAATCAAAAGTGTGAGGGGAAGAAAAAACTGAGCTCACAGACAGCTGCATGTTTGAGCTTTAATAGCATGCAGCTCCTGCTCTAAAAAAAAAAAAAATGTGTAACTTGCTCATCAGCTTAGCAGTGACCACATATTTAATTCAGCTTCTCAATTTTGTAGCTTTAGCTGTTGTATGCAGGGTTTAGCTTATTCGTTGTTAGTATAGGTGTGCTCTATATCTCAACAATGTCTCATGTAGGATGACAGGTTTTCAAGCAGGTCAAGTGCCTCTACGCACTTAATTAGTTTAGATATTTTCTTTATTTTCTTCATCTCATATGTCATTGTACTGAATTTGAGCAAACCTTAAGCTTGATGCAGACTACTTTTAGCAATTATCCACCTCACATCATAACTGACTAAGGTGCCTCTTCATATTAATGTTATGTCATTATTAATGCTATTATCTTTTAATATAACAGCAATAGTATATTACAATATTTTATTTATATTTTATTTTGTATACACCAAGGGCTGCGGGTGATCTGCAGTTTCACCCTTTCCCAAGCTGGAGACATTTTCCTTTTCACACACTTTCCTTGGCACTTGGTGAGGGATTATTATGTTCTTCCTGGTCTGAACTGCTCTCTTCATCTCAGCTGCTATCCTGTTCTGAGTCACTGTCTTCTTTGTTTGTTAATGCTTTTACTTTTTTTTTTGTCTGTCTGCCTCTCCCTTTCATCTGTCTGGGTGGTGGCAGCCACAGTGGTTGCAGCTAGTCATTCTGTGTCGGGCGTTCTCTGTGTCTTACAGTCACGTGCAAAGTGTCCCTCTTTTCCACACTTCCAGCATGTAGTGCTAAAGCCACTGTTTGGTGTGTGTCTAGGCCTGCCTCTACCCCTTGCTCCTCCCCTATGCATTCCTCTCCCTTTCTTTTTGCCTCTGAAACCTCCCCTGTAGCCTCCACTAAAAGCTGTAAGAAAAGTGTCAGCATCGAGGGCAAAAACTGAGACCTCCTCTTTCTTTTTCACCACTGTCTGTGCATGGTTAGCATATTGGAGCGCCTCATCTGCTGTGCCCGTATCTTGCGTTACCCAATGCTTTTCTACATGAGACCTAATGGGTGGTAGTAATCCTTTAATGGAAGCGCATTTAAATTGTTTTTTCTTTTCCTCTTTCTTTTTTCTTGTTTTCAGTTCTCCTTTCAGCTTCAGTTTCCCATGCTTGGAAAAGTTTGTATTCTTCTTTACGTTTTAATTTTTTTCTTTGGGTCTTTTGTTAATGTAATTTCTTGTTTCAGGGCAGCTCTCAGCTGGGTAATGGCTGAGGGATTGCATTTCCCTTCCCAGCTGTGGTTTTTAGCTTTCTGTGGATTTCTCCACGTAGTTGCACTTATTATTCCTGCTCCGGCTTGTTGTTTTTCTAACCATTCCTCATCAGGTGTTAATTTTGCTTGTTTATTCCCGATTTTCAAAGATTTTGCTGGGCCGTCTCTGGCACGCCAGACTCGGGAGTGGTTGCTGATACGCCCTTCTACTTCACTCTAAAAGTGAAGCGGTATCAGTTTTATGAGATGAAACTCAACCGTTCTCCTTTGTCACCAGTACGTGAGCCTCAAGCAAAGAAAACAATAATGGAAGTAGCTCAGCAGCGTATTGTGCTGTAAAATCAACTTACTTCCAAACTCATGTATACATAAACATTCAAACTTCTACAATTTTTATGAAGTAATTTCGGCTACTTCTAACCTAAGTCTAATTCGGTTCCTTTCGGCGAACCCAACCTATTTTATTTTTCTGAAATAGTGTTTCTCACCCTCAGACGTCTCACTGGTGGTTCGGATCGTCAGACGGAATCCCACCGCTGTGGACCAGACTATAGACACCGGCCCGGACCCAAATTCACACCCCGGGGCTTTCTTCCTCGTCTAAGAGGGCTGTGCACAGACTTTGGTGCTGGCTTCCCACAGCGTCAGGAATCAGTGCGCCAGATTCTGGATCAGAGTCACAGATAACAGTTCTGATGTTTCTGATCTGGCTCGGAGGACCAAAATAAATGTCAAGAGATGTATTCTAAAGACACTTCTTCAGCTGAGAGTCAGAGAGCAGAAACACACAGTTTTACTTGCAGCAAGGGCAGTCACAGAGCGCTCACACCCTGAGTGGGGGCTCAGGGACTCGCGCTCTGTTTCTGCTCTCGTCTTTATTTATATACAAGGGTCATACAACAGTAAGTGCGTCTGTGCATGACGGTGGAATGTGGAAGTGTATGTATGTGTGTGTGTGTTTCTGTGGGAAGCGGCTCCTGTTCCTGATAGGGAGTGAAACTGCTTGTTCAGCTCTTATTTATCGCTGGAAGGAACTACTCCTTCCCTGCATGATAACAGAACACAGAACAAGCCTTGTAGAAAACAACAGTCCGAGTCATCAAAAGGTCATGCAGTATTCTATCATTTGCAGACTTATATTATTCAAAAGATTATACTGACTACTAAGTAAAATTATCTATTAACAGTATGTACCGGCTCACTCCTGGTGGCCGCTTGGCGGGGCCTGGTGCCTGTGGCCTGGCTGGGCCCCTTCTTGGGGGTGGGGCACCCTCAGGCCTCTGGGCCTGGGGCTCAGTCCTCTCTGGCACAGCTGGCTGTCGGCAGAGCCTGAGGGCACGTCACTGCAAGCCCCTCTGGCCTGTGCTCCGTGGCTGCTGGGTGACCCTCATCTGGGGCTCTCCTCAGCTCTTCCCAGGAGGGTGGCAGGGTTGCCCCTTTGGTGGTCCTGCTTGGGTCCTCGTACTATGGGCCCTCTGGATGTCTGGGGCCTGGATCTCCTCCATACCTGCTTCATGCCCTGGGGAACGGGGCTATGGCTCCCCACACTCCCTAGCAGATCGTTGCATGGAGAAACCTGATCCACACAGATGTACACACATGTTCACAGACACAAACTACACCTTTCTTGGCTGCTACCTTGTGTGCTGTCAATCTTGCATGCTGCACAATAACATTTAATATTTACTGTCTACTTTTACCTACTGTTAGCTAGTTTATTGTGATGTTGTTGTATTTATTATGTTCCTCTTTTTTGTTTGTTTTCTCTTCTGTTTTTTTTCTTCTCTCGACAGGTGATCCAGGTGTTTTTTTGTTTTTGTTTTCATTTTGTTTGTTAGTTTGCTTTTCTTTTTTCTCTCTCCCCACTATTTTGTTTTTCTCTCCCTCTCTTTCTTTCATTCTTTCTTTCTCCCTGTCCTATCCCCCAGTCATGTTTGTTCCGTCTGTAACAACTGAAAATAAAATAAAATAAATACATAATAATAATAAAGGTCAATCAAATGGACCAATATGGCAAGGCCATGATGATCCACTTGGTAAAGTAAATCCGCTAGGCATCTTTTTTGGCCTTCAGACAACAATTCAGATGGCTAAAGATTCAAATTGGACAGGTTAAAACAAAAACAAAAAACAAAAAAAAATACCAATTAACCCATCTGGAATGTAGACTGAGTCAAAATGTCTCTGTCAATGCATTTTGGGCAGTTTGTCCAAAGTTTGTTCATTCTGCCCTCCAGATAGATTGAGCGCTTTAAAATGTTTCATCGCGTTAATCGTGATGCCTGCGTTTTTGGGGGAAATTAGTTCGTCCATGTTTGGACTTCTTCTGAGTTGTAAACACGCAAATCAGTCCGTGGATGATCACATCACCGCCCATCAAAAAGTCTGTGCATGCGCGAATATATCTCCCATCAGCGATTGTTGGACTGACGAAATTTTACATATCGCCCATCCCTACTGCACACCAACCTGTCTCCACACCTGCGGGCAATTGAGCTGCCAGCATTTAACACCAGCGCGCATCTTTACTCTTCGCCAAGTGTTCTGCTAACCCCAGTTAGTGCCAGCTCTCATTGATATTGTTAATGATAATCTCACAGAAAGAAACTTGCCTTGTGCTTATCTCTACAGCCACTCAGCTGACTTCCACGCTTCATCTACAGCAATACTCACCCTCATCCTTTCGTTGGCTCATGTTTGGCAGCTCAGTTTTCTCTGCTCCCGTCAGCTTTATTCACCTGCCTGCCCTCCTGGGTTCAAGCATTGTCCATGTCGGATCGCCCGCTCCTGAAAACCTGCCACCTCACCCGGACCACCTACCTCCCCTCTGCCAGTTCTCCACCTTCAAAACAGTAAGACAAGAACTTGCTTTAATTCCAATCCCCCAGATCCCATGGATTTAACCACTAACCAACTTTGCAGTGTACTAAGACTCCCGGTTGCATTTCCCAAAGCCTGTGCCATCCCTCTGTGCCCCTAAGTTAAAGCATTACTAGTGAAGATTTAGTTCACTTCGAGTAGATATCTTTTGTGTTCCTTTCTAGTTATAGTTTCACATTAATTCTACAGATCTAGTAAGTTCACTTCTGCCTTCGTGTGAGTTCCGCTTCTGAGTCCTTCAGTCTGCTCAGCCTCAGTTGTGACACACCCATGAAAAGACAATTTATGAAGTTTAATGGAGTTTGAAGTTAGCAGAGTGTTATCTTGCCATTTTCCATCTGTAGATGATATACCTTGTTCTGACTGAGGGATTTCTGAAAAAATTAAAACATGTAGCTCTGCAATCACTTCTGAAATAAATGAAGACAGAAAACTAAACAGCAGTGATGTTCGTAGGGTTACTGAAGTTAAGATAGCTGGTTTATAATGATGTGCTACACGGTGGCTAACTACACAGCCATGGTTAGCATAATATAAACACAGTGAAGCTGGAGGATGAGCGCCAACTTTTTTCAGTCTATAAAAGTTAACATGAGGGTTCCCGATGGTTAAGGACAAATGCAATTGCATGGCAGGATCGAAATAATGAGACATGGAAAGTAGAATTGAACATAATGCACACAGACACAAAGCTAACACAATAAAACAGGAAGCATACATGGAAACTAAACGCTGACAAAAGTCTAAACTGAAAACACTGGGCCAACACCCAGGAACCCTGAGATGTAACAATAAAGCCTGAAGTTCATGTTTTACAAGTTTTACATGGGTTTACTTTAATATTTGAGGCCAATTTATCCCTTGAATAAGTTTTTTTTTTTATCTCTTACGCACAGTATTTTAAAAATATATATGTATATATTATAAGTAACTGTATATAAAATGCATTTTCAAACATTTTAGGAAAATCTAAATTTCATAATTTTTTTTTTTACATTTTTGTGTCTGCCACCTGTACACATAATTTCTGTTGTGCATATTGTGAAACAAGGAGCATCAAAAGCCAAAGCGTAGCATTACAACCTGGCCCGGAATGACCGTAACAAGAGTGGGCTATCCCGCAACTTCCCACGCCCAAACAGACACCGCCACAGCATAGGGCTTTTAACAATCATTTATTTACATAAATGGCACTTAGAACAACGATAGTGGGAGTACACAGCTTCAGGATGAGCCAAGGCCAACACAACAAATTAAACCCAACCTAAACTTCCGTCCCCCTCTGACCTCTTCAACAAAACAACAAAAGAAATGACAGAGTCTGACCTCCCTGGTTTAACAACACAAGCTTCCCAAAAATAATTGGCAGCTCACCCCTACTCACTCCACACTTCACACGCACTTCAGAGCTATGGTGCGAGGACAAGATACAATGTTATTTATGTTAAGGCTGGATTTCAGGGAATGAGAATTCAAGTGCGGGGACACAGCGACAGGGAAAACTGAAACTGCTCGGGATGGGTGATCAGAGATATTTGTTTGCAGGCAGAGGCACGTGAAAAGAGGGGGTATTTTCCGAGGTGGTCCAGGTGAGTAGCTATATTTCCAATCCCAGATTCTTACTGTGTGAGCAGGGGAGGCAGTCAGGTTGAGTGCGTGAATGCAGAGGACCAGAGATGGTTCGGCTGCAATGAAGTATCTTCAAGCGGGCGGTAATGAAGGCTGGATATTCTGTGAACCTAAAGATGATTAGCAGAAGTTCTGGCAGAGAGTTGTCGTCAGTGGTCTAGTGAGCTGTCAATTGAGAGAAGAGGTGAATCCAGCCGTGTGTTATGCCCTATATTCCACATATATTCACAGTTGGACTGGCCATCGGGCATTTGCCCAGTGAGCCGATGGTGATTTTTCGTTTTTATGTGCCAGTTCTCGACAGGGATATATGAGGGGGCAGACAGAAATGTAAAGGGGTCAAATGGTGGCAACAGAGGAAGGAGAGGGGTGGGGTGGCGGTGGTGGTGGTGGTGGCGGGGTGCTCTAGATAACTGTTTTAGTCATGTAATTGGATTGCATTTTGTCAGGCCTCTACCCCAAGACCTGACCAACTTATCTCTTAGTGTCACTGAGGCATGCAAACACCCTGACCATGCTAAGGTGGCAATCCTTCAGTGGAAAAAACTGAAAAATAAAACAACCATAACTGAAATAAAATCTTCCTCATCAGATTATAACAACTAAAAACATGACATTAATCTCAACTGGATGGCCTATTTCAACTATAACAAGTGCGAGTATTAACAAAACTAAAAAGGGTAGGCCAAGTTATTTAAAAAGGCAATTCACCAAATCTTGGAAAATAAAGCTGAAAAATAGAATAAAATATAAATTAAAGAATAAAATAAAATCCCCTCTGCGAATCACTACCTTATCGTGGTGGACAGGTTTGTGTGTCCCAGGGATCCAAGGGGCTATGTTGTCTGGGGGCTTTTGCCCCCTGGTAGGGCCTCCCTTGGCAAATTGGTCCTGGGTGAGGGACCAGACAAAGAGCGATTCAGAAGACCCCTATGAAAAAACCATTGAGGGAACAGTTCACCCTGCCTGGGATAGGGTTACCGGGGCCCCGCCCTGGAGCCAGGCCCAGGGAGGGTGCCCAAGGGCGAGCGTCTGGTGGCAGGGCCTTAGTCCATGGGGCTCGGCTGGGCACAGCCCGAAAAAGGGACATGGGCCCATCTTCCTGCAGGCCCACCACCCGCAGGAGGCACTGTGGGGGTCAGGTGCAATGTGATCGGGCGGCATCCAGGAGTGGAGGCCCTGGTGGACTGATCCCCGGCTACCAAGACTAGCAATTGGGACATGGAATGTCACCTCTCTGGTGGGGAAGGAACCTGAGCTAGTGCATGAGGTTGAGAGGTACCGGCTAGATATAGTCGGGCTCACCTCAAAGCATGGCCTAGGCTCTGGAACCAGTCTCTCAGTCTGGAGTTGCCCCTGGTGAGAGGCGTTGGGCTGGCGTGGGTATCTTGGTATCCCTTCGGCTTGCTGCTGGTATGTTGGGGTTTCTCCCAGTGGACGAGAGGGTTTGTTCCCTTCGCATTTGGGTCAGGGAACGGGTCCTGACTGTCGTCTGTGCTTATGCGCCGAACGGCAGTTCAGAGTACCCAGCCTTCTTGGAGTCCCTGAGTGGGGCACTGGAGGGTGCTCCTCCTGCGGACTCTGTTGTCCTACTGGGAGACTTCAATGCTCACGTGGGCAATGACAGTGAGACCTGGAAGGGCATGATTGGGAGGAATGGCCTCCCGGCTCTGAACCCGAGCGGTGTTTTGTTATTGGACTTCTGTGCAAACCACAGTTTGGCCATAACAAACACCATGTTCGAACATAAGAGTGTCCATAAGTGCACATAGCACCAGGAAACTCTAGGCCACAGGTCGATGATCGATTTTTTAATCGTATCACTGGACCTGAGGCCATATGTTTTGGACACTTGTGTAAAGAGAGGGGCTGAGCTGTCAACTGATCACCACCTGGTGGTGAGTTGGATCAGGTGGCGAGGGAGGACGTTGGACAGACCTGGCGCACCCAAACGTACAGTGAGGGTGTGCTGGGAACGTCTAGCAGAGGACCCGGTCCATGAGATCTTCAATGCACAACTCTGGCAGAGCTTCAACAGCATTCCGAGGGAGACTGCGGACATTGAGTCTGAATGGACCATGTTCAGCACCTCCATTGCCGAAGCTGCTGCATGGAGCTGTGGCGGCAAGGTAGTTGGTGCCTGTCGTGGTGGTAACCCCCGAACCAAATGGTGGACACCTGAGGTGAGGGGAGCCACCAAGCTGAAGAAGGAGTCCTACCGGGCTTGGTTAGCCTGTGGGACTCCGGAGGCAGCAGATAGGTACCGACAGGCCAAGCGGAATGCAGCACGGGCAGTGGTGGCAGCAAAAACTCGGGTGTGAGAGGAGTTCGGAGAGGCCATGGAAAAAGACTTTCAAACTGTCTCGAAGAGATTCTGGCAAACCGCCAGGCAACTCAGGAGGGGAAAGTGGTGTTCTACCTGCACTGTGTATAGTGCGGGTCGAGTGCTACTGACTTTGACTGAGAAAATCATCAGGCGGTGGAAGGAATACTTCGAGGACCTCCTCAATCCCACTGGCACGTCTTCCGTGGCTGAAGCAGTCTGGAGACGAAGGGGATGACCTGGGGGCGAGGTCACTGAGGCAGTTAAACAACTCCTTGGTGGCAGAGCCCCTGGGTTGGACGAGGTCCGCCCCGAGTTCCTGAAGGCTCTCGATGTTGTAGGGCTGTCTTGGTTGACACATCTCTGCAATGTTACGTGAAGATCTTAAATATGGTGGTCCCCATATTTAAGAAAGGGGACCGGAGGGTGTGTTCCAACTACAGGGGAATCACACTCCTCAGCCTCCCTGGAAAAGTCTATGCCAGGGTGCTGGAGAGGAGAGTTTGTCCGTTAGTCGAACCTCGGATACAGGAGGAACAATACGGTTTTCGTCCTGGTCGTGGAACACTGGACCAGCTATTTATCCTCTTGAGGATACTCGAGGGCACATGGAAGTTTGCCCAACCAGTCTACATGTGTTTTGTGGACTTGGAGAAGGCATTCAACCATGTCCCTTGGGGGGTCCTGTGAGGGGTGCTCTGGGAGTACGGGGTGTCTGGCCCATTGCTACGGGCCATTCAGTCCTTATACGACCATTGCAAGAGCTTGGTCCGCATAGCCGGCAATAAGTCGGACTTGTTCCTGGTGGGTGATGGGCTGCCCTTTGTCACCGATTCTGTTCATAATTTTTATGGACAGAATTTCTAGGTGTAGCCAGGTGGCGGAAGGCTTTCACTTTGGTGGTCTCAGGATCTCATCTCTGCTTTTCGCAGAGGATGTGGTCCTGTTGGCTTCATCAGGTGATGGCCTCCAGCTCGCCTTGGAACGGTTGACAGCCGAGTGTGAAGCGGTGGGAATGAGAATCAGTATAAAATATCCATCCATCTCTTTACAACCAACAACATAAAATCTGTCTTATTTGAATGGCCTAGTTCTGAAATCAATTTGCAAAATAAAGTAAGAATAAATTAAGACCTCTCAATATTGCCAATATTTACAAAACTAAAAAGGGTTGGCATAGTAATAAAAAAAAAACATTCACCATGTCTTTTCCTACAATTCTTGAGGAACCAGGGCACCCTGACGAGAAGTGGGCTACTGGAACAAGAAGGCATCGGTGGGCAAGAGACGAAAATAGGGCATTGTTGGAATGCTACTACTCAAGTAACCCTGGCGGAAGGGGTTACATGAATAGGATGAGGGACCTATGGAATCTTCTAAACCCAACATCCACAATGACGGTGTTACACCCCTAGACTAGTAATCAGGGAAAAACACAGCAACACGGGAAAAGTGTAAAGCCACGCTAAAACCACACATTTGTTGTAAAGTCCACGGGGTTTATTTCACAAAGCCAAAAAAATAATAATAAATCGCAACAGACACAGCTGAGCCGGCGAACTAAATGCTTCGGGGTCTCCGTGGCCAAAATAACAGAGCCTTCACAAGTCGGCCCAGCCTTTCCAAGCCCGTCGCCAGCTAACAGCCTGTTGCTCGAGCCGCTGCAGCACAACGAAAAACACCAAAAAACCTAGTGTTCTCCAACAGGGATAACCTCCTAGCAACACACGACCGTAACACCCTCCCTCATAAAAATCCACCTCTAATAAAATCAGTGCTCTCTGTGGTTCACTGATGTGCCCTGGACAGTGCATCAGCTAATACATTGTCTACCCCTTTTTTATGTCTGATGTCCAAGTTGTATTCCTGAACTAGTAGAGCCCATCTTATCAGTCTTTGGTTGTGGTTGTACAAATGTTTCAGGAACACTAGTGGGTTGTGGTCAGTGTATGTTGTGCTTGCACTTACATACACATCAAAATGCTGGAGCGCAAGTAACATGGCTAATGTTTCCTTTTCGATGGTGGAATAGTTGAGCTGATGGGGTTTAAACTTGGCGGAGAAGTAAGAGATTGGATGACTGATGTCATCGGTTCCCTTCTGGAGCAGCACCGCCCCAGCCCCCATGGCACTGGCGTCCACCTCCAGGCTGAATGCTTTACTGAAATCTGGGGCAGCCAGCACCGGGGCACTGCAGAGGAGGGCCTTAGCACCATCAAAGGCTTGTTGGCACTCAGTGGTCTATTTAAAAGGTTCCTTCGGGCTACAGAGGTGGGTTAGAGGGGCCACCATGGTTGAGAAGTTCCGGCAGAAACACCGATAGTAGCCCACGAGGCCCAGGAACTGGAACAGGGTAGCTTACTACCACCTCCACTTTGGCATTCACAGGGCACACTGGGCTGTGCCCAACTTGTTTCTCAAGGTATGTTGCTACGACTTTTCCGAACTCCCACTTTGCCAGGTTCAAAGTTACAGTGACCTGTGCCAGCCGGGCAAATACTTCACAGAGTGTGCTAATGTGGTCAGCCCAACAAAAGAAGTATACCACCAATTCATCTAAGATACTCATTGCAATTCTTCACACCCGGCAGCACCATATTAATGAGCCGTTAGAAGGTGGCTGGTGCTTTTCGCATACCGAACGCCGTCACGGCATACTGCAAAAAATGATCTGGGGTTACGAAGGCAGAAATTTCGGAGGCTCTACAGGTCAGGGGAACCTACCAATATCCCTTAAGTAGGTTCAATTTGGTGATATATCTGGCTACCCCAACGCTGTCTATACAGTCTTTGATGCGGGGTAGGGGGTAAGAGTCAGGGATGGTTACAGAAGTCAGTACAAAACCGGGGGGTGCAATCTGACTTTGGAGTAAACAAACAGGGAGAGCTCCACGAGCTATGGCTAGGCACCGCCAGTCCGTTGTCTAACAGGTACTGAACCTCTTTCCTCATGAGCTCCCATTTGAACGGGGGGCACCGGTGTGCATGCTGTTCAATAGGGGCCGCATTGCCTACATCGATGTCATGGCTCAGTACTGAAGTCCTAGATGGCACATCCCCAAACAAAGTAGGATATTCTTAGATCAAGGTTTTCACATCCGCCCTCTCACTAGGGGGCAAGTATGAGAGATGGGTGTCTATGGTGTTGAGATATTCTGAGTTCATAAGCCTGCCACTCTGCTGACCTGCAGTACGTTCCACCAAACCATCATCAGGCTGTATTGCCTCAGTCACCAGAGAGATGGCTAAAGGTGTCGTACTCTCCTCTCGCACACAACTCCCTCTAGGGTGTTTGCTTCAATATGTTTGCATGGCAAAGACGCCTTTTTCGCCTTCTATCGGGAGTGCAGATTATGTAATCCGTATCATTCACCTGTCTTTCTACCACATACGGCCCCGTAAACCGGGCCAACAGGGACGAGTGGGGAGTGGGGACTAGCAGCAGCACCTGTTCCCCTGGTAGGAATGTGCTCTGCACAGCTCTTTCATCATGGCATCGCTTCATCTCCTCTTGAGCCGCCGATAGTGCAAACGTTCCCAGCACCGGGTGATGAATTCATGCATGTTCTGACATGGCTGTGGGTCTGTCAGGAACTGCTCCTTTATTGCTTTTAAGGGACCCCTCACATTATGCCCAAAAACCAACTCAGCAGGGCTAAACCCTAACGACTCCTGCTTTGCCTCACAAGCCACAAATAACAAAAATGGCAATCCCTCATCCCAATCTCGCTTTGTCTCCAAAGAGTGCTTCCGCATCATGGCCTTAACGGTCTGATGCCATCTCTCCAACGCCCCCTGCAATTGTGGATGGTACGGGCTGGAAAGAATATGTTGCACGCCAAGGGAATGTAGCACCTGTTGGAATAGTTTCGACAGAAAGTTACTACCTTGATCTGTTTGGATAACCTTGGGTAGGCCAAATGTCGAAAAGGATTTGAGAAGAGCCCTAGACACAGCCGGAGCTGTGATTTTCCGTAGGGGAACAGCGTCGTGACACACATAACAGCAAAAAGGAACTGGTTACCTGCCTTGGTTTTTGGCAGAGGCCCCACACAGTCCACCAAGACGTGTTCAAAAGGTTCCCCAACTGCCGGGATAGGCTTCAGGGGGACTGGTGGCATGGTTTGGTTAGGTTTTCCCACTACTTGGCCTACCTCACATGTTTGACAAAATCTAGCCACATCTTTCTTCATGCCTGGCCACAAGAAATGCTGGAGAACATGATCGTAGGTCTTCGTTACTCCTAAATGTCCTGACCATGGGTGTTCATGTGCCAGTTGCAATATGCTACTGTGGTACCCCATGGGCACAACCACCTGTCGTACCATTCTGCAATCATCCTCACCACCATCCTGCCGTAAAGCTGGCCTGGCAACCCATTTCCTTAGCAGTACCCTATCATCTAGATAAAACCAATGGGCTTTACTGGTGACCCCTGCCCCTATCATTTCCTCAAAACACTTACCGAGGGTACTGTCGCGGCACTTAGACATTCCCGTGACATTGGTAATGGTAACCCCTGACTGCAACATCAAAAACCCCAGAAGCTAACTTTGAGTGCACATGGACACGATGTAAAGGTGATGGCATATAAATCATCCCAATCCCTATGACACTGGTATCACATGACAATGCAGCCCCGACCGGCAAAATTCCTGCCAGCAGGAAAGACTGATCCACCTATATCTCTCAGTATCCGGAGCGGCTTCTGGTCTCCCGGCAGCCCGGTCAAAGAAAAAACTCCGTCAAAAACAAAGGGTTTAAAACATAACTCAGTGTCACCTACTACCCCCTTTGACCCTACTATTCCCACCTCCTTTGGCTGCTGCTCTTTGCGCTTGAGGGCTAGGCAATCAGAGACTATATGTCCCGGCTTATGACAGTAAAGACATTGTCTGTCTCTGCACTAATTTAAACAAATCAATACCATCCATATTAAGTCTCATTAATACATTTAGTACATTTTCGGGTTATAAAATAAATTTTGATAAATCCCAAATATTATTTTTGAATAAAAATGAACGGCAAAATCCTCCAATCAATACTCCCTTTCTGCTATCTGAACATGGGTTTACTTATCTGGGTGTGAAATTAACTCACTCAATTTAAAACATTCTGGCATCCAATTATAATTCCTTAACGACGTCAGTTACTACACTTCTAAACAGATGGATGAAACTACCTATATCTTAAATTGGTCATATTAATATACTAAAAATGTCAATTTTGCCAAAATATCTTTACCTTTTTCAATCAATACCTCTCTCTCCACCAAACTCTTTCTTCTTAGATTTGCAAAAACTATTCCGAAACTTTATTTGGAATAACAGAAGACCAAGACTCAGAATCTCATTATTATACCTTCCTTATGAAAGAGGGGGTTTACGACTTCCAAATTTAAAGTGGTACTTCTGGGCTGCTCAAATCAGAGCGGCAATGTTTTATTTTGTTAATGAGCAAATTCCAGTGTGGGTTTCTATGGAGTCTACAGAAATCAAAATTTCCCCTAACTTATATCTTTACTCAGCCGGCAGGAAGACACTAAATAAGCAAACTAAGAACCCCTTTTTAAAAGACACTGTCTGTCAGAGTGAGATTTTATGATTGTTATTTGTACTTAGAAACATATAATCATTTATGCTTAGAGGTATATAATCGTTTGCATATTGATAGAATGTCTGATCCTTAGTAGTCTGCAAAGACTCTGTGTACCATAAAAGAGGAGTACGTTCACTCCTTTTCCAGAGTGTTCTGGCATACCACACACCTCCTAAGGTCATGAGAGAGATCGTACTTCTCTTTCTGATATACTTTCTGTGTACTCACTACCTAATTTATAGCCAAAGTATTCACTCAACGTGTCTTTACTGTTTCGCTAGCTTAGCTTAGCTCGTAACCAACTCGCTAGCAGCATGGCCTCTTCACCCTTCCCTCCTGCACTTTCCTGCTCATTGTATCAGATGTTTAGTTACTCCTCAGCCTCCTTTAGCAGTAATGATACTTGTAACAAATGTAGCATTTTTGCAGCTCTGGAGGCCAGGATTACTGAATTGGAGACTCGGCTTCGCACCCTTCATTCACCCGCAGCTAGCCAGGCCCCTGTAGCTGGTGCAGCCGAAGATAGCGTAGGCCCCGTTAGCTGTTCCCTGGCAGACCCCAAGCAGCTGGGGAATGAGGGCAGCTGGGTAATGGTGAGGATGAAGCATAGTCTTAAACAGAAGCCCCAGGTACACCACCAACCTGTTCATGTATCTAACCGTTTTTCCCCACTCGGCGACACTCCCGCCGGGGGTCAAACTCTGGTAATTGGTGATTCTGTTCTCAGACATGTGAACCTAGAGACACCAGCAACCAGAGGTGTGGACTCGAGTCACATGACTTGGACTCGAGTCAGACTCAAGTCATTAATTTTATGACTTTAGAGTTGACTTGAAAAAAGGTTGTAAGACTTGTGACTTGACTTGGACTTTTACACCAGTGACTTGGGACTTGAATTGGACTTGAACCTGTTCACTTGAAAAGACTTGATATTTTACCCAAATCTAAAATTTCACATACATATTATATAAAAAGTGCGGACCTTTAATTCACTTTATTCATTCATTCATTCTTACCACACTCCGTATGTATATGAGCGTGAGCTGTGGCACAGCCAATCAAATTAACCAGATTTTTAAAAAAACAAAAACAAAAACGCTTGAGCCAAAAATGCTCCCAAGAGTAATTTCTTTTGGGTACATAAACTACGAAGTAGTCCAGAAAAAACAAAATGCAATATGCAAAACATGCAAGAAGAGAATCGCAGACGGAGATGGAACAACTTCCAACTTTGTCCGACATTTGAAGTTGCATAAAGAACGGTAGGTGGTGCTTTTTTTTGCTACGATGAGATAGCTGACTTAGCTAACTTCATCTTATTAGCAAATGTTCTCTGGGCTACGTTGATGATACTGTTTGGCTTTAACAGGTATGATATGTTTGTCATGCTATTTTAAATCCGGTCCTACAAGCGCATCTAAGAATAACATGCAACTTGTTAGCTCAGAATTGTCGGTGAATGGTGAGCAGGGTCCGTTTCAGAAAGTGGGTTCTGTAGCTGTACTCAGGGAAGAGAGTTTCTCTCCGTCTCCTCCCCATCATTAACCCTGTAGATTTAACCCACTTTAGACTGACAAATATTTATTTTACCATCACATCACAATTCAAAACAACTGTGTTTAATTTGCAATTAGTGTATGGTCGTGTTTAACTTTTGCATGTCTGAGCCAGGGAAATTTTTTTTTTGGTTAGAAAATCTGGCCCACCTTAGTGTGTAATTGAGTAGTCCTGCTATACATGGCCTTTTTCTTCTGTCATTTATGTCAATACATCAAATAAAATACTTTGATCTTATGTTATTAGCTGTTGTTTATTTGCAAAGGTCAGTTATTCTTAACAGGGATGCTAAACATTGCTTATTAGAACTGTATGCAGAGTTTTGAGAAAAGTTTTTTAATAAATAATTTTTTTTCTTTTTTTTATTTATATTTTTTTATTGTCTGAAAACTATGACGGTTTAAGTGTTAATATTTATTTAGGATTATTAGGATCAACTTAAAGTCAAATGCAATTCATGAATGGCTGTAATGGAATTTCTGACATGAGTCTAATATTCTTACCTCTATCAGATTTGAAGAATACCAGATGAAAAAGAGGATCACAAATGAACCTCAACAGCCTTCCATATCACAGTTTATGGACACTTGTGCCGGACAGTACAGCATGACTCATCCACAGCAGAAAGCTATCACGAATGCATTATTAAGTGACTTGATTATTGGTTGCAACCTGCCCCTTTCTATTGTGGAAAACAAGAATTTTCGTCACTTTCTGATGGTAGTTGACAGAAAATACAGCCCGGTATGTCGCAGAACAATTATATCAAAAACAGAGAACCTTGTTGCTGAGAAACGTTCAATGTTAAAAACTCAGTTGAACGAGACTGATCATGTTTCAGTCACTGTGGACATTTGGTCAGACCGAAGGATGAGGGGTTTCCTTGGTATCACTGTGCACTGGATACAGAAAGAGACAGAGAGGATGCAGCTGAAATCCAAACTGCTGGCCTTTGATTGCTTCAAAGGATTACACACTGGTGAAAGAATCTGTGAGAAATTTGAAGCTATATGTGACGAATACAACATCAAAGATAAACTAGACTATATTATTAGTGACAATGCTGTCAATATGCGGAAAGCATTCACTGTGTGCTTCCCCACTGAGCAAGCTGAGGAACATGATGATGACGGTGATCATCTTGACGACCCAGAGCTCTGGCATGACATGCCTTGGAAGATCAGGAAACAGTAGGTGCTGCTATGGCAAAGACACAGCGCCTGCAGTGTTTTGCGCACACACTTCAGCTGGTGGTGAGAGATGGTTTGTCAGAGACCAAAGTGACATCTCCTTCACCTTCAAAGTTATCTAAGCTCAGCTCTCTACTGCACACAAGCACAACATTCAAAGATGTGTTTGAAGCTGAATTTGGTGAACAGAAAGCGATCCCTGCTGCTGTAATAACAAGATGGAATTCAACACTGAGACAAGTAAAGGCAGTTCTCCAATGTGAACATCTAAAACTCTGTGCTGTTCTTGAAATGGCTGGGCACAAGGAGTTATTATTCACAACACAAGAGTGGAACCTGTTGAAGGAGATGGTGGACATCTTGAAGCCTTTTGGAGAAGCAACAGATATGACACAAGGTGAGAAAATAGTCATGATTAGTGCTGTTGTTCCATCCGTGCTGTCCCTCAATCACCACCTTGAGAAACTGAAGCCTCAAGTCCGTCTCCTGAATGGTCTGGTCAGGAGTCTCCAAGCATCTTTGAACAAAAGATTTCTTGGAATCTTTATCAGTGTGCGAATGGCTAGAGCAGAAGATGGGATCACTGCCCCCTTTTCACATCCAGTGTACCTTAAAGCAGCTGCTTTGGATCCAGCATTTTCTCTGTTGTGGGTGGAACACCATGTGTTGGGCAGTTGTGACATAAAGACAGAGGTGACACAAAAAGTTAAAGGTAAAGATTGAATATAGTTTATATTTTTTCTGTATTTTTTTTTTTTTGTCTAAAATTGTAATAAAGGCTCTTTTGCTGTTGTTAATTTGTTTTGCCAGATCTGATCCTGCAAGATGCGGCAGATCCTGCAAAGTCAGAGCAACCTGTGACTCCTGGTGAGGAACACCAAGAGGCCTGTGAAGATGGAGGACTCTTTGCTGCTTACTGTAAGAGGCAGAAGAAGGATGTGGGGAAGAGTCCAGCTCAACAGCTAAGTCACTACCTGGATATTGCTGATGGACAGAACGCCCTCTTGTTCTGGGCAATGAACATGCAGACTCTTCCTTCTCTGTTTCATGTGGCCACCAGAGTTGTGGAGCGAGTTTTCAGCTATGGTGGCATCATTCTACGGCCTCATCGTGCACAAATGACTGACAGACTTTTGGCCAATTTGGTCTTTTGCAAATGCAATGCAGAATAGTTAACTGAAATAACTTAAAGTGCACATCCTTGTTCATTGTTCATTGAGATATATATATATATATATATATAATGTTATTTTTTTCCTCTGTCACTCACACATGGACACATACAAACACACATGTTCACACCTGTTCACACAGAGACTAGATGAGAGAGAGAGGACAAGCTAATCACACTGCACTAAATTTACTGCGATGGTTCATTGTTTTGTACATAAGGAAATCTCAGCACTTTTTGTTTAGGAAGTTCTGCTTTTGCATTTTTCACTGAATGTTTATTCTGTGAATTTGTAATTTAGAGGAAGACTATTCTTGCAGCAAAGTTTAATTGAGCTGTACATTATAAAGGTGCAATTTCAGAATTAGTTTGTGCATATTTTGTAAGTTACTTGTTTTATCAGGTGATGAGATAAATACAGATTTAAAAAGGAACACACATATTACTATTCGTCGGATTTATTATTATTATTCTCCAGTTTCCGCCTGAAATTTTGCAGCGAAACTCGCCCCGCAGTTTTGAGACAAGCTTCATATATGTTACCTCATTTTGTGCGGCTGGATCTGGAATGGTGTGCTATGACTTTTGGTGTTTATGACTATTATAGTTTTTTAAATATTAATATTTTAGTGAAAATTTTCCCGCGCTCCTCTGCCGAACAGTTTTGACAATAGGGTTACATATGTTAGATCATTTTGTGCGGCTGGAGCTGGACTACTATGGTATACACTTTTGGTGTTTATGACTTTTATAGTTTTTTAAATATTAATATTTTAGTGCAAATTTAGGCCAATTCATCTTTTGGCGCCAAATAAACAGACTTCATTTGTGGTGTGTTGGTGCCATCTTTTGGTCCCATTGAAACAAATTTCAAACTTCATTTGTGGTGTGTTGGCTCTCTCTAGTGGTATGCCGGGAGTGGTACAGCCTGTCTACCCTTATTTGGATACCGTAATGACGACAATATCAATGGCGCGCACAGCCTCGCTGCTTTCAAGAACCATTGGAGGTTTTAAGGTTGCGCGAACCATTGAATAGTTACGGTAAACACAATGGCTTCTATGCTTGGTGGAAAACTCCATATCCCACAATTCATAGCACACCTCTGCCGAGTTAAACAATGGCGGCCACCACTTCGTTTTATATGTCTTTTATTAGTGTTTCTAGGTCACAAAATCAACTTTTAAGATATTTTCAGGCGAGAATGTAGGTGTGTAAACTTCAAATATCTGCTTGTTTTATCAAGACATCCCATATTAGCGACAGTGCTCTGACGACCTCGGTCCTGCCTGACAGCTAGCCGGCTACCTAGCCAGCTGCCGCACTTGGCTGCAAATGGACAGCGAGGGGACTCTCTCTCTCCTTTCACCTCCCCGGTCTCTCGCAAATGCTCGCACAGAATCGGAGTTACAGCTGGATGTGGAAAAAATAACTGAGTTGTTTGGTGGTGCTATAATGCGGAGCTACAACAGTGGGCAGCTATCCACCGGTGTATGACAGAAAGGACATGCCGCGATCGACCACCGATCGACCGGTGTTTGCTAACGCGGAGGTCAATCGTGGATCAGGGAAAGCGAAGGCAGGAGCGTGAGGTGAACTGAATTTCAGGTAAGAAGTTATGAACTGCACTCTATTTGGGTCAGATATAAACCGAGTTTAGGTGTAATTTATTTTCGTTGACCTTTTACAATCGTACTGCCACGGGAGTTTATATACAGCTGTGTGCGCACTAAGTTACTGACGTTGGACTTTATTTTATTCATTAGGGTTAGTTCATAGAGTTGCCGTGCCGTACAAACGGAATCGTCCCACATTCAGAGAAAACATTATGATTTATTCTGTCGTTACGAAGCCTCCCCTGTCATTCTCTCGCGTGTTGAAACGTCAATCATGAAACTGATCAATGATCGGCTGTTCGCTCTTATTTATCGCGCTAAACAACAGCAGCACGTTTAAGCTTGATCAGCTGTTGTTAGAATTCTTTTGATTTTAATTTCTAGTATCAGCTGATGTTTGCTGGAGCATGAAGATGAAATCAGGAGATGTCCTTACTGAATCATCAGAGCTGAACTGGTGATGGAGAAACAGGTTTACACTTTAGGTGACATGAATGAGTTGAAGGGAAGTTATGAGTTGTTTCTGAGAGACAAAGACCAAGCTCCTTTTTTGTGTAGCTGACAGCTGGTAACTGTGCAGGGGCGGATCTAGCAAAGCTTTTACGGGGGGGCAGCTAGGGCATTAACAGAGAAAGGTGGACACAAAGATATACTTTTCTTTCTTACTCTCATATAAAATATTTAGCTTTTATTAAATAGTTATCTGAATCTCACAGCCAAAGTTTGTATAATAATACACAAGATTGGCTGTAGACCATTGTTCATAATTCAGAACACTGTGTAAAAATAACAAAAAACAAAAAGTGAATGCATGTGTGAAAAGTGGTCCATAATGTAATGCTTCAAAGCGTGTTCATGCAAACATTGTCGGGTCTGCCGTGGTACAATGGGACTTCTGCTCATGAACCTGTGTGCACAGCGTCTGCAAATCGGCGCTGTACGAAGTAACTTCATCTTTACACAAAACTGTAAGCTGTCATCTGTGAAGCGTGAGCGGTGTTTGTTTTTACCATAGTTCATGGTGGAGAATGGCTGCTCTTCTGAGTTTTGCTCTCTGTAGCCGTATGAATGGCAACTACAGTGATTAGCAGCGGCATAGGCACACATAAAATTTCTTCTGAAATTTTCGCTTTCTAGTTCTTATTATTATTATGTGTGCCTATGCCAAGAGGCACACATATTACTATTCGTCGGATTTATTATTAAGTGTGCCTATGCCAAGAGGCACACTTATTACTATTCCTCGGATTTATTATTCTTATTATTATTATTATGTGTGCCTATGCCAAGAGGCACACATATTACTATTCGTCGGATTTATTATTCTTATTCTTATTCTTATTATTATTATTCAGTTTCCGCCTGAAATTTTGCAGCGAAACTCGCCCCGCAGTTTTGAGACAAACTTCATATATGTTACCTCATTTTGTGCGGCTGGATCTGGAATGGTGTGCTATGACATTTGGTGTTTATGACTATTATAGTTTTTTAAATATTAATATTTTAGTGAAAATTTTCCCGCGCTCCTCTGCCGAACAGTTTTGACAATAGGGTTACATATGTTAGATCATTTTGTGCGGCTGGAGCTGGACTAGTATGGTACGACTTTTGGTGTTTATGACTTTTATAGTTTTTGAAATATTTTGATTTTAGTGCAAATTTGGGCCAATTTCTAGGCTCCTGAGAAAGATTCTACTTTTGGCCCCATAGAAACAGACTTCATTTGTGGTGTGTTGGCTCTCTCTAGTGGTATACCCGGAGTAGTACAGCCAAAAAAGTTTATGCTTGGGCGGAAACTCCATATCCCACAATTCATAGCACGCCTCTGCAGAGTAAACAATGGCGGCCACCACTTCGTTTTATATGTCTTTTATTAGTATTTCTAGGTCACAAAATCAACTTTTAAGATATTTTCAGGCGAGAATGTAGGTGTGTAAACTTCAAATATCTGCTCGTTTTATCAAGACATCCCATATTAGCGACAGTTCTCTTTCGTGTTGCTGATAGCCGGCTAGCTAGCGACCCTTCCTGAAAAACCACCCAGGCTTGGCTGATAGTGAGGTGGCTAAAATTTGTTTCATCGCCCGATCGCTCGGCAAGGGTCTGTGTCTTAGCTGGACTTATTTTTCGTTTATATGGGCCGATGATGCTGGTCGATGTGGAAAAAATAACTGAGTTGTTTGGTGGTGGAGCTACAACAGAGGGCAGCTATCCACCGGTGTGTGACAGAAAGGACATGCCGCGAACGAGACATACAAGGCGGTGAGGCTACCGCCGATCGACCGGTGTTTGCTAACGCGGAGGTCAATCGTGGATCAGGGAAAGCGAAGGCAGGAGCGTGAGGTGAACTGAATTTCAGGTAAGAAGTTATGACCTGCACTCTATTTGGGTCAGATATAAACCGAGTTTAGGTGTAGTTTATTTTCGTTGTGCTGACTTTTTCAATCACTTACAATAACTCGTACTGCGTGCTAGCTAGCACGACGGAGTTTCTATACAGCTGTGTGCGCGCTAAGTTACCGATGTTGAACTTTATGACAGCCTCCCCTGTCATTCTCTCGCCTGTTGAAACTTCAGTCATGAAACTGATCAATGATCGGCTTTTCTCTCTTGTTTGTTTATCGCGCTAAACAACAGCAGCACGTTTAAGCTTGATCAGCTGTTGTTAGAATTCATTTGCTTTTAATTTCTAGTATCAGCTGATGTTTGCTGCAGCCACAGCTGTAAAAACGGCTGTTCCAAACCAGATGTCCTTACTGAATCATCAGAGCTGAACTGGTGATGGAGAAACAGGTTTACCCGTAGGTGACATGAATGAGTTGAAGGGAAGTTATGAACTGTTTCTGAGAGACAAATAAACACCAAGCTCCTTTTTTTGTGTAGCTGACAGCTGGTAACTGTGCAGGGGCGGATCTAGCAAAGCTTTTGCCAGGGGGCCAGGTAGGGCATTAACAGAGAAAGGTGGACACAAAGATATACTTTTCTTTCTTACTCTCATATAAAATATTTAGCTTTTATTAAATAGTTATCTGAATCTTACAACCAAAGTTTGTATAATAATACACAAGATTGGCTGTAGACCATTGTTCATCATTCAGAACACTGTGTAAAAATAACAAAAAACAAAAAGTGAATGCAAAAGTGCATAAATATTTATTTTACGTGTTTGATGTGTGTGGCGGGGCGTGGTCTGCAGTGCCGCTGCAGGGGAGGTGGACCCACCTGAGCGGCACCTGCAATCACGCCTCTCGGGCGTAGTCTGTGCTCTCTCGGCTGTTTTTTGGGTGTGTGTCGGGCTGTGAGTTGAAAAGCTACAGCCGGCTGTTTGGGTACACCAACCATGTGTGAAAAGTGGTCCATAACGTAATGCTTCAAAGCGTGTTCATGCAAACGTTGTCGGATCTGCCGTGGTACAATGGGACTTCTGCTCATGAACCTGTGTGCACAGCGTCTGCAAATCGGCGCTGTACGAAGTAACTTCATCTTTACACAAAACTGTAAGCTGTTATCTGTGAAGCGTGAGCGGTGTTTGTTTTTACCATAGTTCATGGTGGAGAATGGGTGCTCTTCTGAGTTTTGCTCTCTGTAGCTGTATGAATGGCAAACTACACTGAATAGCAGCGGCATAGGCACACTTAAAATTTCTTCTGAAATTTTCGCTTTCTAGTTATCATCTATCGTCCACCTGGGCCTTACACAGAGTTTCTGTCTGATTCCTCAGACTTTTTATCTGATGTAGTGCTCAGCTCAGATAAAATAATTATTGTGAGTGATTTTAACATTCATGTAGATGCTAAAAATGACAACCTCAACATGGCATTTAATCTGTTATTAGACTCAATTGGCTTCTCTCAAAATGTAAAGAACCCACCCACCACTTTAATCACACTCTAGATCTTGTTTTAACATATGGCATAGAAACTGAACATTTAACAGTATTTCCTGAAAACTCTCTCCTGTCTGATCATTTCCTAATAACATTTACATTTTGGTAAAGCATATAGTTAGGGCTGGACCAGGTGACCCTGAATCCTCCCTTAGTTATGCTGCAATAGACATAGGCTGCTGGGGGATTCCCATGATGCATGGAGTTTTTCCTTGAGTTTGAGTTTTTCCTTTCCAGTCACCTTTCTCACTCACTATGTGTTAATAGACCTCTCTGTGTTGAATCATGCCTGTTATTAATCTCTGTCTCTCTCCCACAGCATGTCTTTATCCTGTTTTCCTTCTCTCACCCCAACCGGTCACAGCAGATGGCCGCTCCTCCCTGAGCCTGGTTCTGCCTGAAGGTTTCTTACTGTTAAAAGGGAGATTTTCCTTCCCACTGTCGCAAAGTGCTTGCTTTTGTTATTTGGTGCTATATAAATAAAATTGAATTGAAATTGAATTGAATACACACACCCACATTCACATACACGCATACCTACACGTACAGACAGACAGGTATTATCTGTTCATGTATATGCCTGTTTAAGATGTCATATGTTAATGAAACTATGCATATTTATGTGACCACAATAAAGAGCAGTGCTACGGAGGGGCTGACCGAGAGTGACTGGGGTTCAAGCGGCAGGAACAGCGCTCGGCCTCGGTCATCAGCCTCGTCATGTTACTTTTGCCCTATCATTTTCCAGCACATGTTGTTATTACATGGCTTGATTAAGGTGCACATTAGGCTGACATCTAGGGGCAGAGCTGAAACTGTTCTGAGCCAGCACAGGGCCAGCAGTGTGTCTGCAACTGTCCTTGTGTTGGCCCATTTGTGGGCCCCCTCTGGCAAACTAGATCTGGGCCACCAAAGGGCCGTCATTCTTTGCGGTATGTGGGCCATGTGTAAGCACATAGTGTGGGCCAGATTTGGGCCATACCAATTCTGCAATGTGGGTATATTCTTACCCACATCAAATGCTGGAGGGGCAAGCACTTCCAACTGGCGGCACTTAAGTCTAAACTCTAGCTCATCCCTTTACTCTCTCTCCTTCGCCTCCATCTCAAGACGAGCCAGCCACACCTTCAAACGCTGAATCCCACGCTGGGATTGGAAGAGCTCATAGAAAATCGCTCAAACCGGGAAAGAGAGGCCAGCGGCGGCTCTGGAGCCCCCCTCCCCCTTGGCACCACCTCATGGGGTCCCCGCCCCCTCACCAGCACCGACCACTGACCCTACAGAGGCCTCGGAGAGCGCCCCTGCCTCCTCAGGTTCGACCTCGAAGGACAACACCCCCTGCTCAACCAACCCCCCAACCACGAGAGCTTTCATATCCCCTTTTTTCAGTGACCTGGCCACATTAATTTCATAATGGGCAGCAACAGCACAGAGATCATCCTTCCGACACCTCTCTAGACCCTCTATCGAAGGTTCCACAATAAAATCCTCCAACCTAAACTGCGCGACAACCACACAATGAGAACAATCCCAGACCAGCCCCCATTAAGTGTACAACCACGCAAAAACCACACATTTGCTGAAAAGTCCATGGGGTTTATTTCACAAAGCAGAAATAATCCCAAACTCGCAACAGAGACAGCTGAGCCGGGAAACCAAAAGCGTCGGGGTCTCCGAGGTCAAAATAACAAACAAAAACCCTCCACCTTCCTAGAAACAAAACATGGGGTATAACTTTCCTGATAAAAAAAAAAGAAAAATACAATACCTGACCTCCCTCGAAACAACTAGTAGCTCAGTGTTCCAACATTCGAAAGAAGGGACTACTCTCACAGCTAGAGATAGATGAGGTACAACACAAATGCTACGGCAAGGGGGAGACAGGACGCCAAGTCAGGGGGGTGATATCATCACCCCCACCCAAGATTGGGTACCAAGCCCCAAGTGCGATAGAAGAAGAAACTGACCTGAAAGATAGGATCATAGCCAAGCTTGAAAAGTGGATCCCCATAGCCGGTTACCAAGACTACGTGAAGTACCCTCAGAAGGTCTGCTAGATGATGTTCATGCAGCACTACGGACGATACCTACAGCCACCATTACCGAGACTAACAAGCTGATCTACACCACGGCAGCAGTAATCAGTGACATGCTTGGCTACAAGTTGAACAGCCACAAGGAGCAGTACCCTCCATGGAGAAGGAGGCTAGAGGCTAAGATCAAGGTAGCACGGAGAGAGGTTAGCCAACTATCGGAGCTGTAGAAAGGTGCGATGAAGAAGGTGCCTAAGAAGTACAGGAAGCTGTCCATACCTGAGGCCTTGGAAACTGCCTAGCAACGACTCACAGTCTTGGCCAGCCGCTTGAAGAGGTACACCAGAGAGATAGTAGGCAGGAGAATAAACCAGCTGTTCTCCACAGAACCAGCAAAGGTGTACTCTCAGTGGCAAGGGAACAATATGAGAACAGCACCACCAAGACTGGAGACGGAGCAATACTGGAAGAGTATATGGGAGAAGGACGCCTCAAATAACGGCAATGCTCAGTGGCTAGTGGATCTGAGAGCAGACCACAGCAACCTCCCTGAACAGGGTCCAGTAACCATCACAGTGGCAGACATCCAAGAAAGGGTCTCCAGTATGAAGAGTTGGACAGCACCAGCACACCTGGATCCTGGAATACCTAGAACTATACAAGATCAACAGGACCCTAAGAGCCTTCATCAGGAACTAAATGGGGATGTGACGGACAACACTAGAGGTCAACTTCAAGCCCATAGCACAAGTCACCATCAAGTGCGGCATCTACCAAGGAGATGCTTTGTCCCCACTGCTGTTCTGCATAGGCCTGAACTCCCTCAGTCAGATCATTGACAAGACTGGCTACGGATACCAACTACGGAAAGGAGCAGTTGTCAGCCACCTCCTGTACATGGATGACATCAAGCTGTATGCCAAGAGTGAACGAGACATCGATTCACTGATCGACACCACCGGGATATACAGCAATGATATCGGAATGTCATTCAGACTGGAGAAATGTAATCGGATGATAACAAAGAGAGGGAAGGTAGTCAGAACCAAGGGGATCAAACTACCACAAGGCAACATTGCAGACATTGAGGACACCTACAAGTACCTGGGGATCCTGCAGGCAAAAGGGAACCATGAAGAGGTCGCTAGAAAAGCTGCAATGACCAAGTACAGAGGGTCAGGCAAGTCCTGAGGAGTCAGCTGAACGGTAAGAATAAGATCAGGGTTATCAACACCTACGCCCTGTCCGTGACCAGGTACCCTGAGATAGAAGCCACTAACATCAAGACAAGGAACCTCCTGACCATGCATGGAGGGTTCCCCCCCATGTCCAGCACCCAGCTGTATGCTAAGCGGAAGGAAGGAGGCCGGGGACTGGTGAGTGTCAGCACCACAGTCCAGGATGAGACAACAAACATCCACGAATACATCAGTAAGATGGCCTCAACCCACCACGTGCTCAGTGAATACCTCAGGCAGCAGAAACCCAAGAACGAGGAGGAAAAGGAGGCACCATCATGGAAGGACAGGCCCTGCATGGTAAGTACCACTGGCGGATAGAGGAGGTGGCTGGACAAAGCCGGACTGAAAGACAGCACAGAGTCACTAATCATGGCAGCAAAGGAACAAGCTCTGAGCACAAGATCCATAGAGACTGGGGTCTATCACACCAGGCAAGACCCCAGGTGCAGGGTGTGTAAAGATGCCCCTGAGACAATCCAGCACAGGAGGGTGTAAGATGCTAGCAGGCAGGGCATACATGGAACGCCATAACCAAGTGGCTGGCATACTATACAGAAACATCTGTGCTGAATATGGCCTGGAAGTCCCGAGGTCAAAATGGGAGACGCCCCCTAGGGTGGTGGAGAATGACTGAGCTAAGATCATGTGGGACTTCCAGATACAGATGGACAAAATGGTGGTGGCTAACCAACTAACCAACCATAATGGTGGTAGACAAACAGAAGAAGACGGCCGTAGTGATAGATGTAGCGGTTCCCAATGACAGCAACATCAGAAAGAAGGACCACGAGAAGCTCGAGAAATACCGAGCACTCAGAGAGGAGCTCGAGAAAATGTGGAGGGTGAAGGTAACAGTGCACCCAGCGGTAATTGGAGCACTAGGTGACTCCCAAACTAGGCGAGTGTCTCCAGCAAATCCCAGGAACAACATCGGAGATCTCTGTCCAGAAGAGCGCAGTCCTAGGAACAGCTAAGATACTGCACAGGACCCTCAAGATCCCAGGCCTCTGGTAGAGGACCTGAGGTTGAAGGACAGACCGCCCGCAGGGGCAGAGGGGAATTTATATATATATAAAAATATGGTTTATAAATAAAGTGTAATGTCCATGAGTGTTGGCAGTGCAGTTATCCTCCAATCAGGGTGGAGGTAGGGCATGTGGGTAGAAGCTTCTATTTAGTCTGTTTGTCTTTGACCTGATGAACCTGTAGCGTTTAGCAGATAGAAGGGGGGACAGGGGGTGGGGGTGCGAGGGGTCCTTGTTGATAATACTGGCTTTCCGCTGAAGTCTGCATGTATAAATGTCTCTGAGGGGGATTAGTGAAGTGCCATTTGCCCACTCTGCTGTCCTCACCACCTGCTGCAGTCTCCTCTTGTCCTCTACAGCAGCGGTCCCCAACCCCCGGGCCTCAGACCGGTACCGGTCCGTGAGTCGTTTGGTACCGGGCCGCAAGAGTTGAGGCTCAGGTGTGAAATGTATGGTTTTCAGGGTTTTTATCGGTTTTCAGTGTTATTTTGTTATCGTTTTTATCGTTAACTCTGTTTTCCTGGGTCTTTTCACGTGTGTTATGAATAAATCTTATTTTTTTCGGTACCTGTACTAGTTTTATTTTGTTGTATTTATTCGCGACACCTTAAAGGCCGGTCCATGAAAATATTGTCGGGCATAAACTGGTCCGTGGCGCAAAAAAAGGTTGGGGGTCGCTGCTCTACAGTGCAGCAGTTAAACCAGAATATGCAGCAGTAGGTCAGAAAGCTCTCGATGGTGGAGTGGTAGAAGTTTACTAGTAGTCTCTGGGGTAGCTGGGCCTGACGCAGCTTCCTGAGCAAGTATAGCCTTTGTTGTGCTTTCCCTACCTGGGGGGAAATGTTTGTGTACCAGGTAAGGTCGGCTGAGATGCTTAAAGCTTTCTACCATTTCTACCTCCTCCCCATCAATGTACAGAGTAGAGTGCTCAGATCGCCTTGTTCTCCTGAAGTCGATTACCATCTCATTGGTCTTGACTCTGTTCAGATGCAGGTTGTTGTTGTCACACCATTGTTTCAGATGCTAAACCTCCTCTCTTTAGGCCAGGGGTCTGCAACCTTTAACACCCAAAGAGCCACTTGGACCCAGTTTCCACACAAAAGAAAACACTGGGAGCCGCAAATACTTTTTCAAATCTAAAATGAAGATAACACTGTATATATTGTTTTTTTACCTTTATGCTCTGTGTGAACAACTAAAGTAAGTAAGTAAAGTTTATTTATTAAGCGCTTTTCACAGACAGGCAGTCACAAAGCGCTGTACACAAATATTAAAATAAACAATACAATCAATAGACATTATACACAATGTAAAAGATCAAATGTAAATAATGTAAAGAATATAAAATACGTAGATCAACAAAAGGCTTGTTTGAACAGAAAGGTTTTTAACTGCTTTTTAAAAGAATCCACAGAGCAACTAAGGTGTGTTGCTTATAAAATCCATGAAGTGCTACAGAGAAAATTAATGTTATTTATGTAATGAACACATTTTGAACTCTTAAAGAAATATAACAAAAAGGAAAGACACCCACTAAAATGATCCATGCAGCAAACAAAAACTGTTGTGAGCCGCCACCCTTTTAAAAAGTAATTGGAAAAAAAGCACTATGCCGCTAAAAAAAATAGATATTTGCAAAATTCTGCCTAAATATCTATTTTACCTGGTTAATGTGTGTGGCGGGGTGTGGTCTGCAGTGCCGCTGAATGGGAGTCGGACGCACCTGAGCGGCACCCGCAATCACGCCTCGCCGCCTTAAAGTCTGTGCTCTCTCTGCTGTTGTGTTGTCGGGCTGTGAGCTGAAACGCTACAGCCGGCTGTATGCGTACAGCAACCGTGTGTGAAAAGTGGTCAATAAAGAGATGCTGAAAAGCATGTTCACGCAAACATCGTCGGGTCTGCCGTGATATGTTTACAATGAGACTTCTGGTCCCGAACCTCTGCTCACAGCGTCTGCAAATCGGGGCTTTCATCTTTACGCAGGACTGTAAGCTGTCATCTGTGAGGCGGGAGCGGTGTTTGTTTTTAACATAGTTCACGGTGGAGAACAGCTGCTGACATAATGTGGATCCGAAGATCCATAATTGGCCTATCTGGGGTTTAAAGTCTCGATACATGCACGGCGTTTCGGCGGGTACACCGGCTTCCGCGAGTGTGACGCTTATTTTGAGCGATAAAAAAAAATAATAAAAATATAATTTTATTTTTATATTTCAAAATCACAACAATCTTCCAAAATAGAACTACAAGTTTAAAAAAAAAAAAGAACTAAAAACAAATAAAATGCACTTCAGCTAAATACTTCTAATTTATTTTCCCAAACCACGCGGAGCCGCAGTATAAGGACTAAAGAGCCGCATGCGGCTCCAGAGCCGCGGGTTGCCGACCCCTGCTTTAGGCGGAATCATCATTATTGTCGATCAGTCCTATGATGGTGGTGTCATCAGCAAATTTTATAATGGTGTTACTGGTGTGGATTGGAGAACAGTCATGGGTGAAAACTGAGTATAAGAGGGGACTGAGGACACACCCCTGTGGGACGCCTACGTTCAGAATGAGGGTGGAGGAGGTGTGCTCTCCCATTCTGACCTTCTGGGGTCTATCGCTCAGGAAGACCAATATCCAGTGCACAGTGAGCTGCTGAGGCCCAAGTTGCTTAGTTTATTAACCAGTTTGTGGGGTTGAATTGTATTGAAGGCAGAGCTGAAGTCCACAAACAGCATTCTCACATAGGTGTTACTACTGTCCAGGTGTATGAGAGGGTTGTGTGAAGAGCTGTTATTATGGTGTCCTCTGTCGACCTGTTTGCAATTTGTAGAACAGAAGAACATTTGAACTTTTTTCTTCTTTTTTGTCTTGTTTTAAGCCTATTTGTTTTGCAAGGAACTGAACTCTGTTTGCAACTGAACAGCTCCACTCCCCTTTCAACTCAACCCACTCTACAACAACAGTTTCCTGCTTCCCTTTCCAAAACCTCTTACAGATTCATCCATATCCAAGTTTTTATGGACTTCTCATGGGGCAAGATCAGCAAATTCCTCTTCCTTTTATGGAAAAAAAGTGATCAAGCTTTACAATAATCACTGAGATTACATCAGTATATAAAACGAGGAAACTGCTGAGTGTGGAGTTGAAAGTGGGCGGGGCTTTGTGTCGTGGTCTGACAGACACAGGCCCTCCCATTGGCTTTGTGCAGCAGAGAGGCGCAAAGAAAAAAACTGTGAGAAGAACAATGGACAAGTCTCCCATTGACTGTACAAATATAGATGTATTTTTTTAGTTGTTAATTATTTGATGAGTTGCTTTGATTTTGAGATGTGCTGCTTCATTTTACTCTGCCCTGAGAAATCTGACACTGGCTTATTTGCATACTAATAGTGATTGGCTGTTTAGCTGGGGGGAGGGTGGGTGCTGTGTGAGCCTGCACACAAACAGAGCACAGAGGGAAAGAGCGAATGATAGGTGAAACCTATCATGACATCTGTACCTTTTCCAGCGGATTTTTCAGCTACTGTAGTAAATCATGCCCATATTCAGTTTGGGGGTAATCAATTATTTTCTTTCCTTCTAAAAATTTGATTTAAGGTGGGCAGGATGTTTCTATAAGGCGACGTTGGCCCCTATTGCCCCAGCGTATAGCCGGCCCCGCTAGTCTGTCAAACGGAATAAAGTTTTTTCCTTCTAATATATGTTCCAAGTATTTAATTCCAACTCCAATCTGGGAAGTTAATCATATTATTGTTTTGTAGTATGTCAGGATTGTTCCATGGGATTAATGAAGATCATTTTTAGAAATTCCTACCACGCTGTCATCATCTTTTATTATATTTAAAAGTGGGACGTGGTGTAATTTAGTTAAATCTGCAAGCTTAGGAGACACATTAATACCTAAATATTTAATATTTCCTGATTGCAGTGGGCCAGAAAAAGGATTATCAAAGGAGCAATTAATTAGAAAAACAGTAGATTTTAACCAGTTAATTGAATAATCTGAAACTCTTGAAAAAGAGTTTAATAATTTAATTACCCCAGAAAGATTGGTTTGTGAGTTTTGAAAGAAAAGCAACACATCATCCGCATAAAGACTGATTTTATGTTCTCATTCTTGCAGCTTATGCCCTTAATTGCTATGGCCTTTCTAACTGCTGCTGCTAGTGGTTCAATAAAAAGGTAGGTACTGGGTGACCCAGCGTTTCGTGATTATTATTATTTTTATTATTATTTTCTATTATTATCGTATTCTGTTTTGTACCTGTTTTATTTTGTAGATCCATATGTAACTTTACTGTGTTCAGCTTGCGTTTCCCTGTCATCATGTGAATTAGGATTAGCTGTGCTTCCCTCCTTTGTGTCATTTCCTAATTACCTTGTGTGTATATATAGTAGGTGTCGGTCTGTGCTCAGTATGGTTTCATCTGCGTTACTGGTGTTTTGTGTGTAAGTTGGTGTTCTGCTCGTCTCTCTGCGTCTCATCCCGTGTGTCATGCTTTCGAATTTTGTCATTATTTTTCCCAGTCTAGGTTTTTGTAGTTTTTTGCTCCTCATTGTCTGTTTATGCCACTTTGTAAATAAACAGTCACTCAAATCACAGCCTTAGCTTGCATTTTGAGTCTGTTTCTCCACAAACACCACACGGCTTCCCCCGGCAGCCGTGACAGTACGAACCCACCACAGCATGGACCCAGCAGACTTCGGCTCCACCACAGAGGACAAATTGCTCACACAGCTATGGGATTACTGCCGGGCAGTCATCCACACTACAGACGCTCCAAAGAAACTCATTCAAGTCGTGTTCTTAGATGCCTTTCTGTCTTCCACAGTTTTTCCCCTGAACTTCCCGGATGTCAGTGAGCTGGTTCGCATTATTAAGGATTTAAGAGCGAGCTTCAAGTTTGAACTGTTTGGCATGGATGGCCCGGGCAAAGAGGATTCTGCTGCCTTCCTAGAGACTCTTGACGCTTGGTATTCCCAGCACCAGTGGGCGTTTTATGGTTTAAATATAGAGTCCACCCTTTTAAAAAAATATTTAATAAAGTTTTCATTTTTGAGCAGTGATGTGTTAAATCTCAAGTTTTCACTTGGCGGAATGTTCTTCTTATGTATTAGTGTTAAAGATACAGGAGTATGATTGCTGACAGCTATAGAGTGTATCTCTGTATCTGAAATGTCACTCAGCAGTGAGCTGCTATTTTTTTGCTTTTTAAATAACTCATTTTAACATTGCACTCAACAACAAACATATCCTTCCCAACAAAAAAAAATAACCTCAAGGGCCAAATTGCACTGCATATCTTCAAGTCAATAAACAGGCCACGAACAATGGTGACGTGGCCTGTTTATTGATTGAATTTTAAACACCTTCAGAACTGGATGTAATCTGACCTTAAATGAATGATAGTGCTCATCAAAAAACAGAGTGTCCATCAGTATTCCACAGACCATTAAAAAAAAATAAAATAAAAAAGTCCAGAGTCCAGAATGAATAAGTCCTGAGGGGCGGCCACGTGGCCAGCGACTGAGGCGAAAGAGCAGGTCCGGTGGCCGACCACACGGAAGGCAGTGGCAGAAAGGCAGTGGCGGCGACTGAGGAGGTCCGGAGGCCGAACACGCTGGCGACAAAGTCCAGTCAGTGGCCCGGAAGGTGGCCGCTGATGCCAAATCCGACGTGCATGAGGAGATGGCAGCGGAGCAGCTGCAGGCGACGGCATCGGAGCCAGCGGTGACAGAGGAGCAGCTGCAGGGCCAGCAGGTGTGGAAACCTCTGGCTGAAGACAGGCAGGGCCAGCAGGTGCGGAAACCTCTGGGTGAGGACAGGCAGGGCCAGCAGGTGCGAAAACCTCTGGCTGAGGAGCAGCCGGGCCAGCAGGTGTGGAAACTGTTAAAATCTCCCAGTTGTTTTAATCTTTGGGCTGAAGGAGGGACAATACTCGGTGTATAAATGCTCAATCAACAATATTTTATTTCCATACAATTCAACACTTAAGAGCATAAGAACCATCATGATGGGGAGACATGCATGCAGAGGGTCACAGCAAGTCTCAAAATGGTGACGGGTTACTCAGCTTCTTATAGCCTCTAGTGGCCCCCACCTAGTCGTAAAAGCCTAAACATTCACATTCTTTCTCTCTTACGGCGCCTAAGTCATGACCTCGGCTCCCTGTCTTTCTGCTCTCTGTAAAGGTGGGGGTATGGAATGTGGTCTGTCTCTCCTGCTATCAGAACAACAAGGCCTTCTGCACCCAACATTCTCCTCATGATTCAGCAGTATGAAATGTCACGAAACAGTGCTACACATTCAACAGTGTCAAATAATACAGGTCAATCCAATAGATCTAATGATTTTCACACTCTTTTAAGTCAGAAGTATAATGCAAACTAAAACTACATACTGATCACACACTCTATATTAAGAGGTATAATATGATCTACAGCAGTATCATAATTCAACTACTTTGATTACATATATAAGGTAACATATGATAACAGAATAATCTCACAATTCCCCCTTTTGATCTCTTAAAAAAGAGATCACTTATAACATATACTCCAGCGTTACAAGGTCCAGTTCTTCTTGGTCCTGAGGCCCTCTGTCCCCCTTTATGGGTGGACCATATGTAGAATGACCTCTGTGTTTACGCAGTTCAGATGCAAGAAAAACTATGATTACAACAACAAAGTATAGATGACACTCCCATCACTCTCCAGTTCTCCCACAGCTTTATTTTGGTGCTCCAGTTTCCCACCCCCATTTTGGTGCCACCTTATACCTTTCAAATGTACTCAGACTAGAACCTCTGTCTAAGGAGCTTTTAACCTTTATTTTATTGCTGCAGCTACCAGTATCTTCCAGTTGGGTGATTCTCAGCTTCTTTCTTCGACCTCCGGGGTTAGACCACCCTTTAGTCGTTGCACAGATCAGGGGATTATTCTGCCCCGATTTCAAACAAAGATCTGTGTATTTTGGCCAACCCTTTATGGTTATTGCTGTGTTTATGGGATCCATCTTCTCGAGGAGCCCAAACGCCATGACCCATGACCCCAGTTGCTGTCTCGGCAGTCCCTAAGTCTGTCTCTGCTGTGAAGGGTCCTCATATCTCCGTGACCTCGTCTGGTGTCTGTTCCTTTCTCTGCAAAACAGAAAACCAAAACACCTCTCTCCCTAGCCTTGATAATCTAATGTTGTTATCCATTGTTCTTCCAGTGATGCAAATTTGGTTTAAAATATCATGTGTTCAGGACTCTCTGACCAAGGAACTTATTCTAATCATAATCTATGTGTGTGTAAAAGAAATCAAAAATCAATGAACCATTTCTAAGTCTAACATATCGTAAGCTTAAGTTTTACCATACCTAAATTATTGAACACACAAAGTCATAAAATGTTCATAAAACCATTGTTTGATGTTAAAACCCAACTTCCCCCTTTTTGACACACTCCCATGTGTCAATTCATCGGAGCTAGAAAATTAAAAGAAAAGGTTAGTGACATCATATCTCCGAAAGCATCTGAAATTCTTCTCTCGAGTAACGTTGCTCCAGCCTTGTCATCCTGTGTTAGAGAGTAAAATCAATTTAATTATCATGTTATTGTTTGTCGACATTTACTAATCCTAAAGTTCATGCAGTCTTTGTCTCAGTATCAAGTCAGTCCATCACAGTCCAGTCACATGCATTCATTCACACACATTCATACCAGATGTTGCTGATAATGGAGTCTCACGCGCGACCTATTCGAGCATCCATCACCAGCAAGATGACGTCATCATTTTAAAGGAAACTATTCCTTGTTTTTTTGTTTTTTGTTTTTTTTGTTTTGGACTGGATTGTCTCGCTGCAATCCTTTTAGACTCAGGACTTCTCACGTGATCAATGTCCCATATAAGTGAATTTCTCCAAAGCCCATTATAATCATGGAGAAGCACACTTTGCAACTGTTTACAGTAAGAATATTTTATAGCGCTTTAAATTTCAATCTCTTAGGCCTGGTTTAAAGAGCTGATTGTTAAATCATGAACTCACAAAATGTCAAAATATCACCACCGGTGGATCACACCTCTCAGATGTTCTTATCTCAGTGCACTGTAACAAAAACGAAAACAGACATAACCAACAAAAAATACATAACACATACTAGGGCCCGTTGCAGACATGTCCAAGCATAAAACTATCCCTCTCTCTCTTAGAGAAAGAACACAAGCCAAAGCTCACTGATAAAATCAAGCTAGCGCTAAGCAAAACCAAAAATCAACCTAGAAATTCACAGGAAAGTTTTGCTTCCTGCCGGGACAATATTGTGTAGGAATGAGAACCTCAGGTACCGTAGCACCTTTTGTTCCTCCTTGAATTAAATTTCAACCACAGAAAATGCCGTACTCCGACCTAAAACTTACACTATTAATTCATCACTTTCACTCTGTGCCACTGTTCCTCACCAGGCTGTGTGAAGCACAGCAAAGAATTCAGTCAAGGCCTTGAGCCTTAAACAGGCATCACGCACAGACATTGTTTTCATAACCAAACTGTTTTAGACCTTATTCCTTAACTCTACATAAATGCTCTTTGGGTGACATAAAACACATTCTAAGTAATCAATAGCTCTTCATAAAAAATATGTATTGGAATGTTTGTGTGCAGCATTTTGCATATCAGCTTAAGCATTTGTTAGCAAAGCATTCTTCATTGCATCAGCGTGTGTGTGTGTGCGCATCACTCTTCGTTGCACAAGCGTGTGTATGTGTATGTGTGTGGATCACTTCTCAATGAATCAGCATTTCGATGTGTGTGTGTGTGTGTGTGTGTCATTTCTCACTCAATCAACGATTGCACATCTGTTCATGTGTGTGTTTCTCTTCATTCTGAGTCAGTATATGTAGATGTGTATGTTTGTGTGTGTGTTCATCACTTTCCTGTTCTGGTGTCTTGGGTAAACCACAGCCTGAAGCATGCCCTGGGGTCCTGCCCTCCTCCTTTTCAGTCTGTTTGCGACCATTGCTGCTGCTGCTGCTCAAAGTTCTGTCCATCCTGGTTCTGACCCCAATTGGGGCAGTCCTTTCTCCAGTCCATGCTCACTGCAGGTGAAACCTGCATCTTCTTCTGTGTTTTTGTCCATTCTGAGGTGCCTTCTGACCTCAGTTGCTCCTTCGGTCTCGGTCACGCCCTTTTCGCTGCCGTGTTGGTCCATCACTGTCCTGCACAGTGTGAACGCAGAGTTATCAAGGTCAGCATTCTTTTGTTCGGCCTTACTTTTCATTCGGGCTTGGCGGGCGTCTCGTCACAGCTCTGTCAGCTGAAGGTGTCGGAGAATTTTCCCCCGTGTAGTGAAACGGGCCTTAGGTTTAGTGCTCTCCGTCTCTGCTGCATGAGATCGCATTCCTGCAGCACTGTTGACATTTTCAGGTTGTTGTTGTGGGTCCAGCTGCTGCAGCATTTGGTCAGGATCACGTCGAAGATGGTAGAGGGGAGAGCAGGAGTCCAGGTCAGCCTCGGCTTTCAGGGCCAGTAAAGCAGCCTGTAATTAAACATAAAGAGAAAAAACAAAAAAACAAAACAAAACAAAAACAAACAGAAGTGTACGAACAGGAAAATGATGTTGTGTTGGCTGTGTTACAAAGAGAGGGGAGAAACACCGGGTCAGGCCCTGTGTCAGCCTTCTCTCCCCCTTTTTTTTTTTTTCTCTTTTCTTTTTTCCTCTTTCTCACGATATAATCAACTCATAACCCACCAAGTTGACAGGACAACATGCACATGTTCAAATTTTTAAACTCACAAAAGAGAATTTTCCTTCTGTCAGTAATCACTTGTGTTGTTCAATCAGCAGAAAACATCTCACAATTTGACTCTTAACCACTAAATTTGTTGTTTAATCACTGGTTGGTCATATCAGTCTCTTTATTTTCTTTTTTCAAGTTAAATTGTTGTCCTGCAACCCAGAGGGTTTATTTGTTAGTAATGGATAAACTTCATCCTTAAAAAAAAACAGGTGTATGTTAATTTTTTGCTGCTTTAACCTTGCTGGAAAATCTTCACGTGTTCATGAGTGTAAGCTGTTTCTTCATTGCGTGAGTGTGCATTTGTAGGCGGGTCATTTTTTAAACTTTTTCTCAAACTAGGCATTACCTTAAAAGGAGCCTTTCTCTCACATTTCTTTGCTTGTGTGTGTTTCTGTTTCACCTTTTGTTGTGATGCTCCGGACGCCTTCCCAACCTCCACAAGTCTGTTGGCCCCAATTTTATGTGTTAAAACTTCTCTTAATTTCTCCTCTAATTCTCTCCTCGCTGCTGTCTTTTCCACAGCTGCTGGTTCGTGCTGGGTGTGGTTTCCATTACTAAAATTTTGCTCTGGCCGCTGTGCTTGTGGGGGCAGTTGGTCCAGGTCCGTAGCTTCCTGTATTAACACACTAAGAGATTTATTTAATATCATTTTCATCACTGTTAAACAGATAAGCAGGCAACACGCCCACCTTGACAGCGTAAACTGCACGCCAGTCTCCCAACACATTCCTTTCTCTACTTCTCAATAATTCTCCACTACACACCTCTTACTATCTCTCTCTCCTTTTTTTTATTTTTTATTTTTATTACACCACAGAGTAATACACCCAATTATGCCCGTCTATCTCTATGTGGCTCCAAATTCCCTCTTTATTTAATTTCACACTCGTCAGGGGACAGGCACACAACAATTTCAACCACTGAATCGAGGACTTTCAAACTTTTATCTTTTAACTAATATAGAACTCAACCTTAGATGTCAAAGCATTTTCTTGTTCTATTCCAGAATAAATGTGAACCCGTGATTACACGGCCATACCAGTGTTATTCTATTATCGTTTGAGGGCCCTCAGCTCTCAGGTGATAAACCTGGACCTCCAGACACTGCTGGTCCGTACGCCGCGTCCAACGTACGGTGGGGGAGCCAACCCCAGGGCAAAATTAATTTCCACAGGTCCACTAGGCGTCAACCTTTGATCTTAAAGCATTTTCTTCGCACTAATGTCCTCCTATTCACACATCAACCGTCACTGTCACTGTGTTCATGCTTCACACACAGAAACACACACAGAAACCTCTGAGCTCACCTTTGAAATGCAAGCGCACCACAAGCCAGACTCTATTTCACCTCTATTTCATGTGCTTAACTTTGGCCGCGTCTTAGAAGTTTTCCCCGTTTCTTGCAACAGAAGCCAGTCATAGACAAAGTTAAATGTGGAAGGTAACGTGGGCTGCAACTAGCTCAACGTAGTATATTATTAGTTTCTTGGTAGAAGCAGTTCAACTGCAACTAGCTCAACGTAGTGTATTATTAGTTTCTTGGTAGAAGCAGTTTATCTGACACACTGGAATTCAGCCTCAACTTATGTTGTTAGTATCTTGCGCCAAAAACCAGACACCGACAAATTTAATGTGAAAATACGTGTAACTCAGCGAACAGATTAATTTGGAAAGCCCAATATGCACATTTGGTATTTATAATACAACAGGCTGTGCTTACCTTTCTGTTTGGACCGGTCCTCTGTTCGCCTCGCCCCACGATCTCACCACAGGCCAAATCTGCACCTCCTCAGCACACCAAAGATCCGGGTCACGGCACCAAGTTGTTAAAATCTCCCAGTTGTTTTAATCTTTGGGCTGAAGGAGGGACAATACTCGGTGTATAAATGCTCAATCAACAATATTTTATTTCCATACAATTCAACACTTAAGAGCATAAGAACCATCATGATGGGGAGACATGCATGCAGAGGGTCACAGCAAGTCTCAAAATGGTGACGGGTTACTCAACTTCTTATAGCCTCTAGTGGCCCCCACCTAGTCGTAAAAGCCTAAACATTCACATTCTTTCTCTCTTACGGCGCCTAAGTTATGACCTCGGCTCCCTGTCTTTCTGCTCTCTGTAAAGGTGGGGGTATGGAATGTGGTCTGTCTCTCCTGCTATCAGAACAACAAGCCCTTCTGCACCCAACATTCTCCTCATGATTCAGCAGTATGAAATGTCACGAAACAGTGTTACACATTCAACAGTGTCGAATAATACAGGTCAATCCAATAAATCTAATGATTTTCACACTCTTTTAAGTCAGAAGTATAATGCAAACTAAAACTACATACTGATCACACACTCTATATTAAGGGGTATAATATGATCTACAGCAGTATCATAATTCAACTACTTTGATTACATATATAAGGTAACATATGATAACAGAATAATCTCACAAAACCTCTGGCTAAGGAGCGGCCAGGCCAGTCTGAACTACAGACTGGACTGACTGAAGGACGGGAAACTGGGCTACAGGCTGGACTGACTGGAGGACAGGAGACTGAGCCACAGGCGACGGGAGGACAGGTGACTGGACAGGAAGAGACTGGACTACGGGTGACTAGACAGGAGGAGACTGAGCTGACTGGGCTGCAGGCTGAACAGCAGGTGACTGAACTGACTGGATGGGAGACTGGGCTACAGGTGGTTAGGCTAATGGCTGAACTGAGGCTAGCGGAGATAATGACTGAGCTGGGGCACCAGTCACCCCCACCGAAGGAACAGGAACGGGTGTGGAGGTAGGCTGGGTCACATCTGCCCTCACCCTGGGAGCAGGCACAGGAACGGGTGTTGGCTGACTAATAGGGGTGGAAATAATGACTGGGTGAGTGATACTGACAGATCTAGTGGTGTGAATGTTTTTAATAATGGCCTGGGATGATGAAACAGTTTCTTCGGAGATTGGGTGGTGATCATTAATAGGGTAGTCCAGAATATAGTCACAAAAAACAGTCTCTGAGTTGTGGTGAGGTGAAAGAAAAAACTCAGTTTTGCTTACCAATGGATACTGCTGTTCCGAACAGGAAGAGCAATGGCGGCGTGAGCCTCGTTTCTCCTTAGCAGAAACAGCTGAGCCGCTGAGTAAGAGAGCCTCCGCTGAGCCGAGGTGGGAGGCGGAGTCGCTGCAGCACGGCGAGGTGGAAGGGCCGAAGAGTGAAGCAGCTGGCGATGTGTGAGCGAGGAGCGGAGCGGCGAGAGAGGGAACGGCTGAACCACGACCACCATCAACACCTAATAAAACTGTTTCATGCTCAGTTAAAGACAATTGTTGCGAAACCAGTTTCACCCCGGTTCTTTTTATTCCTCGGGCATCCAGAGACGGCACTGGACTCAGTAGTCATTTTCACAAAAACCTTTATTCATCTTTATTCATCTTCATTTAAGCATGCATCTTCTAGAAGGGAAGACGTGCAAGGCCGGTGTCCCTCTGCAGATCTTCCACTCCTTTGTTTGTTACAGTCAGCTTTATAGAAGCGACCCCATCATAAAACCCCCATGGTGTGCTGCAAACTCTGTGTCTGTGTGTGTATGCACGAGCAGGTGAGTGCCTGTGTGTGCGCGTACCCGTGTGTCTATGTGAGTGCATGTGAGTGACTGTATGCGCGTAGGTGTGGGTGCGTCGTAACAGTCAAAGCACTGTGTGTGTGTCTCTGTGTATGTGACTTCCTGCCGGTCATAAAAGTAATCTCCTCACTCAATCTACACCAAATTCCTCTACATGACATAGTGTTTGTAATATGTTAACTCTGTTTTCTGAGACCCCCACTCTGCATCCACTGGGCCATTGGCCTCTCGTTGTCTTACATTTACATTTACATTTAAGGTGGAGAGTCTCCTGCAAACCTACTTCTAAGTTATAACAATTATGACCGTTTATTAGATTCAGGTTAAAGCATCAGCATCAGCAACCCCCAACTCTAGCTTCCTGTCTCCTTTTATGACAGCAGACCCCCAGTGTCAATAAATTCCTTTCCCTGTAAACAATTACACACTCTCAGGCCTACAGCTAAGCCAAACTGAAACACACACAAATCCTTCCCTATTCCTCTGATCTACTGCTGGACCCTCTTATCTAAGCAAATTTAACACATTGTATTCTAATAATTATTTTCTTGTACTCACACAATGAAGTGCCATTATACATACTTGAGCTGGCTAAGAGACTTGTACTTTGTGCCTCGGATCTGATTGATCAAGTTTTGTGTTCCACAGCCATTTATGTTCGAACCAGCCGACCATGTTTTTGTACCAGTCTCCACTGAAACTGTTCATGGTGCACCTCAAAAGACTGTTTTGGATATTGCCCCTTTTGAGACTGCTCCTGAGCTTCTCTCCCCTCATGTCCCTGCTTCTCGGGTGGGGACAGCAGCTGCCCAGCCGTTGCCGGTGCCTGTTCCGGCTCTCAGGGTGAGGGCGGCCGTGAACCCGTCTACTTCTGCACCCGTACCTACTCCTCGGGTGGGAGTGACTACTGTCCAGTTTGCCCCTGCACCCATTCTGGTCTCCAAGGTGAGGCCCGCTGGGACACGGCGTGTTTCCGCACCCGTACCTACTCCTCGGGTGGGAGCGACTAGTGTCCAGCAGGTGCCTGCACCCGTTCCTGTTTCCGCTGGAGGCTCAAGTGAGCCCGTCCAGCAGTTTTCCTTGTGTTCTGGAGGTTCAGGAGAACTAGATCAGTTACCTGCTTATCCACCATTACAACAACCACCACTACAACCTCTACTCCAGTCATTAGCTCAGTCACTAGCTTTGTTGTCAGCTCTGTTACCTGTTCAGCCTTCAGCCCAGACATCAGCTCCGTTTCCAGTTCAGTCATTAGCTCTGTCACCAGCTCATTCAGCCACCTGTTCAGTCACTTTCATCCTCTCCTCGAAGCTCTAGTGAGCTAATTCAGCCAGCAGGGGACTGCATCCCACTAATAAAGCTCGGACAGACTGTCTGCATTGCACAGCCCCAGCCACTGCATCCTGAGCCGGCTGTGTGCCCTGTGCAGCTACAGTTAGCGTCCCCTCTGCTGGAGGTCTCTGTACCTGCTGGCCCTGCCTTTGTTCCTGCTGGAGGCCCAGGAGAGCCCCTCCAGCAACCTTCCTTGTCCACTGGGGGTTGTGGAGAGCATGTCCAGCCTCATGCCACGTCAGCTGTGGGCTCTGGTGAGCCCGCCCAGCACCTCCTAGTGTTTGCTGGTGGCTCTGAGTCCATTCAGCCACCTCCTGCTCCACCACCTGCAGCTTCCACAACGTCACCTGCAGCCCCACCACCTGCGGCATCGCCTGTGGCTGCCATGCCACCGCCTGGTCCTGCTTCTCCTGGTCCTGTAGTTGCCATGCCACTGCTTCGTCCACATCTGGCTCAGCCTGCTCAACCTCGTCCACATCTGGTTTGGCGTCGGCGGCCATCTTCCAGGCCACTGACTGGACTTCTGCACCAGCGCAGAAAACCTTTGGACCTGCTCAATCACCGCCGTCTTCCACGTGGTCGGCCTCCTGAACTGCTTCGTCGTCACCGCTGGCTCCGCGGTCGGCCTCCTAAACTGCTTCTGTCATGACTGGGGCAGCTGACGTGTGAAGTGTGGAGAAGGAGGACTCGAATGCAGCACTTACTTGAGAAGCAGGGAGATTTATTATATAAGACAGAACACAAAGTGGGGATGGCAAAACAGAACTGAGGATAAGCTAAACTGGGAAAACTAAACTATAGAACGGCAAACCTGAAACACGAGAGGAGAACTGCAGGGAGAGCACATAGTGGCGACATGGAGAGGTTCGCGGAGTAATGTAGAAATGCAGGGTAACACAGAGGATGAACACAGACGACGCGACGACGAACTGAGGGAAACACACACTATAAATACACAGAGGGACACTGGGAAATCACACACAGGTGGGAGACACAGCTGGACCCGATTAACCTGACGAGACAGGGGAACATTAACACCAGGGACCAACAGAGGGAGCACAAACCCAGAAACCCAGTACCTAAAATCCCAAGACACAAACCATCCCAAAACAGCCAACAAATAATAACAATAAATACACCAAACACAAAATCACTGAGTCACGGACTCAGGATCATGACAGTAGACGAGGATGCAGACACGGAGGCTGGACCAGGCGTGGATGAAGCTGAAGCAGAGGCTGGACCAGACGAGGATGCAGACACGGAGGCTGGACCAGGCGTGGATGAAGCTGAAGCAGAGGCTGGACCAGACGAGGATGCAGACACGGAGGCTGGACCAGGCGTGGATGAAGCTGAAGCAGAGGCTGAAGCTGGACCAGGCGAGGCTGAAGGCTCTGAAGCTGGACCAGACGAGAATGTCGCTGCAGGCGGCGGCGTGGAAGCCGGAGACGAAGGCGCTGCAGACAACGGCGTGGGAGCCGCAGGTGGTGGCGCTGCAGGCGACGGCGTGGGAGCCGCAGGTGGTGGCGCTGCAGGCGACGGCGTGGGAGCTGCAGGTGGTGGCGCTGCAGGCGACGGCGTGGGAGCTGCAGGTGGTGGCACTGCAGGCGAGGGTGATGAAGATGAGGCTGCCGCAGGCGAGGATGAAGAGGCTGCCGCAGGCGAGGCTGGTGAGGCTGGACCAGGCGACGCTGAAGCTGATGCAGAGGCCGGACCAGGCGAAGCAGGACCGGGCAGCAGCGTGGCAGCTGCGGAAGCCAAAGAAGCTGAAGCTAGCCCAGCCCAGGTTAAAGCTGATGCTGCAGCTGGCGGTGATGGAGCTGCTGCAGCTGCTGCTGCTGCTGCAGGCGGTGATGGAGCTGCTGCAGCTGCTGCAGCTGCTGCTGCAGGCGACGGTGATAGCTGGATGGGCTCCTCGGTCCCCCCAGCGAAAGCAGCAGGCTGAAGCGGTCCCTGAGACCCCTCAGCGGAAGCTGCTGATGACGGTGAAGGCTGGACGGGCTGCTCGGGCCCCCCAGCGAAGACAGGCTCAAAACCAGTAGGCATGGGCGCCCCGGGCACACACAAAACAAAACCAGCAGGCTCGTGGGCCTCTGGCACACGTGAAACAAAACCAGTAGACACATGGGCCTCTGGCACACATGAGGAAGGCTGCAGCTGCGCAGAGCACTGACTCTGCTCAGGCAGTGACAGCCGGGTGCAGTCCCTAGCTGGCATCCTGGCCTCCAGGGGTCCAGAGTAAGCTGCGGGTTGTAACCCAGCCTCTGGGGAAGCCCTGGAGTGAGTAGTAGTCTCTACCGTTGCCAGCTTTTGAGGAACAGGTCCATTGTGAAACAGTTTGTCTCCCTGCTCAGAAACAGCGGTGGAAAGACAGTCCTTTAAGGGGTGTATGGACATAGCTTCCTGTAGAGGGGCGAGTGAAGATAGTGACTCAGCCATTAACTGAGCTACTGACTGAGCCATGGACTGAAATATGGGTTGCAGTGATGCTAGTGATGATGGTAGCTGAGTGGCTGACTGAAATGGTGGCTGAACAGGTAATAGTGCTCTTGGGGAAGCTAATGGCTGTGCTACAGACTGGGGAGCTAATGGCTGAATACAAAACTGAGCTGGAGAGTGGCAATAAAGTCCCGGCTTGGATGGAGCGGCAGAGACACAGTCTTTTGGTTTAGCAGAAGGTTTATAGACACCCACTTGGGACGGGTCCGTTACCACGAAGGCAGGTAAGCTATACATATTGTCTCTCATCCCACTCTGAATAGCCCCAGAATGCAAAGTCCCGGAATCTGGGGAAGCCAAAGTATCTCGCTCACTCACCGCATCTGGCTGCTCGAAAGTGAATGCAGACGGGGGATGAAGTCCGAGATCCAAAAGGAGAAAATCCTGCTCCCATGGATATAGCGAGCCCAGAAGCCATGGGAGGCCAGTCACCAGATGCTGTAGCCGCCTCTCTAAAGCGCGCTGGGACTCGTCATCCTGGCTTTCCAGCCACAGGTCGATGAGCTCCTGTGTGGCATCGATGAGATTCTCCCGAAGCTCCTTAGACGGAATAAGTGCTGCTGGGTCCATCTTGTGGTCGCGTCGTACTGTCACGACTGGGGCAGCAGCCGTGTGAAGTGTGGAGAAGGAGGACTCGAATGCAGCACTTACTTGAGAAGCAGGGAGATTTATTATATAAGACAGAACACAAAGTGGGGATGGCAAACCAGAACTGAGGATAAGCTAAACTGGGAAAACTAAACTATAGAACGGCAAACCTGAAACACGAGAGGAGAACTGCAGGGAGAGTACATAGTGGCGACATGGAGAGGTTCGCGGAGTAATGTAGAAACGCAGGATAACACAGAGGATGAACACAGACGACGCGACGACGAACTGAGGGAAACACACACTATAAATACACAGAGGGACACTGGGAAATCACACACAGGTGGGAGACACAGCTGGACCCGATTAACCTGACGAGACAGGGGAACACTAACACCAGGGACCAACAGAGGGAGCACAAACCCAGAAACCCAGTACCTAAAATCCCAAAACACAAACCATCCCAAAACAGCCCACAAATAATAACAATAAATACACCAAACACAAAATCACTGAGTCACGGACTCAGGATCATGACAGCTTCGTTGATTCGGTACCATGAATCAAGTATGCATAACCAGGTACTTCCAGTCCAGCTGTTTCAAGCACTTTCAGATTATAGACAAGTGGTAGAAGTATAGAATTAAAGCCATAATGCTTAACATCTTGGCATGAAAATAAGCACACAAATTGATATTAGACAATGTTAAATTCAAGTGTGTGTGTGAGGTGTCCTAATGTTTACTATAGAGCCTACTAATTTGGCAAGATTGTTTTTAGTGTTTGCAAAATGGGAACAACACGGGAAGCAAATGTGTCAGTTACAATAGCCCAGTCAAAAGTGCCTGTAGTTTTGGGGTTTTTTGGCTATCAAACTGAGTGCCAAGTACTTTCTTACTGGGTTCAACTGTTCTCCAGTTTTGTGTAAAATGTTTGTTATGTTTTGCTCCCAAGTTTAGTGGTGTTAATAGGTTTTCAAAGAACTGAAAGGACTGCTGAATTATGTTTTTAATTACCAAGTCTTGTGGGGACAAGAATTGTAAAGCTGCATCTTTAGCCTGACCTCCTCAATAGAGGAGACAAAACTATTTACAGAAGATTGACTCAATCCAGCTGCCTGAAGCTGTGCCAAAGCAGAAGAACATATATTCAGGGCACTTATATTTGATACTCTCATTAAAGATGTTATCCCATCTTCACCCTTTATTTTGTTGTTAGCTGGTATAGCTCTCACATCAGGCTCCAAAATAGCAACCCTGTCTAACTGTTGGCTATGATAAGCTGCATGTTTTGTATTCAAATATTTTCTAAAACCAGAAAAGGTACAAAACACAGTACCGCATCTGACCTGGGTCCATTTCAGGCAAATATTTTCCCAGACAAGTATCCATGAACTATTCTTAAATGTCTACAAAGCTTGTTAGAACCAGGTAAGTCGGCCTGACATAGAAAATACTTCATGACACTGGAAGTACCTGGTCATGTATACTTGATTCATGGTACTGTTGTCCAAGTTACTATTGATAACCTGGGCTTGCATATCTTGTTTGGACATGTGGAGTCATTTGGGGCTCGATACTGTTGTTGTTTTTGTCTTCTTGAGAGAGACTTGTTTCAAACAGTGTTTTACGAAGATCATCCTCATGTTGTCCTTAGAACTGTAGAAATGCATACACAGCACTGTCAAAACCTGGAAAGAGACCCTACCCTAGCACACGTTTATGGTGTCAAAAATATGTGTCCATTAAATTCACTTAAGTATTTCAAAACAACTGAGAACTTCTCTGTAGATATAATGCATGACATGTTGGAGCATTGTGTTCTGTTTGAGCCAGTCAAACTTACTTGGCAATACATTCAAAAAGACTTCCTAAATGCTGAACAGCTTCAAGGAAGAATACAGACTTTTGACTATGGCTACAACAAGCGACGAAACCACCTAGCCCACCTGTTTGATGGAAACAATGATTTAGGGTTGAATGCCAGTTGGTGCTCATTATGTAACATACCCTTGCTGTTTGGGGACTTGCTGCAGTTTGATGATAAAATCTGGCAACTTCTTCTGTTGCTACTCCAAATTGTAAACATTGTTTTTTCTCCCTTGCTGTCTGATGGCATGACAATTTACCTAAAATATGTAATTATTGATCATCATCTGCTATTTGAGAAATTATTTCCTTGACTTAATTTGTTACCAAGACATCACTTTTTACCAGAAGTATTGGAAATATTGGCCCAATTCTGCACATGTTGTGCGTGTGATATGAGGCAAAACAAAAACAGCTAGAAAACTTTAAAAACATCACAAAGTCATTGGCAAAAAAGTACCAGAACCACAAGGCAATGTTCTGGGATTCATTCAACTGGGACAGAGTAGAGGCAGTTCCAGGAAAAAGACTGTTCTTGATGAACTGAAAGAGGGTATTAATATAAAACTTGGAATTTCACTATCTGCAAAAGTGTTTGTTGCAGAATGGGTAAAATGTCATGGGATTGAAAACAGATGTGATTTTCTTTTCTGTACTGAAGCAACAAATGAATTGGCTGTGTTTTGTAAGATAAAGACTATTGTTTTGTTTTTTTAATGATTTGTGGAATACTGATGGACACTCTGTTTTTTGATGAGCACTATCATTCATTTAGGGTCAGATTACATCCAGTTCTGAAGGTGTTTAAAATTGACGAACTGTATTATTTTAAACCAGGGGTCTCAAACTCACGACCCACTTGCGGCCCACATCACCCTTGTTCGTGGCCTGTATATTGACTTGAAGATATGCAATGCAATTTGGCCCTTGAAGTTATTTTTTTTGTTAGGAAGGATTTTTTTGTTGAGTGCAATGTTAAAATGAGTTGTTTAAAAAGCAAAAAATTATTTAATATGAAGGCAATATGAGCAGAGAGAACAAACATGTTGAGGGATTGGCTGTGTTAGTTCAGTAAGAGAGTGATTTGTAAAGAAAACAATTTTCACTAGCAGTCAAAAACGAATGTGTACGTTTTTTTGCCTTTTTATTTTGTTAGATATGAACAAAATTATAGCAGAAGTTCTCCCACATGTCTGGCCAGAAAGAGAGTACCAAGCACTCGAGCACATACATGCTTGCTCATATTAGTTAATATGCTCACACATAGTCAGACTTATGGACCATCTCGCCACACATTTTTCCTCTCTGTGTTTACAAACAAGTGATGTATTTCCATTTTCCTCACCCGTGTAAGCGACACACGCAGCATGCAACATTAGCCATACACACACAACTTTGGACACACTAAGGTTGTCACATGGGATGTGTATGGAGCTGGCACCAGAGAAAAGAGGTTAAAGTTGTTTAGCCAGCTTAAAAAAGCTACAGGCAGACGTTGTTCTGTTACAAGACACTCATAGGCCTGCCACAGGTGTAAATGAACTTAAAACACCTGAGTTTTGTAATGTGTTCTCAGCCCCCTATAACTCTAGACAAAGGGGAGTAGCAATTTTAATACACAAAAAAAGATCCAGAGGGTATATTCCTAATCCAACATGTTCTCACTCCTAACTCGTCAAATGTGCAACGCATGGTCAGGGTCCCTTTGCTTCACTTATCGACGTACCGGGTACCCCCCTCGCGTCAAGAATTAACATGCAGGGCACTCCTATTGGATACTGTAGAGCTCCCTAAACGTTGTTTATTGACGACAAGAGATTGCCGTGGAAGCGCCTGTGGTTGGGATATTTATATATTTTCAAAATCACATTGTAGTGACCTATAGTGAACACAATAAATTATATAAAGCAAACAACTACCTGAGAGAAAACTACATCAGATAAAATTAATTGCAGGCTATTATTTTTGTATTGCTTATTACATTGATGGAGTGAGTGATGTATGCTGGGTAATGTCACTGCTAGCAATTGGGTGACTTTGTTGTACCAGTTTTATTAACTGTTCTACAATCCTTTTCATAGTTGGAAATTCTTTTACATTTTTAACCATTTTTAACACTTTAACATATCTTCTCCAACTTCTCTGAATACATGCAGTCATTTTACCATTTACCGCTTTGGATAATCATTCTCTTATGTATTTTTTTTTTTCAAATAAAATCATAAAAAAGAACAACTTTAATATATACAGCAAAACATTTTCGGTTCTGTTAAAGAATACACGACTCACTTTTTTTTTTATTAAGTGTTTTTTCATAATAGATCAGCGGCAGTGACGTCATCGTGCTCGATCGTACCACAGGTAAGTAAGAATCTGAATCTGTAGATTCTGTTCTTTTATTTTTGTAATTTAAAACCCAAAAAACCCAAAAAGGGTCAGCTCACAAAGTTGCTTTTAGCAGTTCTAGAGGTGAAGGTTAGCAATTTCGTGGAACAGCGAATGACTTAAAACATTTAAGTGTATATATCTTGCCACACCACGTGCGGTAAGCTAGCTAAATTAGTTTCTGTTAGCCAATCAAGTCAAGCTTATCATATATCATCATCCAGGGTACAGTGACAGAGAAGTGTGTGATCATGTTTGCTGCTGTTGTCTCTTTGTAAAGTTTAAGGGTTCTAATAAGGGTCAGTGTTGCCAGATTGGGTTGATGCTCAAAATCAAGCCAGACGTTATCTATCAATCTAGCTCTCTCTTTCTGGGGCGCTCTCTCTCTCTCTCTCTCTTAATTAATAACTTAATAACAGCATTACATAATCATTAAATAGCAGACCAAGCATCTCTGCTGCAAATGCAAATGAAATACAAATGGACAGTAAACAGGGTTTATCTAAATCCTTACACTACAACAACCCTAGGTAGTTCGCAAAGGGTTTAATGTATATATTCATTTTTACATTTTATTAGTATACTGTACTACTTGTTCTATTAAGTCAAATTTGCATCAACACAACTAAAATCCTCTCCACCTGTCTATGGTAGCCAGTCCTCAAAATATCTCCCAATGTGGCCCAGCAGCCACCAGGCCCAGGATCCTCCAGCAGGAACCAGGCCCAGGATCATCCAGCAGTCACTAGGCCCAGGACCCTCCAGCAGCCACTAGGCCCAGGCTCTTCCAGCAATCACTAGGCCCAGGATCTTCCAACAGCCACTAGGCCCAGGCTCTTCCAGCTGCCACCAGGCCCAGGATCTTCAATCAGCCTCTAGGCCCAGGATCCTCCAGCAAGGCACCAACAACTAAACAGCAGCATCGGGTCACCTTCTGAAAGGTTGACACCGCCATACCGACAGTGACTTCAATGGGCCATCACAAGGTAACACCAATATTACCATTTTCAAAACCACCCAGAAAACCAAACCCAGGAGTTGAAGAGGAGTTGGAGGAGATTAGGAAATTGCTTAATTTCATGTCCGATGAGCTGAGCAAAGTGGCTAAACAACAAGGTATGCTACATGACAAAATGGATGAGATAAAACAACTAAAAAACTTGATAAAGGAGAAGGACAAGAAAAATAGATGACTTGGAACGGTGAATCGAGGACCTTGAACAATACACAAGAATGGATGACTTAGTCATAAGTGGACTGGAGATGCAACACCGAACCTATCCCAGAGTAACAGCAGGCGGAGGTAAAGACGATGAAGATGCCCCGGCAGAGGAGCTGCAAACGCTTGAACAGCAAGTGATAAAATTCCTTCAAACGAAGAATGTAAGTATTCAGAGCCATCATATCGCACCATGCCACACGCTCCCCAGAAAAGGCAGTAAAACAAAGCCAGCAATTATTCTTCAGTTTGTGAGTCGCAAAACAAAGATTGAGTTACTGAAACAGGGAAAGAAGCTAAAAGGGACCAGTGTGTATTTAAATGAACATTTAACGAAAAAGACTGCTGAAATTGCAAGACAGGCACGCAACCTGAGAAAACAAAATAAGATACAAGCAACATGGACGAGGAACTGCAAAGTAATGACAAGACTGAATGGCAATCCCAAAGAAGTGAACGTTGTGATGATAAGAGAACTCAAAGACTTAGAACAATATAAATAATCAGGAGTCTACTCTCTATCGGAAAAGTGAAAATTGGATAATGAACAAGGGGTATGGAAAGTGTTTCTGGCCTTGGTTATTGGTTATTGTGGTTATTTTTCAACACACGTTGAGAAAACGAACTTCAAAACGTTTAACTATGCAGAGCACAACATGCATGACTCTGAAAGTAACATTGACCCAGTTAACCACTTCTATAATAACAACAATAACACATGTGACTACTATACAGACGACCAATTCAATATGAATATTAAAATGGAAAATGCATTGTCGGTCGTGCATTTCAATAGTAGAAAACTATTATGACTATGTTTCTAAAATTACAGAATGTTTAAGTGAGTTAAAAAGGTTAAATATAATTACAATATCAGAAACATGGCTTGATAATTAGAAAGTTAGTGAAATGGGACTGGAAGGATACAAATTATTTACAATGAACAGGGTGAATAAAAAAGGAGGCGGTGTTGCTTTATATGTAGATAAAGTTTTGAAATGTAGTCTGATTGAATGTATGTCAAGCACCATAGATAATGTATTGTAATGTGTTACTATTGAAATCCATGTTGAAAAAGCTAGCAATATAATTATAAGTTGCATCTATAGGACACCAGGATCATGCCTTGACATATTCAGTGAAAAACTTGCTGCAATGTTTAGCAATCTAAATGGTAAAAAAGTGCAAATAATTTGTGGTGATTTTAATATAGATTTGCTAAACCCAAACGGACATCAGAAAACAACAGATTTTATCAATACAATACAGTAACTGCCTTTTGCCTATAATTATAAAACCAAGTAGAATAACAATTGATACAGCTACACGGATAGATAATATATTCACAAATAAAATTGACTATGGAATAGTAGGTGGAATTCTTATATAAGCGATCATCTTCCTGTTTTTGTCACGGTACTGGGTCGTGAGGCCCAGTGTTTGAGTTCTAATGCATATTTTTGTATTCACATGTTGTAGTTAACGCATTTAGTTGATTTCTAGTTTGCAGTTTAGTCCTTGGTTAGTCACTTTTGTCATCTCTCCCTGGTCCGTGTGTCTACCTGTCTTGTTTCATGTCTGTGTGGCTCTTGTTGTCAAGTTCGTGCCATGTCTATGTCTCTGTGTTTCCTGTTATATTTTGGAAGAGTCTGGTGTTCTTTGTTCATTGTAGTTAATGTTACTCTCCCCTGTATTGTCATTATGTTTCATTCTAGTCAGCTGTGTTCTCATGTGTCTCCACTTCCCCTGATCACCTCATGTGTATTTAAGTCCTCAGTCTTCCTTTGTTCATCGCCGCGTCGTCTGTTCAACTTCCCCCATGTTACGCCAGGTTTCAGGACTCTGTGCTGGTCATGTCCATGTTGCTTACGTGTATACGTTTCATAGTTCTTTGTTGTTCCAGCAGAGAGTCCTGTTCGTAGCTGTCTCCGGTTCATAGCTGTCTCCGTCATATGCATCATTGTCACCCTGTCTTAGCCTTCCCCTGCTGTCTGAGTTAAGTGTCAGTTCTTACTTTTCCCAGTTCAGCTTCTAGTTCAGTCTTGCCTCAGTGCTTTCTATTGTTTGCCACGTTAATCAGCCCAAATAAAGGCTCGCTTTACGTTTCAAATTCAGTAATGTCTCCTCGTCTGTGTCTGCACCTGGAACCTCGCACTCCCACACACGGTCCGCCCACCGCAGAACGTGACAGTTTTTGCAATTTTTCAAAATTATTTTGGGATCAAAACTAAACAAAAGAATCAAACATTTGACATGATACGACATAGAAAACAAGAGCCATTGCTGCCCTCCAGGTGGACTTTAAAGAACACAATTGGAATGAAGTTTTTGCAAATGAAGATCCTAAGAATGCATCATGCATTCTTAGGGTCTCAACTGTAGTCTCACTAAATGAAAAACATTGTCCTTTAATGAAAATCACTATAAAGCATCACAGATCAAATAAGACATGGATCACATGGATAGACTTGATAAATATATTGAAAAGCATAATCTCCTAAGTGATAACAAATATGGCTTTAGAGCGAAAAGGTCCACTTCGATGGCAGTGATGGAACTTGTAGAAGGGATATCTACTGCAATAGATAATAAGGAATATACTCTTGGTGTTTTTATAGACTTAAAAAATGCATTTGATACAATTGATCATTCTGTATTAATGAATAAACTAGAGAGATATGGTATAAGAGGGATAGCAGGTAAGTGGATGAAAAGTTACCTGAATGACAGAGATCAATATGTCGAAATCGATAATGTAAAATCTAATCAGTTGAAGGTAACTTGTGGTGTTCCTCAGAGCTCTGTGCTGGGCCCTAGATTATTCATATTATATATAAATGAAATATGTAGTGTTTCCAAACTGTTAAAATGTGTATTGTTTGCTGATGATACCACTCTGTATTGCTCAGGTAAAAACCTAGAACAGCTTCTGACTACAGTGGAAAAGGAGTTAAATATATTAAAAAACTGGTTTGATATAAATAAGTTATCATTAAATATAAACAAAACCAAATGTATTACTTTTGGCACTAGACAAATGAAAAATGTATCTAAAATCAGGGTTAATGGAATTGAAATTAAAAGAGTATACGAAAATAAACTTCTTGGAGTGATAATTGATGATAGGCTCAGCTGGAAGTCTCATATAAACCATGTGAAAACAAAAATGTCGAAAACCATTGCTATTCTCTACAAAACAAAGCATGTCCTGAACAAGAAATCATTATACACGCTTTATTGTTCTCTGTTGCTTCCATATATGACTTATTGTCTAGAGATATGGGGTAATGCATATAAAACCAATACTCTTCCTATTTTTAAGTTACAAAAAAGAGCCATAAGAATTATAAATCAATCGAACTATATAGAGCCATCTAACATTTTGTTTATTAATCTGAATACCCTGAAATTCGATGATTTAGTTGAATATAAAATGGCACAGATAATGTATAAAGCACAAAATAACTTGCTTTGCTGCAGTACTCAGAACCTGTTTGAAGTCAGAGAGTCAATATGACTTGTCCTTCTCTTGTTTTTTTTTTCAAAAAACAAAACAAGATAAGGACAAACATAAAGCAGAGATGTGTTTCTGTTAGAGGAGTTAACTTGTGGAATAGTTATGATAGTGATTTAAAAAGGTGTAGTTCATTTTCTTTGTTTAAAAACATGTTTAAAACTAGATTATTGGAAAAATATATAAATCAAGAATGAAAAGGACAAAATAATAATACTGAAACTCTTGGCTGTTTTGCTTTGATTATTGTTATGAAATTTAATTCAATGTATTTACTTATCTAACGTGGAAGGGGTTGTTTTCTTTTGTTTTGTTTTTTGTTTGTTTGCTTGCTTTGTTTTACTCTTTTGCTTCAAGCCCTATGTACATAAGCTGCATGCTAAATGATCTTTTGTTAAAAGATGTTTTGTTAAATCTTTTGATTAGCCTTGTCTCATGCTTTTGCGCTTTGTGGTAGATCTTTATTCGGTATTCACTGAGATATTTGAATGCTAATCAAAATAAAAATAAAATAAAAAACAAATAGATAAAGAGAACACTGGTGTATAAGGTGCTTCTGAATTCTAAATACTTTTTTTTTCTCAACAGGTTCTTCATTAATCAGCCTATTATTGCTTTCCACATCTGCTTTTTGAAAAACTCCCAAAGGCACTTTTAAGAGCCACGTCAGTCTGTATGTATCTGTTCTTACTGCTGTCCTTTTCCTCTGTTGCAATCTGCCTTTTTGTCTCTTTAACTCTTCATCTTTTTTGTTTTTGTCAATTCAGTTCAATTCAATTCAAATTCTTTATTGTCCCAAAAGGGAAATTAGTTTAGCAACAGGATAAAAGTAAACAAAACAATAATATAAAATGACAATAATAATAATAGAAAATCCCAGAACAGTTATATGCCATTTAGGAGACAGGATGCAGTAGGGATAAAAGAAGCCTGGAGTCTTTTGGTCTTCCTCAGAGGTACTCTAAAACAACAGCTGGAAGGAAACAACTCAAACTCACTGTGAAGTGGATGGTTCAGACAATTAACAATAGAATGAGCCTTTCTAAGCGCATTTTTATTGTAAATGGCCAAAAGTCCATCTTGCCAGCGCCCTGAAATTTTGCAAGCAGTTTATACCAAAAGACCCAATCGATTCTTATTCTTCACCGTCAGGTTAACAAACCCAGCAGCGATGCAAAAAGACATCACAGATTAGATAAACTTCTATAAAACAAAGACAACATCTCGGATGAGACATTAAAGGATGTAATTTTCCTTAAAAAGAACAGTCTTTGTTGAACTTTTTTAATAGTGGCATCAGCATGAACTTCAAAACACAGGTTATGGTCAAGTACCACACCTAGATATTTATAACTCTCAACGATCCCATTATCAGCAGTTTTAATGATAGTAGGTGATGAGCTATAAGAGGACTTCCTAAAATCAATAATCATGTCTTTAGTTTTTGACACATTTAGTGAAAGGAAGGACTCATCACACCAATCCACAAAATCATCTACAACCTGCCCATGGCCTGACTCGTCCCCCACCAGAAGACTGACGATCACTGTGTCATCAGCAAACTTCAGGATGTGTCTGTTCATGAAATTGCTGTGACACTCATTCGTGTACAGAATGAACAAGGGGAGAGAGGCAGCAACCCTGGGGGATCCAGTAGAGGAGGAGAACACATCAGAAAATACATGATTCACCCTCACGCATTGTGACCTATTAGTCAGAAAGTCTGTCACCCAGCCGATCATACTAGTGTCAAGCTTAAAATGATTGTAAAGCCTGTCAGCAAGTAGGAAGGGTTGAATTGTAATGCCGATGAAAAGTCAGCAAATAATAATCTTGCATGGGTGTGAGGAGCCTCAAGATGCTTATACAAGAGATGCAGGAGTGTGACAACAGCATCCTCCACACCTCTTCCTGCTCTATAAGCCAACTGGAAGGGGTCAAGATGGTGTTCAACATGCATTAAAATCTTCTTTTTAATTATCTTCTCAAATGACTTCATCACTAAAGAAGTCAGAGCCACAGGCCTAAAATCATTCAGTGCCTTAGGAGAACTGTGCTTAGCAACTGAAACAATGACAGCATGTTTCCAAATCTTAGGTGCTTTCTGTAGCTCTAAAGAAAGTGAGAAAATGTGGTGAAAAATCTCACTCAACTGATCAGCACGTTTTCAGTACCTGTCCACAGATGTTGTCAGGTCCAGGACTCATACTCTTAGTGTGTCTAAAGAGATTAGCTACCCCTCTCTCATCAATACAAAAGAATGGGGGAGTGATAGTCTTTTCCCTCAGTGTGCTGGTCTGCCTAGAACAGTCAAGATTCTAAAAGCGCAGGTAAAAACAGTTAAGACTGTCTGCCAGATGTATGCCGGAGGTAAACCCTTCTAAGGTAATATTGCTTTTACCTTTCGTTTGCAGCCCTGTCATTGTTTTCATACCAAGCCAAGCTCTGAGGTTGTTACTGCTTAGTTCAGCCTCAATCTTATTTCTATACCTCATCTTGTCAATCTTTATTGCAGCCCTCACCTCCTTCCTCAATATTCTCACAGTGGAAACATCTCCCTTGTTGAAAGCAATTTTCCTTTTAAGTATCAGATCCTTTATGTCTTTAGAGAGCCACGGTTTGTTATTGGGGAAAGTCTTAAATTCTCTGGCTGGAATCACAGAGTCTTTGCAAAAAAAGATGTAGCTACACACCACATCAGTAAGTTCATCCAAATCAAAAGTGTTAAAGGTTAAATGGCCTGACTGATACTGAAAGGAGCTCGATGTCAGGAAGACACAACCACTCCCGCACAGTAAAATTATTCTCTGTCAGTCTGCCCCAGGGCAGCTGTAGCTTGCCTCCACCAGTGTGTGAATGTGAGAGTGAATGAATAGTAAAATTGTAGGAATTGTAAAGCGCTTTGAGCATTTCGAAAAGCGCTATATAAATGCAATCCATTATCATTATCTCCAAAGGTTGATTCTGTTCATCTGGACGTAGCGTTTTCAGTGGGAGAAACATTTCGTCACTCATCCAACTGACTTCTTCAGTCTCAGCTGACTGCAGGTTTTATTACATTTGCATAATGACTGAAACCAGCCCACTGAAGGAACAATGGGCTGGGAGGTCACCTTCATCATAATTATGCAAGTTTTCATGACCATTGATCAACAACCACTGATCAAGGCCCACTGATCAATGGCCATGAGTACCATTCACAGAGAGTTGGGGAATGGCTGCAATCACAGCACTGTAAGATGGTGAAAGATGTACCCTTAGGCCCCCTCCTCGGTTCAGAGATGGTCTTTCCCTTTTCATGTAAATGGCCTCCTTGACTCCGCGCTCAAACCAGCGTTCCTCCCTGTCGAGGATGTGTACATCCTCATCATTGAAAGAGTGTCCACTAGCCTGTAGGTGTAAATAGACTGCAGAGTCCTGGCCTGACGAGGTGGCTCTTCTGTGTTGTGCCATCTGCTTCGCCAGAGGTTGTTTGGTTTCCCCGATGTATAAATCCTGGCAATCCTCCTGGCACTTAACAGCGTACACTATGTTACTCTGTTTGTGTCGGGGGACCCGATCCTTGGGGTGGACCAATTTTTGGCGCAGCGTGTGTTGGGGTTTAAAAGCCACAGAAACCCGGTGTTTAGAAAAAATGCGTCTCAACTGCTCCGATACTCCTGACACATACGGGATCACTACAGGTTTTTGCTTAGGCAGCAGTTGTCCTTCTCTCCTGGATCGGCTGGAGCTTTCTTTTGGTGCCTTTGCAGCTTTGACAAAAGTCCAGCTGGGATAACCACATTTACTCAGGGCCTTCTTGATGTGCTGTTCTTCTGCTTCCCTGGCCGCTGTGTCTGTGGGGATGGTGTTCGCTCTGTGTTGTAGCGTCCTGATGACACCCAGTTTATGCTCCAGTGGATGATGAGAGTCAAACCTTAAATACTAATCTGTATGCGTAGGTTTCCAGTACACATCAGCTTTTAGATGTGTCCCATTATTGATGGAAATCTCACAGTCTAAGAAGGCTAACCTGCCACTTTTCATATCCTCCCTGGTGAATTTGATGTGTTTGTCCACCGAGTTAATGTGATCCGTGAATTGTGGTACATCCTGAGATTTGATTTTCACCCAGGTGTCATCCACATACCTGAACCAATGACTTGGTGGTGTTCCAGGGTGTTTCCACTTCTTCCATGTACACATTGGCCACAATGGGTGAAACTGGGGAACCCATGGCACACCCATGTTTCTGCCTGTAGAACTGACCCTTGTATGTGAAGTAGGTGGACTGAAGACACAGTTCAAACAGCAAACACACTTGGTCAATGCTGAGAGTGGTCCTGGTGCTGAGGTTGGGCTCTGTAATCTCTTACGGACTACCTCCAACGCTTCCGTGACTGGGATGCAAGTGAAGAGAGATGTAACATCGTACGAGACCATGGTTTCATCTGCCTCCATCATGACATCTCTCACCTGCTCAACAAAATCCAGGGTGTTCTGGATGTGAATATGGGTGAATGTGGCATGTTGTATAAAGCACCTTCAGTGCTCCAGGAGAGTCGAAAAATGCTATATAAGAGTCATTTCATTTAGCATTTAACAACAGGCTGTATTTAACTAATTTGTACCAACAATTTCTTTTATTAATTTCAGGTGCGGAAACTTGAGGCTATGGGCTTCAAGCCTATTTTTTATTGGCAAAGAAAACAAGGTTTCAGATAAGTGGGTAGCAGATGTTATTACCCATTTGGACCCCACTTCTACTACAAGAAATTTCCTGGAGAAGATGCAGAGGGCTTATGAATTTATATTGACTTAGGGTAAGAGTGAAGTCTGTTGTATACTTTCAGTTCAGGTAATTAATGGTAATTAATGTAGCAACATTTCACAACAGGTCATCTCAACTTGCTTTCAGAATCAGAATACTTCATTAATCTCTAAGGAAGTTGTGTAATTCTATTGTAAGGTAATTAAATAACTATTGAAGGATATGTTCTTTTGGGGGGGGGGGTTAAATTATTATTATAATTATGTAATTATTTTATTTTATTTTCGGTTGTTACAGACGGGACAGACATGACTGGGGGATAGGACAGGGAGAAAGAATGAAAGAAAGAGAGGGAGAGAAAGAAAAATAGAGGGGAGAAGAGACGGTGAGAAAGGGGGGAAGAGAAAAAAAAAAGAAAAACAAACAAAACACTTGGATCGCCTGTATGGAGATAAGAAAAAACAGAAGAGAAAACAAACAAAAAAGAGCAACATAATAAATACAACACCATAACAATAAACTAGCTAACAGTAGATAACAGTAGATACTAAATATTACATGTTATTGTGCAGTACGCCAGATCGACAGCGCACAATGTGCTTTGAGGTAGCAGCCAAGAAAGGTGTGTGGATCAGCACGCTTGTATTCAAAAGGTTTCTCCATGTAAGGATCTGCTAGGGAGTGTGGGGAGCCATAGCCCCGTCCCCCAGGGCATGAAGCAGGTATGGAGGAGATCCAGGCCCCAGACATCCAGAGGCCCCAGAATACGAGGACCCAAGGAGGACCACCAGGTGGGCAACTGTGCCACCCTCCTGGGAAGAGCTGAGGAGAGCCCCAAACGAGGGGTCACCCAGCAGCAACGGAGCAGAGGCCAGAGGGGGTTGCAGTGACATGCCCGCGGGCTCTACCGACAGCCAGCTGAGCGGGAGGGAAAGAGAGAAAAAGAGAGCCAGGGACAACGACACATTAGAAAGGTATAGTAATCATCCACAACTATTTTCAGTTGCGGATGATAAAGGATTCAGAAAGTTTATTCATGCAGGCCCATATGACAGAGAATGTGCATCTTCTTTTTGTTTTCATATTTTAATTTATATTTAATTGTGTTGTGGTTTGCAGTGTTTTGTGTTGTTTCATTTTAAATTTGTTTAAAAGGAAAAAGCTGAAAATTTAAATAGTTAAAAGTTGAACTGTGACTAGTTGGTTTTTGTATTATATGATTTATTTATTACATTTTATATGGAGTGAATAAATAAAAGTATATTTATGGTGGCCCCTAGAGACAAAGCACGTACAAACTTCAAAACACGTACGAACTCTGAAGCACGTACAAACCCTGAAGCACGTACAAACTCCAAAACACATAAAAACTCCAAAACACGTAAAAAACTCAGAAGTACGTAAAAACTCCAAAACACGTACAAAACACAACAGAAGTGCTCCAGGATGCTAGGCGCAGTGTTGAGCTTTTGTTACCTAGTGGCTACACAAGCCAGCAAGTACCAATGACCGGATTTGGTGTGTGGTAGTAACAGGTAAATGAACTTTTTTTTTTTTTTAATTATTTGAATATATATGAGTGCTTGTGTATAAATACACAAACAATACACATATGCTTTCAAATCTGTAATTCAAGTGATCTAGGTAGCTCTGTTTTGGAAGTTCAGTTAACTCTAGGAATGTGTTTTGGAGTTTGTACGTGCTTTGGAATTTGTACGTGCTTTGTCTCTAGGGGCCACCACATATATAAATAAAACCACTTTTTTTTTTTACATTAGTAATTCCTTTTGTGCATAATTTTATATTATTGTTAATAATAAATTAATTAAAGCAACAAAACAACCTGAAGAGCCGGTTGGGAGCCGAAAGAGCCGGCTCTTTTTAGTGAGCCGAGCTGAAAGAGCCAGTTCTCTAAAAAGAGGCGGAAATCCCATCACTACTAAAGAGAACTAAAATGACTATGGTTAAATACTGCCAATCCCTGACTTAAGTTAAGAGGACTTTGTAATTCAACTTGATTTGATTGGGAAAACTAAAACTTACTTTGAGAGAACATTTTATTTTCACTCAAAAAATAGGATTTATATAAACAAGCTCTGGTAGCCCTAAATTGCAAAATGAAGGAGGAATGTTTTTTGGGTAATGGGTTGGTCTTAAATAAAACTAAGGTGTAACGCAGAATTGATTCACAATTCATAGTATGTACGTTAAAAAAAAAACCTCAAATGAGGTGGGGTCACTTTTTGACCCCAGAGGACAAAGGGAGTATGGCAGTTAACCTCATGGTAGTGAAACATAAGGGAGGAATGTAAAAATGTTCCGCTCTTCTCCCCTCTGCTCTTTTTCCCGTTTGTGGGAGGCAGTGGAGAGGTAGAGCGTACAGCCCGATCTGGCGGGGAGGAATGGGATGACCTTTTGTATCGCTTTAAAGAGGTGAGGCTCTTTAAGTATTAAAGAGGTAAGTATTCCTTCTTGTTTTGCAGTGAATTGATAGAAGAAAATAAATTGTAGAAACCTAAACAGAAAAAAGTAGAAGAGAAATAACAATTTAACATAAACCAGTGACACACCCCGGTGCCTGATCAACCCTGGCAGGGCCTCCATGGATGAGGGTGTCTAGTGATAAGGGCCGAAACACCCAATGAATCCAAGGTCCACTACTGATGATGTGTCCCAATATTTTAATATTATAATCTAGATTGGATCTTTAATCCCTAAAGCTAACCAAGAATGTTAAAAGAAAATAAAAAATGGCAAATGGTTTGTGATTAAAGACCAAAAGACACTGTGAAGTTGATGCACACAATGATTTGTCCTGCTGATGAAGCTTCTGGACTGCCTTTCCTAATAGCAGCCATCCCTCTAGTCCTTTTGTGGAATCAGTTTATGTGCTGTATGTGTCACAAATAGCTACATATGATCTTGTGTGGGCTGTAGTATTGCATAATAAGAAATTTCCACAAAAATTCCAAACCTTTTCCAGAAAATTCCATGACAACCAACACCTACAATAATAAATAATCCAAACAAAACAGCAACAGTCTCTTACTGAACAGCATACCCACTCGCACCAGAGTGAGTTAATCAACTCTGGAACTTCCTACAGAAGCATGCTGACCTCACCTCACACACCCACTACCTTTTCAAAGTTCCTCTGCCAATCACACGGCAGAAGGCAGCAAACTGCCAGGTCACACTTGTTACAGTATTACAATTCTAATATGAAATACTTTCAAGTTTTGCTGTTGTTTTTTAAATAACTTGGTAAACTTCAAGCTGCATAGAAAGGGTGTCTCTGTCACTGATGTTATGCTAACTAAGACTTTCTTGCATATAATAAATATTTTGCATGGGGGAGAAATGACATGCAAACTAAGTACAAAAAAGGAATTACAGTGGAAAGCATTTACAAATACCCATTTGATTACTTTCCATGACATTCCTCTGGACACAGAAAGAAACCCAAACTCATTTCATGGATCTAACCAGATCTTTGAACGATTGTGTCGGGAGGGAGGTATTCTGGAGTAAGTTCAATGAAGCAGTAGAGAATGTCCCCAGGGGGGAGAGATCAGTAAATTATTTGCCATATCAAACATGAGGATCATGAAGAATGAGATTCTAATACTGGATCAGTCAGGGCTAAGGTCAACAACAACAGTATTGGGAGGGATTTGGCAAAGGAAAAGAATTATAGTTGGTTTTATGTGAGGCTGGACACAGAGGAAGAAGAAAATGACTTTAATTGATTGGCTAAGCAGAGAGATGAAGCTGGAAGGGATGTGCAGCCGGTTGATCAACGATTGCTCAAGAGCAGAAATCTAAATGTACTAATGAGTGAAGAGAGTGAGCTGAAAAGATGGAAGAAATACTTGGAGGAGCTGATGAATCTAAAATATGAAAGAGAGAAAGGATACTGTGTATACTTGGCATAGACCAATATAAATGTTTGATTCCTCTCACCAATGCTGTCTTGCAATACTTCATATTCTCACCAATACGTGATCCCAAATCCTGCTAGATGAAGTTTTTTTTTTTTAAGGCTGCATGATATAATAAAAGAGACGGACTTTACATGTTTACCTGTTATGGAAATTTTAACAATAACCTGCAACATACCCAGCGAGCGTTCTGAAATAGTCTAATAAACATATTGCAATGTGGAGAGAAGCATCCCAGCCAGAACACTAGCATCATCTCTGAATTGTGGCCGCCGCCCTTGCACCTTTATGTAATAAAAACCAAGAGAAGCCGACTGTCACGGACCTGGTTCCAGGAACTCGGGGTCCGTGGGCAGTGTGGACTACTATTGTTGTTATTATTATTATTGTTATTATTATTATTATGGTTGTGTCTTCTGTACTGCTGCTGTCCTGTGTTCCGTGTTTGTGTACTGTTAGGCGTTTATGGGTGTGTGCGTGTGTGTGAGGGTGCGGTCGTGGCAGGCACTTTCAGACCTGGTGGGTGTGGCCCTGCCAGCAGACCGGTCACGCCCAGGAATCTCCACACACACCTGGCGCTGATCAAGCCTCGTCAGAGGAGCTTCAAAACAGTGTGGCTGAGAGCTCCTCGACGCTGGATCGTTGAGTGACTTCCTGTCAGTCTTAGATTAATGCGCAAGGTTAGTGCAAGTCTGCCGTTAGGTTTTGTACTCACGGTTGCCTTTTGTATGCGTGTTTCCTCAGGAGGAATTGTGGCCACCAGGAGGCAGCACACGGACAGTACACAGGGAACGGAGACAGAGCACGGGATAAGGGAGAAGACACGGAACGGGAGTCGGGATCGCACGGGGGATTTATTGTTGTTTGGATTTACACCACTGTAAATAAACGCACTGCCTTCATCATCAAGTCCTGCATTTTGGGTCCTCATTCCTCATATCCCCACGGTCTGCCACACAGACCGTGACAGAACGATCCAGCCAGATGGACCCAGCGGACTTTTCGGAGAGGTTCAGGAGGGAGGTGACAGACAAAGTCAATCGTCTCTGCGACCTATGGCTGGAAGCGCACGGGGAAGAAGTGCGTTGTGCAGTGGAAAAGCGGCTGCAGGAGACGTTGTCCTGCTTCCCCTGGGTAATGGACCGTCTCTTTCCAGTTGTCGCAGACTTCTTAATTAACACCCTCCACTCCCCGACCCAGGCTGCTCACCGGCCCGGGCAGCCGGTTGATTCGCAGCCTGGCACGCCGGCCCCGTCGTGTACAGGGAATTGACGTTCACGCTGCCGGTGCTCCTCACCGCAGCCAAATTCCCGGACTATTCCACAGCCGGCTGTGGTGAGTAACATGGACAATTTTTCATTACCCACCTCATCTGTGTCTCTGACCATGGACTGTGTGAATGCCAACCCTGTAGTTCCGTCTGTAGCTCCGTCTGCAGTAGCACAGCCATTAACTCACTCCATCACACCTCAACCCACTCCAGCGGCTTCAGCCGGGCCAGCCGGCGATGGTCCGACAGTGTTCATCACCGCTGTGAGTAAACTTGACTCAATTGTTTCTCTAGATCCTGTCATTAAGAATCTAACCGCAGATGAACAGGATGGGACAGTTTCCTTTAACACGGCCCCGCCTCCACGGAGGAGTCGGCGCCCGCACCGTCGTCATACCACCTTTCCTCTTACTCCACTGGCTTTTGAAGAACCTGCTGACTCTGGGCTAGCCGCACAAGGAGCCGCAGTGAGTAAAACAGAATCTGTTGGCAGTGAAAAGGTTTCTGCTGGAAAACAAAGAGTAGAGATAGTTTCTTCTGAACCCAAGGACCGCGCCCAGTCGGGGAATGGTAACACAAGGCCCACAATGGGGAATAAGCTTAAAGATTCTGATTGGCCAGAAGATAAAAATGAACTGACAGTTAACCCTGAGTCATTGGACTATGAAAGTGTAAATCTAAAAAATGTTTTTGTGGCTGCTGATCAGCTATAGCGTCCATTGCTAGAGAGCCCGGTGTTAGAGTTTTTTTCTGCTGCCCAGCTAGTGACTCAGTCTGCTGCCCAGCTACCTATAGCTCAGTCCTTAATCCAGTCAGCCTCTGATCTTCATCCTCAGTTGGAGGTCGATACACCGGCTGCACCCACTCCACCAGCGTCCCATCAGTCTGCAACCATCGCAGCACTCTCGGCTTCACCATCCACATCACCCGATCTACCATCATCTCCACCGCCTGCAGCTGCCGTATCACCATCTTCACCTCCGGATCAACCATCTGTAGCAGTGCCACCTGCTACGACGCCACCCGGACCTGCTCGGCCCGAGCTGGAGGGGCTCGCGTAGCCGGAGCTGGAGCTCAGCGACCCGGAGCAGGAGCAGCTCAGCGAGCGGGGGGAGCCCGCGCCACAGCCAGAGGAGCAGCTCAGCGAGCGGGGGGAGAGCGCGCCGCAGCCGGAGGAGCAGCTCAGCGAGCGGGGGGAGCTCGCGCCGCAGCCAGAGGAGCAGCTCAGCGAGCCGGGGGAGCCCGCGCCGCAGCCGGAGGAGCAGCTCAGCGAGCCGGAGCAGCCAGCGCCGCAGCCGGGGAGCTCGGCGAGCCGCCACGTCCAGCACGGCCGCCACGTGTACGTCCTGCCCGGCCAGCACATTGTGGATCGTGTGTTGTGTTACATTGTCGCCCGCCGGAGCTGCCACACCGCCACCACCGGACCCGTGGCCGCCCGCCGGAGCTCCAGCGCCGCCGCCAGTGGATCCGTGGCAGGCCACCCGAACCGTCTCGTCGTTGCTGCCGGACCCGTGGCCGTCCGCCAGCGTTCCCACCGGTGGACTAGGGGTAGGCCACCTGAACTGTTTTCTGCCTCTGCCTACCCACAGCAGGTCTCGCCTGTTTTGCCGTCCACTGGGTCGGCAGCCAGAACTATGTTTGCTGCCACTGGACCGGGGGGGGGTTGGACTATTGAACTGAGTTTTCCTTTTGTTGGTGTTGTCGGAGAGGTTTTTAGGGGCTTGTTGAGATTAAACAGAGATACAAAGCATTAAAACATGTTAAAAACACAAAAGCCTTATTAAATGCAGACTACTTTGGGCCCGGAAGCAGAATTCGTCACGTCATCACTTAAAGACTGGATACCATCAGCCCCATCTTTAAACTGTCCTCCCTCACAGAGAGAATTATGACCTTGTTTTCGGCTTGGCTGTCACCTAAGGATTTACATCCCTGATAAGCAGAAGGAGTCTCACAATCTGTTTAACATCTCCCATTACAATGGCCACACTGTGTGTGTAGAGCATAAAGCCTACTTGTAGTGCACATGCATACAGCTAATTGACGGGAGTGCTCTTGCTATACCAAAGTGACATTACGGTTGTATGAACACTGTGTGTAATGTTTGATAAGCAGCAGCCATTCAACCGGGGCTTGTAAGGCTGATGAAGAGAAGGTGCATTACAGGGAGTGCAGAATTATTAGGCAAATGAGTATTTTGTCCACATCATCCTCTTCATGCATGTTGTCTTACTCCAAGCTGTATAGGCTCGAAAGCCTACTACCAATTAAGCATATTAGGTGATGTGCATCTCTGTAATGAGAAGGGGTGTGGTCTAATGACATCAACACCCTATATCAGGTGTGCATAATTATTAGGCAACTTCCTTTCCTTTGGCAAAATGGGTCAAAAGAAGGACTTGACAGGCTCAGAAAAGTCAAAATGAGCTGCAGATGCATCTTGCAAGCCAGTGATAACATCAAGCGTTTCATCAAAATAGTCAACAGGGTCGCAAGAAGCGTGTGGAAAAACCAAGGCGCAAAATAACTACCCATGAACTGAGAAAAGTCAAGCGTGCAGCTGCCAAGATGCCACTTGCCACCAGTTTGGCCATATTTCAGAGCTGCAACATCACTGGAGTCCCCAAAAGCACAAGGTGTGCAATACTCAGAGACATGGCCAAGGTAAGAAAGGCTGAAAGACGACCACCACTGAACAAGACACACAAGCTGAAACGTCAAGACTGGGCCAAGAAATATCTCAAGACTGATTTTTCTAAGGTTTTATGGACTGATGAAATGAGAGTGAGTCTTGATGGGCCAGATGGATGGCCGTGGCTGGATGGTAAAGGCAGAGAGCTCCAGTCCGACTGGAGTATGGCTGATCAAAGATGAGCTTGTGGGGCCTTTTCGGGTTGAGGATGGAGTCAAGCTCAACTCCCAGTCCTACTGCCAGTTTCTGGAAGACACCTTCAAGCAGTGGTACAGGAAGAAGTCTGCATCCTTCAAGAAAAACATGATTTTCATGCAGGACAATGCTCCATCACACGCGTCCAAGTACTCCACAGCGTGGCTGGCAAGAAAGGGTATAAAAGAAGAAAAACTAATGACATGGCCTCCTTGTTCACCTGATCTGAACCCCATTGAGAACCTGTGGTCCATCATCAAATGTGAGATTTACAAGGAGGGAAAACAGTACACCTCTCTGAACAGTGTCTGGGAGGCTGTGGTTGCTGCTGCACGCAATGTTGATGGTGAACAGATCAAAACACTGACAGAATCCATGGATGGCAGGCTTTTGAGTGTCCTTGCAAAGAAAGGTGGCTATATTGGTCGCTGATTTGTTTTTGTTTTGTTTTTGAATGTCAGAAATGTATATTTGTGAATGTGGAGATGTTATATTGGTTTCACTGGTAAAAATAAATAATTGAAATGGGTATATATTTGTTTTTTGTTAAGTTGCCTAATAATTATGCACAGTAATAGTCACCTGCACACACAGATATCCCCCTAAAATAGCTAAAACTAAAAACAAACTAAAAACTACTTCCAAAAACATTCAGCTTTGATATTGATGAGTTTTTTGGGTTCATTGAGAACATGGTTGTTGTTCAATAATAAAATTATTCCTCAAAAATACAACTTGCCTAATAATTCTGCACTCCCTGTAAAGGATAACACTGTGGAATTCCCAGTTCCAGTGTGATTGTGTATTCTTTCAACTATCCTGCTAAGTGTTTCTACCACTCCTCTCAACCACTGAGTACAACCCAAAGTTAGAGTGTAACTAGCATATTACACAGAGCTGAAGAATAAACAGTTTGAGCATGCTAGTGTTAGTGTGTGTGTGTGTGTGTGTCAATACAAAAAATCCACATTCATACTGTAAGAACAGACCATCTTTTATTCATCAGAAACAGATCAAATCAGGTCACCTCATGCAGATGATTTCATGAAATCTCACTCTGATTCTGGGTTGTAAAATTTACGTGTCCATGTCTTAAACTGAATCCTTCTCAACACATTCATAAGATCCCTACGAACCTCTTCCTCAGCTTTCTTCCTGTTTTCAGCTGACTGTTTGTTCACATCTCTTTTCTTTATAACTTCTTCCTCATATTTAAAAAAGTTGCTCAGGCTCTCAGCTTCAGCACACTTACCATAAGACCACTCTTTTGTTTTTTGTGTGTGTTCAAGCCAAACATATTGTGACATGATCTGCAAGGAGCTATTTTATTTCCACTCTTGATGTTAAATGCTTCACACCTGATATCTCCAGGTACTTTAAAGTTTCCATCAAAGTAATTATTTTTGAGAATTTCTGGATAATAGGTCATCACTGCTCCAGATACATATTCGTGCCAATTGTTAAGACAGGAGGAAGCAATCACAATGTGCCCCAAGTCACGACCTTTGGTAGGCATGGAGACTCCTTAGTACCTGGCAGAACTGTTATTGTTCTGAGGAATACAGATAGGTGGATGATACCAGATAATTTGGGTCCAAGCTTTTAATAAAATATTGTAGACGCTACTTTATTTGTTCTTCATTCTCAGGATTTTTCTGCAGGACGTTCTGGAAATGGTTACAGATATTGATGTTACAATTCTTTTTCCAAATGTCCAAAGCTATTGCTATTTTTTTAATACTGTCAATATTTTTTTTACCACAGTTATCGTGAAATGAAACTAATAGTCTGACAACCTTTGTTAGATTGTGTCATACCCACAAGTTTCAACTTCAAGCTGAAATGATTTGCTATGGCAAAACTGGTCTTAAAAAGAAACAGTGTGAGAGGAAATTGATTAGTTGGCATTTTAAATGCTTTGGTCACTAAGACCAGAAAAAGAGTTACAAAATTTATATTAATAAAGCTTACTTTATTTGAAGGCAGGAAAGAAAACTAGCAAAAATGCAGGCTGTGTAACACAACCCTGTCATTAAAACGATGATCGAGTTATAAATGCTTGATTAAATTAATGTTTAAAATACAGTTTTAGGTTTTATATTTTCTGCTGTAGCCTCAGTGGGTCTGAGAGTTTTGATTAAATATAACAAACAAATTCAAATGTTAGTCTATTTGCAAACTTAATTTAAGGTCATCAAATCGGCTACATATTGTAGTATTGTAATTCTCACCAGAGGTTGGTAACAACCCATCTAAATCACACATGCAAAGAAACCAAAGTATAGATGTCCATAAATTATGTTAATAATGATAAATGACACAGGGAAAAAGTATTGAACATGCTTACTGAAATTTATTTAATACTTTGTACAAAAGCCTTTGTTGGTTACAACAGTTTCAAGACACCTCCAGTATGGAGAAACTAGTCACATGCATTGTTAAGGTGTGATTTTTTGGCCCATTCGTACAGTGCGTTTTGACCTTGTACCTGCTGATTCCAGGAGTTTCCCACTTCTCAGTATAAACAGCTCTCCAATTTTTCCAGAGTTGTTAGCTAAACCCTCTTCCTTAAATGGCAAAGGAGTTGTTATTTTGTCCAGAAGAATGTAAGATCAATACTCGATCCTTTAGCTTTGTTTTGGGACTTTTACAAAGTCTAAATATTTAGACTTTTACAAAGTCTAAATAAATGGCCTGGCTCGTAGTCTGTGTAAACCTTCTGTTTGGAGCTGAATAATAATGACAATAAATAATAATGACAATTTTATAAATGAATTTTGAGTGAAAATGTATCATTACAGAATGAAAGTAGCAGTAATATTTTCTTACCATGTCAAGCACACAGGAGAACGGACTCCGCCTGGGAAGATGAGCCTGATAGCATCGAAAAGGCCTGGGATAGTATGTTTTTAAGTTTTCCAACATCTCCTCGTCAGCTATGATGTCCTCTGGAGAAAAATCTTCCAAGATTTTTCCCAGAAAACAGATGCTCACAAAGAGAAAGAATTTTCCATCCGGTATAAAAACAGTGTGTTCTAAACATCCTGACAGTACATTATGTCACCATCAGATAAAATACCTCATCAATCAGTGCACTAGTGTCTTCTTGAATCTCTCTGCTCAGGTTCGACATTTCACAAGTCATTTTTACAGCGTTCGACTTGAAGAAATGTTCTTCTGTTTCTTCGTGTTGTGTTCTAAAATAATTAACAACAGTTCATTTGTTTTATACTAAAAAAGCATATTGCACTGATAAACTGTTAAGAAAGTTAATAGATAATTCACCTGTCATTCTCTCGAGCAGTCTAAAGTAATGAGAAATAAAACACATTACAAAATTACATATTTCAGTAACGACACACAAAAAGCAATGCAGAAATTACATATGAAGACAATTGTTAAAAATATGAATGAAAAAAGAATACTTAAAACCAGCAACTCACCATTGTAAATGCACAGTAAATGAAACTGTAAAGTAAACCCTTCCACTTTAGTCAAACTATTCCCTCCTACCTATATTCTTTGACGTGATAGTGTCACATTACCGGGTGTATCACTGTGCAGTGCATGGCGGGGTAAACAAATGAACAAAGACACACAAATGTGTAAGTTGCTCATTTTTAAAAATAAGTAGTGATTAATTAGCTTTTTTAAAAAAGAAAAAGAAAAAAGCAAGAAAAAAAGCTAAAGTGTAGCTTCTGTTCTTCTTGCATGTGATGACTCAAATCACAAAATCAAACTCCAACTCTTGTTTTCCATTTAAAAAATGCGTTTCTTACCCTATAGTTTTGACACAAGCAGTCAACATGAATCTGAAATAAGTGTATATCAAGTAAACCCTTGTTCTCTACCATTTAACAAAAAAGTAAAACTGGATGAAAACAACAGAAACCTCTTCATAGTAAAAACATGTTTGACAGGCAATACTGGTTTAATCAGTTTTGGTTTCTGTTCATCAGATCATCAAATAAGAATTCATTGTTCATATGAATGATGTGACAAGTGGAAACAACACACACACGCACACAAGTTGCTAAACCAGCTGGGGATGTTTTTTCTCTTGTGTAACAGACAGTTTGTTTGTTAGGATGTCCTGACATGCTGCTACAAGTCCTCGCACTTGTGCAAAAACAAAGAAACCAGAGCATCATTAGGCTAGTAATTCATTTGTAGTTAAAAACTACAAATGTGACCTTGATCTTTAACTTGAACACAACATGGGCAAAGACTAATCAGGCATTTGAGTGAACTGATTGACTGAATTTTGACCAATACTAAAAGCAGAGTAGCGATTCATGTGGACTGTGAATGAATGGACAGACAGGTTTTATGCCTTGCTGTAACATAAGTTTATCAGACCCTCAGCCCTCTGAGCTAAAAGGAGTTGGTTAAAGTGGTACCTATGGGTGCAAAGAAAAAACTGTATGTGTTTCTATGTAATTAGAAGCATTATAATATACATTAAAAGTATAAAAAAAGATGTCAGATTTAAAATAGAACATTTCAGCTCACCACTGAGTAAGGTTATTTCTAGTTACTGACAGACCATGTGGTGTAGAGAGTAGAGGGCCCAAATGCAGACACACAAAGGCAAACAGACTTCATCTGGGAAACATGGAAAACATTATAAACCCTCATGTTGCAAGGCAGGTTCAAATGAACACTAACAGGATTGATAATGGACTGAATTTCAAAGGAGCCAACTGGTGTGTTAGGTTTTTATATTCAGTTCATAAAGGAATGTATTTGGAGGAGAGACAAACCTTCTTACTGACTCGGTAGACAGGAGCCTGAACACCCCTTCTCAAGACTGTTCCACTGTCTTGAGAAGGGGTACTCGTGTGGTCCACCATGCATGACGGCAGTGGCGCATGTGATGCAGCATGGAGGGTACGGCCAGTTCTCCCTCCGTGATGGACAGAAGAGAAGATTGGTATACCAGGGACATCCCAAATGTAGAAACTCCAGTGGCCGCTGGCATATTGGAATTGTGGGTGTACTCCACCCACACCCACACTCCACTGCCTGTTGAGCAGAGGGAGACCAAAGAAAAGACACTTTGGGGGATGTTAGTTGAGTGAGAGGGGTTACCACTGCTAAAGTCACTGATGAACAACTGATAGAAGTTTGTGAAGCCTAGGAATCTTTGGAGCTCCAACTCAAGAAACCTGCTCTTGATCCTCATATTACTCTAAATTATAGGTTTATTTCCAAACTGCCTTTTATCTCAAAAATTCTTGAAAAGGTAGTTTACAAGCAATTTATGTCCTTTTTAGAAGAACATGGTATTTTAGAGGTTTTTCAATCTGGTTTTAAAGCTTTACATAGTAGCTTTACAACTGCGCTTTTAAGAGTTTTTAATCAGTATTTTTAGCAACTAATTCAGGTGACTGTGTTGTTATTGTGCTTTTAGATTTAACTGCTGCCTTTGATACAGTGGATAATAACCTTTTAATTTCTCATTTAGAGCAGTTGATGGGTGTCAGGAATACTGCACTGCAGTAGTTCAGATCTTCAGAGTTCAGAGTGAACTTTCTCTGTGAAACTTGGTGAGTTTGTATCCTCTGCTGCTTCTTTCCAATGTGGGGTCCTACAGGGTTCAGTTTTAGGCCCCGTCTTTTCTCTCTATATTTGCTACCCTTTGGCTCTACCCGTATGGAGAAGAAATAGAAAAAACTTATAAAAAACTTGCATCAGACTTGGCCTACTTCATATAGTGAATCATATAAGGCTTATATGATTTACTCATAAAAGTGGCCACTTTCATATATTGTTTTAGTAAGTATCCAAAACATACAAGTTTCATTTATATAATTTTTCAAGGGATCTTATATCTGTTTTCACTCTTGTTTGCTTTTCATACAAGTTTCACACAAGACAGATACAAACTTTAGATTTATATATATCTTTTCCATATGGGTATTTTCGGGAAACATTGGATTTCTTCTCATTGTTATGCAGATGACTCACAGATTTATTTACCTCTTAAAAAACATAAATGGAACTCAGTAGACCTTCTGCTCAGATGTCTTGATGAAATAAGGGCCTAGATGGCTTTGAAATTTTTACATTTTAATGAACAGAAGACATAAGTGATGGTTTTTGGTGTCATGAACCAAGGTTCTCATGAAGACTGGAACCAAAACAGACTCAACACAACTTTGCAACAAACTATGTACAAAGTTTATTTCTCTTGCTAGGAGACAAGAGCAAACTAAGAAAGTGAAAGTATAACTCAGGCCAGAGGAACCGGGAGCAATAATGGAGATGAGTGCCAAGAGAAACCGTGATCGGGACCGTGGGAAAACTGCAACAGAAGAACAAACAATTACTTAACTGCGGGAAACCAGGGACGTGAGGACAAAACAGGACAATGATGATGCATGCTTACTGTTGGAAGCAGACCGATCGGAGGGGGAAAAACATCAGTGGGTAAAGGTTATTTCTAGTTACTGACAGACCATGTGGTGTAGAGAGTAGAGGGCCCAAATGCAGACACACAAAGGCAAACAGGCTTCATCTGGAAAACATGGAAAACATTATAAACCCTCATGTCAGTGGGAGAATCAGAGAGCTAAAGCAAAGGGGAGTTGTAATAATAATGAATTGCATTTATATAGTGCTTTTCTAGGCACCCAAAGCGCTTTACAATTCTACTATTCATTCACTCTCACATTCAAACGCTGGTGGAGGCAAGCTACAGTTGCAGCCACAGCTGCCCTGGGGCAGACTGACAGAAGCGAGGCTGCCATATCGCGCCATCTCTGGCCAACACCAGTAGGCGGTAGGGTAAAGTGTCTTGCCCAAGGACACAACGGCCAGGACAGAGAGAGCAGGGGGATCTAACCAGCAACCTTCCGGTTATCCAGCGTGCAGGGCAGGCAGGAGGACAGGCAGGTAATAACTCCAGCGGACAGGAAGGAGACCTGGGCACAAGGGAGCAGAGTTAAACATGAGCCAAACCAAAAAGAGAACAGAGCACAGGCAAGACTTAGTTACCACTAAAAGTGACTGAACGGATTGGCGTGGAATAGCAGACCGTGCGGCCTGAAGTAGTTCTCCCATGATTCCCTGTAGATGGAGTTCAGGTGTGACGCTGGTGGCACTGCCCAAGGGCGTAGCGGGAGAGCCATCCAGCCGGTCCATGGGAGCAGTTGTGCTCCCATGGACCATGACATTTGGTGGCATTTCTGAGACCACTACTATTGATCTAGGTCCTTGGCACAGTATGTTAAATCAATCATCACTAATCTGGGAGTTAAAATGGCGGCAGATCTTAAACTTGAAAGCCAAGTCAGAGCTGTTGTGAGAGCTAGCTTTTTTTTTATTTGAGCCAGTTAGCCAAAACAAAGCCTATCTTATCAAAGCAGCTTTTTGAGACGGTAATCCATGCCTTTGTTATGGCTAGGCTGGATTATTGTAACTCACTTTATTGTGGGGTTAGTGATGCATCTATTAGGGATCTGCAGGTTGTGCAAAATGCTGCAGCACGTCTATAAACTGAAACAAAAAAGTCTGAGCACATTACCCCCATTTTAATTTCTTTTTTTTTTTTTTTTTTTTTTTTTTTTTTTTGTTAACCTGTCCCGTTTGGTTCTTTTGCCATCAGAATTATTGTCTAAAGGCGAAGAAAGATGCCCAACGGATTTACTTTACCAAATTGACCATCCCAGCCTTGCCGTAATGGTCCATTTGATTCACCTTTTATTGTTTATTTTATTTTCACTTGCTGAATACGGGACAGACTTAACTGGGGGAAAGAAAGGGGAGAAAGAAAGAGGGAAAGAAAAACAGCGGGGAAGAGGGACGGGGAAAAAGGGCAAAAAACCAAAAACCAACAAAATAAGCAGACAAAAAAAATACATATATTGATCATCTGGTTCACCTGTTGAGAAAGAAAGAGAAAGCAAGCAGAAGAAAACGAGGGTAATAAACAACATCACAATGATCTATGGGAATATGACAGTAAATACTAAATGTTAGACATTATTGTGCAGCACGTAAGATCGACAGCGCACAGTGTGCTTTGAGGTAAGAGCCAAAAAGGGTGTAGTTTGTGTGTGATCACCTGTGTGTACACCTGTGAGCATGAACGCGCTTGTTTTTAAAAGGTTCCTTCATGTAATGATCTGCTAGAGGGTGTGGGGGCCACTGCCCCGTCCTCCAGGGCATGAAGCAGGTATGGAGGAGATCAAAACTCCAGACATCCAGAGGCCCCAGAACACAAGAGACCAAGGAAGACCAACAGAGGGGCAGCCGCGTCACTATCCCAGAAAGAGATGAGGAGAGTCCCAGATGAGGGGTCATTCAGCAGCCGCGGAGCAGAAGCCGGGGGGGGTTGCAGTGACGTGCCCGTGAGCTCCCCATTTTAATTTCACTCCACTGGCTTTCTGTACATTTAGGATCCTTTCTAAAGTTCTTTTGTCTGTTTTTAAATCTCATAATGGCCTTGCACCCTCCTACTTCTCTGAGCTACTACATCCATATACACCCACCAATCAGCAGCTCCTTAAGGTACCAAAAACTAGGTATAAATATAGAGGTGAACGTGCTTTTGCTATAGCTGCTCCAAAGTTGTTTAATGATCTGCCCTTGCAGTTTAGGCAGGCCTCTTCTCTTTCTGAGCTTAAAACTCATCTTAAAATACATTTTTTTTGCTAAAGCCTTTGGCTTTAAGGGGTTGACTCAATTTGACTTTTTTTGACATGTTTGATTTTGTTTTTTGTTTATGTTATAGGTATGTGTACAGCACCTTGTGAAGCCTGGTTTTATTTATTTTTAAATTAAGTCAGAGGTGGACATGCTGGTGTGTTTTGAATCATTGTCCTGCTGTAGAACCCAAGTGGTCTTAAGCTTAAGGTCGCAAACAGATGGCGAGACATTCTCCTTCAGGATACTTTGGTAAACAGCAGAATTCATGGTTCCATTTACCACAACAAGTCTTCCAGCCCCAGACCATCACACTACCACCACTATATTTTACGGTTGGTATGTTGCTTTCCTGAAATACAGTGTTACTTTTAAATCAAGTCAAGTGGCTTTATTGTCATTTCAACCATGTCCAGTGGTACAATACACAGTAAAGACAATGTTCTTCCAAGACCATCGTGCTGCATATAACATATGATAGACAATCAACACAGGATTACATAAAGTGCAAGGGTGCAAAATTGTAAATAAACAAAACCAAAAACAGTTCAACACCAGAAAGAAGATAATGATGCAGACACAACACAGTGCAGATACAACAGTGCAATAGAAAAGTGAAACAATGACAGTGGATTGTGCAAAAGACTGAGTATTGTCCAAAAAGTAACTTAATGTATGAAGTAGGGGTGCAACGGATCAAAAATCTCACGGTTCGGATCGGATCACGGTTTTAAAGTCACGGATCGGATCAATTTTCGGATCAGCAAAAATAGAAAAAAAAGACAAAAATTCTACTCGCCGTTTACTTATTTAAGTATTTTTTGCCTATTAAAAAACATTCAACTGAAGACTCATTCCACGCACCTATATAAAAACAAATTAAGGTGCAATATGGACATTATGGACCATGCTGGGCAGCCTCTGCATCATCTGCACATGGCCATAAACAACCAGAGGAGTCTGTTCAGTGACAGGTTGCTTCTCCCAAAGTCAAGGACCAGCAGACTTAAAAAGTCCTTTGTCCCACATGCCATCAAACTGTTTAACTACTCGCTGGAGGGGAAACGGGGACAGAGGAGGGGGAACAAGTAAGCTGTAGTGCCTTTTCACTGTGCAATAGTTTTTGTTAATATCCAACGGTGCAATAGACTCACAATACTTGAAATGTGCCGTTCCCTTGTATCCTTATTCCTATTTATTCTATTTATCCCTTTTGTATACTCTGTATTTATATATGTGTAAACATTGTATATTTCTGCTCACATTCTGCAACTTCTGTGGGTGCTCAGTTTTCAGTTTTCAGTTTTATTTGTCATATGCAAGTTAGCACAGGGTCAACATCGCAATGAAATGTGTTTGACGAGCAGCGGTCTCTCAGCAGCATGATACAGTAGGAAAAATATAATAAAATATAATATAATAAATAAAATAACAAATAGAAAATAGTAAAGAACAAAATATTAGAGAGACATGGTAAAAGAGAAAAGATGACTAAATATATATGTATCTATAAATATAAATATATGTACACTAGTGATTAAATAAGAAAATCTTGAAAAGAAATATGACGGGAGGGCAGATGGGATATTGCACAGGAATGAGCAGCAGAAATTTACAGTATTGCACTTTTTAAATATAAATTACAATAACAATAAAGTGAAGTGACCAGTGCAGATTAATCAGAGTACTTGTGAAGCTGCAGGGTAGCTTCTGAGTCCTGTGTTGTGTGTGTTTAAGTGTTGTGGTTGAGGTGTCGTATGGCTTGATGGTAGAAACTGTTTTTAAGTCTTGTAGTCCGAGCAGACAGACTCCTGTAACGTCTGCCAGATGGTAACAAGGAGAACAGCTGATGTGCTGGGTGGCTGTGGTCCTTGATGATGCTGTGTGCTTTACGGAGGCATCGCTGGAGATAAATGTCCTGAATGGCAGGAAGCCTCGTGCCAGTGATGTGCTCTGCTGCCTTCACCACCCTCTGTAGTGATTTACGGCTGCTGGCAGAGCAGCTTCCGTACCAAACTGGTGCTGTGCTACTGGAAACTGAATTTCCCGGAGGAACCCACCCGAGAAATAAATAAAGTTTCATCTAATCTAATGTAATCTATAGGGCAGTGCAGGGCTTTGTATCTACCTCTCCGCTGTGATATAACGGGCGGTCACGGTCACGTGGCTTTCCGTTGCCCTGGAGCTCCACCCATTTGTAGTTGGAGCAACAGAAGATGCCTGGGACAGTTCAGCCATAACTTTAAACTTCTCCTGCTCATACATGCTTGGAACGATCTTGTCACTGAAGTGGACGCGCAACGAGATATCATAGCGTGGCTCAAGCACGTTCATCACAGTTTAAACCTTGTTTTGCACAACAGACGACGGCCTCCCGTCTGCAGCTAAACACCCCATTAGCTTTTAGCTTTAGCGGTCGGACTGGGCAGCAAAGGGCTGCTTAAATGCCGCAAACTCCTCTGCTCCGCTACTTGGACCGCTAGCGCTACCGCTTGACAGACTGACGACGCGCACCATACACATACTTTTTTTTCTTTTTCGAATCTTCGGATCACGTGCGTACCGAACCGTGGAGTGGGATCGGTTCGGATTTCGGATAAACCGTGATCCGTTGCACCCCTAGTATGAAGGTATGTGTGTGTCAGTCCAGTCACTAAGTGTTCAGGAGTCTGGCAGCTTCGGGGGAAGAAACAATTTCGCAGTCTGGCAGTGAGGACCCGAATGCTCCGCTACCTCTTGCCAGAAGGCAGCAGTGTGAAGAGTGTGTCAGGGGTGTATGGGGTCTGTGCATTGCTGCATTGCTGTGGTTTGTATGTTCCCTATAAGCTGCATTGTGGATGATGCGAACTGCTTTTTTTTTTTTTTTTGAAGAGTAAAAGTTGAATGTAACGTGGTTTTATAGTTGTTGCCCCAGACCTCTGCACAATAGCTTAAGTATGGTGAAACCAGTGAACAGTAGAGAGTATGAAGTGATGTTCTGTCTAATACCTGCTTTGCCTTTTTTAGTATTCCAATGCTTCGTGATACTTTGGAATGAATATATCTTAAATGAGCTCTCCAGTTAAGTTTTTCATCTATTCTTACCCCCAGAAATTTATTTTCACTCAGTCTTTCAATATCAACACCATTTATTTAAATTTTAGCATTTGTATTTAAACTACTATTTCCAAATAACATAAGTTTAGATTTATTCAAATTTAATGACAATTTGTTTTTATCCAGCCAGAACTTCACTTTACTTATTTCATTAGTCATATCCTCCAATAAATTCTGCAGATCATCACTAGAACAAAAATGTTTGTATTGTAAGCAAAGAGTACCATTTTTAATACTTTGGACACTTTACAGATGTCATTAATGTATAAGTTGAAGAATTTTGGACCCAAAACTGACCCTTGGGGTACACCACAAGCAATGTCCATACATAAGGAGCAACCACCATTTAATTTCACAAACTGCTTCCTGTCACCTAAATAACTCCAGACCCAATTTAAAAAGTAGTTTTAAAGAAAATACAAAAGATTATATTAGATTTATATTTCAAATATGACAAAATGCTGATTGCTTTGATGCGGATACAGCAGCAAAATTATTGTATCTCTACAGTTTAAACATTTATTAAGCTGTGTGCCTTGCACAGAGTTAATAGTGAAACTAATTGAATCATCTTAAATATATTATTTTATATTTATTACTTTTTTTTCTAATTCTCATTACTTTATTCTCATAGCAGTAGGAATAAACAATAAGGGAAGGATTCTGGATCAGCACCATGATGCAAACTTGTGGCCATAACATATACAGTATTCTGGAGAAGTTGTAAAATGTCACTGTATGTGTGTGCGTGCGTGGGGGTGCATGTTTTATGTGTATAGATTTTTTTTTTAATTGTTACTCATGATATAACATTATCCAGATATGCCCTATAAGGGCATGAGGAGGAAACAGTGACAAAAGGAGCTGTATGAGGCAGTGGACCCCTCACCAGCTGGATTAAAAAGAGCACAGGTGATAATACAATGCAATGCAGAGGTATTCAAGTACAAAAACAACAATTAACACAATTGCAATGTTTTGGTTCTATAACATTTTACTATTATTATTTATTATGGATTAGGTTCAAGAGTTGTTAAGTGTGGATAAATAAATAATAGATTAATGCAATAGCATATTGTGCTTTGTTCTCAGATGGGCAACAACTGGAGAGTGATAGCTGAGATGAGGAAGAGAGGCAAAGAGTGATTCACAGGCAGACCCTAGTTTATTTCCCACAGCTCTTTAAAATATTTTGCCTTATGATTCCAAGTGCTGTCACCAATCTTTGCATTTTATTACTATCTCTTCCGGCACTATCAGCAGCAGGGGCAGATCGTACAATAATAGATAAGAGAAAATGACCCCCTATGAGCAAGCACTTTGGTGACAGGGAAAGAAAAACTCCCTTTTAACAGAAAGAAACCTGCTGTGACTGGTTGGGGTGAGAGAAGGAAAACAGGATAAAAGACATGCTGTAAAAGAGAGACAGAGTTTAATAACAAGTATGATTCAATGCAGAGAGGTCTATTAACACATAGTAGGTAAGAAAGGCGACTGAAGAAGAAATATTCAATGCGTCATGGGAATCCCCCAGCAGTCTACACCTATTGCAGCATAACTAAGGGAGGATTCAGGGTCACCTGGTCCAGCCCTAACTATATGCTTTAGCAAAAAGGAGAGTTTTAAGCCTAATCTTGAAAGTAGAGATAGTGTCTGTCTCCCGAATCCAAACTGGAAGCTGGTTCCACAGAAGAGGGGCCTGAAAACTGAAGGCTCTCCCTCCCATTCCTACTTTTAAATACCCTAGGAACAACAAGTAGGCCTGCAGTGCGAGAGCGAAGTGCTCTAATAGGGTGATATGGTACTACAAGGTCATTAAGATAAGATGGGGCCTGATTATTTAAGACCTTGTATGTGAGGAGCAGGATTTTGAATTCAATTCTGGATTTAACAGGGAGCCAATGAAGGGAAGCCAATACAGGAGAAATCTGCTCTCTCTTTCTAGTCCCTGTCAGGACTCTTGCTGCAGCATTTTGGATTAACTGAAGGCTTTTCAGGCAGTTTTTAGGACATCCTGATAATAATGAATTACAGTAGTCCAGCCTAGAAGTAATAAATGCGTGAGCTAGTTTTTCAACATCACTCTGAGACAGGATATTTCTAATTTTAGAGATGTTGCGCAAATGGAAGAAAGCATTCTTACATATTTGTTTAATATGTGCGTTGAAGGACATGTCTTGGTCAAAAATGACTCCAAGGTTCCTCACAGCATTACTGGAGGCCAAGGTAATGCCATCCAGAGTAAGAATCTGGTTAAATAACATGTTTCTAAGATTTTCATGTCCAAATACAACAACCTCAGTTTTATCAGAATTTAGATGCAGAAAATTAGTGGCCATCCAGGTCACTGTCACAGCTATGCCACAAATTCACTCCTCTAACAGAAACACATCTATTCAATTCAATTCCATTTTATTTATATAGCGCCAAACCACTACAAAAGTTGCCTCAAACCTGACCTCCTTTATGTTTGTTAGTTAGTATGACTCTGTTGTGTTGATTCATTTAAACCGACCGTGGTCCAGGTCAGCTCATCTTGTAACCGGAAGGTTACCGGTTTGATCCCCTGCTCTGTCTGTCTTTGTCGTTGTGTCCTTGGGCAAGACACTTCACCTACCGCCCACTGGTGTTGGCCATAGGGGCCAACGCCAGTAGGCGGTAGACTGTGCCAGTTGGCCCCAGAGGGCTCTGTCTGTCTTTGTCGTTGTGTCCTTGGGCAAGACACTTCACCTACCGCCCACTGGTGTTGGCCATAGGGGCCAACGCCAGTAGGCGGTAGACTGTGCCAGTTGGCCCCAGAGGGGCCAACACCAGTAGGGTTCTAAGGGGATGGGGTTTTGGGGGTATAACGGGAGGAGATAAGCTGCAGGGGCGATATGGCAGCCTCGCTTCTGTCAGTCTGCCCCAGGGCAGCTGTGGCTACAACTGTAGCTTGCCTCCACCAGTGTGTGAATGAATAGTGGAATGCGCTTTGAGGGTCTCGAAAAGCACTACATAAATGCAATCCATTATTATTATTATTATTAAACTAACATAACCATCATGCTGTAACCAGGTTTCTGTAAGACAGGGTAAATCAATTTGTTGATCAATTATTATTAAGTCATGTACTAACAGAGACTTGGAAGAGAGAGACCTAATGTTTAATAATCCACATTTCACTGTTTTACTCTTTGGTGCAGATGTGGCTACTGTATTGTTCTTTCTTTGTGATTTTTATGTTTAAGTCGGGGGGGATGGTTTTTAGCTTGTTTTTTGTCTGTTTGGGAGCTGGCAGAGTCTCTAAGGAGATGGGGTTTTGGGGGAATAACAGGAGGAGGAAGCTGCAGAGAGGCAAGCTACATGATCAACTTTGAATCATCTGCTTTCTGCTGTGCTTCAGATTTTCCAGGATGGCAGGTTTCATTGCTGCTAGCAGCTTCTTGTACTCTTTGTCCAACTTCTCCCGAAAGGGCTAATGTTCTTGTCTGTTCGATGCTTTCTAGGCTACACAAAACAGACAATAACATAAAATCACTGTCAGTGCTTACAGATTTTCATTAATAAAAATGATCAAGTCCAGCAAACAAATGTAACTTCTCACCATGTCTTTAAAGGCCTCTCCCCTGTAATAGGTCGTAGATGCTGGATACTCCATTCCCTCATCACGTAGTTGCTTCTTGGTTGAAGCCACCAGATGCAGCTTCTCTTCATCATAGGCATAGACCTTTTGGTCCTCACAGGTCATCAGAACGAGCTGCTCACATGGGCATAAGATGCCCTCGACCACACCAATAACCTGCATGGTTACAGCCTTTGGAAGGTAGAATTTCCCCCAGCCGTTCACCACAGGAAAATTATCTTTGTAAATGGTGTCCTTAAGCTCTGCGTTCCTGAATGTGGCACCAGCCGGCTTCTTTAAGGGGAAACACTCACCTTTATTTGCAGATACAATCTGTGAAACACCTGCTGGGGAGTTGTCCACACCTGCAACATATGGCAAACACATGCAGTTTCTTTAAGGATGGAAAATAATTATTTCAATTTTCTTTTTACATGAGACAGAGATGATTGTACTGTACTTTTTTCTCTTTTGGCAGGTGGGACATCAGACACAACAGGAAGGTTATGTTTCAAACTGAAATACACAAAAGATTATGATTGTAATAAAGTTTAAAGGAACAGTTTTTCCAATCCATTGTCATTGTTTCTCTAGTGGTCCTGTAGCCCCAGTCAGTCATCCTCACTGTATGGAGCCTAATGCCAAGTATTGCCAAACAAAAACAAAAAAAACAAAAACAAAACCTTACAGCTGGAAACATAAACAGAGCTGAAGTTTAATCTGACAAATCCAGGTGTGTACACTGTAAATATCAGAAAACTGCTTCTTACCTGTAAGACATCACAGATGTAGCCATTCTGATTTTCTGTCACCTAAAAAAATTAATTTAGATCATAAAAGTAGTGGTGGATAAATATTTCAAAACTGTATTGGTTTACTAAGACCACCGTGGAATAATATACCATTTTTAAAGCTTTTCTGCCTCTCTCTCATACACACACATACACACACACACTGATCAAATGCAGTTAATTACTTTCCTGCTGTTTGCATTAATGTGGCTGTGATACATTGGTTTCACATCTCCAATCGAAACACAAACTCACAAAAAACAGCAATCAACAATCAAGGCAACAGAGTTTAAAGTTGGGAACTGCAAATGGTCAACAGAACATCAAAGTAAAATATTTTAAAACCATCTTACATAATAATAATAATAATAATAATAATAATAATAATAATATTATTATTATTATTATTTATCAACAAGATGTGAGGTATACAGGAATCACAAGAACTGGTTTTCCATTAATTTCCAAGATGTATGCACTCCCCACTTACAGTTTTCAACGTGCTTTGTTGCACATTGGAAAGGTGCCACTCATGATTCCCGGATTTTACTTAACTCATCACTATATGCTCAGTTTGAAAGAGAAAATCACAGTGGATTATTGCTTGGTGAACGTGGGTAGGCTCAAAGGAATTTTTTGTTTACACTATACGTGCACCCAATTACGCTTGACCAAAGGTCTTACAACCAAGCTCATATGGGCACTAAGGGCCTAGTGGAGCACATGTTTGCCTGGAACTGGAATGGGTGTAGGAGATGGCAGTGTCCGAGCCGCCCGGAACAGAGTGAGGCACAGGTGTGAATATAGTTACAGGACCAAAATAATGAGACATGGAAAGTAGAATTGAACATATTGCACACAGACACAAAGCTAACACAATAAAACAGGAAACATACATGGAAACTAAACAAAACACAGGGTCAACACCCAGGAATCCTGACAATTTAGATGTAACACTAAAGCCTGAAGTTCATGTTTTACAAGTTTTACATGGGTTTACTTTCATATTTGAGGCCAATTCATCCTTTGAAGAAGTTTATATTTTAATCTTTTGCGCACATTATTTTAAAAATATATATGTATAGATTATAAGTATATATAAAATACATTTTAAAACATTTTAGTACAATCTAAATTTCATAAATGGTCTCTTTTATATTTTTGTGTTTGCAACTTGTAACCATAATTTCTGTTGTGCATATTGTGAAACAAAGAGCAAAAAAAGTCAAAGCGTAGCTTCTGCCTTTTTGGTTCAATCTCGCATTTTACGATTTAAATAACAAAAACAAACGGTGTGTGTTTATAAAAGTAAATAAAAACAACAACATGTGTTTCTTACACTGTAATTTTGACATGAGCAGCCAACACGAATCTGAAATAAGTGCATAAACAAACAAAACCCTTGCTCACTACCATTTAACAAACAAGGAAAAGTTGCTGGGAGGGGTGATCAGAGATATTGCTTTGCAGGAAGAGGCACGCGGAAGGAGGGGGTATTTTCCGAGGAGGTCCAGGTGAGTAGCTGTATTTCCAATCCGAGAGGCTTACTGTGTGAGCAGGCAACAAGGGGAGGCATACAGGTGGAGTGCGTGAATGCGGAGGAGCGGAGATGGTTCGGCTGTAACGAATATCTGCGAGCGGGCAGAGAGCTCGGTAATGAAGGCTGGATATTCCGTGAATCTAAAGATGATTAGCAGAAGTTCTGGCGGAGAGTTGTCGTCAGCGTAAGCTTAAGGCTTAAGTGTTGACTGTGGAAAAACACTAACACTCACCCGGACCATGACACATAGCTATTGCTGCCTTGATCAATATAACGATATATTTGACACAGTTCATGAAATGCTAGAGAATGTATATGTATATGTATTTATATATGTCATTTATGGAAAGGTTAGGGTAGGGGAGAAAGACAGAAACTGCTCGGTGAATTACACCGAACTGCACTGTAAATTCATTAAATGATTTCAGTAGTAACGACATCTGACTCAATGAGAAACATAAAACAGGCTGAAATATTCAGCCCTGACACCCGTCTTTTCTCTAGTTTTTCTCTGCTTTCAACAGCAAACGTCATCAGGTGATTTCATCCTCACTCAGAAACAACCGCCGTCTCATTTTCCAGGTATTCACTGACTTCCCAGTGTCACTGCTCGCAGTTTTGTTTAAATCTCTTGTCGCTTCAATCCGTCTCAGCTAATAAATCTTTTGAACTGCGGTTCATATATAATAACATTCAGACATTATTCTCACACATTAATTAATTAATAGTTACATTATGAGCGCCCCTTTAAATTGGTTTGTAACATACCTGATACCATAAAGAAGTAAAACTAAAGTCGCTCGTGTGCACTGTTCAGAAAAGATAAATTTAGTTCAGGTAAGTCCTGCTCTGTTCCACCAACATATCAGGGCTCAGCTCTTACCCTCTCCCCCCTTACAAATTTCACCCTTTAAATAGTTAAAAATGTGTGTTTGGTCTCAATTGATCTTCATCACAAAGTATTTGCAAAGTTATAGAGGACACACAAACCAGATCGTCATTATTGTTGTTTCAAATAGCTAATTGAAATCTGAAAGCAAAAAACTTCGCAATGTGATCAAAGTGATTGTTTACTCAGGTTTATCAAATAAATAAAAGTAGATATTTACCACAACAGCAGAACTGTGTGCTTGGCTGTCCTCCTGGAAAATGATACAAACACCGTTTGTGTTGGTTTTTTTTTACTGGAGCCACTCCCAGTTAGCCTACCGTCATGAGTGTATTTACAGATATAGAACAAGATGTTCAAAATTATCGACTACATATACGTTGTTTTTTTAATTGCTATAACTGGAGAAAGTCCCAACCCAAAGCCTTGGCAGACTTCATCATATACTTATTGACAACTCATGTCATAAAGCATAGCTTTCTTCTTTCTCTTCTCTTTCACATTCTGTAAAGCCTTGGACTTAATTGTGCTTCATTCCTTTATTTCACTATGAAGAAGGGAAAGTAACGCATATGCCCTTTAACTAGCTGCACAGCGTGACCTGTACCGAGATGTAGCCCACTGCGCACCACCTTAGAAATAAGCAGCTGCACCAGAGCGCACTGAGCAGTGTATGTGTGATTATATATACATATATGAATCGAAATTAATTTAATAGTTATGTATCTTTCGTTTTTCTATTATCACAGGTTTTTGTATTTTCCATAGTCTTTGTAAATATCACCCGTCCACGCAAAGCAATAGCACAATGATCGGTCGTGTTATCTGAGCCGTCATTTGTAAGCGAAGTGAAGCCAGCCGTATCTTATATGCCGCATAAATTTACTTGCGCTTTTACACTAGGCTTTAAGGTAGCGCCTGTACTCCTTCATTGCTGATCACAAACATATGCTGTGTCCGAATTCAGGGGAAGGATGCTCATAAGGACACTACCTACGTGACGTAGGTAGTGTCCTTAGACAGACGGGTAGTTAGGAAGTGAGCAGCTGTGGACAGCCCCCTTTTATTTCTCCATAGAAACTTTATTGAACAAACAATGAGTATACAACATAACAGATGGGCTGTGGAAAGCCTTCTAGCCTTCAAGTCCGCCCTTACTTGCGTGTTTTTCCGGTCGCTAGCGCCACAGCGCGAAAACTTTAAAATGGACCCAGAAATGTCGCTCTGTTTCTTGTACATTTCTAATTCTCGAGGAGCTAGAAAAGCCTTATCGTCGTCGCCCGCATGTTTTGTACCTTAGGCTCATTAGAGACAATCATATCCAGGTAAAATAATTTCCTTTAATCTACACGCATTTAGGAATTACTTAGCTAATTACACGGATAACTGAAATATTGCCGGTATTGTGCCAAAAAAGTGTTCGTCTGCCAAAACTGATTTCCAATGTTTCCGTGTGTAATATGTGTAATATCTTTATGTATGTTGGTAAATAGACTTCAAGATTCAAGAAAACTTTATTTGTCACATGCAAGTTGCCCTGCAGTGAAATGGAACCCCCCCCCCGACCTTACATACACAACACAGACATCACATGGGGAGACAGGTTGGAGACCGGTAGTATTACGGAAAAAACACTGAAATGTACAATACAATGGGAAAGTCAAGGAGGGGAAAAAAGACCTCTACTCATGCTGGGCTCCTATGGGAGGACAGCATGAGAACAGAAAACAAAAAAACTCCTCTGCACAGAGAGCACATAAATGTCCACATCACAACATTATGAAACACGTGACAAGCAACAGGGTTGGGTAGGGGGTGAGGAGTAATCCGAAGCAAACACAGCAGCCATCCTGCCCTGCAGCTATTTTTCCAGCGCTGGGCCCAGACCCGCCGTGTTCTCCGGGATGGGACAAGCATTGAAGGCGTTTGGAAAGGGAGGAGGGATGAGTGCGTATCAGTGTATGTGTATGTGTGTGTGTGTGTCCAGAGTTCAGCTGAGACAGTGTCCTTCGCCCTGCCAGGCTAAGTAAATAGTCTTCCAGCCAACCCAGGTGGCCTTGCATAGAATGGGAAGAAACAGTCTAAGCACAGTCTGTTATCAGGGTGTTTTTGTTCAGCTCCAGCCTTGAGACCACAGCTGGCGCCGAAGGGATAGCCGCATGAAGTGATGGTGATTTTTACTTTAGTGCAAACAACTCATGAGAATTTCAAAGCTGTTCTAACAGTCCGACACTGGTCTCTCAATCTCCCGTTGGAGAGCCGTGAGCTTCTCCATGATGTTATCAAATTTACACTCCGTGATGTTGTCATTCTTATGCTCAAAGAGCAGATTCTGAGAACTCACGACCGCAGTGAGCTTCTCCAAGATGTGATCCAATTTGCGCTCAGAGGTGTTATTCTGAGTGAGCTTCTCCAAGATGTAATCCAATTTGCGCTCAGAGGTCTTATTCTGAGTGTTCACGGCAGTCGCAAGCTTCTCCAAGATCTTATCCGTGCTGCACTCAATGAGCCCATTTTGAGAACTCACGCCTCGTCCCATCGTTATAATCCCAGCGGGCAGCCTTGTGGGGGTTTGACCAGCCGATTCCGCTTTCTTAATTCTTTGATAAGCCAGGGCCAAGCCAGCTCCGATCAGCAAGAACCCTGTTATCATGGTTCCGAATAGGTAGATATCTTCAGCGTCTTCCATCGACAGTCCCGCCAGGCACACGACCCTCCAGTTCTGCCACCCGTCCATCGTGTATCCGGCAGGGAAAGTACCTCCAGGACACTCAGGCTCACCCGAGCCCAGACTTCTCGTTGAGAAAAGGGTGTCAATTGCATTCAGGGACCAGTTGATCAAATCCATAATTCCTCTTTTAGGTTTTAGAGAACAGACTGTGAGAGAGTGTTTCAGGGAAAAGTAATACATAAAAACACGAGACTAGACAAGGACATAAGAGGCTAAGCAGGGAAGATAAGGGAGAGGAGGAGAGGAGGAGAGGAGAAAAGTGTGACCGCCTTCGCCAAGAGCCAAAACTTCGGTGAACATGCTTTGCAAAGGGTTTTTCTATATATATATATAATAATTACCTGTTTTTCAAGTATCTTTGTAACTCTGGTCATAATGTAGGTACAATTGATATATTTGTTGCATTGTCTACTGTCCTCTTAGCCAGATTTACTCTTAAAAATAATTTTCTAATGTCAATAAGATTTTTTTTTAACTTGATAAATAAAGGATATATAAAAGTCACTGCCAAAAACTGATTGCAGCTTCTACCTTGTTACAGGAATGTTGCTGGTGGCTCAAGGTGACTTGATATCGTTAATGAGGGATACATTTAACATATGTTTCACAAATTATAGACCAACAAGTTATTTATAGCAGTTTAAATACAAGCAATCAGTTCAGGGCAAAAACCAGAAATCAGTTTTTGGCAGATGATCATTTTTTGGCACAACACCAGTCATTCTTACACATGTACTGTATTATATAAAATATATAAACTAAATATCTTTGAAACTTATAGAATCTAATCTTTTGTTTGTTTGTTTTTTTACATGGCACTTTATCAAACTGTTGTCTGCCACAGAGTTACAAGTACTGTACTAAATAAAAATGGTAAATGGCCTGTATTTGTATAGCGCTTTACTAGTCCCTAAGGACCTCAAAGCGCTTTACACATCCAGTCATCCACCCATTCACACACCGGTGATGGCAAGCTACATTGTAGCCACAGCCACCCTGGGGCGCACTGACAGTAGTAATATAGCATCCACCATCTCCTGCTTGCATATTTCTGAAAACATCTTAGTGGTGTGGCAGCCGTCTACTGAGCCAGCCCTGCAAAACCTGTGGATGGATGATGCAGTGGACAGTAGGAGGAAGCATCCTAAAGCTCTCTTGGCAGACCACCGTGTGTGATTCTCCACTCGGCGACCAGAAAAGACAAATCACAGGTCTCAATTGCAGCACTCCATCCATGTCAGATTCAGCAACACTGCCAGAGACTTCCTGTAATCTATTACAGTTGTTAAAGAAACGGTCCAGGAACAGGTCATTCAGGTTAATCCTGTGTGAACAACTGTAAATATTGTTTTTTCATCTTTACATACTGTGTATTTGAAATATTCTTGTTTAATTGTTATTGTTATTTACTTTATTGCTATCAAATAAATGTCCATGTAATATTGTTCAAAGTTAGCATTATGTTCACACATGTTAAAAATGCCTGTAAATCAAATTGAGTTCAGTGACAATTACTGTTTGTTTTAATGCTGAACTCAAAAAAACTAACAAAACAAAGACTCCAAATAAACTCAGGCAAGCAGACAGAACACACAGCATATAAAACGGTAAATCATGACACGGACACAGAGAAACACAGGGCTTAAATACACAGAGGGAGCAATCAGGGAATGGGTAACAGGAGGGAAACACAGCTGGGGCAAATCAGGCCTAACGAGACAAGGGGAAGCGAAACAAGATACATTAACATCAGACATGGACCTTCAAAATAAAACAGGAAACATAACACAGACTGAACTAAAGACACAGACTCACACGCAGGCACTGCAACAGAGGGAACAGAGACGTGGCACCAGGACAGACACAGACACTGACTGGACACGGAGATATCGCAGACAGGGGAGACAGCAACTAAGGATGCACAGAGACATAAACCATAAAAGAGAACTCTAACAAAGAAACCCAAGATTAGAAATGATAAATAGTATAATAAATTCAAAACCCTGGGTCAACGACCCAGGCATCCTAACATAATCTTGATGTAATTATGATCAGGGGTTTTGTTTAATAAGGGTTCTTTGGGTGTGACAGATAAAACCCACAATCTTACAGGGAGCACACTTAATTCAAACTGAAAGTCCAGTAAATATTCAGGAAATTTATGTTAAATTACACTTAAAATCTAAATTTACATGTGATATTATGTAGTATTGACAGTGAATTGTAGTTTTGGAGCCAATATCTGGTTTTTTGACATGTTTTGACAGATAAATCAAATTATTTTGTGCTGTATAATGTAGTATTACATCAAATATGATTGAATATACAACTTTTTTTTTTTTACATCAAATAATGTTATTTAACCCAACTGTTAACTGTATATTTCTGTGGATTTAAGCATTATTATTCATATTGCCACATTCATTGACCTTGTTTGTAGGTAATTTCATTGTGTGATCACATTAAAATGTTCCTAGTTTAATGTCTAACAGCACTTGGACAAGGCAGAATCCCATGTAAAATTAGCGCAACAAACTCTATTTTCATTACCGAAAATAACCGTATTTTTATGGGACAGTTATTTTCTGTTATTTTCTGGTCATATTTTGGCGCCCCAGCTGCCGGAATATTACCGTTTTTTTAAGATGTTTTTTTTTTTCCTATTTATAGATGATTTCATTGTTTAATCACATTACCATGTTCCTAATTTAATGTTTAGAGGCACTTGAAAAAGGCGAGATCCCATGTCAAATTAGTGCAACTAATTGTATTTTCATTACTGGAAATAACCGTATTTTTATGAGGGAGTTATTTTCTGTTATTTTACGGTCGTATTTTGGCGCCCCAGCTGCCGGAATATTACCGTTTTTTTAATATGTTTTTTTTAACAGTGTAGGCTTCAGTTTATGTGAGCACCTTCGCTCACTAGATTACTGCCGAGAAACTGTAAAGGAGGTTTTTCTTCAAGAGCACATCGTGATGGAAATGGTGGACCTTAAATTTTTTGGAGAGGCCAAAGCTGCTACATGCATAAAGAGACAGTAAGTTGCCCAGATGGCACATGCTCCACTTTGTGTGAGGGTGGATTTTTGTGGATCCTCAACACAGATCTGTTTGTCTGTATTTGAGCCGGAAATACACAGTTTCTGCCGTCTTGGCAGAATATTTGTGACTTACAATGCTCTGAGGAACACCTGGCATTGTGCTTGTGCAAAGCCACGAATATCTCATAAAAACATAGCTAAATGGCATTCCTTCCAGACACAGAGAGACATCTTCAAATCAATCAATATCATCAGGCACCCCATCACAGATGACTCAGGAGAGTTCTTCCTTTGAGGACAATGCTGCCGTCGAAAGGAGTATACGCTATATTTTTAAAGAGAAAAAAAATTCCTGGATTTCTTCCAGAAAATGTCATCTCACAGAAAATGGATCATCAGAAACAGCTCTTTCCATGTGAAACGTTGTGCCAGGTGTGCCCAGAGCACCCAAAACTTGATGAGGCTGTTGTAATTACCAATAAAGCGAGGATTGTCAGCATGATAGGAGTGATTGAGAGTAAGTTTTAATGAATAAGATTAAATATCAGTGTGAAATAATTAGTTATAATTGTTCCTATACTAATGTTTTGACATTAATGTGATTTGTCTTTAACAGATGTTTCAACACACCATAGATCGTGTCCTCAGTGCCACATGGTCTACAGATACCAGGAGTGGACAGATGGGCTTCACAACTTTGACAACCACGTTGTTTTGTCTCTTGAACTCTGCCTTTTTTTGAGAGAAAATCTGCAGGTGAGGATCGCAAAAATAAAATATACTCATCTGAAGATTGCTTTAAAAATGTGTTTGTGTCATTATGGTATGTTGGTGCCCAAATTTAAATATCTGTGTAATCACAGTCTTCTTCACCCTATTGTCATATTACAGAACCATGTATCCGCTTCAAGGGTCATTGACTCATTGGAGGGCTTAAGAAGAGTGAAGTTTCCTTCTAGGGATACCATTTTTCATGCTTATTGCCATTTTGAGGCTTTGACTGACGCAGAATACATGTACTCCTGCATAAACTGTGGGTTTCACCTCCCTGTGGTAGTTATGGACTTACACAGAAAAGGGGTGTTCAAGTTAGCAGGTAAGTTTAATGTACATTTGTGTTTATAGTTCATTGTGTACATTATGTGCATGTTCTTATGAGTCAATTTATTATAGTGAGTGACCTCAAAGCCCCGGAAGACTTCAATGGTGAACATGACATTGAAGGTTTTTGGCACTCTATTCACCTGGAAATGATAAGCCGTGGGTTTTTTCCAAGTGAGTGATGGCAAAAACTTATTGAAAGTCATTCAGTGTTTTAAAGTAATTTAGATTGTAATTAAAAACATGCCATTTTCTGTAGGCGGCGTGAAGAATCCATTTTCAGTTCCACCAAGTTACACGCACTGGGCACCATGGATCGGGAGTGAAACTCGAACAAGTGACATTGTGCTTAACACAGAGTTTCAAAAAGTAGGAACAAGCTCTTCACATGAAGCAAAGCTTAGCAGTGTCACAGAAGACCATCTGTTGGATGAACTCGCCAAACAAAAGGTAACATTGCTTTGAATTTTTCAGAATATGTGACATAAATTTCTGGGGTTGTTCCATTTACAGTTTTCCCTAATTACTGTCAGGTTTGAGTGGTGAGAAAATTCTGTAAAGCATGCAACATCGACTCCAAAGGCTCCCGCTTTGATCTCATCACCAGTTATCCTTTTATTGTCTCATTAGTTTAACGTTATTGTTTGTTTTAATTTAATTTGTATATTTCCTATTTTTCAAATTTTAATTTTGTTTTTATGTGTAACTTTTGATTTCCAAGTTATGTCTTGTTTCTTTTTTTGGAATTTTTACGGTCATTTATTATCTATTCATTTTCAATCTTTTATTATTCATTGTTATTATTACGTTTTCTTTTTCTTTATTTTTATTGTATTATCCTTTTATTGTCTCATTAGTTTAACGTTATTTTTGTTTTAATTTAATTTGTATATTTCCTATTTTTCAAGTTTTAATTTTGTTTTTATGTGTAACTTTTGATTTCCAAGTTATGTCTTGTTTCTTTTTTTGGAATTTTTACGGTCATTTATTAATTGTCATTTATTATCTATTCATTTTCTTTTTCTTTTTCTTTATTTTTATTGTATTATCCTTTTATTGTCTCATTAGTTTAACGTTATTGTTTGTTTTAATTTAATTTGTATATTTCCTATTTTTCAAATTTTAATTTTGTTTTTATGTGTAACTTTTGATTTCCAAGTTATGTCTTGTTTCGTTTTTGGGAATTTTTATGGTCATTTATTATCTATTCATTTTCTTTATTTTTATTGTATTATCCTTTTATTGTCTCATTAGTTTAACGTTATTGTTTGTTTTAATGTAATTTGTATATTTCCTATTTTTCAAATTTTAATTTTGTTTTTATGTGTAACTTTTGATTTCCAAATTATGTCTTGTTTCTTTTTTGGGAATTTTTACGGTCATTTATTATCTATTCATTTTCTTTTTCTTTATTTTTATTGTATTATCCTTTTATTGTCTTATTAGTTTAACGTTATTGTTTGTTTTAATTTAATTTGTATATTTCCTATTTTTCAAATTTTAATTTTGTTTTTATGTGTAACTTTTGATTTCCAAGTTATGTCTTGTTTCTTTTTTTGGAATTTTTACGGTCATTTATTATCTATTCATTTTCAATCTTTTATTATTTATTGTTATTATTATGTTTTCTTTTTCTTTTTTTATTGTATTATCCTTTTATTGTCTCATTAGTTTAACGTTATTGTTTGTTTTAATTTAATTTGTATATTTCCTGTTTTTCAAATTTTAATTTTGTTTTTATGTGTAACTTTTGATTTCCAAGTTATGTCTTGTTTCTTTTTTTGGAATTTTTACGGTCATTTATTATCTATTCATTTTCAATCTTTTATTATTTATTGTTATTATTACGTTTTCTTTTTCTTTTTTTATTGTATTATCCTTTTATTGTCTCATTAGTTTAACGTTATTGTTTGTTTTAATTTAATTTGTATATTTCCTGTTTTTCAAATTTTAATTTTGTTTTTATGTGTAACTTTTGATTTCCAAATTATGTCTTGTTTCTTTTTTGGGAATTTTTACGGTCATTTATTATCTATTCATTTTCTTTTTCTTTATTTTTATTGTATTATCCTTTTATTGTCTTATTAGTTTAACGTTATTGTTTGTTTTAATTTAATTTGTATATTTCCTATTTTTCAAGTTTTAATTTTGTTTTTATGTGTAACTTTCGATTTCCAAGTTATGTCTTGTTTCTTTTTTGGGAATTTCTACGGTCATTTATTATTTATTATTTATTGTTATTATAATTATGTATTTATTTTATTTTATTTTCGGTTGTTACAGACGGGACAGACATGGAGAAAGGGAGAAAGAATGAAAGAAAGAGAGGGAGAGAAAGGAAAATAGAGGGGAGAAGAGATGGTGAGAAAGTGGGGAAGAAAGAAATAAAAACAAACAAAACACCTGGATCACCTGTATGGAGAAAAAACAAAACAGAAGAGAAAACAAACAAAAAGAGCAACATAATAAATACAACACCATTACAATAAACTAGCTAGTAGTAGATAACAGTAGATACTAAATATTAAATGTTATTGTGCAGTACACAAGATCGACAGCGCACCATGTGCTTTGAGGTAGCAGCCAAGAAAGTGTACACCTGTGAGCATGAACGCGCTTGTTTTTAAAAGGTTCCTACATGTAATGATCTGTTAGAGGGTGTGGGGAGCCACAGCCCCGTCCACCAGGGTATGAAGCAGGTATGGAGGAGATCAAAACTCCAGACATCCAGAGGCCCTCAGAACACAAGAGACCAAGGAAGACCAACAGAGGGGCAGCCGCGCCACTGTCCCAGAAAGAGCTGAGGAGAGTCCCAGATGAGGGGTCACTCAGCTCCGCCGGCAGCCAGCTGCACCAGAGTGACGGAGCCCCAGGCCGAGAGGCCGAGGGCACCCCAACCCCGAAGTGGCCCGAGCGAGCCCCAGGTTCCAGGCCCCGATAAGCAGCCACCAAGGAGTGAGCCGGTGTGTACCTGGACGCCCATCCCTGGACACAAAGACCCACCAACGCACCGATGTCTGAGGGCGTCTGCCACTGGCAGGGGAAGTGGTGGGGGGAGATAGGCCTCCATACCTTGGAGGGCCTGAGATGTCCCCAGAGAGGTGGCGTCTGATACCCGACCTGAGATATGGACACAGACATACAGGCACACACAGATACAAACATCCCCACCCTCATGCTCTCATATGCAATTACTCAACACTCACCCAACGTGGAGACAGACATAAAGAGACACTGTACACACAATCACACTCCCCAAGCGTACTCTAAGCCCCGGGTCTAGGTACCCTTGCCCCTGGAGGGGGAAACTGCACCCAGACCCAGGTGGTGTTACCCTTTTCCCTGCGGTGGGGAGATGCAGACCGCCCTGACTCTGCAGCAGCAGGGAGGCCCCACATTCCAGACCCCAGTCGGACGGCCAACTCCTCCTCCTAGCCCCCCCGCTCCAGCGGACCGCAGAGAACGGGGGTGTGGGAAGACTCCAAACCTCCCTCCACCCGCTCATATGTAGTGTTGATGCATGTGTGTTCTAGGGTGCATTTAAAACCCAGGAGGGCATGGAGCTACCTGCCAGAGAGCAGCAGGTAAGCGCATAGCCCCTCCTGATAGCCCTCAATGTCTACGTGTATTTAAAATTGAGAGGTGGGCAACGACGCAAGGGGTTAGGTGTACACCCTGATGGTAATTTGGAGTCCGTGTAGCGTGCCCACCCCCAAGATCCTCTATGTATGTGTTATGAGAGTGTGAGTAATGTGAATGTCTAAGTTGTGAGATAAAATTGAGGCACAGGCAGCCAGAAGGGGACAGAGGGACGGGGGGGGGGATGCCTCCCCTGCACCCTGGTGACACACCTTTACCCCAAGGCCCTGCATGTGTGGGTGATTGTGGTGGAGCGGGAAGAGGGAGGCAGCTAGAGATGGGGAGGGAAGGAAGGGAGGGGCAAGTGACCCCTCCCTGGGGCCAGCTCCCCGCTGACCCCAGTAGGCACCCCCATACTCTGCAACCCGCCAGGGAAAGGGGGCCCAGGCCCATCCAGACCAGGGCCCAGTACAGCAGCGCCGCCTGGCCCCACAGAGCCCGGGACAGCCCACCCGACCCCACCACAGAGAAAACTGGACCCACCCCGTCATCCACTCATCTTCCAGACTACACGAGACAATAGACGCCCAGGCTGAGATCTTCCTCCACCTCTCCTGTATCTCCCCCTCCTGCAGAGTGAGTTCCTGAAGAGAGGAGAGCTCCTGCAAGATGTAACAACCTCCCCCACCAGTCGAAGAGCCCCCCAGGTGGCTCAATGCACCGGCGGCACCCTGCGCCAAGGCTGGGCCCCCATACACCCACCCGCCCACAACCCCGGCAACACACCAACCAGGACCCAAGCCCCCGAGGCCCAGCCAGGGCCCCAGCCCGGAGACGGAGCACCCCCACAATCCCACGCCCGTCCCGGACCCACCCCGGGGCAGCCAGGCTACCAGGTCAGTAACCCACGTCCGTCAGCACAGACCCTCCCCTAGCCCCGCTGCACGCAGCCACGAGGAAACCGTCACCTAAGAGCCAACAGAGCCCTTAATCGATTTATTAATAACATAAAACCTTTAAACTAACACACAACACATATAACAAATATATTCAATTAAATAAATGTCTTAATGCATAACTCATTTTGGAACTGATCTTTCAAGAAGTGAAAACAGTCTGTCCATCCTCTCCCTGCTGTCCTGCGCTTTCCTCTCCTCAGCCTCTCTTTGCTACCTCATATGAGGTCTGATGAGGTCTAGCAGCTCATCATTCCTGTCTCTTTTCCTCTTTTTCCCTGTTGTGGGTAGCTGACTCACTTCCTCATCGCTTTCGTTTTGGTCACCCACTGCTGTGCTTGGCCCTGGAGTGTCCTCAGGGAGAGAGGAAATTAGGACAGGAGGCCTAATGGAAGGTATCTGTCCTATTACCTCATCCATGAGGGCAAACCAGGCCCAAGTAGCACTGACCCCCTCTCCTGACCCTGCATACTTGCAATCCTAAAGGCAGAGGAAATCAAAAATGACAGTAGACAAATAAAAACAACACAAAAACTCTTAGTAATTGTACATTTATTAACGTGTGTTCTTAAGAATTATCTTCTTGATAACACACATACGTACTTTGTATTTTTTAAAGTTAACCCATGTCTTCGGGCCTGCAAGGGGGTGACTTTCACCAATTCGTTGCGTCACTGTGACATCATTGCCTCCAAATATGGCATCGAAGCATCCTTCCCTTGAATTCGGACACACCCCAAGTCTCATCTCTCGTGCGGATTTCAGACAGGAGAACAGCCATTTCACCCTCATTCTTGTTCCACTTTATCTGCTGTATTTGCTTTAAACGTTTTACTTCAATGCCGTGACCCGGATTCGAACCGGGGTTGCTGCGGCCACAACGCAGAGTAGTAACCAGTATACGATCAAGGCTGGTCAACTGCGGGGTGAACGGCCATGTAGTCAATCACCTCCAATCCACAGGAGTCCATTTGAAACTAGTGATGTGCGGATCGATCCTGAAATATCGATTCCTCCGATACCAGTCATTTATGTTCTAGAATCGATTCTCACATTAAAATATCGATATTTTAGTAATTTAGGGTAAATTTGTAGTTTATCATTAACAGGAACACAGTGGAAAGAAACTATAACATTCGGATTATCTACATTCAAAGGAACTACTTCCTCTTCCGCCTTTCATAGTTATGTGCGAAATACGGCTGTGTAAATGTCTCGCAGCCGCTGGCGCGCGCACTCACAACAATGGCTGAGCGTAATTGGAGTCATGTGCAGACGTATTTTACCTCCACAAACAGCTGAGACGTGGTTTGCGATACATGTGGCAAAAAAGTGCTCCAAGAGTGAGGTGTTGTGGCCATACTTGCCAACCTTGAGACCTCAGAATTAGGGAGATATTCAAAAGGGCTGTTGGGGGGGGGGAGTAAATACATTTTCAGTGTTTATTTATCGGATAAAATACATTAAATGTCACCGTTATTATTGGCCAGCCTGGAAACAGCGGGGGTGTCCAAATTCAGAGGCTGCTTCCACCTGAGGACCCGGCCTTCGCGGTCTAAAGAAAGCCGGGTAGTACGTCATGAGCTCCCGCCGTGGAGTGAAACTCTGCTGTCTGCTCCTTGCTATCTAAAATATAACCGGACGCTGACGTAAACTCTCGACCGTCTCACACTTCTGTTTAATCAGTTTCCTGTTTGACGTTTATTCAGCTGTGTGAAAACCCCGGAGGAACCCTCCCGAGGAATTAATAAAGTTAAATTTAATTTAATCTAATCTAATAACTTTAATCTCAGCCAAACCGATTTACTCACGAACAAATAAAACACTGAAAAGCCAAACAATACAATTTTTAAGTTATCAAAGTGACTTATATATCATGTTTAACCCGAGTAGTGAAAAACCGCGGGGGTTTGAAAACGATGTGTAGATCGGCTCAGATATTTGAAGTGTACACAGCTACATTCTCACCTGAAAATATGTTAAAAGTTTTTTTGTGACCCAGAAAGAGAAATAAGAGTAATATTAAAACTAAGTCGCTGCCGTCATTGTTGGAGACTGGAATTTGCTGGCCGCGCTATGAATTCTGCGATATGGTTTTTCAATTTTGTTGTCAGGGTTGTGGAGATTCAGAAATTCTTTTATTGTTGCTATATAACCTGCATTATTATAATTGCATTAATAACATGTTTTACAGCATTATTTGATTAGTAATATTTCTTACAGGGTTCATATTGCATTGAATATGTTTGTCATCACATTCATTCTATTCACAGGTAGTTTATTTTATACACATTGCATATCTGTGCTTGTTTAGAGTTGATGTTCCATCCAAGAGGGTTGTAAACTTCACTGGTGAGAGTGTCCAGGTGATACATGTTGAGGGAAGATGAGAACATAAAAGGTTAATTGCATGCATGCTTACAATACACAAATTAATCTAGTAGCAGGCCTGAGCGAAGGCCCAAGTATCTTCTGCTCCTTCTTGAGACTTGCTGCAATTTAGTCTACTTAGTGATTAATGACGAGTGTCCATTTTTAGCTCTTAGAGACCCTGTAGCTTGAAGTTGGTTACCTTAAAAGGCAAGTGTCTTTGACCTCTTTGTAACTGGCTGCCCTTTTAGCGACCTGGTACCAGATGACTGGAGGAGATAACCAGCCCTCAGATACTCTGAAGGCTTAAGACTATGATTGTGCATGGAAGGTGTTATGGAAAAGAGAAGTTATATGTCTGTGTCTTGCTATTAAAAATGTACAAGATGTACCATTGTCTGCAAAACAATGACTGCACATAATGTATTTTTGACCTGTATTTGACGCCATGGGGGGGCGGATACCCCAATGCTTTAAAAGTGTTCTCCACATGTATTTTAGCAGAGAGATAGAAAAGACTCATGCTGTAATTTTGTTCTGTATTAATAAACTCACCGTTTGATTGCACTTTTCTGGGGCCTCCGTGGTTTGTTTCACTGCTCTACATTGATCGATTTCGCGACAGGGTGGAAAATCGGGAGAAATTCGGGAGAATGGTGGCTCCAGGAGATTTTCTGGAGGGGCACTGAAATTCGGGATTCTCCCGGAAAAATCGGGAGGGTTGGGATGTATGGTTGTGGCAAAATCACTAATCTTGTCAAACACCTCAGAGTAAATCATATCACAGAATATGACGACCGTATGTTGAGGCGAACTGAAGATGAGGACAGGGACAGGTGCTGCTAGGGCGAGACAGACGTCTCTCACGGAGTCCTTTAGTGCTGCAGGCAGGCAAGGTGTTCAAATAGCGCACAACTTCAGTTTTTTTATTTCTGTATGAGGAACTCTGCATTATTAAGTGATAAGAACAAGTAGTCTGATGTCCTGTAATCATTATGACGCTATAATTTGAGATACAATAAATAAAATAAGTTTTTGTGTAAAGTATCGGTATCGGCAGTGGTGGTCCTAGCCTGTTTGGCGCCCTGGGCGAACACTCCCTCTGGCACCCCCCCCCCACACACACAAAACATATTAAGGATTGTACATTAACATAAAAATGTTGTACACACACACACATATGAAGAGAGACAGAGTATGCATAGTGCAAACGGCTACCAAACAGCCATCATAATTCGTCATACAATGAGAACAGGACAAATCAACAATTGACAATGACTAATTAATATTAAAATCTGTAACATAAGGTATTGTTTGGAGTTTAGTCTGTTACTGTTGCTATTTTTACCATTTCTTCTTGGAGCAACTGTAACCCACTCAGTTTCAACATGCTTACAAACCTGGTTATTCCACCAGTTCAGCTCTCATTCACATGACAGATAACTGGTATAAATATCTAGATATGGGAATTTGGCCGGGGTGGTATTTTGGATTTCAGTGCTGCATTTGATTTGATAAATCATGATCTTTTGATAGATAAACTAAAATGTTAAGGATTTTCACCAGCTGCTTTGTGCTGGATGGAAAGTTATTTGTCTGGAAGAAGGCAAAAGGTTTATTATAATGGTTATTTCTCTGAGGGCTGTGAAATGAACTGTGGTCTACCCCAAGGCAGCTGCCTCGGTCCACTTCTCTATTCAGTCTTCACGAATGATTTGCCGTACGTCCTGGATAAATTTCATCTTGTAATGTATGCTGATGACTCCACCATGTTTTATTCAGCAAGTAGCTACTCTGAATTGACAAGCGTATTACAACAAGATTTGCTGAACGTGTTTGACTGGATAAGTAAAAACAACATGATTTTAAACGTGTCTAAATCCAAATCCATGTTAATAGGAAGTAGAGTACGCTTAGTCAACAGCCCACAACTAAATCTTTCCATAGCTGGATCGGTATTAGAACAGGTCACCCAGATTAAATTACTTGGTGTTACCATAAACCACCACCTTTCATGGTCTCAGCACATCAACTCTGTTATTAAGAAAATGGGACAGGGCATAGCTATAGCTAGGAAATGCTCCTTTTATATTACTTCTTCAATTATGAAAGATGTCATTAATGCACTAGTATTATCTCATCTAGAGTACTGCTCAATCATTTGGTCAGCAGCTAATAAGACAGATCTGAACAGACTTCAGTTAGTCCAAAATAGGGCGGCCAGATTAGTGTTAAGGTGTTCATATTATACAAATATTGATAAAATGCACGATAAACTTTCTTGGCTTTCTGTACAAGCTAAGTTATACTATGGCTTACTTGTATTTTTAAAGAAAGCAATACTGGTAAACACACCACACTTTTTTTATGCTCAGTTGCAGTATCCAGATGAAATACATAATCATGCTTCACGATTCTCAACTAACCACAATTTAGTAACTCCTCGAGTTAAAAGTAACTTTTTGAAAAACTCTGTTATATTTAGAGCATCTTTTCAGTGGAATAAGTTGCCTTATGCAATTAGAGAATTGGCTTCTATTCATAATTTTAAAAATCACCTAAAAGCCTATTTAGGCAGTTTTTAATTTATTTGTAAATATTGTAAGAGGGTAATGTCACTTGTAATGGAAATTGTGTATTTTGTTTGAGTGTTTTTTATATATATTTTTTTATATATATATCTTTACATGCTTATATTTTCAGAATTGTAAAACCTTACTGTGGATGTAAGAGCGAAATTATGTGGATATTTTGCATCCACTTCATTGTGTAACATTTTATTTGATGGTATTTGATGGTTTGGGCCCCAGGAAGACTAGCAACCACTGTTGTGGAAGCTAATGGGGTTCCTTATAAATAAACAAATAAACAATAAACATAATTTCCTTAGGGATTAATAAAGTATTCTGATTCTGATTGTTTCAGGATGACCTGCCATTATCCAATGACACATCTGCTTACCTGTATCTTTTGCTCGTTTCTCCTCCTCTTCTTTTCTATTTTTTCTAAACTGAGCACCTGATGGCTTTGAACTTTTCCTGTCCATCTTCCATTGGTTTTAATTTTGCACTCCAGTATGAACACCCATCCTCAACCCGAGGATCACCACAACATTACCTAACAGACCTACACCTTAGTTCACAGATTCACTTTGTCTAAGGTGCATTTCTGAGATTTCACACAACCCAGGATTCAAATCATGAATCCATAATGGGCTTGGATTTACAACATTATAAATGAAATGTGCTCTATTTGGAAGCAGCCGACCCCCCTCCCCTTGAGACTTTAAATCATCAAACTGTAAATTTTAAATTGTTATTGATCCCTTTACCCGAGTCCTAAAGTGTATATTCATTTTCTTACTCTTCTTATATTTATTGTTTGTTTACTTGCACTGCTGTAACTGGAGCCTCGTCGTCTCGTCCCTCTATATACTGGACTGTATGTAGCGGAGATGACAATAAAGTTTACTTTGACTTCAGCAGCGAGCAGGTGCACCGAGGGCTCTTGCGCTCACTTTTCGCGTATAGAATTTTGAAAAAACATCGGTGCAAATTATAAGTCTGTATCATAATGTCTGGTGTTTTCGTGTTTGTTGTTTTGTTTTTATTTTGTTTTATTTTGCGAGTTGGTTATTAGATGCTGCTCCAGCCAGCCAGAGAATCCCCCGCCGCCCGCCCTCTCCTCCCTGTGCCGCAAGCAGCAGGCGCACCTCGCAAACGGAGGGCGCCTTTACTCCCAGCAAATGGGCGATAGAAAACCGATCGCTGCCTATGGCATTCCCAATATGCGCTGGCTGACGTCGGGGGAGCATGAGTACGAGCATTTTTTTTTTTTTTTGCCGATGCCCGTGATGCCGCCCGGGCAACCGCCCGTGTCGCCCGTATCTAAAACCGCTACTGGGTATCGGATCAGTATCGTCGATACCACCCTGAATATTACTTGGTATCGGATCGGAAAGGAAATCAGTGGTATCGCACATCACTATTTGAAACCCACTAAGTAGGACTGTACATTTTAAGATTCACACGTTTAGGTTGTATCAACATTGGAACTACAAACATGTTGTGCTTTTCACTGCCAATTACAGTCTGGATGTTGCACTTTTCTTAATCCACCGTAAAACCCGGTATCTGCGTGTAACAGCTGACCTGTACGGTGTGCAGAAGAACACCAAAATGTATTTACCGTCAGACCACGAGACGTCCCTGTGTTAATGCAGATACTGTTACTGTGCATAAATGTGCGCATCGTTGACACAGATTTTTGAGATCTACATAAAGGAAAAAAGCACAATAAAGATTGTAAGTGCAACGAAAAGCCAGACGTGTTTTGATGATGTATTATGCAGACGATGGGTTGCTGTGCAGCCGTGATCATATAGTGGTTAGTACTCTGCGTTGTGGCTGCAGCAACCCTGGTTTGAATCCGGGTCATGGCAGAATGGTTGTGTTTGATGTTCAGTAATGATGCTGGATTCGTGATTTCTTGCAAGCTTTTTTTCCTATGTAACTGAGCAGACATTACATGCAAGCAGCTCGACTCCCGGGGGCGGATCCAGCATTAGACCTTTCTCACTTGGAGCAGGTATATGAAACCAGCATTAATGAACAATACTAGTCAAATGTTCTACATTCCCTTTCTTTAGCTTAGGACTGTATAAATGACTAACAACATCTTTAGCATAATGCATTAACAACATATACTAATCCATAACATTCTAGCCTGGACATTAACGATTCACTTCACACCTGGAACTGTGTCATTGGTAAGAACATAGTAAACATTTAACCTTGTCAACATCACGTCACATGTAGTGTCCATTAATTTTTTCTTTCTTTTTTTTTCATGTTACAGTCCATCTCTTATGCCCTGGTGTTCATACTTGGGGTTTAGCTTGCAAACTCTCAAGATCATGTAATTACTTGCCAGACGACAGGGGGACTGGACAGGGTCCTGTGCCAAGTCTTGTGTGAGGCTACATGTTTGTTCCTCAGTGTGTTGCACAGGTCTTTGGATGTGCTGTGGGGAACTTGCGGTTGGTGGTTGGGCCACGATGGAATCATCTTGGGAATCTCCGTGTAGTGGTGGTGGTTCAGGGACTGGGAGGACATGCCTGCGGTTCCGCCTGTATTCTCCGCCTTCCTTGATAGTCCCTAAGGAGTCATGTCCATGACGCATTTGCATCCTCACAACCTCACCTGGCATGAGGGGACATGGGGTCTGCTGGTCTTGCCATAGTATTTCTTTTGTGCATGGTGCTTATGAACTGGGTTTGTTTTAACAGCTCTGTTGCTTTTGGTGCTGGGAATGAGCAGACGTTTACACACAGGTAGGATAGTGCGTGTCTGTCTTGACATCAGCCTTTCAGCTGGAGAACCTAGTGTTTGATCTCGTGGAACATTGCGGAGATTGCGTAAGTTGAGGAAGACATCTGTTCCATCTCTCTTTGACCTTTCCATCAACTGCTTTGCACTGCGAACTACACGTTCAACCAGTCCATTGGCCTGCGGATATTCTGGGCTACTTGTCACATGAACAAAGTCCAAGGCCAAAGCAAAGTCTGCGAAGCGTTGGCTAGTGAACTGGGTGCCATTGTCTGATATTACTTTGTGCGGCCAGCCATGGACGGAAAAGTGTCTTTTGAGCTTCGTAATGACGGTGTTGGCAGTTAGGTCACGAAGCAAGTCTACCTTGAACCAACCTGAGTAAGAGTCAACTACAACCAGGTGATGTTGCCCATTCCACTCAAAGATGTCAGTGGCGACGGTTGACCAAGGTAAGTCCGGCACTGGATGTAGCTTGAGTGGCTCTTTTTGTTGATGTGGCCTGATGCTGTTGCACACCAGACACACAGTTGTTTCTTGCTCTATATCTTCAGTCATTGTCAGCCAAAAACACGATACCATGAGCCCTGTGTTTAGTAGCTTCTGTGCCTGGGTGCCCTCTGTGGAGGATGGCGATATAATCCTTTTGCAAAGACTTTGAGATCACTGTCTTTGGGCCTTTCATGACAATGCCATCTTCAAGGGTGAGTTCATCTCGATATGGGTAGTACTGACAAATTTCTGTGGGCAGCTGAGTTTGTCTGCAAGGCCAGCCTCTCATTAGTGCTCAGTTTCTGTAGCTCTGGATTGGAGGCAGTGTGTTCCCTCAGTTCGGTCAGCCTAGAAGAAGAGATTTGTTGGATCGACATGATCTCGTAGTCTGCTGTTTCATCACTGTGCTGATCTGTCGAGGTTGTGGGAGCACGGGACAAAGTGTCGGCGAGGTACATCTGCGAGCCTTTTTTGTACACCATCTGAAAGTTGTACTTCTGCAGTCTGAGCATCATGCGCTGCAGTCTGGCTGGAGCTGAGTGTATGGGCTTGTTTAGGATAGTGACCAACGGCTGATGATCAGTTTCAGTTTGGATTTGCTTTCCATAGATGTAATCGTTGAACTTGGAACATGAGAATACAACTGCAAGAAGTTCCTTCGTGATCTGCGCATAGCACATCTCAGTCTGCGTCAGAGTACAAGAGGAGTAGGCGATCGGGGCGCCTTCCTGGAGGCATGCAGCCCCGAGTCCATACTGCGAGGCATCACACGTAAGCATGAAGGATTTCTGGACGTCATAGTAGCTGAGAGTGGAAGGCCTGGTTAGGCTTGGTTTTAAACCATCAAATGCATCTTGATGCTGCTTTAGCCAGCACCACTGAATGTCTTTGCACGTTAGCTCCCGAAGTGGGGCTGAGAGCTCGCTGAAATTAGGAATGAACTTTCCTAGCTAATTAATCATCCCTAAGAAGCATTGGAGAGCTGTGACATTTTCAGGTGTGCTTTGGTCTTTGATGTATCAGGCTTTAAGCCCTTGCTTGTGAAGACATGTCCAACATAACAGACTTCTTTGAGTCGAAATTTGCACTTTAGGGCAGCGGTCCCCAACCCCCGGGCCTCGGACCGGTACCGGTCCGTGAGTCATTTGGTACCGGGCCGCGTGAGTTGAGGCTCAGGTGTGAAATGTATGGTTTTCAGGGTTTTTATCGGTTTTCAGTGTTATTTTGTTATCGTTTTTATCGTTAACTCTGTTTTCCTGGGTCTTTCCACGTGTGTTATGAATAAATCTTCTTTTTTTCGGTACCGGTACTAGTTTTATTTTGTTGTATTTATCCGCGACACCTTAAACGCCGGTCCGTGAAAATATTGTCGGGCATAAACCGGTCCATTGCGCAAAAAAGGTTGGGGACCGCTGCTTTAGGGGGTTGAGTCTCAGCTTGACTTCCCTCGCACGGTCGAGTACCTTTATGAGATTCTGTTCATGCTCTTTCATATCTCTTCCGCCAATGATTATGTCGTCGACGATGACAGCACAGGGGTATCCAGCAAAGATCTGCTCCATTGCACGCTGGAACACCTCGCTGGCTGAGTTTGTTCCATACAGCATTCTGAGAGAGCCGAATTTGCCAAACAGAGAGCTGAAAGTCGTGAGCATGGATGATTTGTCGTCAAGCGTTATCTGCCAAAAGGAGCATTTCGCATCCAGGACAAAAAAGACAGTGGAGTTAGGCATTTGTTGTCTAATTGCTGGCCATATGCTGGACATTTGTCTCTTTTCGCCTCGTGGCTGCCCCCACAGTTGTTGCAGTTAGTTATTGTGTGAGCGGGACTCTGTTCTGGTTATGTTGCACGCCGCTCATTGCCTGTCTTCGTCTTGAATTTGTGTAGATGTTTTTTCATTGTGAGAGATACAGATATTGACGGGGTCGGGTTATGTTAAAAAGTATAAATTGTTATACTCTGTTCATTGGTTCAAAGGTACCCCACACTTTTTTTGCTTATTTGTTCTGGTGTATTTTTCATTTGAACTGTTATTCTGCCAGAGCACTCATATTTACAAGATGGCATTGAGCGCCTCATGGGTGTGTCAGGAAAACTCTTGTGTAGGTATGTTCCTTGAAGGGGGTTTGGAGTCGTTCTTTTTCCACCGCAGCAATGGGGCTAGGAGTTGAAGAGGAGCTGCTGTATGTTTTTGTCATTTATCTGATTGTGAAATAAAGCACATGCAGTGAGAAAGCAACTCCCGGAGTCATCCCTGCCTTGAAGCTGCAACATATCATGGCGAGCCAGCCAGGAGGAAGGTTTGAAGAACTTCCAGCGTCTGAGTGAAGCAGAGGCCGGGTTAGCGCCATTAGCGGCTAACGTTAGCGCTACCGCACCGCTGAAGAAAAACCTTTCTCCAAGCATCGGACCTGAAATCTGACGGACTAAAGACAAGCTTGTGAGTACCCACAATGGAGGTAGAAGCCCTACGAGATAAGATCACCGCCACACTCTGCCAGCTAAGTCGTGATCAGCTCATAGAAGTGGGTTATAATGTGAAAGGCTTTGCTACACCGCTAGATGAGCCCACAGAAGACACTTCCAGACGCCACCTAATGAAAGTTATAGAAAATAAACTAGATGAGGTGGAAAACAGTTATACACAAGACGATGCTGTACAGTTTGTGAAAGAACTCTTATCGTTTTTGGGCGAATATAAAGCTAAAGACAATGCGGCCGAAAGTGATTTTTCCCGCCCTTCAGACGAAAGAGACAAGTATGACGAGCTGCAGGAAGAAATTAGAGCGATAGGGCAGAAACTCAAGATGGCAGACGTTGCCCCGAGCCTCGGCCAGAACCTGCCGTCTTCTAAAGTACCGGAGGTGACTATTCGCAGGGAGTTTCGCATCTGTGGCCAAATAGGAGAGGGAGGGCAGCGCGATCGGCTGTCCTATACCAACCTGCTGCATCAGATGGAAAATGGACTCCGCAAAGGCCACAGTGAGTCAGAAGTTATTGAAGCAGTGATAAGAGCTATCAATCCGGGTCTCAAACTGCGTGATATGCTTGAAATAAAGACTGATTTGACACTCACACAGTTGAAGACAATACTGAAAGGACATTACAGAGAAGATGACACATCTGATTTGTACCAAAAACTGATAAATATTTCTCAAGATCCAAAAGAGTCAGCTCAAGACTTTTTATTCAGAGCCACTGAGCTTAAAGATCGCCTCCTGTACGCATCCAAGGACAAAGAAGCAGAACACTACAGTCGGGACCTGGTAAAAAGGAAGTTTTTGAGATCAGTGGGTACTGGGCTGCAAAATGACAACATAAAGTTCCAGATAAAAGCCCTTCTTGACAACCCAGATGTGACTGATGAAATGCTGATTGAGAAACTAAATGAAGCTGCAAATCTCGAGACAGAAAGACTGAACAAGTTAAAGAGGAACAATACAAAACCACCAAGAATCAATGAGCTACATACTAGAGAGGAACCACGCAGCACTTCACAGATACCCGCCACGAAGGAAGACAAGAAAAATCATCCTCCACCCGAAATGCATGACTTGGTGAAAGAGCTGAGGAACGAGGTTGCAGAGGTGAGGCAGATGGTTCTTGCCTCCCTGAACGCTGGCAAGTCGCAGACTACAAAGAGGACATCAGATGCTGCCGCGGACACCCGGAGGAAGAAAGGCTGCAGGACCTGCCAGAGCAACGGAGAGGGAGACAACTGCACCCACTGCTTTAAGTGTGGCCAGCCCGGCCACATCTCCAGAGGATGCTGAGCTCCACTTCAGCTGCAGGGAAACGCCAGAGGGCCACTGCCACGGGACCAGCAGTGACCCCACCACCACATCAGGAGTCCCGCCGCTGTGGTTGCTGCCACCAGAGAGAGTCGGTCAGCACCCCACTCCAGAGGTGTGCAGGCTGCTCATCTGTCAGTTACTGTTCTAAAGCCTGTCAGGGACAACACTGGCACCATCACAAACATGTATGTAAAGCGGTGAGGCTAGTTGAACAACATTTGAGTGAAAGAGAGAAAAGGGGGTGGTTGTCATACATGGGATATTCTGACCTCCTATCAGATAAGCAAGGACAAAAACTAGTGAAACTGATTGGTAGGCGGAAAATGGTGAGATGCACTTTTGATAATGTACCAGTCACTGCATTGTGGGACACAGGTGCACAGGCTACAGTAATAAATGAGAGCTGGAGAGTTGAGCACTTACCTCACACCACTATCAGGGGGATAGATGAACTCTTAGGATCAGAACCATTAAATGGGCTTGCAGCTAATCAGACAGAGATACCATTTATGGGGTGGATCCCTGTGGAGTTTAGACTGACTGGGGTGGAGACAGCCAGCTCTAGCCTCCTAGTGCCTGTATTGGTCTCTAGTGACCCAAATGTGGCTCAGGATCCTATTATTGGATATAATGTGATAGAGGAAGTCATCAACGAGCAACTTAAACAACAGGGCGTTAAAAACAGTGACTGTGCTGCAAACATTGTGAGTAGTGCTTTTGGTATTGACACCGGATCTGCTAAGACTTTTATCCAGTTGATAGAGACACATCGAACAGCCGCGGAAGAGATCCAAGTTAAGACAGGGTGGAGTAAAGTTGTTTTAGGCCCTAGTGAAGCTACTACCATTCGCTGTCGCACACGCATACAGGCTGATGAGGACACTGTAATGTTATTTTGTCCTGTTCTTAACCCCAGCCTGCCTGAGGGGCTTCATTTGCAGGAAGTACTGTTTAAAGTAAAAAGGGGCAACTCAGCCATGGTCCCAGTATCTGTCACAAACACCACATGCCATAGTATTACTGTAGATCCGCGTGTTGTCCTGGGGCACATTGAGGGCGTAAAAGCAATATACCCAGCTGCCCTAAAACCTGTAGAAACTCCAACAACTAAAACAGCAGACGATGCAGGTATTGAAGTCCCATTAGCCCCCACAGGTGAGACAAGTGGTGTTTGGGATCCTCCTGTAGCTCTAGACCATCTAACGAGTGGGCAACAGTCGGCGGTGAGGATGATGCTCAGGGAGGAATGTAAGGCTTTTGCAAAAGATGAGAGTGATGTAGGCTGCATTCCTAGCCTTCGGATGCACATCACTCTCAACGACCAAACACCAGTTCAAAAGACTTACAATAGTGTGCCTAAACCTCTGCATCAGGAAGTAAAAGCTTACCTGCAGGACTTGATCAATAGGGGGTGGGTCACAAAATCCAAGTCGCCTTATTCGTCACCGATAGTCTGTGTTAGGAAAAAGTCCGGTGACCTCAGACTTTGTGTGGATTATCGAGAACTTAATCGCAAATCGGTGCCTGACAGACATCCTATTCCTAGGATACAGGACATGTTGGACAGCCTTACTGGTAGCTCCTGGTTTACAGTACTAGACCAGGGAAAGGCTTATCATCAAGGATTCCTAGACGAAGACAGTCAGCCACTCACTGCATTCATCACCCCCTGGGGTTTATACCAGTGGGTTAGAATCCCATTTGGACTCAGCTCCGCCCCAGCAGAGTTTCAGAGGAGCATGGAGGAGTGTCTTTGGGGCCTGCGTGATGATATCTGTCTACCGTACCTTGATGACAATTTGGTCCACAGTAAATCTTTTGAGGACCATGTTGAGCATGTAAGAGCCGTGCTACAAAGGTATCAGAAACATGGGGTCAAACTTACTGCTAAGAAATGTGAACTGTTCAAGCCTAAGGTCAGGTTTTTGGGTAGAGTGGTGTCAAAAGATGGCCATAGTATGGATCCAGCAGAGGTTGCCTCCGTGATGTCACTTAAAGAGAAACACCCTAGTACAGTGGGGGAAGTGAGACAGATTTTGGGCTTCCTATCTTATTATAGAGCCTATATACAGGACTTTTCATGTATTGCCAAACCTTTGTATGAACTGCTAGCAGTCCAAACAAATGCTAAAAGTAGCCCACAAGACTTAAAAACACAGAACAAGAGAAGGAAGGAGAAAAACAAACAGGCTAAAGGACAGTTGCCTTCATCAGCCCCTGTGAAATGGACAGAGTCACACCATCAGGTTTTGTCTTACTTAGTCAATAAACTGGCCAGTCCTCCGATCCTAGGCTACCCTGACCTAAACCAACCATTTGTGCTTCATACTGATGCTTCCCAAGCAGGGTTAGGAGCAGTGCTCTACCAGCGCAGTAATGGCAAGTTAAGGGTTATAGCTTATGGATCTAGAACGTTAACGCCGCCAGAAAAAAATTACCATATGCATGCGGGCAAACTAGAGTTTTTAGCTCTCAAATGGGCTGTCTGTGAGCGCTTCAGAGATTATTTGCTGCATGCGCCATCTTTTGTGGTTTATACAGATAATAATCCACTCACCTATGTGTTAACGACAGCAAAGTTGAATGCATCAGGTCAGCGTTGGGTGGCTGAGCTCGCAGATTTCAACTTTACGATAAAATACAGGCCAGGAAAAACAAATGCAGATGCAGATTTTTTATCCAGGATGCCCCTCGATTTTGAGGACTATATGAACTGCTGTACACAAACGGTTAGCCAGGACGTGGTTGCAGCCTCACAGCAGGGCGTATTAGTGCAGCAAACAGAAGCTCTGATGTTTAACGCTGTCTCCTTCCACACCCTTCAGCATCAAACACGAGCAGAGGAACTGTTGGACATGATTCAGCCAATACCGAGAGAGGAAATCTGTGCAGCACAGCAGCAAGACCCCGTGATAGGTAAAATGTATGAGTCTGTAATGCAAAACAAAAGGCCCACCACACAGGAAATTAAGACTGAGAGCACTGAGTTTAAAGCATTGGCTAGAGAGTGGAGCAAACTAAAAATCAAAGAGGATGGAACTATGTTCAGAGAGACTCGACACAAAAATCAACTAGTTCTCCCCTCAGTTTACCACCCACTAGTGCTCAATGAACTACACAAACAGATGGGTCACTTGGGATCAGAAAGGACCCTAAATTTAATTAGGGATCGTTTCTTTTGGCCCAAGATGCAAAGAGACATTGAACACTTTGTCAGTAATGTTTGTGAGTGTCTCAAACAGAGGAAGCCAAACAGGCAGGCACGGGCACCTATGTTGAGCATAGAGACCACTCACCCATTTCAGTTGGTTTCAGTTGACTTTTTGCACCTAGAGCAATGCAAGGGGGGGTGTGAATACATACTTGTAGTTATGGACCACTACACCCGCTTCGCTCAGGCCTACGCAACTACAAATAAGTCAGCAAAGACTGTAGCAGAAAAACTATTCAATGACTATTGTCTCAGGTTTGGTTTTCCAGAAAAATTACACCATGATTTGGGCCGAGAGTTTGAGAATAGACTATTGCACCATTTAAAGGAACTGGCTGGTGTTAAAGGGTCACACACTACTCCTTATCACCCACAAGGAAATGGGCAGACCGAAAGATTCAACAGGACCTTGCTCTCGATGTTAAGAACACTAACAGAGGAACAGAAAAGAGACTGGAAAAGCCACCTCCATAAAGTGGTACATGCCTACAATTGTACTGTTAATGAGGCCACTGGCTACCCTCCTTTTCTCCTAATGTTTGGTAGGTCACCACGGTTACCGGTCGACCTTCTCTTTGGCATTGAGCAGGAGGACAGTTCAGGCTCCTACCAGGACTATGCTGACAGATGGAGAAGGAGAATGGCTGAGGCTTACACGGTTGCCTCCAAAAATGCAGCTAAGTCGGCTGACCGAGGTAAAAAGCAGTACAACAAAAGTGTGCATGGTCCATCACTTCAAATAGGGAGTCGTGTCCTTGTTAGAAATGTTGTGGAGAGGGGTGGGCCAGGTAAAATCCGCTCCTATTGGGAAGACAACATCTACATCATTAAAAGACAAAAGGGGGAGGACAGTCCTGTGTTCGAGTTAGAGCCAGAGAATGGTAAAGGCAGGACAAGGATTTTGCACAGGAATATGTTGTTGCCTTGCGATTTCCTTCCACTCCAAGCAGATAAGGAGGCGACTGTAACTAGTACTAAAACAAGGAAAAGACATTATAACAAACGGAAACAAACATGCATGACTCAGACACAAGTGGGGAGTGAGGAGGAGGAGGAGGACACAGATGAGTTTTCTGATGCGGTTTTCACCTGGCCTTATCCTGTGCCTCAGTGTTCACCTACACTGGACCCCACAGCGGCAGAGTTTATGCCACGAAGGGACGGAGGTGAGGAAAATGAGTTTCCCCACATGTCGGAAGATGGCCAGGGGGACCCTATTCAAACTGATGAGGAGAAGATGGATAATATGGAACCAAAGGATGTGGCTATTGTGGGTGCAGGGGAGGTGGACAGCAGCTCTGATGTCGAAGAGGCTTTGGAAACAGACCAGCCAAGTCCATACCCAACGAGAGAAAGGAGGAGACCACAGACTTTGACCTATAGTAAACTTGGACAACCAAGTCTTGAAGAAAGAATAGTGGCCACCAAATGTGTAAATATTCAAGGTTACTGGCGACCTTGGTAAAAGAGGAAGATATAATGTTTACACTTTGTACCCCTATTTCAGATGGTAACAAATGTGCCTATGTTGACTGAAATATTGTGACACATGGATTGCAGGCCGAACATGTGTATGAGTAAAGGGAAGATGCTTAGTGTTCAGATGAGATGTCGACAACGTTAATGCCCTTACAGGAGAGTACAAATAGCATGGTAATTTGATAGATTGAATGTTGGACTAAAAAAAAAAAAGCTATACTGATTATAGCAGGAGTATACACATCTACAGTGCACGGTAGTTTGGGTAACTTTTAAAAAAAAAAATGAGGTAATGTAACCTGGTAAATAGTCCATGCCATTCTATTGTTCTCTATGTATTGTTGAAAGGTACATTTATGTCGGGACGACATTTCTCGAGTGGGGGAGAGTGTGAGAGATACAGATATTGACGGGGTCGGGTTATGTTAAAAAGTATAAATTGTTATACTCTGTTCATTGGTTCAAAGGTACCCCACACTTTTTTTGCTTATTTGTTCTGGTGTATTTTTCATTTGAACTGTTATTCTGCCAGAGCACTCATATTTACAAGATGGCATTGAGCGCCTCATGGGTGTGTCAGGAAAACTCTTGTGTAGGTATGTTCCTTGAAGGGGGTTTGGAGTCGTTCTTTTTCCACCGCAGCAATGGGGCTAGGAGTTGAAGAGGAGCTGCTGTATGTTTTTGTCATTTATCTGATTGTGAAATAAAGCACATGCAGTGAGAAAGCAACTCCCGGAGTCATCCCTGCCTTGAAGCTGCAACATCATTATTGTGTGATGCAAGGTATCCACTTTTGCTGCCATTTGTTTTGGAGCTGCTAGAGCTTTTGTATGTGGGATCAGTCTGGTCGAATATCTGGCACATTTCAATTGGTTTGCTCAAAGTTAGGTCACTGTCACGCAGCAGTTGCTTTCTCATTTCTCTGGACGTGCTGGTAGGCAAGAAGTGAAGCCGCTTATGGCGTTGAGAAGTGACCATCAGGGGAGAGCAGACACAGCCCGTTCTCACTCCCGGTGCGTAGCATACCGATGTTTTGTCACGTCCGGCGGTGTTCCTGAGGAAAGCGAAAGGTGACCTTCCGCGTTCTTATGGTGCGCGCCGGGTTATGGCTGAATTCCAGTGGAATGACGGTCCCGCGGTAATAGACGTTCCAGCCATGTGTTCCAGCCCTAAACCTAACCTTATCCCTAACCATAACCTTATTCCTAACCTTAAAACTAGCAGTTAAATGACGTAAAATAGTGTTTTCCAAAGCGATTTTAAGAAAATGAACAAACATGCGTAGATTGAGTCCAAAAGGTTCTCATGTGCTCTCCTTTTTCCGATGCCATCATTTAGGAACGTGTTGGGTACAAATGGACCAATATGGTGAGGCCATGATGATCCACTTGGTAAAGTAAATCCGCTTGGCATCTTTCTTGGCCTTAAGACAACAATTCTGATAGCTAAAGATCCAAACGGGACAGGCAGAAAAGAAAAAAAAAAAAAAAAAAGGAGGTACAGCATAGCAGACACAAGCCTATGTCAGGAGTAAGGATAATCTAGACCAGTGCTTCCCAAACTTTTTCCAGCCACGTACCCATTGAGACATGTCACCCTCAGCCGCATACCCCCTGCTACGAACGACTCTTAATTAGTGTCAAAAAATACATTGCAATACCATATGCATACAAATAAATACTGTACAGTCGATTATTTCTCACCACCAAATGAATTTATTAATATATTTTAGTAATGACAATTTTAATAACGAACTTTACTACTTAATATTAGCAGTGTATCAAAAGATTTATTAGAATTCACCGTTTTGTCGAGAGCATAAAGACCAGATATGAACTTTCATTAAGCAGAACTTTATTTAATGTGATGGATGTGCTTGAGCAGAGGCACACAGCTCTTCAATGTTTGGCTCAATTTGGGAAAGGCTGAGTCTTAAATCATTTTCCACACAAAGTCTTGCTCTGTATTTTGTTTTCATGTTTGTTAAAGCAGAAAATCCCCTTTCGCATAAGTATGTGGTGGCGAAAGGCATCAGAGTCTTGACAGCGCGCTTAGTCAGTGTGGGCTGTTCAGTGCGCAGTCCTATCCAGAAATCCGCAAGGGTCTTTTGAGTGTGTTCAACTTTTAGAGATCCATCTCAATTAGGCTCTCCTGGTCAGACGGTGATAACGAAGTAGGCACGGTGGTGAACAGGTGACGTATCCAATCATTTGAGCCGTCAGTCTCTGGGAAGTATCGGCGTAACTGCACCGCCAGCTCCTCAAGGTGCACGTTACATTCGCGCTTTACACTTTTTGATAGTGTGAGATCATTTGAGCACAGAAAATCATGCAGCACGGGAAAGACTTCAGTGTTGTTTGCATCCATGCAGTTCTTCCAAAGGTTTAACTTCTTGATCATGGCCTCAACTTTATCTTGAACATTGAATATAGTTGCAGAAACGCCTTGTAATCCGAGATTGAGCTCGTTCAGACGAGAAAATATATCACACAGATAAGCCAGGCACGTAAGGTACTCTTCATCATGCAAATATTTAGACAGCTCAAAGGGTTACTGAAGAAAACTTTAAGTTCATCCCTCAGCTCAAAGAAACGGGTCAGCACTAAGATAAAAAAAAGGAAAAGAAAAGAAAAAAAAAGAGAGGAACGTGTTGGGTACCCGAAAGCATAAAATGTTGACAATTTGTCACCTAGCGTAAAATATTACGCTTAGGGAGTGAGAACGTGTCTGACCACTGCCGGCACACTTATGCACCGGAGGTTTTCGGAAAGCTTTTATTTTGGTATTTCCGTTGATACGTACAATAAATTCACATGTTAGCCTAAATATTTAGTTTTCTGTAACATTTAGATTTAACATTTAGATTTAACATTTAGATTTAAATATAATATTTCAATTTAACGTTTAGATTTAGATTTAAATATAGATTTAACATTTAGATTTAAATATAATATTAGAAATTTAACATTTAGATTTAGATTTAAATATAATATTTAGATTTAATATTTAACATTTAGATTTAACATTTAACATTTAGATTTAATATTTAACATTTAGATTTAACATTTAAAATTGTGTTTTAAATATGAAAAGTTACAAATATTTTACTAAATGTTGTAAAAAAAAAGGACTCGTTTTGAGCTAAATGTGGAAAAATGTTGCCATTAATTTCAGCATGTTTCACTTTACAAACGGCGCCCCATAGTGAGCACATGAAACATCCTGCAGATGTCTTACTGCAGTCTTCACACAACAGGAAATTTGTTAATTGTGGAAATATTTGTTAGTTCTGGTGGTAAATTGAGTTTCAGTCACAGACAGTGACTGAAACAAATTTACTCCTGACTGCATGGGCCCCGACGTGAACCTCAGAGCGCATACTTCATGGTTTTCATGTCCAAATTTCCCAAATAAACTTTCAAGCTTTACAGTGATTTTTCAGAAATTACAAGTACATTAATTACATTGTACATTGAAGAATCAGAATGGGTGCAGAGGTGAACAGATTTTTTTTTTATCTTAATGAATGCCCTCACAGCCTCAGGCGTCCAGGAAAATGGTGTTTTGGGGAAGTTGAAGGTGATGAGTGGTGCTGCTACCTGACTGTAATTCTGGCTGGTGGTAAAAATTGGCATACTCAGAGACATCGTTGGAGGTGCTTATGTGATGTGGAAATGAGCCATTCCTTTACAGCCTGGACTTTGGCCAGGTCAGTCTTCACCTGCCCCCTGCCAAAATGTATCCAAGAAATACATTTTGGCAGGGGGCAGTGAAAGTCACTTTTTTCACACTTGACATCCTATTTTTATCGTCATATTTTATGATCACAAGATTATTAATTATAACCCAGTTATGAGCCCAGCTTTATGAAAGTAATAATTTTATTTGTCATATATGGCTGACCTAATTTTTTATGACTTCACCTGTCATAAATCAGTATATGGATATGGTATATCATGTTTAGGTGGAAACTAGCAAGCTAACTTCCTGATAACTTCTAACTCTGTTAAATTTAATAAATTCTGTTTTCATGGATGCCTGAATATTAAACTTAATTGTTATACCTGGTAAAGCAGCAACCCTGATGGTTTTATTAAAGATGAAAGAAATTTGACAGTTTTTAACTCTCAGTGATGCCGCAGTGTTCGTTTGACTTTGGGACCTGAAGCCGACAGAGTTTTGGACCGAGATTTTGGACCCAGCTCCTGACTTCGGTAGCAAGCCTTCAAGCAGGGCAGCTTCGTAGCTTACCAAAGTCGTACTAAAGCATTTTTTGACAGATTTTTGAGCACCGTGTACCACATAAAATCCATTCGAGGTCAGTGGCCACAACCAGAATTCATACATAAGGCGCACCGGATTATGAGGCGCACTGTCGATTTGAAAAATTCCCAAATGTGTGTTAATGGAAACAAAAAAATGTGCACTTTGTTTCTGTAGCAGCACTGACAAATCATAATATCTATAAAACAAACTACTTTGAAAATGTATATGTATTAAATGGGAGATAATGCTGAATGTTCTTTCATTTCTTCTTTAAGTCCTTGCCTTATTATGTATTCCTAGCACTATAATAATAAAGCAATAAGAATAAAAGATATTTATTAATAAATATAAAATAATGTATTTGTGATGATTCAATTTATTTGACTAGCCACTCTATGCAAGGCAGAAAGCTTATTAAATGTTGAAACTGTAGAGATACAATAACTTTGCTGCTGAAAATTTTCAGTATGTTGTCATATTTGAAAACTAATTCTAATATTATCTGTTCATTATATTTTCTTTAAAATACAGTGTATGTTTTTAATATTGTAAATATAATAATCCATAATTATGTAGATATGCACATTAGTTTTCAGTGAAACATAAGTCCTCCAGAAAGGCAGGAAAAAGCCCTGTAACTTACTTTAAAATGAAATATGTTCCCTAAAACGGTAGACAGAGCTACAGATCCATGACACCCTTAAGCAGTTAGCTAGCAGCTATCACCACCACTACTTGTACAGTTAATAAAAGGACAGGTATGTTTGTCATGCTGTTGCACACACAGTCGGCTTATTTGTTTCAATTCGTCAGTTGCCACAAGACAACTTACCAACGTGCACATAATAACGTAATATTCCTGTGTGTTGTACACCCAATGACTGTAGAAAAGATGGACGACCTGGCTGCACTTCCTCCGATTGTGGAAAAATTAAGCCAAACTTTATTTATTTTTATCTACTGGTGGGTTTACCGCGACTGACAACTCGTTAAATTAAGGTAAATACAACCACATCACTCATGAAAAAGACACACAGCTTAACATCTTTTGTTCTACAAAATCTAAAGTCACTCTATTAATTTGTTTTCTAGAGTAGCCATTAGCATATGCACTGTGTTAGCAGCTTGTTGCTCACTAGTTAGCGATGCTACACACCTGTTACTCTTATAGTCTGTATTTTTGAATGATTTAACACTCCTTAGTTTTTGTTGTCCATTTTTAGACAGTGATGAGATCAGCTGTTCACTCCACAGAGGCCCAGAGTTACTTTTAATATCAGAATGTAATGTTGACCTGCTGATTTTTAACATAAGAGTGAGGATGATATAAAACTGAAGGTTTATACCATTTTAGATTGATAACACTCACAGGGTGCTTTACAGTCTGGTAACATGGAAACTTTAAATATAAACAGTAACAGCAGGTTTCATAGAAGTGTCATTGGTCCTTTTCATTTAATAATAGAGTCCACATTATTATCAGCGGCTACATCCACCCTGGGGGAAAACTAGTGAGGGAGACCATCATGACCAAGCTCGGTTCCCTGGGTCAGGAGGTTTTGAGAAACTTCTTTCATCAGAGCCGTCCTGTGCCAGATGTTCTGTTGACCCACTGAGAGAGGCATCATTTCAAAAACATCAGGAAGATGGAAGCCCATTGGATCAAAGAGGACTCATGATCTTCACCAGCAGCTCCCTCAAAGTGAAATCTTCAGAGCTCCACTGTAGGCCCGCCCAGAAGATGGATAAACCCAGCATTTCATGAACACTGTGATGGAGACCTTTGGTTTGTGTAATGCAGAAAACAGTGAAAGAAACGTCAACTGTGATCAGTCAGCTGAGACTGAAGAAGTCACTTGAATGAGTGACAAAACGTTTCTCCCACTGAAAACGCTACATCTAGATCAGGGGTCAGCAACCTTTAACACCCAAAGAGCCATTTGGACCCGGTTTCCACGCAAAAGAAAACACTGGGAGCCGCAAATACTTTTTGACATCTAAAATGAAGATAACACTATATATATTGTTTTTTTTTACCTTTAAGCTTTGTGTAAACAACTAAGGTGTGTTGCTTATGAAATCCATTAAGTGCTACAGAGAAAATTACATTTTCTTTATGTAATGAACACATTTTGAACTTTTAAAGAAATGTAACAAAAAGGAAAGACACCCAGCTGAACTAAAATGATCCATGTAGCAAACAACAACTGTTGTGTACTACAACCATTATATCGCCTTTGGGCTTTTGGAGCATAGCAGAGCCTTGACCTGAATTTTGAAAAATAATTGGAAAAAAGCACTATGCTACTAAAAAATTGAAAAATAAATGTTTGCAAAATTCTGCATAAATATTTATTTATTTACTTATATTTATTTTACATGGTAAATGTGTGTGGCGGGGCTTGGTCTGCAGTGCCGCTGCATGGGAGGCGTACGCACCTGAGCTGCACCCGCAATCACGCCTCGCCGCCTTAAAGTCTGTGCTCTCTTTGCTGTTGTGTTGTCGGGCTATGAGCTGAAAAGCTACAGCCGACTGTATGCGTACAGTAGCTGTGTGTGAAAAGTGGTCAATAAAGAGATGCCAAAAAGCATGCTCATGAAAACATCGTCGGGTCTGCCGTGATATGTTTACAATGGAACTTCTGCTCCTGAACCTCTGCGCACAGTGAAGTCATTTTCATCTTTACGCAGGATTGTAAGCTGTCATCTGTGAGGCGTGAGCAGTGTTTGTTTTTAACATAGTTTGCAGTGGAGCTGCTGACATAATGTGGATCCGAAGATCCATAATTGGCCTACCTGGGGTTGAAAGTCTCGGTAAATGCACGGCATTTCGGCGGGTATACGGGCTTCCGCGAGTGTGACACTTATTTTGAGCGACGAAAAATAATAAAATATAATTTTATTTTTATATTTCAATATCACAATAATCTTTCAATTTAGAACTACAAGTTTAAAAAGAACTAATACAAAAAATACACTTCAGGTAAGTACTTGTAATTTATTTTCCCAAACCACGCGGATGTTATGACAAATGCAGATGGACCCAGGAAGCAGAACGCACGGAGGCAGAGTTGCAGTGAAGACAGTTTATTTACAGTGAGGGGGGGAGGTATTTACAAGGACAACATATATACAACGGTGTATGAATGGGGACGCGGAGCCAGGACGTGCTGGTGACGAAAACACACATAGGTAGTGCACTCGATCTAAAAAAGGAGAGGGACGAGAATTAGGAGGGTCTTGCCTGTTAACCGAGAAAAGCTTAAAACTTTACAGAGAGTTGGAGAGCTTACTTGGCACTGTTTAAAGCCCAGAACCTCCAGGCGAGACAAAACAGTCGAGGCAAAATCCTAGGGAGGAAACAAAACTCCTTACAGTCACCAAAAAGTAATCCAAGGGCTCCAACAGGCAGGGGCAGAATTTCAGCTCTCCAAAAATGCCAATACTCCGACACTAGTCTTCTGTCAGGTAGCTCCTAAAGAACACTTCTGAAGAAAGCATCTGATGAGTAACAGGTGTGCCAGGTTCAGTGACTCACTGCCCCGCCTACCTATACAAAAAGGGAGGCACCAAAAACACATACAGACAAAAACACCACATAACCAAAACCCAACTCCTAACAGTACCCCCCCTTCAAGGGACGCCTCCCGGCGGCCCACCAGGCTTGTCAGGATGTCTCCTATAAAAGTCTGCTATAAGACCAGGGTCCAAAACAAGAGAGCCAGGGATCCAGGCCCGTTCCTCCGGGCCGTACCCCTCCCAGTCAACTAAGAACTGGTAGCCGCGACCCCGACGACGCACGTCCAACAGTTGGCGAACCGAATAAGCAGGAGCATCATCCACCACCCTGGCGGGCGGAGGGGGTCCGGGAGGTGGGCACAGCGGGCTACTGGACACCGGTTTAAGCTGGGAGACGTGGAACGTGGGATGAACCTTCATCGATGCAGGCAGCTGCAGCCGCACTGACACAGGATTGATGATGCGCTGAACGGCGAAGGGACCCAAAAAGCGAGGGGCCAATTTCCTGGACATGGACTTGAGCGGAATGTTCGCAGAGGACAACCACACCCGCTGTCCTACAGCATATTGGGGTGCCAGTGTCCTCCTCCGATCGGCGGTGCGGCAAGTCCGTGTTGTAGTTCGGAGAAGCGCCGCCCTGGCCTCACGCCAAATCCTCCTACTGCGCTGCAAGTGATCCCGCACCGCAGGAACGGCAATCTCCCCCTCTTGAGATGGAAACAGCGGCGGTTGATATCCAAGACAAATCTCAAAAGGCGAAAATCCGGTGGCTGCCGAGGTGAGCAAGTTGTAGGCGTATTCAATCCAGGAGAGGTGGGAACTCCAAGAAGCAGGATCAGATGAGACGGCACAGCGAAGGGAAGCTTCCAGCTGTTGGTTAGCCCTTTCAGTCTGACCATTAGATTGAGGATGATAGCCAGAAGAAAGGCTCGCCCCCACCCCCAGAGCAGAACAAAACGCCTTCCACACACGGGAAACAAACTGGGGCCCCCGATCCGACACAATGTCCTGGGGGATCCCGTGCAACCGAAAAACATGATCAACAAGCAAACGGGCGGTCTCCAGGGCCTAGGGGAGCTTAGGCAAGGGCACAAAATGCGCAGCTTTGGAGAACCTATCCACAATAGTCAAAACAACTGAGTGAGAGGCGGAACGCGGCAGACCGGTAACAAAATCCACGGCAATGTGTGACCAGGGCCGCCCTGGGACGGGCAGCGGATGCAACTGCCCGGGAGAGGCCTGGTGGCGGCTCTTATTGCGCGCACAGGCCTCACAAGCGAGCACATAATCACGGGCATCAGTCTGTAGAGAGGGCCACCAAAAGGAGCGCCGCAAAAGAGAAACCATACGCCGAACGCCAGGGTGACAGGCAAAACGGGCCGTGTGGAGCCAGTGCAGGACGCGCGCACGCACAGAGGATGGAACATACAACTTGCCGGGCGGGCCCAAACCCGGGTCAGGGTCGCGACGTTGGGCACGACGAATCTGGGACTCAGTCTCCCACGTGACAGCCCCCAACACACAGGAACCAGGCAAAATGGTAGGAGCGTCAGCGGCCACAGAGCCAGAAGAAAACAAGCGAGACAAAGCGTCAGCCATGGTGTTACGAGAGCCGGGTCGGAAAGAGATGGTAAAATTGAACCGGCCAAAAAACAACTGCCACCTGGTCTGGGATTAAGCCGCTTAGCGCACCGAATGTAGGAGAGGTTCTTATGGTCTGTCAAAACCAAAAACGGATGTTCAGCCCCCTCCAACCAGTGGCGCCACTCCTCCAGAGCCAACTTAATCGCCAACAGCTCACGATTACCAACATCATAATTCCTCTCCGCAGGGCTAAACTTACGCGAAAAAAACGCGCATGGATGAAGGCGCCCATCGTCAGGCGAGCGCTGAGACAACACTGCCCCCGCCCCCGCATCAGACACGTCGACCTCCACCACAAACTGTCGGGAGACATCAGGGTGAACGAGGACAGGCGCGGAGCAGAACAGTTCCTTCAGTGCAGAAAACGAACGTTCAGCCTCGGGCGACCACACAAAAACCCGCGCCGCGGAGGTAAGGCTAGTGAGAGGGAGCACGACACGACTATAGTTCTTGACGAACCGCCGATAAAAATTAGCAAAGCCAAGGAACTTCTGCAAATCCTTGCGCGACGCAGGGGTCGGCCACTCAGCAATAACTTGAACCTTGCGGGGATCCGGCCTGATCTGCCCCTTCTCCAACACGGGCGATTGTGGCTCAAGAGTTGGGAGTTCGTCTTGTAATCGGAAGGTTGCCGGTTCGAGCCCCGGCTTGGACAGTCTCGGTCGTTGTGTCCTTGGGCAAGACACTTCACCCGTTGCCTACTGGTGGTGGTCAGAGGGCCCGGTGGCGCCAGTGTCCGGCAGCCTCGCCTCTGTCAGTGCGCCCCAGGGCAGCTGTGGCTACAACGTAGCTTGCCATCACCAGTGTGTGAATGTGTGCGTGGATGGGTGAATGACTGGATATGTAAAGCGCTTTGGGGTCCTTAGGGACTAGTAAAAGCGCTATATAAATACAGGCCATTTACCATTTACCATTTACCACATAGCCCAGAAAAGAAATTGAGTCCGCATGAAAGTCACACTTTTCAGCTTTAACAAAAGGTCTATTTTCCAGCAGCCGCTGCAACACTGCGCGGACATGACCGACATGCTCCTCCACCGATCGGGAAAAAATAAGAATGTCATCGAGATAGACAAACACAAAACCATTCAAAAAGTCCCGCAACACGTCAATAATAAGACTCTGAAACACTGCAGGCGCATTAGTCAGACCAAAAGGCATTACCAAGTACTCATAATGTCCTCGCGGAGTGTTGAAAGCAGTCTTCCATTCATCGCCCCGCCGAATGCGCACCAAATGATAAGCACTCCGTAGGTCCAGCTTCGTAAACACGGTGGCCTCCTGAAGGGTTTCAAAAGCAGAGGAAATCAAAGGCAGGGGATACTTGTTTCTCACAGTAATGTCATTGAGACCCTGATAGTCAATGCAGGGCCTGAGCGACCCGTCTTTTTTCCCAATGAAAAAAAAACCGGCCGCCAGAGGCGAAGAGGAAGGACGAATTAAACCTGCCTCCAGCGACTCCGAGATGTACTTCTCCAAGGCCGCCCTTTCCGAAGGGTTGATGTTATACAGCCGACGGGAAGGTAACGGAGCCCCTGGTAGCAGTTCAATCGCACAGTCATAAGGGCGATGAGGAGGCAGGGAGCCAGCATGCTGTTTACTAAAAACGAGCTTCAGGTCGTGATACTCCTTAGGAACAGCAGAGAGATCAATAACCTCCGCCGCCGGCTCAGTAGCAGTGGCTGGCAGAGACGGCAAAGCTGAGCGCAAACAGTGCAACAAGCAGTGGCTACTCCAACTCTCCACACGGCGGGCTGCCCAGTTAATGTGCGGGTTATGGCGCTCAAACCAAGGGAAACCGAGAACAACAGGCGACTCGGGAGAGGAAAAAACAAAAAATCGGAGGCGCTCGTGGTGATTTCCAGAAAGGATCAATGACAGGGGCTCAGTCTGGTGAGTGACTGAAGGAAGCGATTGCCCATTAAGGGCAGTGACAGACACGGGAACGTCTAGCGGACACAAATGAATGCCGAGAAGGCGCACAAGGTCACGATCAATCAGATTTTGTTCTGCACCGGAATCTAAAAGCGCATGAGTGGAGTGAGACATGGCGGGCACGTGAATGACAGCAGGGAGTAGCATGCGAGGGGCCTGGGAAGGAGAGGAAACGTCACCCATCAGTACCCCCAGAGTTACTGATAGGCACTGCCTTTTGACAAAGCCGGACAAGAGGCGACAAAATGGCCCGAACGGCCACAATACAGGCATAGCCGTCCCTCAAACCTCCTACGACGCTCGACCGGGGTAAGTTTAGCGCGACCCAACTGCATGGGCTCCTCTAGATTGTCAGCGGGAGGCAAGTCAGCATGAGCCGGACAGTGAGAAGGATGTGAAGCTGGAAACTCAGTGCGCACGGGCACATTCCCTCCCTGATTACCATGGGTTCAACCCCCCCTGTCTTTCTCCCTTTCTCTTTCGCGCAGCCGATTATCGATGCGAATAGCCAGGTCCACCAGAGCTTCAAAATCGTCAGGTTCATCGCGAGTAGCAAGCTCATCCTTCATGCGTTCAGTTAAGCAATTAATAAATGCTCCGCGCAGCGCATTATCAGCCCAACCTGTCTCAGCGGCTTTAACGCGGAAATTGATGGAGAATTCGGCCACCGACTGACTGCCCTGCCGCAGCCCAGACAGCTGCCGCGCGGCTTCGTCGGCGCGCAGGGGATGGTGAAAAACGGCCTTAAGATCACGAATAAATTGGGCATAGGAAATTGTCTCGAGTGGATGGAGAGCGAGGTACGATTCGGCCCAACTCAGAGCACGATCCTGGAGAGAGCCTATAACAAAAGATATTTTAGAGGCATCATCCGAAAATGCCTGAGGGAAACGTCGAAACAAAAGGGAGACCTGGATCAAAAACCCTCCACACCGACCCAGCTCTCCTGAGAACGGAGACAAAGCCGGGGGAGCAGGATCGCGAACCGCACCCACAGGTGGCTGACTGGGTGGAATGGGAGGAGAGGATGGCTCGCTGGAGGCAGCCGGGGGAGCTAATCGAGCGAGTGTCGCCTGAATGGCGGTCAAGGTGTCGTTAACACGACCCGCCCACTGTTCAGATTGCTGAAACTGTTTAGCCAACCTGGACAGTGACTCCTCGTGTTTTGAAAGCAAATCGCCGGTAGCGGCGTCCGTATGTTCTGCTGGGTCCATAAATGTGTTGGTCGGAGTATTCTGTTATGACAAATGCAGATGGACCCAGGAAGCAGAACGCACGGAGGCAGAGTTGCAGTGAAGACAGTTTATTTACAGTGAGGGGGGGAGGTATTTACAAGGACAACATATATACAACGGTGTATGAATGGGGACGCGGAGCCAGGACGTGCTGGTGACGAAAACACACATAGGTAGTGCACTCGATCTAAAAAAGGAGAGGGACGAGAATTAGGAGGGTCTTGCCTGTTAACCGAGAAAAGCTTAAAACTTTACAGAGAGTTGGAGAGCTTACTTGGCACTGTTTAAAGCCCAGAACCTCCAGGCGAGACAAAACAGTCGAGGCAAAATCCTAGGGAGGAAACAAAACTCCTTACAGTCACCAAAAAGTAATCCAAGGGCTCCAACAGGCAGGGGCAGAATTTCAGCTCTCCAAAAATGCCAATACTCCGACACTAGTCTTCTGTCAGGTAGCTCCTAAAGAACACTTCTGAAGAAAGCATCTGATGAGTAACAGGTGTGCCAGGTTCAGTGACTCACTGCCCCGCCTACCTATACAAAAAGGGAGGCACCAAAAACACATACAGACAAAAACACCACATAACCAAAACCCAACTCCTAACAGCGGAGCCGCAGTATAAGGACTAAAGAGCCGCATGCGGCTCCGGAGCCGCAGGTTGCCGACCCCTGGTATAGATGAACAGAATCAACTTTTGTGGAGTGGCCATTTTGGGGATTCACTTACCTGGATGACTGAGGATGCATCAAGACATTTTAATCCACTTTGGCAAGGACTGCCTAAAGCTTGTACGTCAGTATGCGCAAACAGTATGTAAGATGGCTGATTACAGGAACCACCTGAGATTCAGCCTCAGATGACAACAAAACAGGATTATGCCTAAAAGTCTGCAAATCCTCCAGTAGGCACAGCACCAGCTGCTTAATGAATGGGTGAGGCAAACAAATTTTACCATTGATGTGCTAAAATCTGAAGAGGAGCAGATCCAACAGAGACTTACAATGCTTCTAGATGAGATTGCTCTTAAAAAGGTGTTTGACTTCACCGAGAAGGCTCATCTAGCACAACACGAGAAGTCTAAGACTAGACAACAAAGGAAGTTTGACTTACTTGTTGTATGTTGGAAACCACAGCAAAATACAGAGTGTCCTCAGCGGCCAGAAAAGAGACGGTTGCAGACAGCTCACTGTTAGGAAAAAGAATTATTTTTTAATGTGTATCTGCTCATTAGATTGTTTTATGTACTTTAATAATGAAGGCTTGTAGAGCAAGGCCACTTTTAACTCACAAACTAAGTGCTCAGCCAGACTGAAAAACAGGAAGTTTTAGTGCACAGCCATATTAATAGATAAGACACAGAAATGAGGAACTTTCCATATAAGCAATGTTTGAGACTGTGTGACGTGTAAAGTACCAAAATAAAACCTATATGAGGCACAGTTTATGATTCTAATGTTAGAGCTCTTGCAACTGGCGTTTGAGCTGTGCATGGGTCTCTCTCTTCCGGAAGATGATTGAATAAAAAGAAATATCAATATTTTAACACACTATGAGTCGGTTTTCTCTGTTCTATCATGGGGACAAAAGAATCGGGGTATAATATCACCGAAACAGAGAAAAACATCCTCGCTAAAGGGTTGAATTTTCCTGTGAAGCCGAGACAAATCCTGCTAGTGGAACTGATCACAGCCACAGAAACAGCAATTCGAAACAACAATATTGCAGACGTGGAAACAGAGCAACTACGGATGAAAGTTTCAGCCTGTCTCAGCAATGCAAAGCCACCAGCACCCAACATCAGCATAGAGGAGAAGAAGGCACTCACACCACTCAGTAATGACAACAAGGGTAGGCGCACAGTTTTGCTACACCAGAAAGACTATCATGAGAAAAATTTTGTCTCTGCTCAGTGACAAAAATACTGATGAGTCCCTGAAACGAGACCCAGGGAGTGGTTACAAGAAGAGGGTGATAGACTGTCTGAAGCAGTTAGAACAAGACAATGCTATTGACCAGACGTCATACCACAGGCTATACTCAGGGGAGTCTACATCAAATCTGTATGGTTTACTGAAGATACATAAACAGGGTGCACCTTTAAGACCGACTGTTTGTTGTAGTGTGCAGTCTGCAGTCATAAGCCATCAGTGTGTAGTACAGTGAGCTGAGCACACAGCCATGGGGTGAGCCAGAACTGAGAACCTTTTCCAATTAGCATAAAAATGTTATGGTTGAAAGTTTGGACATAAATGATTACTGCAAGTTTGTGTGTGTGTGTGTATTTTTTATAGGTCATTAGACATGCTCCTTTGATGCCATCCATCTTCAGTAGTGCATTTGAAGCTCAAGCATATGTCAAAAAAATCAACACACTGCTTCAGAAACACTGTGCTGAGGCTAGGTTCATCTGAACGGAGTCACGTGATCATTGTTGTTAGAAGCTTCATTCTGCACATCACTGCTTCAGTACCTGATTCAATGCTTTCAATCATTGGTGGGATTTGTGCTGTGTTTTGGTGGTGATTTTGTGTGGGAGAGAGCGAACCAGTGTGCGAGATATAGCGAGTCATGGAGCCAGCAAGGAAGAGAGCAGTTCTACCTATTCCTAAAAAAAGGTCATAAGCAATTCAGCGCGCATGTCTAAAATGTACATAAGATATACTTTATACTGTGATAGTTGTTTTATATTATATATAATAGTGATGTGTCGGTCGCGAACGAAACGGTTCTTAGAGCCGGATCTTTGACGTGAACGACGCGAGCCGGCTCCTTATCGCGAGCCGTGGGGGATTTTTTTCTTTCTCTCACCCTCTCTCTCGCACTTTTTTTCCGCTTCACTCCGCATGCGAGCCTTGTGCTTGCGCTGGGAAGAGGGAGGAGGGGCGGTAGTTACACTTAGTGGTGTGTGATACTGCATATTTTGGTATCGATCCGATACCAAGTAAATACGGGCCAGTATCGCCGATACCAATACCGATACGATACTTTTCAAAAAATAAGGTGGATGCCTCATTGAATTGCTAAATCGCAATTAATTTTCATGACCTTAAGTGTTTTTTGTGATGTTTCCTTTGGTATTATTAATTAGTTAAAACCCAGAACATAATTAGGAGAACTAATTTATTTATAATTAAATAAAAAATGTTTTATTATTGTGGCGGCTCGTGGTCTGCGATGCCGCTGGACGTGAGATGGACTCACCTTCCCCTCATCTACAATGATGCCTCGCCGGCTTAAAACCTGTGCGATGCTTGTGCTGTTGTTTTTTTTGGTGTTGATGTGTACAGCTGGCAGCAGGAGGACTGCAGCCGTTGAATGTAGGCTACTGTTACAGCAACCGTGTGGACAGCGCGCGGCTCGGGGTGAGCCAGAGGCTGGCGCGCCAGCGGGACCAGCCAAGCTGGAGACGGAGGTCGAGGTGCGCGGGGTCCTGCCACGCCTGAGGGCAGCATGCTGTCCGCTTCTGCACACAGGCTACATGGTCCTGCGTGCCGGCCGTCTGCCCAGCTGCCTGTGAGCCCCAGCTCACTTCCACGCCTGCTGCGCCGCCGCTGCTTGCCATATAGGTGGCCATCAGGCCAGCTCCGGGGCTTCCGCTGGAGGCGCGGGCAACCGCAAGAGTGGACACTTCCCCGTCGCTGGGCTGGGGCATGTGGCGCCGATGGTCCGGGCCGATTCCCTCGCCTGCTCGCGGGGTGGGGTGAAGCGGGGGAGGGGGTATGTGGCAGGGCCTGTCATGCGATGCCGCTGCAGGTTTGGTGGTGGTGATGTGTACGGCTGCCAGCCGGAGAGCTGCAGCCGTTGAATGTATTGTTACAGCAACCGTGTGATTATTGTAAGAATAAATGATGCTGCGAAGCATGACAATGCCATCGGGTCTGCCGTGGTGGCGATCCTTTTTCTTTTTTTTAATCTTAAGTGCACGCAAACCAGTAAACAAATGAAAACAAATACTGTTGATAAACTATAATACAAAAATTACAATTAAAATTCTCAACAACAAAAACAAAAATATATATAATTAATATGTAAACAACTTAACAACCCCCAAAGTGTCTAAGTCACGTGACGTGTCAGCGCAACACCAAAACATAAGAATGGGGGAGAGGGAGCAAAGTGTGCCTGCTCTCCGCTGACACAGGAGTGGCGAGTCCAGCGACCTGGTTGTTTCGTTTTTGCCGAAAGCACAGCATAGCAAACAAGCAGAACTCAAAGTAAAGAATCGATCTCACCAGGCTAGTATCGATCCGGTACCGATGCCGACTTGGGATCGATACTATCGATATTTGGATCGATCCGCCCACCACTAGTTACACTCGCAGTAGCACAGGAACAGAGCAGGAGGGAGAGACAGAGAAAGAGAGCCAGGGACAACAGCGTCACATTAGAAAGGTATAGTAATCATCCACAACTATTTTCAGTTGCAGATGATAAAGTATTCAGAAAGTTTAATCATGCAGGCCCATATGACAGAGAATGTGCATCTTCTTTTTGTTTTCATATTTTAATTTATATTTAATTGTGTTGTGGTTTGCAGTGTTTTGTGTTGTTTCATTTTAAATTTGTTTAAAAGGAAAAAGCTGAAAATTTAAATAGTTAAAAGTTGAAATGTGAATAGTTGGTTTTTGTATTATATTGTAGCGGCCCAGGGCTGTCGGGGATGTTATAGACATTTATGTTCTGTTTTGTAGTTCTGTTTACAGTTATGTTTGTGTATGTTACCATGGTGACAGGTGACGCCCTCTCGCTGCGACGAGGTGGCCTTCCGGGGTCAGAGGGCGCCCTGTGTTGTTGTGTGTTGCCGCGCTGAGCAGAGGGCTCGCGCCAGTGTTCCTCCTCAAAAAGCTAATAAACGGCTGTGCTCCCTGGCTAGCCTCGCCGAGAGCAAGACCAAACGAAACCTCTGTCTCCTCCGTTTCATGAGCTCGCCACATTGGTGTCAGAAGTGGGATAGCTCACCCTCGCCGGAATGGAGAGAGACACTCAGAGGCTGGAGCAAGCCGTCGAGGAGAGTATTCGCTGCTTGGGAAGCTGGCGATTGAAGAGAGAGGAAGCTAGCGGCCATGTAAGTGCCCCGACGGGTCCCGATGGCGCTAGCGCCGCCGCCGCGACCGACGCTAGGGCAATGCTTGATGGGCTGCCTCCGTCGGCCGACACATCGGGCCCCCGACAGCGAGCAGTGACGCCTGCAACGCCAGCTAAGGTACCGAAATATAACGGGCTAACCCCGCTAGAGCCCTACCTCTCACAAGTACGCGTGATCATTGTTGCTAGCCGCGAGATATAATGGCTGGAGCCACGAAGAGGCTGCTACACAGCTAGCGCTAGCATTGGAAGGAGATGCACTGCAGGTACTCCATGACCTAGCCCCGTCAGAGCAGCATGAGCTCCAGGCCCTCACCATAGCACTCGACAGGCGATTTGGGCAGCGGCACTCCACTGAGCAGAGCAGGGAGCAGCTGACCAACCGGAGCCGTAGGCTGGGGGAGAGCCTGGGCACTTTTGCAGCGGATGTGTTGCTGTATGCTCGTCGTGGCTACCCAGAGTTCCCAGCAGCAGCCCGTGAGGAGCTTAGCCTGCATGCTTTCCTGCGAGGACTTTTTCCAGAGCGACTGCGCCAACATGTCCGCCTGGCCATGCCTCAAACTCTCCGTGAGGCGCTCCTCGAGGCTGAAAGGGCCGAGCTGGTGCTCACCTCACCACCTAACCAGCAGGTGCCCCCACAAACTACCCTCAAACCAGAGCCGCAGACTACGACAGGGAGGTGGAGGTCCTGGAGGCATGCCAGCTGCAGCCCTCGGTGCCCTGGAGGCGTCCCTGTCGACCGACCGGCCGCTGCTATCGGTGCGATGAGCCTGGCCACGTGGCACGCGACTGCCTGGCGCCCGCCCCGAAGGCCAGAGCAGAACGATGCACGGTGGCGGGCCTTGTCGGGCACCTCAAGGGACTTTACCTGAGCTGCTGTGTTGGGGACCAGCCCTGCCAAGCCCTGGTGGACACGGGGTCCACCATTTCCCTAATACGACCTGGTGTGTTTCCTGGAACATCTGGGCCGCTTGTGATGGGTTGGTCACCCACCGACACCCAGCTGATGACAGTGACGGGGGAGAGAACTGACATGCTGGGGAAGAAACCGTTGCGGATCCGAGTGAAGGATCTGGAGCTGGTGCACGACTTCTGGCTTGCTGACATCCAAGAACAGTGCATCATCGGCCTTGATCTGCTGACCCGCTGGGGGGCCTGCGTTGACACCGCGAAGCTGGCTATCACTCTTGGCACAGAGACTCTGGCCCTCCAGTGCGGCCAAAAGCAGGTAACCAGAGACTGCAGGCAGACTCGGCTGGTTCAGCACACCACCAACACCGGCTCTGCTCAACCCATCTGTCTGCGCCCACGCCAGCTGCCTCTCTCGAAACGGCCGGGAGAGCGGGCCCAGGAGGCACGGAGCGTGGCTACTGCTCGGGCCACAGCCGGCGGAGGAGGATGGCTCTCGTTGACCCCGCAGCAGCTGAAGCAGGAGCAGGAGGCTGATGCGACGTTGGTTCAGGTGGGGGCCTGGCTGGAGGCAGCACGACGCCCAGGCTGGACAGGGGTGTCAGGACAGGGGCCCGAAGTGAAGGCCTACTACTCCCAGTACAACAACCTGGAGACCCACGACGGCCTCCTGTACAGGAGATGGCGGGTCCCCGGGCAGGGCAGAGATCTCCTGCAGCTGTTGGTGCCTCGGACGCTGCGGTCACAGGTGCTCGAGCTCGTCCACGGCTTGGTGGGGGCCAGCCACTATGGAAATGCTAAAACTCTCCGCCGTCTCAGGGGACGGTTCTACTGGCCTGGCTGTCGACGGGATGTGGAACGTCATATGCACTGCTGTGACACCTGTACGGCACGGAAGGGCTCCACTCAATGCTTCACTGCCCCCCTACAGCAGCGTCGGGTGGGGGCCCCGATGGAGAGAGCGGGAGGAGACATCCTAGGCCCTTTCCCCGTCCCTGAGGCAGAGAACCGGCGCGTGTTGGTGGCCAGAGACTGCTACAGGAGGCTGAGGGAGCAGCGCCAGGCTCAGGTCAGTGCCGGAGTACGACAGAAAAGAGCCTGCGACACCAGGTGCGGAGGGGGAGCTTTCGTGCCTGGCGACAAGGTTTGGGTGTACTGCCCGGTTCGCAAGAGAGGGGTGTCCCCCAGGCTGTGCGGTCACTGGAAAGGGCCGGCGGAGGTCGTGGGGCGGCTAACAGAAGTGGTGTACCGGATCCGCATGCCAGGGCCAGGACGCGTGGCGGTGTTGCACCAGGTGAGGCTCTCACCGTACTGCCCGCCCGCTCCCGCAGCCGCCAGGGCAGGGGATGCTGGTGGCACCCCAGGTTCTCATCCAAGTGACTCTTCCCCTGCGGGTCGAGATCGGCCTGCGCGCCGAAGGAAGACACATGGACATTTGCAGGACTTTGTGTTGGGTAATGGGGTTGTCGGGGACGACTGACCCCTTAGGTGGGGGCTATGTAGCGGCCCAGGGCTGTCGGGGATGTTATAGACATTTATGTTCTGTTTTGTAGTTCTGTTTACAGTTATGTTTGTGTATGTTACCATGGTGACAGGTGACGCCCTCTCGCTGCGACGAGGTGGCCTTCCGGGGTCAGAGGGCGCCCTGTGTTGTTGTGTGTTGCCGCGCTGAACAGAGGGCTCGCGCCAGTGTTCCTCCTCAAAAAGCTAATAAACGGCTGTGCTCCCTGGCTAGCCTCGCCGAGAGCAAGACCAAAGGAAACCTCTGTCTCCTCCATTTCATGAGCTCGCCACAATATGATTTATTTATTACATTTTATGTGGAGTGAATAAATAAAAGTATATTTACGGTGGCCCCTAGAGACAAAGCACGTACAAACTTCAAAACACGTACGAACCCTGAAGCACGTACAAACTCCAAAACACGTAAAAACTCCATAGCATGTACAAACTCCAAAGCACGCACAAACTCCAAAACACGTAAAAACTCAGAAGCACATAAAAGCTCAGAAGCACGTAAAAACTCCAAAACACGTACAAAACACAACAGAAGTGCTCCAGAATGCTTGCCGCAGTGTTGAGCTTTTGTTACCTAGTGGCTACACAAGCCAGCAAGTACCAACGACCAGATTTGGTGTGTGGTAGTAACAGGTAAATGAACATTTTTTTTTAATTATTTGAATATATATGAGTGCTTGTGTATAAATACACAAACAATACACATATGCTTTCAATTGTGTAATTTAAGTGATCTAGGTAGCTCTGTTTTGGAAGTTCAGTTAACGCTAGCAATGTGTTTTGGAGTTTGTAGGTGCTTTGTCTCTAGTGGCCACTGCATATATTTATATATAAACAAATATAAATAAAACCACTTTTTTTTTTACATTAGTAATTCCTTTTGTGCATAATTTTATATTGTTGTTAATAATAAATTAATTAAAGCAACAAAACAACCTCAAGAGCCGGTTGGGAGCCGAAAGAGGCGGCTCTTTTTAGTGAGCCGAGCCGAAAGAGCCGGTTCTCTAAAAAGAGCCGGAAATCCCATCACTAATATATAAATGTACCTTTCCACTGGTTAAATACATATCACGTGGAGGCAGGTACCTCACTCCACAAGCATACTCCCAACCTATTATAAGATTGTATATTATTAAATATATTGTTTTGTGTGTGTGTGTGTGTGGGGGGGGGGGGGGGGGGCGGAGGTTGTTTTTTGTTTTTATTAATTAAGACAGACAAAACCCAACAATCATATGACCCCCTATGAGCAAGCACTTTGGCGACAGGGAAGGAAAAACTCCCTTTTAACAGGAAGAAACCTCCGGCAGAACCAGGCTCAGGGAGGGGCGGCCATCTGCTGCAACCGGTTGGGGTGAGAGAAGGAAAACAGGATAAAGACATGCTGTGGAAGAGAGACAGAGATTAATAACAGATATGATTCAATGCAGAGAGGTCTATTAACACATAGTGAGTGAAGCGAGATCGATCAACTGCAGACCAGACAACAAACGACGGAGGCTCCTGAAAAATGCAATCAAACGATGAGTTTATTAACACAGGAGAACAACCATCAGCATATGGCCTGTTTTTCTCTGACAAAAATACACTGGGTTCTGGTTTTATAGCATAGAGGATCACGCCCCCACGTACACGTCAAATACAGGTCAAAAATACATTGTTTACAGACAAGGGTACATCATGTACATCTTAATAACTATAAACAGACATATAACTTCTCTTTTCTATATCACTTGCCTTTTAAGGTAATAAACTTCAAGCTTCAGGGTCTCTGAGAGCTAATAATGGACCCTCGTCATCAATCACTAAGTAGACTAAATTGCAGCAAGTCTCAAAAAGAAGCAGAAGACACTTGGGCCAAGGTAATGCCATCCAGAGTAAGAATCTGGTTAGATACCATATTTCTAAGATTTTCAGGGCCGAGTAAAATAACCTCAGTTTTATCTGAATTAAGAAGCAGAAAGTTAGCGGCCATCCAGGTCTTCATGTCTTTAAGACATTCCTGCAGTTTAACTAATTGGTGTGTGTTGGTGTGTGTGCTTCATGGATAGACCTGGGTGTCATCTGCATAGCAGTGAAAATGTATACTGTGTCTTCTAATGATACTGCCCAGGGGAAGCATGTGTGGCAGGATGAATATTATGTTTCGGTTCATCCCACTTTCAGTCAGGCGCATTAGGGGGCGCTAGTATAAATAGGAGCGGCCATCTGAGCACCCATGAATTGTGTACCTGTTATCTCCTTTCGGTCACCTGACTTCCCCCGGTGTTGCAGGTAGGAATTGTGTACATGTCGTTGTTGCCTCAGCCCCAATTGGCAATACTTGTGTTGATTGCGGTGTTCGTGTTACAGAGATCACCCACTTACGCTACGATTCAGCACAGGTAGGAGGGGGTGAGTAACTCAAATGTGCTGTTAGCATGTTAGCTGAGCGATGCTACTGTGAACTGAGGAGCTATTGTCTTGATGTGAGCTTCTACTCAGGGTTTTTTCTTCCAGTTCAGAGCAGAAATGTTTTTTGTAAAGAAACTGGCTGTTGTTTTTTTTCCACACAATTTTAATTATAAGCTATAGATATATTTCTACTAATGAAATTAGTTTGCTAACAGCAACAGGGATGAGTCAGTGAGTCAGTTGGGCTTGTGAATCATGATTCACGAGTCAGTAAAGTGATTCTCGAGTATTGAACGATTCGTTCATGATTCGCGCATCACTAATTCCCACCTTGTGCTGCCACAAACTTGGCGTTTGTCGACAAGATATACTCTTTAAAAACAAAGACGTGTGTTCCTTTGTTTTTATTATTATCTGGTGTAACATAAACTGTTTTTTGTTTTGTTTTGTACAGGATAAAGGCAAAGCAGAAGCTAATTCGGTGTGGGATTCCACAGCTGTGTTACAGAGATGGAGGAAGAGTTAAAGGAACTCAGGGACTTGATTGCGCAGCTAAAAGCAGACAATGAGAGGCTGCGTCAGGAGAGGGCTGTTGGGTCAGGTACTAGTGCTACACCTTCTACTTCTACTGCATCATCTGTTGACTAAAACTGCTTGTGTCTCTGTAGCAGAGAGACTAGTTTTTGTGCCCCTTGACAGAAAATGCCCTATGTTTAGAGGAAAATCAGGTATAGGGTTGAATGAATGGTTGGAGGAAATAGAAGCTTGTGCTAGGGCACGTCATTTGTCTGTGGCTGATAAAGCATTTTTCCTATTTGACCACCTGGAAGGGGAAGCACGTGAGGAGCTCAAATATCGCTCTAGTGCAGAAAGGTCTGATCCAGCTAAGATAATCACTATATTGCAAGAACTTTATGATTGCTCAGACTCCTATGTAGCATTGCAGGGAGCTTTCTTCTCTAGAAAGCAGCAAGAAGCTGAGACACTGCATAAGTTTTCCCTTGCTCTGTTGGGTCTTATGGAAAAAGTTAAATTGAGTCCCCCTAATGGCATGCCCAATGCTGACGTTTTATTAAGAGATCAATTTGTTGAACAGGTCTTAGACAATACATTGCGGCGTGAGTTAAAGCAACTAGTAAGGAGGCAGCCAACTCTGACATTGCTGGAGATTAGGGGGAGCTATTAGGTGGGAACGTGAGGGGTTGCCTAGTGGCGTTAGGCACAGAACCAATTCTGTCCCTTCTGTCTATGGCTTGCAGTATGGGGTCCATAGCGGTCCTTCGGGAATAGCCCAGCCCATCCGTCTGTCTGAGATGAGTAAGATGAAGGAATTGTTAAAGCGCCAGCAGGAGCAATTTATTCAGCTCAGTCAGAGCATTGCTCGATTTCAGGGCCCACATCGAACGATTCATTCAGGACGGAGCGATTCCATTATATGCAGACGTTATAGCGGCAACCTTCGGTCCTTCTTTGCCGCTTCTGCAGGATGTAAAGTTTCTGACTCGTGCTCTTGTTAGATCGCTTGGATGCCTTCCGGTAGCAAAAACGAGGCGAAGAAAAAAGGGGCAAAAACATTTATTCTCCATACAAACCGAAAGGTACAAAACAAATGCCTGTGGTGGGAGCTCCGTTTACATTCCCTTTATGTTACAACAAAAAATAACATTAAAACGGCGACGGTCAGAAAACTGTTGCTCCACGTCCTGCTTGCTTACCTAACCTTTTACCCACACCCCCTTTACGACACCTATCAACACTTTACAACAACAACAGACTAACAAAGCAGGATTAATTTATGGAGCACAGCATATTACATTATAACATAAAATGATCAAGATTATAATACAAACTTAAAGATCATGACAAATACTTAAATATGGCATGATGTAACTAAGTAAAATATTGGCCTGGACTATCTAAGCTCCAACATCCTGGCCCCTAATTGTTCTTGTGGGCCACAAAACAATTACTCTTATACATACATTTATATATTGTTCAGAACAACAAATCAAACTTTCCAGATAACGAAAAGACAAATATACACAGCACTTGAACTGCCCATATGGCACATTAATGTCCTTATTCCAACAGAAACTTCGTTTTGCCTTGTTACAGCAGGAACTCTTCTTAAGCTGGAACATATCTTCACGGATGCGTGTATGTGTGTACGTTGGGGAGATTAGGGAATGGAGTCAGAGGTTCAAGCACATGACTCACCGTAGGAGACCAGCCTTTACCGCTGTCTCTTGAGTAATATGTAGAAGGGGCGCTACATATCACACTCTAGCAGTACACAAAGCTTCGCCACAGGTCGTAGGAGAATGTTTTTGCTGGTTTTCACCTTGGCTTGACGAACCCGACCTTTGGCATCCTCAAACGTCTGAATCACTCGACCCATTAGTCATGAATTTCTTGGAGCGGAATCATCCACGATGAGGACAATATCACCTTGACTGATATTTTTTTGTGGAAGTGCCCACTTTTGTCTCTTTTGCAAGTCCGGCAGATACTCCTTAATCCACCGTCTCCAAAACAAATCTGCCAAGTACTGGACTTGACGCCATCTACGCCTCGAGTACATGTCGCTCCTGCTGAATACTCCGGGAGGTAGCGGAGTTTTGGCTTTCATCAAAAGCAAATGGTTTGGCGTCAAGGCCTCCAGGTCATTCGGATCGGTAGAGACTCTTGAGATAGGGCGGCTATTGATAATCGCCTCTACCTCACACAGCAGTGTGTGCAGACCCTCCTCATCAAGGATCTGCTGCTCCACAACGGAGCTGAGCACTTTGCGTATTGACCGTATCTGCCGCTCCCAAACTCCTCCAAAATGCGAGGCAGCTGGGGGGTTGAATATCCATGTGATGCCTTTAACCAACAAGGCTTCTTGAATCTTTGCATTATCCAAAGCACGCACTGCTTCCCGCAGCTCCCTCTCTGCACTTACGAAGTTTGTTCCATTGTCAGAACGCATCAACTGAACCTGTCCCCTCCTAGCAATGAACCTCCGCAATGCATGAATACAAGAGTCCGTGTCCAACGAATTAGCCAGCTCAATATGCACAGCCCTCACTGTCAAGCAGGTAAAAACTACGCCATACCTTTTGATCATGGACCTACCCCTTTTGACTTCGAAGGGACCAAAATAGTCCACACCGACACTCGTGAACGGTGGCTCATCGGGCGTGAGCCTTTCAGTAGTAAGATCTGCCATGATCTGACTTGCCGCTTTCCCATGATGCCGTCTGCAGGCGACGCACCAGGACAAAATCTTCCGGACAGCAGCATGGGATCTTAGTATCCAGTACTTCTGTCGTACCTTTGATAGGACATGATTCCTGCCACAATGTCCAAGATCCTCATGTGTAGATCTGAGAATGAGAGTGGCTATATGCTGATCCTTAGCCAAGATTGCAGGGTGTTTTAACTCCTCTTGCATGCTAGATCTGCCACCCACTCTCAGAATGCCATCCTGTACAACTGGCGACAACTGACAAAGAGGGCTATCCTTTGACACTGTCTTTCCTTGTTGCAGCTTGGCAATCTCTTCGCCAAACCGCTGCCCTTGACTGAAGCGCACGATCTCCACTTCTGCCTCAGCCATGTCACTCACAGAAAGTGGCAAGATGGGAAGGTTAGCTTTGAAGTGTGTCATTTGCTTCTCCTGCTCCAACCTTCGACTTCCTACCTCCAACTTTCCATCATAGAGATTCGCTTTTAAATCCTTCCTCTTTTGAGCGAGAAGCTTCAGCACACCTTTTAATCTCAGGACCCATGCAACGGCTCTTTTAACCCGACGCCAGCTTGAGTAATGATGAATGAGCTGAGAGGTGGCATCTGCAGCTTCTTCAACCATAAGAGCATATGCTGATGCTTCTTTGACTTCTGGGTCATTACAGATTGGCTGGCATACACGGTCTGGCATTTCTGGCCACTCCATTTCTGGTTTCATAATGAAATCTGGACCCGTGAGCCATGTCTTTGCCTTGAGAAAGGCACCAACACTGAGCCTTCTGGAAGCAAAGTCTGCAGGATTGGCCGAGGTGTTCACATATCTCCACTGAGAGACAGCTGATCTATCCTTAATGGCAGCAACTCGATTGGCAACAAACGTACGAAACCTTGCTGTTTCATTCTTGAGGTACTTAATCACCGACGTGCTGTCCGTCCAAAAAACAGACTCCTCCAACTCCAACTCCAATTCGGCTCTTACCATCCTGTCCATCTTTGCTGCCACCACTGCAGCAGTAAGCTTGAGTCGTGGTATGGTAACTGGCTTCAATGGTGTAATCCTGGCTTTACCAATAATGAAAGCACTATGTGGCTGGTTCAGATTGTTTTTTGAAACCAGGTACGTGGCTATGCCATACCCCTTTTCACTTGCGTCGGCAAAGTGATGAAGTCGAGCTGAAGTGATCTTGCCAAGGTTGACTGGTCTCACACATCTGTCTACCTCAAACCTAGCTAAGTGGTGCAAACTGCCGACCCATTGTTGCCACTGCAGAGACAGAGCTTCTGGCATGATATCATCCCATGCATGTTTTGTTCTGCTTAGCTCTTGCAGGATGTGCTTCACTGGCAAGATCAGAGGGGATAAAATCCCAAGTGGGTCATATATAGTGCTTACCATTGAAAGCAGTCCTCTCCTTGTGAGTGGTTTGCTCTCAACCAGAACTCTGAATTTCAGCGTGTCAGACTCCACGCACCACTGAACCCCTAAAGCTCTTTCAATAGGGAGGCAGTCCTTTTCGAGATCGAGCTCCTTGACTTCTTTGGCCCTGTCCTCCTCAGGTATAGACGCAAGCACCACTCTGCTGTTGGAAATCCACTTAGTGAGCTTGAAACCTCCTGCAGCGCACAAAGCCCTAAGGTCCCGAATCAGTGAGATCGCCTGCTCTTCAGTGCCAACAGATTTCAGGCAATCATCCACATAAAAGTTCCTTAGAACAGTGTTCGCTGCAATATGGTTGAACCTCACCTGATTGTCCTCAGCGCACCTTTGCAGCGCGTAGCATGCACAGCTTGGTGAAGAAGTTGCACCGAACAAGTGAACTACCATTCTGTATTCCTTGAGGCCTTTACCAAGATCTCCCTATGGCCACCACAAGAATCTCAACAAATCGGCATCTTCAGCGGGAACCCTGACTTGATGAAACATGCCTTCAATATCAGACATGAAGGCAACTGGCTCCTGCCTGAACCTCATCAAAACACCTATGAGGGAATTGGTTAAGTCTGGCCCCTGCAACAGCTGTGAGTTCAGTGACATGCCTTGATACGTGGATGCACAGTCAAATACCACTCTCAACTTGTGCTTGGTTGGGTGGTAGACCCCATGATGTGGGAGATACCATATTCTGCTACCACTTTTAGAAGTTTCTGCCACGGGAACTTCTTCGGCATAGCCCCTTTCCAGTGTCTCTGTCATGAACTTTGTGTACTCTTGATGAAACTCACTGTCTCTTAATAGCCTCCGTTTCAGGCCTTCTGCTCTTTGTACCGCCACAACACGGTTGTTTGGAAATGCAGCCCCCTTGCTCTTTAAAGGAAGGCCAATGGTGTAGTGACCGTGAACCTGCTTCACTGACAGTGACACAGACTCCATAAATTGTCTGTCTCTGGCTGACATTTCCATTTTCTCTGACAACTCATGCTCAGGGAAGTCATATTTCATTTGCTGCTGCGAGAGCTCCTCTAGCTTTGTCACCGATATCCTGTTCACCATCACCGGTGGCCACTCAACAGCTCCTTGAGCAATACCCTCTTCTCTTAGCAGAGGTCCATTAATCGTCCAGCCTAGTGTAGTTTTTACAGCATATGGGCCGTTGCCCTCACTGTTGATAACCTTCCAGGGCTCAAGCGCCTTTGGTACATTCGTCCCTATTAACATACCAATTTTTCCATCAATCTGCTTGAGCTGAACCTCCTTCAAATAAGGCCATCTGTCCACATCGCTTTGTTGTGGAATGTTCTCCTTTGTTACTGGAATCTCTGCCTGTGTGAAAACCTGGGGAATCTTCAAAAAGTTGTCCTCATCCAAACCACTGACCTCGAGACCCTTAACGACATGAGTACTGATTGTCGCTTCCTTTCCCATGGTGCGGAGCAGAATGTTGGACCTTTTTCCTGTGACGTGTAAATCCCTTATCAACTCGTTTGTACAAAAGGTTCCAGTGCTTCCTGGGTCTAAGAACGCGTATGATTCAACTGTTGTGTTGCTCCTTGAACATCTGACCTTCACAGGCACAATTGAAAGCGCACAGACTGCCTCGCCAGCCCCTGTACAACCGCATGTTTCACTGCCTGCTGCTGGAGAAAAACTTGCTGCTGGTTCTCTGATACTTTTACCATCACTATCAGGAGAAGAGTACTGCTCCTTATGCAGAATGGTGGGATGTTTCTGAGAACAAGTCTCACACGTGTGTCTTTGCTGGCAGCCTTTGCTCAGATGCCCCTGTGACAGGCAACCAAAACACAAGCTCTTTGATTTGAGGAAATCAAGCCTTTCTCTGTGAGGCTTTTGCTTGAGGAGTCTGCAGGTACTGAGGTTATGTCCTCCCTTATGACAGAAAAGACAATGTCTTCCACCTGTAGAGCCTACATTTTCCCTTTCCCTCTTTGTCTGCTCCGCACTGTTTGACACAGGTGCCGTATTAGTAGCAAAGATGCTTTCCCTCTCCTTGAATTTCAGAGCATTCTCTTTGCATACCTTTGCTTTGCCCTTGTCTCTTGACAAAGTGGTGTCCTGAATGTTACCAAACAATGGGTGAGAAGCGATCTTTGCCTGCTTCTCCACAAAACTGACCAGATCAGCGAATCTAGCTCTCATTGCTGTACGTTCTTGAATGTCACAGGCGAAACCCCTCCACCTTTCCCTTAATTTAAAAGGAAGCTTGGAGATGACTGTTCTCATATTAGTAGGGCTATCCATCTCCTCAATGTACTCCATGCTGTCTACTGTGTTACAGCAACTAGTGAGGAACATAGCAAACTCCGTCAGTTCATCACCATCCTCTGGCTTGATTACAGGCCATTTTAGAGCTCTTTCAATGTAGGCTGAGGCAATAGTATATTCATCCCCAAAATGCTTGCGCAGAAGCCTCTTGGCTTCAGCGTAGCCCCTGTCAGGATGCATGTGCGAACAGCTACGAACAAGAACCTTGGGTCTCCCTTGGGTGAACTGCTCCAGGAAGCGCAACCTATCTCTATTGCTGTCTGTCCTTTCCTCAATCCCATGCTCGAATGCTTTCATAAAAAACCCAAACTCCAGTGGATCCCCACTGAATACTGGAACATCCAAAGGAGGGAGAGTGGATGCTTTCTGTTGTTTTACTAGGAGCTCTGTAATCTCGTTTTGTCGCTTCATGACATTCAACAAGTCTTTAACATCAACCATCCTGCCGTGACTAGTAATAGACTGGCTATTATCCTTCTTATTCAATGGATGAGGAAGCCTGCTACTCCTTTCTGAGCCCTGCATTACCTCTGACTCACATTCTCGACCAACATCTCCATGTTCCAGCTGAACCAAACCAAAACTGGCCCCAATATTTTGGCGCGGTGCTCTTTGGCGGCCAGCCATTTCGTTGACCAAGTCAGCAGAAGTGTTATGGGCTGGCTCCTTCACAGTCAGCACCTCAAGCTTGCACTAGCTGCAGCAATAGCTGTTTGCAACACCCATTCCTCCCTTTTTGCCTTAAGAACAGCTTCTTGTCTATCAATCTCCATCTTTTGCTTTAATGCCTCAGCACGCGCTACCAGAGCAGCTCTCTCTGCCTCAATCTTTAGCCTGGCAGAATATGTGGACGAAGACACAGCAGAAGAGGTTCGACTGCTTCGATGTGCTTTACTGCGTCTGGACGATATCGCTGAAGCACTGTCTGCAGGCTCAACTTCAGCATCAACCATTCTTGCTTCATCTGCTTGCATTTCCACTCTTTTTAACCATCTCTCGACTTTCTCCGCAAAACTTCTCAAATGGCTAGCCTTTGACTCATACCACTGTGTCTGATCATGAAGAAGTTCTGACTCAGTCAAGTGATTTTTAACTGCATCGTTGTTTTCACAAAACTCAATATACATTTTTGAGAAGTCAGTGGCTAATTTAACAGACACTTCCTCAAAATTGCCGTCATCTTCCATAAGCTCCTCAATCTCTTTTATCTTTCTAGTAAGATAACCCAACTTGGTTTTCCTTGTCACTTTGAGATGCTGAAGCTTTTCCTCTTGTGCTTTAAAGGTTGGCTTGGAAACTCTCTTTTCCTGCTGCTCCATATTAATTGCGCTGCCACAAACCTTTCAACGCAATTAATCCTTTACACAGGCCATGTACGACTTAACCATACAGGAATTTTCACGAACCGTAAAGCAGGCACAGCCTCTTACTTTTCAGATGCGGGGTTTTCTTACTGCCGAAAGGATCCGGGAAACACGGGAAGACTGAAGCGGCATCCTCTTTCACGTCCTCCAAGGTAAAGCACTTTTTCCCGTTTTCCCTTGCCGCGCTGCGGGGCGATTAACTCCGTGCGCTGGTGACGTGTACGTAATCCTCTCACTTTCGGAGCAGTTTTCTGACTAATATAGCGGCAACCTTCGGTCCTTCTTTGCCGCTTCTGCAGGACGTAAAGTTTCTGACTCGTGCTCTTGTTAGATCGCTTGGATGCCTTCCGGTAGCAAAAACGAGGCGAAGAAAAAAGGGGCAAAAACATTTATTCTCCATACAAACCGAAAGGTACAAAACAAATGCCTGTGGTGGGAGCTCCGTTTACATTCCCTTTATGTTACAACAAAAAATAACATTAAAACGGCGACGGTCAGAAAACTGTTGCTCCACGTCCTGCTTGCTTACCTAACCTTTTACCCACACCCCCTTTACGACACCTATCAACACTTTACAACAACAACAGACTACCAAAGCAGGATTAATTTATGGAGCACAGCATATTACATTATAACATAAAATGATCAAGATTATAATACAAACTTAAAGATCATGACAAATACTTAAATATGGCATGATGTAACTAAGTAAAATATTGGCCTGGACTATCTAAGCTCCAACAGACGTTGTCAGCAACCTGGACATTTTGCTCGAGAGTGTGATGGGGAACGTGTTCCTCGGTCCCGACCTACTTGGTCAGGCCCGCCGCATCTGAATAAAAGAAACAAAGAAAATTCGTATAATGTAAACAGAATTGGTCCTAGCACTGAACCCTGTGGAACACCATAATTAACCTTAGTGTGTGAAGAGGACTCTCCATTTACATGCACAAATTGGAGTATATTAGATAGATATGATACAAACCACTGCAGTGCAGTACCTGTAATACCTACAGCATGTTCTAATCGTGCTAATAGAATATTATGGTCAACAGTATCGAACGCTGCACTAAGGTCTAGCAGGACAAGCACAGAGATGAGTCCACTGTCAGAGGCCATAAGAAGATCATTTGTAACCTTCACTAAAGCTGTTTCTGTGCTGTGATGAGCTCTGAAACCTGACTGAAACTCTTCAAATAAGCCATTCCTCTGCAGATGATCTGTTAGCTGTTTGACAACTACTCTTTCAAGGATGTTTGATATGAAAGGAAGGTTGGAGATTGGCCTATAATTAGCTAAGACAGCTGGGTCTAGGGATGGCTTTTTAAGTAAAGGTTTAACTACAGCCAGTGTGAAGGCCTGTGGTACATAGCCGATTATTAGAGATAGGTTGATCGTATTTAGGATTGAAGCATTAATTATTGGCAGGACTTCTTTGAGCAGTTTTGTAGGAATGGGGTCTAAAAGACATGTTGATGGTTTGGAGGAATTAATTATTGAAGTTAACTCAGAAAGATCAATTGGAGAAAAAGAGTCTAAATGAATATCGATGGTACTGAGAGTAGCTGTAGATAATATTACATCTGTGGGATGATTATTGGTAATTTTTTTTCTCTAATGATAAAAATTTTATTTGTGAAGAAGTTCATGAAGTCATTACCAGTTCACGTTAAAGGGATTGTTGGCTCAGTAGAGCTCTGACTTTTTGTCAGCCTGGCTACAGTGCTGAAGAGAAACCTGGGGTTGTTCTTATTTTCTTCAATCAGTGATGAATAGTAAGCCTGGCTTTGCGGAGGGCTTTCTTATAAAGCAGCAAACTATTTCTCCAGGCTAAATGATGATCCTCTAAATTTGTGACACGCCATTTCCTCTCCAGCTTACGAGTAATCTGCTTTAGGCTACGTGTTTGAGAATTATACCACGGAGTCAGGTACTTTTGAGGCCTTAGTTTTCACCGGAGCTACAGTATCCAGAGTCATACGTAGTGAGGAGGTAAAATTATTAACAAGATAATCGACCTCTGTTGGAGTAGCGTTCAGATAGCTGCTCTGCTCTATGTTGGTACAGGGCATTGAAGATGATAACAGTGGGTGGATTATATTCTTAAACTTAGTTACAGCACTTTCAGAAAGACATCTACTGTGATAAAGTCTACTCTCCACTGCTGTGTAATCAATTATTGTAAATGTAAATGTTATCAGGAAATGATCAGACAGGAGAGGGTTTTCAGGAAACACTGTTACATGTTCAGTTTCTATGCCATATGTTAAAATGAGATCTAGAGTGTGATTAAAGTGGTGGGTGGGTTCTTTTACATTTTGAGAGAAGCCAATTGAGTCTAATAACAGATTAAATGCCATGTTGAGGCTGTCATTTTTAGCATTTACATGGATGTTAAAATCACCCACAATAATTATTTTATGTGAGCTGAGCACTAAATCGGATAAAAAGTCTGAGAAATCAGAGAGAAACTCTGTGTAAGGCCCAGGTGGACGATAGATGATAACAAGTAAGACTGGTTTCTGAGTTTTACAGCTGAGTGGACAAGGTTAAGCATCAGGCTTTCAAATGAATTAAAAGTCTGTCTTGGTCTTTCGTTGATTAATAGGCTGGTGTGAAAAATTGCTGCCACACCGCCCCCTCGGCCTGTGCTTTGAGATTTCTGGTAGTTAGAATGACTTGGGGGTGTTGGTTTATTTAAACTAACATAATCATCCTGCTGCAACCAGGTTTCTGTAAGGCAGAATAAATCGATTTGTTGATCGCTTATTAGTGTACTGTTTTACTCTTTGGTTCAGATGTGGATACTGTATTGTTCTTTCTTTGTGATTTTTTTTTTTTTTTTATGTTTAAGTTGTTTATTGCTGGTTTTTAGTTTGTTGTTTTGTCTGTTTGGGACCTGACACAGTCTCAATGGAAATGGGGTTTTGGGGGGGCAACAGGAGGAGAGAAGCTGCAGAGAGGCGTGTAAGACTGCAGCTCTGCTTCCTGGTCCCAACTCTGGATAGTCATATTTTGGGGGGTTTAATAAATTTGTCCATATTTCTAGAAATGAGAGCTGCTCCATCCAAAGTGGGATGGATGCCGTCTCTCCTAACAAGACCAGGTTTCCTCCAGAAGGTTTGACAATTATCTATGAAGCACACATCGTTTTTTGGACACCACTCAGACAGACAGCAATTTAAGGAGAACATGCGGCTAAACATGTCAGTCCTGGACTCCTGTACAGTGGGACTTGAGCAGCAAGGCAGACCTTCACATAAATTACAACACCACCACCTTTTCTGGGATGGTCTGAGCAGTAAATGTAAAATCTGTCATTTGCCACGTTTTTATCCAGTATAGATTTGGATAGCCAAGTCTCAGAAACAACAGTTATATCAGCACCAGTTTAAGGGGCCCAGATTTGAATCATATCTATCTTAAGAAGCATACTGTGAGCATTTATTTATTTATCCTGGCCATTGTGGGGGTGACAGTTACCGAAGAGCATAGCATCAGATCTGCCCCGCTAGCTGCTGTCAGCTGTTGCTCACGATCGCTGCTTGGATGTTTATTCTCACCTCCTCTGTACCACTTTTTATCTTCTTGTAAAATCTCTTATCTCTGTGTTCAAGATTGTAATCAACTGTCTTTTGTGCTTTCTTGTCAGTCCTGCTTCCTTTGTCATAATTACTTTCATCTGTGATTTGTTACTGTATGTTTCCACTCTCCCTGATTATCTCGTGAATGTTTTTAAAGCCTCAGTTTGTATCATTTCCTTGTCTTGTAATACTGTGTTCTCTGTCTGCTTGTTTTGCCTCAGCTTATTCCAACTTAATGGCTAGGATTCTGGTCTTTTTCTTTTCCGCCCATGGGTTATACACTTTTTCCCTTCTTTTAGGACAGTTTAAAAAAACAAATCTGCCTCTTTGCATTCTTGTATTTGGGTCCCAACCAAATCTACACTTCATATCTTGTGATACACAGGAGAGACTATGTGCATATGTGGCAAATAAGTAAATAACTTGGTTCAGGCAGAGCATACACAGAACAAACTGGGATATATTAAAAAAAAAACATGTAAATCATGTAATGTAGCTGGAATGAAAGAAAAGAAAGGAACTTCAACAAAACTCAAACAGCTGGTTTGATTTTATTTCAATTTATAAATAGGCATCATAGGTGACATTTAGGTAATATACTTCAGTATATAAAAGCAGAAGAACAGAATGTCTGTCTTTTTTTAACATAATCAGCCTACCTCATATTAATATATAACGACCTTGTGATGCAACCCACTTAATTTCTGTGCAAAGGGAGAGAAATATAGCAAGCCAAAGAGTAACTTAGAGCCACATTATACACACACACACACACACACACACACACACACTTTAGGGAACTGTAAGTTCAATTGTCACTTAAATTTAAATTCTAATATGAAATAGTTCAAAGGCTTTTTTTGTTTGTTTGTTTTTAAACAACTGGCCATGGCATAAACTTAAAGCTGCATAGGAAGGATGTCTCTATCACTGATGTTATGTGAACTAAGATGTCCTCGCATATATTAATTATTTTGCCAGGAGGAAAATGACAAAGTACAAAAAAAGGAATTACAGTGGGAAGCATTTACAAATACACATTTGAATACTTTCCATGAAAATCCTCAGGACACAGCAAGAAACCTAAACTAATTTGCTCGATCTAACCACAAAGATTCTGGAGTAAGTTGGATGAAGCTGTAGAGAATGTGCCCAGAGAGGAGAGGCAGGTAAATTATTTGCCAAATCAAACATGACGATCATGAAGAATTAGATTTGAATACTGGATCGGTCAGGGCTGAGGTCAACAACAACAACTGTCTACGGTGCTGTTGGCCAACAGGATGCTGATAGAAACTAGTGTTGGCTGAAGACAAAGGAAAAAGGCAATATCAGATATTAGGTATGTTAAAGATGTTAGGGATTCTAGAAGGCAGCGATAGATAGGGAAAAGGTGAAGAAAGGAAGTTGAGACAGGCTCTGGGTCATAGGAAAAAGTTTGTGCAAAAATTTGTTTGTTTCTTATTTGCACAGTGTTTGATGTTATTGTCAATGCAAAATACACCCTTCCTTATGCAAAGGATTTGTGTCTCTCCTCTGGACCAAACACAGGATGTTTTGCTTGTTAGGAATATGTGTAAGCCACATATTGACAAAAATCTTTGATGAAAGTTTAAAAATAGAGATGAGACAGAATTGGATATGTTCCTGTATAGGTGGTTTAAAAATCTTAGAGTAAAAAGAGCAGTATCTTCATTAAAAACAAAAACAGTTCACCGTTTAACCTTCCCATCTTACACTGTAAACAGCCCATACTTTTAGGGCTGTGAACCATATTAACCATGCTTGACCACGCCTTTTCACATTGTAAATATACATTAGATTGATGTTGTATTCTTACATTATTTATAAAAATGAGATTAGGCAGGACTGTTCTACCTTCTTTACTTGTAAGAAAAAATGAACACCAGCTTGGAAAGAACGACACCCTGACTTCTTTAGGTTTCTTGATGTTTTACATAAAAACTCCAGACGCCTTTCTTTCCAAAATCCATAGACAAAAAGAATTATAGTGAGTTTTATGTGGGACTGAACACAAAGGAATAAGAAAATAACTTTTGGCTGGGCACTGGCTGGACAAAGAAATCAAACTGTAAAGGATGTGGAACAGGTTCAGCTGATCAAGAGCAGAAATCTAAATGTACTAACAAGTGATGGGAGTGTTCTGAGCAGACAGAAGAAATACTTAGAGGAGCTGATGAATGTAAAATATGAATGAGAGACAGGATACTGTGTATATTGGGTATAAACCATTATAAGTGTTTAATTCCTCCCACCAATGCTGTCTGATAATAGTTCATATTCTCACCAACACACAATCCCAAATTTTCCTAGATGAAGTTAAATTGTTTTAATAGACTGCATCATATGATACGATGATACAAACACGATAAACACACCTTTTTTTAGTCTTTTGCATACTTCATGCTAACATGCTGACATTTATTGTAACTATCACTTTCATAAAATATAACTAGCACATTACACATAGCTGGCGAATAAACAGTTTGAGTGTGCTAATGTGTGTGTCTGTGATTACAGCAAATCAACACTCTTTTATTAATCAGAATCATATCAAAGTAGATGTATCAGGTCACCTTATGCAGAAGATTTCATGATATCTCACTCTGATTCTGGGTTGTAAAATTCACCTGTCCAGTTGTTAAACTGAATTGTTTGCAGCACATTCATAAGATCCCTACGAACTTCTTCCTCAGCTCTCTGCCTGTTTTCAGCTGAGTGTTCTTGCACATGTTTCATTTTTAACTTCTTCCTCATATGTAAGCAAGTTGCTCAGGCTCTCAGCTTCAGCACAGTTACCATAAGGCCAGTCTTTGGTGTCTTCTGTGTTCAAGCCAAACAAATTGTGACATGATCTGCAAGGAGGTAATTGTCCTCCATTCTTGATGTTAAACGTCTCACATCTGATATTCCCAGGAACCTCAATGGTTCCATCAAAGTAAGTTTTCCTGACCATTACTGGATAATAGGTCATCACTGCACCGGATACATATTCATGCCATTTGCTAAGACAGGAGGCACCAATCACAATTTTCCCTGGGTTAGAGCCTTTGGTGGACATGGAGACTCCGTAGTACCTGGCTGAACTCTTATTGTTCTGAGACAGGGGTCTGCAACCTTTAACATCCAAAGAGCCACTTGGACCCGGTTTCCACGCAAAAGAAAACACTGGGAGCCGCAAATACTTTTTGAAATCTAAAATGAAGATAACACTGTATATATTGTTTGGTTTTTTTTACCTTTATGCTTTGTGTGAACAACTAAAGTAAGTAAGTAAAGTTTATTTATTAAGCACTTTTCACAGACAGGCAGTCACAAAGCGCTGTACACAAATATTAAAATAAACAATACAATCAATAGACATTATACACAATGTAAAAGATCAAATGTAAATAATGTAAAGAATATAAAATACGTAGACCAACAAAAGGCTTGTTTGAACAGAAAAGTTTTTAACTGCTTTTTAAAAGAATCCACAGAGCAACTAAGGTGTGTTGCTTATGAAATCCACGAAGTGCTACAGAGAAAATTAAATTTTATTTATGTAATTAACACATTTTGAACTCTTAAAGAAATATAACAAAAGGAAAGACACCCAGCTGAACTAAAATGATCCATGTAGCAAACAACAACTGTTGTGAGCCGCCACCTTTATATCGCCTTTGGGCTTTTGGAGCCTTGAACTTACTTTTAAAAAGTAACTGGAAAAAAAGCACTATGCTGCTGAAAGATGGAAAATAGATATTTGCAAAATTCTGCCTAAATATGTATTTTACCTGGTTAATGTGTGTGGCGGGGCATGGTCTGCAGCGCCGCAGCACGGGAGGCGGACGCACCTGAGCGGCACCCGCGATAACGCCTCGCCACCTTAAAGTCTGTGCTCTCTCTGCTGTTGTGTTGTCGGGCTGTGAGGTGAAAAGCTACAGCCGGCTGTATGCGTACAGCAACCGTTTGTGAAAAGTGGTCAATAAAGAGATGCTGAAAAGCATGTTCATGGAAACATCTCGGGTCTGTCGTGATATGTTTACAATAAGACTTATGGTCCAAATCGGGGCTTTTATCTTTACGCAGGACTGTAAGCTGTCATCTGTGAGGCGTGAGCGGTGTTTGTTTTTAAACATAGTTCACGGTGGAGAACAGCTGCCGACATAATGTGGATCCGAAGATCCACAATTGACCTACCTGGGGTTGAATGTCTCGATAAATGCACGGCGTTTCCGCGAGTATACCGGCTTCCGCGAGTGTGACTCTTATTTTGAGCGATGAAAAAATAATAAGATAATTTTATTTTTATATTTCAAAATCACAATAATCTTCCAATGTAGAACTACAAGTTAAAAAAAGAACTAAACACAAATAAAATACACTTCAGCTAAATAGTTCTAATTTATTTTCCCAAACCACCCGGAGCCGACCCCTGGTATAGGGGAAGTCCACGCACACTGTGTGGTACCACCTTCCGCAGAAGGTGCAGTCAATCTGTAAGAAAAATTAGATTGTCACAGTCATGCATCTAAAGTCAGGCTGTTGAGTGAAGCAACTAAACATGTTTAAATGTGCAGATACTGCAGATTTCTGTGCAAAAGTCTATGGATCACTCGATGTTTCCATTCGTCCCTTAGTTGCTTCAGTGTCTTTAAAGTGCAGAGGCACACAGGTTACCTCAACTATAATTTTTCTGTTGGTGCATCACACTGACATGTCACCCAGTGATATTGAAGTAACCCATTCAGAGTGCTTCAGGCTCTGGTATTGATTTGGTTATTTTACACACTCATCGGTTTCTGCACCTGAACTTCTCTCACCACAGGCATGGCATAGGTGGGAAAGGTCTTTGAAAACATATGCCAGAATGAGGATATACATATAAATGCTGACTATGCTGACAGAATGTGTTGTGAGAACACTGATCAAATATTAATGTATTGTCATATATTTGTGAAATAGGTATTTTCTTTTTGCTGTGAAATGATATACACAAAAGGAGTGGGGATTTGTAAAAATTCAAGTGTATGATAAGGTGACAAAAAATACACAATTGCATGTCATGTAGTTGAAGGGGGTTTTTTGGGGGGGTTTTTTTGAAAGAACGGAAAACACTGAAAGTTCCAGATGTATTGTGCATGAAACGAATTCAAATGTGGCAATAGAGCCAGGTGCAGATGTGTGTCAAAAGTTAATCTGGCTGTAGGCTAGGCTATTTGCTGTTTTGTCAGTAGCGGCTCCTGAAAAGCAAGTCTACAACACTCCCAAAACTTTCCCCTCTTCCTAAACAACCAAATCTCACGTGTTGACGTTTTTTTTTTTTAAATTGGTCGACTTGGTACATTTTTCCACCGATAGGAAAGAGGTGGCTTTATTTCCCCTTTCTTTACTGTTTCCGAGCTGTCTTAGAAAATGCTTAAAAAAACAAACAAAAAAAAAAACAAAAACGTGATGACAGTATGTAGAAAAAGTGCATGGCTTTTATATAGATACATATGTATATATATATATATATATATATATATATAATATACATATATATACATATACATATATATATATATATACATATACATATATATATATATATATACATATATATATATATATACATATATATATACATATATATATATATACATATACATATACATATATATATACATATACATATACATATATATATATATACATATACATATATATATATATATATATACATATATATATATGTGTGTGTGTGTGTGTGTGTGTATTTTATCATAACTCTGGATTTACTGGCCTGTAATTAAAATTTAAAAACCGGTGTATACTTTGAAGTCCGAACTTTCAACACGGGCTGAAAGACTCAGCGTGGCTGCAGCTTGTTGTTATGTGAGCTTAAATCAGTCATGTGATTTGGAGGTGCAGCGTGTCCGTGGACCCCAGAGGGTTAATAACACTCACCTTTTTTTTCTTTGCCGATGCCCGTAATGCCGCCCTCACCACGATGCCGCCCTGGGCAACCGCCCATATCATATCAAAAACCACTACTGCACAAGCCCTCTATCGCCATCTGCTGACACTTTAAAAACTCCATCACTCCTACACTGTATGCAGCTGTGTGTGCTGCTGTTCTTTCGTGGAAAGGGGAATTTTTGGCTGTTTTACAGTTATTAGATTATTCAATTTTGAATATATAACATTTTCATCTCTTAATAATTAAAGTTAAAGACTTGTTTTAACATCACTTCAACATGCTTCCCATTACAAATAAAGATAAAAAGATTATTTTAGTCTTGTTGTTTGTTTGTTTTTGTTTCTATGTTTTTACATTTAACATATTAATTGCTTGGAAAATAAACTCATCCTGAAGATCAAGAATTCCCATCATGGAGAAACAAAACAAAAACAAAAAAAGTCAACAGCAGAGGTCGAACGATTTAATGATTTGGTCTCCAAAGTCCCATTCAGGGTTTATTCTTAGCTGCATGCAAGAGTGGAAGAACAAATTTTTCCCCCAGTGGCCCTAATCCTCTTCTGTAGGACCGCCCTTCTTCATTCCACGAACCTTATTTACACCCAGCAAAAACTGCAGTTAGACTCATATCGCCACGTAGTCCTTTGCTCCGTGTAAATCAGGTAGTCCTCTGGATTTGTCCTCGGTTTTTTGTGTGTATAGTTTTACTTTCCTTTGTCTTCGCGTCTTGCTTTGACTTTTCGCACACAGCAAGTAAAGCGTTTTATGTGTGTATCACTTTTGAATAATGTCTTCTTGTGAATAAAGTAGCTTGTACTCTCATATAAGCGAGCAGAAAGTCGCTGTTGACAAGTTTCTGAAACGGGCTGCAACGTGTCCGGTGTCTTAGCTTCAGTGGGTGGGGCAGCTCCGCAGCTGTATGCGCTCTCCTAAAAAAGTCACTTTTTCTCGATGCTTTAATCTAAAGTCTCTTGTTGTGTTTCCTGTATGTAATGCTGTAGCAGTTTAAACGGTTGTTTGCATGTTACAGGAAAACATGATCAGCCATGTCCGTCGTCAGCAGCTCAAACAATGCATTTGCCTTGGAGCTGTTCTGCACTCTGAGCCAGACAAACCCTGCTGGGAACATCTTTGTCTCTCCACTGAGCATCATCTCAGCCCTGGCCATGGTCTACCTGGGAGCTAAAGGAGACACTGCAGCTCAGATGGCTCAGGTCAGCTCACTGTTACTTGTTACCTGCACCACCATCAGTTGATCAGCCAGCATGATGCCTGTGCAACTTCAAGCCCTCGTTGCGTTTTAAAAGCAGTTACGGAAGCGTTGAGCTGCCACCCAGGCAAAAGAAAAATCGAGCCATATCACATTATAACGTCAAAACTTCATTGTTCTAACAATATACCATCATGTAAGTACAATATACTTTTCACGTTTGAACAACATAATATCACATTATTATAATATGCATAACTATCACGTTATAACAAAATCTCCCCATGCCTCAATCAAAGCATAAAATAGAACTTAACTAATTCTCTCGAACACTGACCTGCACTGTCATCTACTTCACTGTTTTAAGGCAAACATGCAGGGCTGGACTGGGACAAAAAATCAGCCCAGGCATTTTGACTAGAGACCGGCCCACCAGGTATTATAGGAAAAACCATAAAGCCTTTGAATGAAAACAAACGCTGTTGTCACAGTGATGTACACTGTCTTGTTGGTATATATGTATCAATCTAATAAACTTAAACCTACACCATCCTCCCTATTCTGGTATTCTAAACAGTACCCGAAAGTAGACTGCTTGGTCGAGTTAACCTCCTGAACTATCTACAACACGTGGTGAAAACCTGAAATTAAGACAGAGAAGACTAGAGGTGAGACATGATCATTACTGATTACTGATGACAGATTTAGATATATTTTCATAAACCATTAATTTGCCACATCAATAAACAGCATGGCAGGGCAAAATATTTTTTCTAACATGGCAACCTTTAAAAAGTGAAAGGAGACAGAAAGAGGTGAGAAAGAATAAAACTTCATTGACTTTTTGATGGCATTTTACACACAGTACTGGTACAGAATCTAGAAAATGTGGGAAAATAGTGGCATCATATACAGTACTTAGCTACTTCTGAAGAAATTATGATGGGACCCTAAAAAAAAATTACTATGTACAACAATGGATTTCTATACATTTTACAGCAGATGAAAACGTTTGTTGTAAGATTCAGATAATTATTTGTTAAAAGCGAGACGTTTAAATGAGAATAAGAAAGAAAAGTATTTCTTTGTGCCCCCCTTTCCCTGTTAATGCCCTACCTGGGCCCCTGGCAAAACTTTGCTAGACCCGCCCCTGCACAGTTACCAGCTGTCAGCTACATAAAAAAAGGATCCTGGTGTTATTTGTCTCTCAGAAACAGTTCATAACTTCCCTTCAACTCATTCATGTCACCTAAAAGGTAAACCTGTTTCTCCATCACCTGTTCAGCTCTGATGATTCAGTAAGGACATCTCCTGGTTTCATCTTCATGTTTCCCACTCACCACATATCCAAACCGATATCATGACCAGCAGCTTTCACAGCTGTGGCTCCAGCAAACATCAGCTGATACTAGAAAGTAATATTAAATAAATTCTAACAACAGCTGATCAAGCTTAAACGTGCTGCTGTTGTTTAACGTGACATGGTTTCCTCTTTCTGGCGCAAAGTGGGCGATAAACAAACAAGAGAGAAAAGCCGATCAGCTGATCATTGATCAGTTTCATGATTGAAGTAGAAACAGGAGATGGAGGGGGAGAGAATGAGAGGAGAAGAGGCAGCTGTGCAGGGTAACGACAGAATAACTCCAGCTTTGTGTCGTTTTCCATTCTAGCTGAAGTCCGGGACAAACTGTGTTCCTTTTCACCTCAATACGAAACGCGCAATATTTTCTCTGAATACGAGACCATTCCGTTTTTTACGGGATGGTTGGAAACTCTAATAACTAACCTTATAAATAAGATAAAACAAGTTCAGCATCAATAAAATCATAGTACCCGCCCAGCAGTATATAAACTCCGTCATGCTAGCTAGCACGCAGTACCAGTTATTGTAACTGACTGTAAAAAGTCAGCATAACGAAAATAAACTCCACCTAAACTTGGTTTATATCTGACCCAGATAGACTGCAGGTCATAACTTCTTACCTGAAGTTCAGTTCACCGCCTCGGGTCTCTGCTCCTCCTGCCTTTCCGTCATCCACCTGCCAGCGTGTTGCATCTGCTGGCCTCCACCACTTGCTAGTTACTGAATCTGTGGAAGCTCCGCAATAGCCACCACCAAACAATTGAGTTATTTTTTACACATCTCCCTTCATCTGGCCAATACACCACCTTTCAGTGTTTATACCGTTACGGGAAAAAAACGAAAAAAAAAAACCCATCGGCCCATAAAAACGAAAAATCACCATCGGCCCACCGGGCAAATGCCCGGTATGCCTGATGGCCAGTCCAGCTATGCAAACATGTATCATGTTCGAAAAATGAAACATATGTTATAACGTGAAAAATCTTTTGTTCAAACAATATAATTATCACGTTCGTAAAAAAATAATATTTATATTGTAATGACGTGATATTATGTTGTTCAAACGTGAAAAGTATATTGTTAGAACAATAAAGTTTTCACATTATAATGTGATATAGCTCTATTTTTCTTTTGCATGGGTGGCAGCTCTACACTTCTGTAAGCAGTCGATCTGAACTGTTTCCACAAAATGTCTTGTCAGATGTGGCTGTCTGTGTTTTTCCATATAAAAAGGAATCATATCTTTTCTTTTGTTTTTATCTTTTTAAAGACAAAATCTGAACTTTTTTTCTAGAAGAGTGCTGTTTACAGACAAACTGCACAAAATTCAACTTTTGGACTTTCGTTAAATGTGTTTGAAAAGCTCAATTTTCTATGTGGCCAAAACACTGAACCCCTTCAATGCCACACAGGCCCTCTCATTCAGCTCAGGTGAAGGCGTCCATGCAGACTTCCAGAAACTGAACGCTGACATCAACTCACCATCTGCATCCTACATCCTGAAACTAGCCAACCGTCTTTATGGAGAAAACACTGCCCACTTCCTCCCAGTGAGTGTCCACATCAATTACTCGCTTCATAAAGTTCTTCATTACAAAGACTGGATTAATAAACAGACGTCTGCTCTCTGCAGGACTTCCTTGAAGCCACACAGAAGTACTACCAGGCAGACCTGAAGGCTGTGGACTTCGTTGCAGCTCCAGAGGCGTGCAGAGCAGAGATCAACAGCTGGGTCAAGCAGCAAACAGAAAGTGAGAATTTGCATCTTCCACAGCCTGAACAGCAGGGAATCATTTTAGCATCCTCTGTGGATTATAATGGAATATTGTTGTGTTTCTGTATTTCCTGTCAGATAAGATAAAAGACCTTCTGAAGCCAGGAACAGTCAACAAAGATACCAGACTGGCTCTGGTCAATGCTATCTACTTCAAGGGCAACTGGAGGAACAGATTTGATGAGGCAAACACCGAAGAGATGCCCTTTAAAGTCAAACAGGTAGAAATTTAACTGAAGGTTACAAAATCAGGACAAAAAGTCTGAATACAGGAAACAGTTTAAAAGGTTTAAGATAATCACCATCAGAAGCTTTATAGTAACATGATCTGGTCACCTGGATTTCGTGTGTGTCAGAATGAGACCGTACCAGTCCAGATGATGTACCAGAGGAATAAGCTTCCCTACAACTACATTCCTGACCATGATTTGCAGATCCTGGAGCTGCCCTATGTGGGTGAGGAGCTCAGCATGTTCATTCTGCTGCCTAAGGAGTCCTCAGACGGCTCAGACTCTCTGCTGAAGGTACACAGCCTAGAAACAAGTTCCTGTAACAAAAACTCTTCTGCTTCACTTTAGTTTACTTAATTAAATTTGATCATTTAAGAATTAAACAGACAGCTCCTTACTTCATGTATAAAATGAATTTAAATATGAGCAAAGGAAATATGACAAAATATATTAACTGTGTTCCAGCTGGAGAAGGAGCTAACACAGGAGAGGCTGAATGAATGGACCGACAGGAAAAACATGAGCACCTATTCAGAAGTTGTCGTTCACCTGCCAAAGTTCAAACTGGAGGAAAACTACGAGCTGAATGATCCTCTGGCTAAACTGGGTATGAAGGACGTGTTCTGTGCAGGAAGGGCTGATCTGTCTGGCATGAACGGTGAAAGGGGGCTCTTCCTGTCTACGGTGGCCCACAAGGCCTTTGTGGAGGTGAACGAGGAGGGCACAGAGGCCGCTGCAGTGACATATATCGTCGTCACCGGTTGTGCTTATATACCGGACACACATTTCAGAGCAGATCACCCCTTCCTCTTCTTCATCAGACACAATGAGACCAAGTCCATCCTGTTCTTTGGCAGATTCTCATCTCCTCAGTAGACAGAAGCAGCAGAGGAAGATGATATTGCAATTCACATTTTTTTAAAAAATCTCAAAAAGATAGTAAATTGAGTTTTGTGTTGTGATGTTTTGCTAATTACGAACTCTATTTTTCCATTAAGAAATATATACTTTTTTATAAAATAGATGGTACTTGTATAAAAGTCCTAGCAGCTTAGGAGAACATAGATACTGTGTCCTCCAGACTGAATAGGAAACTCCAACTTATTATCAAGAGTCTGCATCTCTGATGGTATGATGGTGCATTAGTGTCTATGGAACTGGCAGCTTGCTCTGGAAAGGCCTCAGCAATGCTGAAAGGTACAGACATGGACAAAATTGTTTAGTACACTGTAACAAACAAGGCCTTCCCTGAAAAACATGTTGCTCTAACACTTGTATATACAGACGTGGACAAAATTGTTGGTACCCTTCGGTCAATGAAAGAAAAACTCACAATGGTCACAGAGATAACTTTAATCTGACAAAAGTAATAATAAATAAAAATTCTATGAATGTTAACCAATGAAAGTCAGACATTGCTTTTCAACCATGCTTCAACTGAATTATTTAAAAAATAAATGCATGAAACAGGCCTGGACAAAAATGATGGTACCCCTAGAAAAGATTTAAAATAATGTGACCACAGGAACGCGATTTGTCCCGTTCCTCTTCAGCTAGAAAGTTGCTAATTCAATCATGAAACTGATCAATGATCAGCTGATCAGCTTTTCTCTCTGCGCCAGAAAGAGGAAACCAGCGGAGGTCGCGCTAAACAACAGCACCATGTTTAAGGTGGATCAGCTGTTGTTAGAATTTATTTAATATTACTTTCTAGTATCAGCTGATGTTTGCTGGAGCCACCACTGTAAAAGCTGCTGGTCATGATGTCGGTTTGGTTATCTGGTGAGAATAAAACATGAAGATGAAACCAGGAGATGTCCTTACTGAATCATCAGAGCTGAACAGGTGATGGAGAAACAGGTTTACCTTTTAGGTGACATGAATGAGTTGAAGGGAAGTTATGAACTGTTTCTGAGAGACAAATAACACCAGGATCCTTTTTCTATGTAGCTGACAGCTGGTAACTGTGCAGGGGCGGGTCTAGCAAAGTTTTGCCAGGGGGCAGGTAGGGCATTAACAGGGAAAGGGAGGCACAGAGAAATACTTTCTTATTCTCATTTAAACGTCTAGCTTTTAATAAATAATTATCTGAATCTTACAACCAAAGTTTTCATCTGATGTAAAATGTATAGAAATCCATTATTGTATTCAGTAAATATTAAGTCTAGTCAGGGGCGATTCTAGGATCAGAGCTTTGGGGGTGCTGAGCAGATAAACCTGTCTCTGTCAGTCCCTGCATCCTTAAATGTTGTCTCGAGTTCTCTCTGACTGTCACTTTGGTGCATTTAAACCCCTGTTCCTCCCTGTCCTCATCGTCTGTTGTCTTCGTCTCCGTTATCAGTCATCATAATTTTACCATCTCTGTGCAAGTCTGCAAATTTCTTTATTAAATCATAAGATTCTTAAATTCATCACGTCTGTCTGTGCCTGGGTCCTCGTCACAAAACATGACATCACTGTTTTGTACATTTTAACACAATTTAATCTCCACATTTGTGAAAGAAAAGCAAAACACTTTTTTGAAAAGTCTGTAACAAAACCATCAAATCTGATCGAGGTTATTTAAATGCTGCCAAAGAAGAATGGATTGGAATAGAAAAAATACATATCCTAACCTTAATTACTGGGGGAGAATAATGAATGATGCTCATAGTGAGTAAAAAGTAAACTGAGTGCATTTTTTGGACAGAGATTCACTTTTAATGTGTATGTATAATATAATGCAGATACATAAAAAAACACTCCCAAAACAGAATAAATTATTACAAATAAATTATTACAAAATATTAATAAAAACTATAAAAATGGAGGCAACTTTGCCTGTGGTAGAATGTTTACAATGTATGAAAAAATCTTTACTGAAGATACTAATTTTACTAATTTAATAATAATAATTTTGTGTTGTAAGATTTATGACTTTCATGCTTTCATAGTGGTACTTAGGAGAGCTTGACATTTTTATTAGGTGCTACACACTGTAAAAAGTTTGAGAAAGACTGATAAGTGTATGTGTGCTTTTGGAAAACATTTAAAGCTGCAGTACAGAATCTTTGAAACTAGCTTAAAACATTTTAAACATCTAACAAAAGATATAAACATTGAAACACTGATCCAACATTATTCTTGATTGACGGATCATTTGATTTTACACTTTTACCTGAATGTGGCTCCTTTTTTTGAAAAAAACTTCCCTATATCCATTATGAACCTGGCTGTCTCTCTGTACACAAGCAAGCACACACACACACACACACACACACACACACACAACAGAAGTTATAAGGTTAATGGGCATTCAGTCAGTTAGCTAGTTAGTATCCATTTCAAACAGGACAGTGGTAACAACAGTAGGCTACGGACAATTTTAACTTTTAGCTTTTAAACAGGCTTTCAATGGGAGCAACAGGACGGTCAAATGTCGCTGATTTTACTACAGAGCAGGACGGATTGTAGGGTAGCAAACATAGTCGGAAAACACGCTTTCAACACTGCAGGTTACCTGGTGTAATGTTTGTCAGCTAAAAAGAAACATGGCCTGACTCCTGCCTAACTATATAAAGAGTAACTGAAGGTTAAATGCAGCTAACATGTCCTGTTTTAAGCCAGGCGCTTACACCTCCGCTCCGCTGCGTCTCAGCCACCATCGCTCTGGCAGCAAGAGTGCTAGGGCCAGAGTAGGGGAGAGGCGAGCTGGAACAAACCATTTTGGGGGGGGGGGGTTATCTATACTTTTGTTGTTAAAATGTTACGTCTCAAACAAGTACATTACTGTATGCTTTTTATAGTTTTAGTAGTGTGTCACACAAACAGCAAATATTGTCAAAAAAGTAAGAAATCTTTGGGGGTGCTTTGATTCATTTTGGGGGTGCTTCAGCACCCCCAAAAATGGGCTAAAATCGCCCCTGAGTCTAGTATATACCCTAGTAAGTTATAGTATTCTTTCCTTTGGGAAGGTACCATCTGTCCAGTCTGCAGTTCTGTTGAAGAAAGATGTTAAATCTATTTAATTACTTGAGAAAAATAATCGACTTCTGTCATTTGTTTTATACGTGCATTAAATTAAAATCGGTTTTGTCAATTAAGTAGCTTGAGGTAGAGGGTACGGGAGTGGTTCCCTATTTTTCTTCTTTTCTTTTTTTGCTGGGAGTTGGCAACCCTATTAGTTAGGTATATGTAATTATAAATTAGGTTGTTTTATGTTTGATAAAGGTATCAGTTTAAAAGGTATACATTGCCCCGTTCTTCAGTTATCGTATAAGAACATTTACAGAAAACTTGACCTCTGACTTTTACCTTGAGGTTGAGAAAAATCATAATTACTTCTTTCTTGAGTTATCACATTCACAAGATTTACAGAAACCTAAAAAGTGCTTCAGTAAATATATTGTTATTCTGCAGGAGCATCACAAGCATTTAAGTTTTTGAGAAAAACATGTCAGATTTTGAATATGAGTATGAGCAAACAGAAAGGAGATGATAGTGGACATGAACAAGAAGAAGAGGCCTCGCCAGCCGCTGTTTATCCAGGAGAGTGAAGTGGAGAGGGTGAGCAGCTTTTGGCACCTGGGCGTTCACATCAGTGAGGACCTCACTTGGACACTGAACACCACACAGCTGGTCAAGAAGGCTCAGCAGCAGCTGTATTTCCTGAGGAGGCTGAGGAAATTTGGTATGTCGGCCAAGATCCTCAGCAGCTTCTACAGCTGCACTGTGGAGAGCCCATTGACCAGCCGCATCACTGCATGGTACGGCAGAACTACTGCTATGGATCGCAAACGCCTGCAGAGAGTGATAACAACTGCGCAGAAGATCATCAGGACTCCGCTGCCCTCTCTGCAGAGCATCTACCATCGCAGAGTCCAGAGGAGAGCTGCCTCCACCCACAAAGACCCCACACACCCTCAACATGGACTGTTCACACTTCTGCCCTCGAGACGAAGGTTTAGAAGTGTGAAAGCCAGAACCTCCCAACTCAACAACTCCTTCAGCCCCACTGCTATCAGACTCCTGAACAGCTGACGTAACTCAACTGCAATTTGCACATCAGGACACACTAAGTTCATTTTGCACATTAAGCTCCTTTATACATCCATCTACATTGGCACCTGCATACCTCACTTGTCTACACTTGTTTCTGTACTTTTTTTTATCTGTCATTATTTTTATTCTTATTTTTATCTTTATTTATCTTCATATTTTGTCTTATTTTTATCCTTATTTTTATCTTGTTCCTTTAACCCTTACCTAACTTGGCATTTGCGTATGGACAGGAAAGGAAGAATTTCATTGCACAGAGAAATGCTATTTCTTCTGTATACATGACAATAAACACTCTGAATCTTTGAATCTTTGAACAACTCGCTCGAGGAAATGACACACAGTCAGGATTTCTTTGATTCTTTATTTAACACGAACCATTGCCAGCTTGGGAAAAAACACAGTGTGATCCTGAGATTTAATGACGAAACAGCAGCTTCAGATAAGACTTTCTGGTTGCTGAGATCAGCACCGTGTTAAGGACGAACACTTTGACCAGACTTTGTGCCTGTACGTTTTTATTCACAAAGTTGTTGAAAGGGTGCAAAATCCATCAGAGTATGGATGACATGTAACAGTAAAAGACACTGAATTTAAACAAATGTGATTAAACAGAAGATTTCCAACAAAGACATAACACAGCCACAAAAATAAAAGGGTTAAAGTATTTTTAAAAATTCAAAATGATGTTTAAAAACAGCTATTTGTATCAAGTTATGTCACATTTTCTCAAATAAAATAAATATAATAAAGTAAAATAGGTATTAATTCAAATAAAAAATGTAGTATAAAATATAAGAAAATGTTTGGTTTGTAGTGCCACGTTTTTGTAGGAACACATGATGTAAAAATATCCTTGATCCAGCGTTGATGAATAATATCAATAAGTCAAAGCCTTTATGCCTTAGACTTTATGGAAGCAGTTTTTTTATCATTAATTTCTGAACTCTTGTGCTGCTTTTCCCTAACTCAGTAAGCCGTTGTAGAAATGACAAAATAAAGTAAATAGTGCACAGCATGCGGTTCCTTTGTGTTACCCACTGATCACTGGTTACAAGTTGACTTCTTAAATTAACCTGTTTTTATTATTATATCAAACGTCATGTATTGTTTTGTTTTTTCTCAACTCTCCCGCAGATTTCAGACAGGTGCTTTAAAAGCTTCACCTGAATGCCGTGACCCGGATTCGAACCGGGGTTGCTGCGGTTACAACGCAGAGTACTAACCACTATACGATCACAGCTGGTCAGGTACAGGCTGAACGTCCATGTAGTCAATCACCTCCAATCCACACGAGTCCATTTTAAACCCACTTATCAGGACCGTACGTTTTAAGTTTGACACGTTTAGGTCATATCAACATTGGAACTACAAACATGTTGTGCTTTTCACTGCCAGTTACAGTCTGCATCTTGCTTTTTTTTTCTTATTTCACCGTAAAAACTGGAATCTGCGTGTAACAGCTGACCCGTACGATGTGCAGAAGAACACCAAAATGTATTTACGGTCAGACCACGAGACATCCCTGTGTTAATGCAGATACTGTTACTGTGCCACGTGCGTAAATGTGCGCATCTTTGACACAGATTGGGGATCTATATGAAGGAAAAAAGCACAATACAGACTGCAAGTGCAACTAAAAGCCAAACGTGTTTTCGTGTTGTAGTGTACAGGTGACAGGTTGCTATGCAGCCATGATCGTATAGTGGTTAGTACTCTGCGTTGTGGCCGCAACAACCCTGGTTCGACTTCGGGTCACGGCAGAGTGGTTGTGAGTTCAAATTGGGGAGCTTCATGTTTTAAGTGATGACTAGTTGTTTTCATTTTTTAATCTTTTGTTCCCTTCTCACTCTAGCTCCTGACGCAGTACCCAGGATTTAGAGTCAGTACTGAGTACTGTTTTTTTCAGGCAAGGAATTTCTAAATTTGTTCTGGGAACTAATTCTGTACCTTTTCATGCTTTTACTAACCTCTTGTGGTAATATATGATCATGTAAATACTGTGCTGAATAACTTGTCAGTTACTGCCTTTAGGTAACACTGAATGTCTAGATATTTGTTAATTATGGAAATATTTATTAGTTCTGGTGGTACATTTTTATTTGCCGCAGACAGTGACTGAAACTAATTTACTCCTAACTCCATGGGCCCCGACGTGAACCTTGGAGTGCATACTTCATGGTTTTCATGTTCAATGTTCAGTCAAGTTTTTTTTTTCTCTCTTATTTTCTTTTCTAAATGTACCTGTATATTGTTCACATGTTGAAATAAATTATCAATCAATCAAATCAAATTTCCTACATAGACTTTGAAGCTTTAGCGTAATTTTCAGATATTAGAAGTACAGTAATTATAGTGAGCAAAAAGAGTAAAAAGACACCTGAAGAGCAGTAATATTTCTGTGATGCTTTAGATATGTTTAAAAGATCATTCATATAATTTTATTCTACAGAACACCTAAACTCTTCAGCATGGTCAGAAGTTATATTGAACCCCTTAAAGCAGGGTTAGTGAATGTTAGTCCTCGAGAGCCGGTGTCCTGCAGGTTTTCGATCTCACCCTGGGGTCACCACACCTGACTCAAATGATTAGGTCATTACCAGGCCTCTGGAGAACTTCAAGACATGTTGAGGAGCTAATTTAGCCATTTAAATCAGCTGTGTTGGATCAAGGACACATCTAAAACCTGCAGGACACCGGCTCTCGAGGCCTAGAGTTCCCTGCCCCTGCCTTAAAGAGAAGAAGCAAGAAGCACAATCCTCCAAACTGTTCACCAAACAGGAAGTGGTGATAAGTGTTCCACATGTCTTGCAGGGCTTCTGGGAGTTTCCTCCTCGCGCCCTCTTGAACATGTCCTCTCAGAGTCTGAGCATACTCTCTACCAGTGTCACAAAGACCACTTTGGATCGAGTCTTCAAAACTCTCACAGCAATGGAGAAAAGGCCGTCTTCTCCCGCTCCATCAGAGATGACACAGTCCAGACCATCCTGACAAAAATCTGAGAGAAATATCCACAAGAAACTCTCCTCAACAACATTGTAAAGTTTGCACCAGTTCTGCTCACTACAATCAGACCATCAGAGGGGCAACTGTGCCGCCCTCCTGGGAAGAGCTGACGAGAGCCCCGGACAAGGGGTCATCCAGCAGCCATGGAGCAGAAGAGAGGGCTGCAGTGAGTGCTCGCGGGCTCTGCCGGAAGTCAACTGTGCCAGAGTGGACCGAGCCCCAGGCCCAGGGCCCACAGAAGGGGCCTGCCCCGCCCCGATGACTAACAGAGAACAGGGGTGTGTGAAGACCCCATACCTCCCTCCGTCTAGTGCACTGTTGCTGCACACTGTTCTAAAGTGCATTTAAAACATGGGAGGGCATGGTGTTGTTAACAGGACATATTGGCATTATTATTTTTAAGAGAATCTTCTTACAGCTAACATATCAACAACAGTAACTGAAAAAGGTAAATAAAAAAAAAAGTTCCCAATAACAATAACAATGCTCCACATCTTTGTTTTGTAAGAGTCCACATAGACGTTTCCAGATAGCAGGATTTTAGTGTTCATGAGTATTCTTCAGGACTTAAGAATATTAATAAAAGGAGCATCTTCACGCCACAAAGCTGATTGGAACCACAAATGTCTGCCAACATCCTCAGATCTGTGTTTTATAATTAAGAGGAAGTTTGCACGATGCTTTCCAAGTGCTCAGATCCTCAGAGGCCTATTTGGGAATAGAGTTGTACTGCTCCAACATAGAAAAAAATATCAGCATAAATGGCTGCATTATAAAAATAGTTATTTAGATAAAACATAACTTTAAATTTTCATTAATGGTTGCTCATGCATATGTGAAATAGAGTCCCAAATAATTTGGTTTATTTATTTGTAATTTATTACTTCAGCCAAAGTTAAAGCTTCTGTGGACAAAAGAAATTTAATCTTTCACAATCAAGTTTTTCAAGTGAGAAAAGGAAAACCCAGCTGGGTAACTGCAGATTACCCAGCTGGGTTTTCAGTACCTGACCAGAAAAATGTTGGATGTAAATTATATCATTTAAATAGCTCCATTACTGGATTATGTTATTGTGGCATTTCTTAGGCATATGTTAAAAGCGAGAGTAAAACCATTTCTTAATAATTTTTACTTCACAAATACATTAATGTAGTAGAGAGAAATTATGCAGGTCACGGCATAAAAAAAGTAAAATCTAATTCCCTGAACTTAAAAAAAAAAAAAGGAAACTCATTGCCTTAAAAAAAACTGTTTTCTCTACTCATGTCATTATGAGTTGGCCTCAGTTTCCTGCTTTTCAAGAACGGGGGTTTAATGAATTAAAAGAGTTTGGAGAGGTTCACTCATATAATAGTGTCTTGTCAGTCACAAAGTAAACATGCTCTTCTTTTATTTTTAACTCTAAACATTTTATTAAATAGGACTTTATCCATCTACAGGCCAAGAATGGCACACAACATGAAGGGGATCAGTTAGAAATACAACTACCTTACGTTTCACACTCCTTTTATTATAAATAATAAAATTGTTACATGTTTAAATTTACCAAAAAAATGTCAAAATCAGTGTGTTAATGCTAGCTTATTTTAATAAACACCACTGTCATATAACAAAGTAGAGTGGCACTAGGGGTGGCACATGCCACCCCATGCCAACACAGTAGAGCTGCCTCTGATATCTAGGACAGGTGTGTGTCATGGTGGTCCATAGGCAGATGTCAATAAACACTATTCCCCCCACACCCCACTCCTGTCCGCCCACTTCACTAATCTGAGCCATGGTCTGAGTAACCCCTATCACACAGGTCACTCACACACGGACTCCATTCAAACCAGATGTTTTCTTTGCACTACTTCCAAATACTTTACAACTTGTTGCTTAATGTGTGCCTTTCTATTGATTTTGTATTTATGTATATTTTTTTGTTTTGTTTTGAATAAATTTCTCCTGTGTGCTATTTATTCCTGCGCCTAGTATTTATATTTGAATCCGGCAGAGGTGGTGTGGAGCACCCAACATTTGGTTGTACATGTACAATGACAATAAAGGTTTATTTTTATTCTATTCTATTCTGTTCTATTCTATTCTATCTAAGTAGGAGAATGATACGCGGGTAAGGCCAACACCGGAACAATTCCGATATTCTTCAAAGGGATGAAGCTCCTTAATCTGATGCTCTTCTGTTACGCTTTTTATAACATTTTAGTCTATGTCTGCATTTCGGAAAACGCATGAAAGTTTCTCTGTCACTTCCAGGTGACTCCATCGTCTGCATTAATAAAGAAAAAAAAAGAAAAAAAGACTGCGCATGTGCCAGAAGGAACCGGAAGCCGTATGTGCGCCAGGCGGAAGCTCTAACGTCCTTTCTGCTCCTGGACTGCCATCATGGTGAGTTCGCCATGAGAGTGTCAGCGATTTAATATCTTTTTTTTAATGTAAATATGTCATTGCTGTGGAAAAAACTGGGGCCGTGTGTAGTTTTAATGCACTAATACACACATCTATGAAGTTTTTGTACAGTACTGTGTCAGTTTTGCGTTTTAAATGAGGTATTTGTAAGATGTCGGCAGTTCCCCGCAACACAACGTGGTCTATCAGGCTGAGTGGGCCCGAGAGCTGAGAGGGGAAGCACGCTCAGTTCATAGACTTAATTCGGATAACATAAGTCTCGCTGGTTGGGCGTAGTGTGATTTTAGGTGACTTAGAAAAACTCTGTTAAACGCACAGTTGTGTTCGGTGCCTACCGTAGTTAGCAGAAACAGCGGCTAGCTGACGTTAGCTAATTGGTACAATGTATCGCCGGGTAGTCACACAGTCTCCTTAAATGTCCCATATATAAAGGTTTTCGTATGTTTTGCTTTTAACGTTATATTTATTTAACAAAGCTTGTAAAGCACCTATTTAACTAAACGAAAGTTGCCCAGCTTCCTCCTCAGCCTCTCGGCACTCTGATGAGCAGTGCTCTGCTCTCTTTTTCTGCTCCAGGTGTTCAAGCGCTTCGTTGAGATCGGCCGTGTGGCCTACGTCTCGTTCGGACCCCATGCTGGCAAGCTGGTGGCCATCGTGGATGTCATTGACCAAAACAGAGTGAGTGCTCTGGATTATAGCTGGTGGGTCAGTGTGGGCCCCTACATTTGACTTGTTGATGTGAACTGTCTTTTGTGGTTTCTAGGCTCTTGTTGATGGTCCCTGCACAGGGGTGAGGAGGCAGTCCATGCCCTTCAAGTGCATGCACCTCACAGACTATGTCATCAAAATTCCCCACAGGTGAGTGTGGACACTGGTAAGATCTGTGCTGCCAGAATCTTTGATTCTTTTTAAAGTTAAGATAGCTGTTAAAACGAACACACTTGTGAAAGTCTTCTTACTGATAGCACATGCCTAAAAAGTGGTGGCAGTAGATGCAGGTTCAGACTGTTACTGTAAAGACCAGGACAAGGGGCTTAGTGAAGAAACGTCAGGTTTAACCTGAAGTTATGACTGTGGTTGTTTCTAACAGTGTGCATCACCATGGTTATTTATGCTGGAGAATTTGAGTGGTTTTTAGAGACTGTTGAAAGTCTACAGATTCTTAGAGCGGCTTATTAAATTGTTTTTTTTGTTTTTTGTCTTATTTGTTTCAAAGACTTTAGTCCTGTGTTCAGCACTAAAAGTTGTCAGTAGTTGGTAGGCTTTATAAATCAAGTTGACTTAGCTTCGATACTACTTATACACAGAACAGCTGCTTTGACTTTATAGCTTGTATTACGTGTTTAATATCTTTTATATTTTTCTAATAATATAGTTTGGTGTTCATTTTTAAACTACGATGCTCCTGTCTGTTTGGGATTGGTCATACGCTGGTGTTTGATCAGGCCTCTGTTCAGGTGATTAGTGATCATATTTAGTAATGGATATTCCAGCTATGAACAGGGCTGTAGAGCGCCGATGGGAGCAAGAATCTGACTGTGTTTTGGTGCTGCTTTAGGTGTATATAATGTAAAACAGCAATGAATCACCCATGTTATCAGTACTTACCATTTGTGGTGGTCCACAGTGCTCGCCAGAAGTTTGTGAGGAAAGCCTGGGAGAAGGCCCAAGTCAACGAGAAGTGGTCGGAGAGCAGCTGGGCCAAGAAGATTGAGGCGAGACAGAAGGTAAGGCCATGTTTCACTTCCTAAAGTTTTTAAATTAGTGTTATGGGAGAAAGGGGCACACTTGAGCACTGAATTAAATAATCTTTAATATTATTTTCATTGTCAAATCCAAAATAGTTTTGGAGGGAAAAAAAAAGGAGGACGTGGATGTAAAAACCCATCATTAAACATCTCACGTCTGTCTGCTGGGTTGATAGATGTGATTTCATTATTTGTGATTTATTGATGGTGAAGCCATAATCTCATTAAACGTATGACCAGTGTGGTCTAAGATGCTGCTTTTTGCAATATGATTCCAGTTGTTTGTTGTACTCGTCTGTTCTGATGTTTGCAGTGGTAATGACTTCAGTTGGTGGTGGAAGCTCACCACCTTATCAATAGCTGTAGAAAATACTGAACTGGTTACCACATAGTTCACATAGACCAGTCTGCCAGCACCAGTTTCATACACAGCTTTTTTTCAGTCAAATGAAACTATACCACATACAATATACAAAGAAAAACTATCACAGTATTTTGGGTGGTACTTGCCGCTGTACAGAACTGTTTCCAAAAGGTTCACGTCTGAAGACATAAGATTACACAAATGCCTCTGAGGGTTTAAGAGCAATTGTTGTGATACCTTGTAGCTCACTTAGTGTGCACCTCAGAGGTTAAGGTCAGATCTGTCTGTCTTCTCTGTCATTAGCAAACAAAAGTAAAAAAAAAAATTGCTGTGTACACTTCATTTTTGCGTGACTGTGTAACAGATTGTTCTAGTCTAGTCGGTCACAGTAATGCAGAAGACTACAAACATGGTGACATATATAAAATGGGTTCATTACTAGGACACAAAGTATCTGCAGTGCAGATTGGAATTACTTCAAATGCTTAAAATAATCGACAGCGCGATGAATAAAATGTGGCGTGCAGAATATTCACACCTTACCCAAAGTTCATGAAGTCTCAGATCAAGGATGTTTCGGTGAGTCTGAGAAGGGTGGTGGAAAGCATCTTCCCTTACTTTCTTAGACCCCGGTGCCTGTGATGGGAAAGGTTTCGAGTCTGGTCAAAGTTGTTGTGATAGAGATTCAGTGTTTTACTTTCACCTGTTTGGCCCTCTGCCACAGCTGAATGGATTTTAGCCACTCTTTATCCCTCTACATTCTTTTATGACTGAATCTATTCAGAACTTGATGTCAGTCGCACAAAAAAGCAAACCACCCCCGGGCGCTCTCTGACCCTTGCCTCTTGGATTTCTTTGCAGAAGGCCAAGATGTCTGACTTCGACCGCTACAAGGTGATGAAGGCCAAGAGAATGGTAAGTGTGGCAAAAACACAAAATCACTCAAATATGTGAGCCAAGTAAGCAAGCAGAGTGGCTTCAGATTATTCCTGAGGTTCAAACACGGGAACCCTCAGCTCTCAGATATTTCCTGCCTGTCAAACATGCTCTGTGAGGCTGCACTGTCACTATATACACACATGGTTAGAGCTTCTGAGGTTAGTAGATAGTGATTTAGTTAGTGATTGTGCCATTAAGCAGTGTGCAGGTCAGTTGTGTTTATCCTCCAGCAGTCACTGAATATTTTTTAATGCAATCTGTTATTTATTCTTTTCTTTGCAGAGGAACAAGATAATCAAGCATGAGGTGAAGAAGCTGCAAAAGGAGGCCGCAAAGAAGTGAACAGTTTCTGCAAAATAAACTTCCTGTTCAATTGTTCTCCTGTTGTCTTCTCTTCTTTTATCATCAGTTTGAAATTGCTTTAGACCTTTAAACCTGAGCTGCTGGTACATAGAAATACCCAAACCCAAATTTTGATATCAGGACATTATCCCTAAAGCCTCCAAAACATTGTTCACATGAGGAACATGAACGGAAATCTGTCTGAAACCCTCCTGAACAGTACACCAAAAAGTAAAACAAAACTATCATTTTGTGACGCTTGACTTGTGAACAAGGTTATTTCTAGATAACTAAAACCAGATGTGGGGAAAAAATTGGCAAACCAAAGTAGAAGTAAGAACTAACCTTTTGAAAACTGATCTGATTCTGTGAACTCAGAAAAGTAACTGATGTTAAAACATGGAGCAAAGTAATAGAGTAAATATTCTTAAAGTATTGGGTAAAATTTGCAATCACAGCTCATTTGAAGCTTTGAGACTGGATGTCTACAACGCTGAGTTGGCTGCTTGCATAAAGTTCGTTTTTTTTTTTTTATTCTAATATCTGTGCTGACCACCTTAAATTAAATCTTTCATCTGGGCATATGGCCTCCTATACAGTAATGCTGAAAAAACTGAAATGAACAACCAAACTGTAAACTTAAGAATTCAAAATAAAAAGATTTTTTTTAAAGATCAAAGAACTATAATATCTCAGCTTGTGTCTGTAACCAGGCAGGAGTCAGTCACAACACTGATAACACGAGCCAAATGCAGAATGTGCAGGAGTATAACTGTTACAGTCAAATATATGTTGACCTGTGAGCAATGCCTACGTTTGTTTTACATGAAGCTGATGCAGAAAGATACATATAATACACAGTGGTGCATAAAAATGAAGCAGGAAATGAAGTGTTTGATACTCAAAGTTGTGTAATAACTCTTCATAACGAACCCATCACAATCCCTGTCGATGTATTATAAATATGTACGTTCCAGTGACACTGGTGTAGTCACTATAAGAGTTATAAATGTACAAAAGGTCACTTCTACCCACTGTACTTTAATCTGTATATAATGTCTTACTTATAGGCTATCTATTATACCTGGGATCAAGGTTAACCTATCCAACTACACTTAATATGACAACTGACAGTCAGCTAATCATTTAACATAAATAATTCAGTTTTTAATTACTTTGTGCGTCCTAATTTAGCCTCAACATGTCGCTAAAGCGACATATGGTTTCCTCAGCTGAACTGCAAAAACTAATTCATGCATTTCTGTCATCACGCTTAGATTATTGTAATTTCCTGTTTACTAGCTTGGATAAATCATCTCTCTCTCGCCTCCAGGCAATACAAAACGCAGCAGCCAGACTATTAACTCGTTCTACCAAGCGTGTTCACATCACTCCCATCTTATACGTTTGCTTGACTCTGTGGATTGTTTTAAAAAACAGTTAAAAACTTTTCTGTTTAAACAAGCCTTTTGTTGATCTCTTCATATTTTATATTTTTTACATTATTTACATTTGATCTTTTATATTGTGTACATTGTCTATTGATTTTATTGTTTATTTTAATATTTATGTACAGCGCTTTGTGATTGTCTATCTGTGAAAAGCGCTTAATAAATAAAGTTTACTTACTTACTAAAGTGATCGTTGGTAGTAAGAGTGTGAGTAACAGGCAAAAACAAACAAACATAAAAACCGAGCGCCAAGAACCATTTTGTCTTTTGCCCACTAGATGGCAGTCTTGGTTAATCTTGGCTGATATAGTGGAGCATATCCTCTTTGTCTCTATATTTACTTAAAAGGAAAACAAGTGATAGTTTTTCAGATGTTTAAATCTGAGCCGCTAAATTCAAAGCTGACGTGCGTCATTCTGCTCAGTAAATCATTTTTTTAATGACGCTATTAGCTGTGAGATGTTTTGTATGGTAATTATGTGGTAAAGCACAGAGCAGCTTTGCACCAGTTCTTTAAAACAGGTTCTCTACTTTTCTTTTTAAAGAGCTTTGTTATAGAGCTCCCCAGTCCTGGCTGAAATAAGCCACCATGTTGGGAGATGCTGTCATCAGCCAAACAGGTTCCTCTTCAAACCTCAGAGAGGAGCTTGTAAATATTACATAACAGCGCGCTTGAACGTCTCCCAGCTGGTTGGGTGCACAGAGCAGGGACACGGAGATAATGCCAGCATCATGAGCCCGAGGACTGAAGGAGGCCTGCGGGCTCTCAGGTCCGATTCACAGCTGCTCTGGTTTTTATAGTATAATTAAAACACAAATAACGATGATAACGAGCCTTTGTTCTGTTTTGGGGCCGAGCCGCATTAAACATCCCGGGCTATATTTCATGCTGAGAGCGTTAAATGACTAATGCCGGGCTGCAGAGCAGGAGCACAGGTCAGTTAATAAGAAATGAGATAAAGTATATTTAGTGTTGTTATCGTGGGCCCGATAAACACGCTTTTCTCTGAGCGTAGCTCTGACGTCAGAGATGAATGGTACCAATACGCAGTGATCATGGAGCCGTCATTTACCCGTAACAAGACCGGAAACGCTCTCTGATGCCTTTCAAAATATAAGCAAAGTAAAGCTCCATTTTACGTCAGGCTTCCTCTTTATTTCCATTAGAACAGCAAAAATCGGAGGCAATTTTCAACATCTGAAGGGAGACAATAAAAAAAGAAAGATTTCTGTTAATGGCATTTTTTTTCTTTAATACTTTGTGAAATTTAAAAGAAAAAAATATTTTTTGGTGTCATCCATTTTAGTATATGTCACATATCTATAATGCAAAAGGATTATGCATGTTTGCTGACTTGTCCCTGTGAATGTGCTAGTTTAGTTGCCCTGACACAGATTTCTTCCTCAAAATATTATCAAACTTTGTAAGATCTAAAAAAAAATTTACACTAAAGAAATAATAATTAACGAGAAAAGCCTGCAAACACTCGAGCCCAAAATTGTGCCAAATCCAGAAAGTTCAATTCAAATCAGATTGACTTATTTGGCGCCAAATCACAACAACAGCCACCTCAAGGTATTTTATACTGTAAGGTACAATAATAGTGAGAAACCCCCAAAATCAAACGACCCCCTTGTAGAAAGGACTTGGGAAGGGACAACGGGAATAAACAAAACTTGCGTTTAACAGGAAGAAACCTCAGGCAGAACCAGACTCAGGCAGGGTGAGAGACGGGATTAAAAAACACATTAATCTCTGAGGAGAGTCAGTGAATGAACTAATGAAACTATTAAATGTATTTTAAATACATTTTAATAGTTAGGAATCATGTATCCGAGCGATTATTATTTTCCCGCAGTTTTTTAATATATTTTTTAAATTCTGTATTATTTGTTTATCTATTTTCGCACATTTCCCACACTAGTTCCTTTACTCTTTTATTTTGAAAGCCACACGCCCTCGGTCGGCCTGCCCTCTGTGTTTACTTCACGCAGTTGAAAGCTCGAGAGGGAGAGGGAGAGAGAGAGATCCTGAGTTGACAGTGTGACACATTAACACGGGGACTCGCTGGAATGATCCGTGGCCGGTGTGCTGTCTTCGGTACCGGGATTTCCACTGAACTGCGGCCTCGTTAAAACCCTGCGGCTCACCGTCCGGAGCCCCGCGCGCTCCCGCAGGTGTAAATGTGCCAGAATGGACGCTGCTTCAGATTCCTCTGTGGTGAGTAGGACTGCTGTAGTTGCGTGCATGCATGCAATGCTGGTGGTGTTTTGAGGAGGGGGGTCTTGTGTAGTAAAGGTGTGTTAAGTCAGCTGGGGCCTCCTTTGGGTTTGAGCTGGGGGGCACTTTTCCCCTCACTGCGCATCTTTCGGGCATCATTTTAGCATGCTGCCCGTGTCCGCTCGGCTCTCATATGTGCGCTGTTTGCGCAGGCTGCTCTTCTCCGCACTGTCATGTTGTTGTGGATGCAGCCAGCAGGCATGTTGACAGTTGGCTGGTCCCATATGGGCAGTAGCACCTATGCGGGTGTAGGAAAAAAATAAATAAAAATGTGAGAGATAGAAGGCAGGGTGGTCATCTAACAGCTTTAACACAGAAAACCGCTGAGATTGATGAATCCGGTGTGAGGGGCGCCTAAAGTGCTTCCGTGGTATAGGGCAGCTAGTTTACAGGGATGGAACTTTATTATACACCTTCAATAACATACAGAGGAGACATGGAAGTGCGGGTTACAGAGCTGAAGGAGGCTCATGGTGTTATAGTGTACTTCTTATATGCATGAGGGATTGCTGGAGGTTGTGCAGGCAGTTTTCAGTGTAACAAAGCACTCTTTTGTTCCTGTTATTTCTGTATTAGTTTGTTATAAAATCACTGTCATTTACTGGCACAGCAGGAGCATAAAAACGAAAATAAATGCAGATAAAGTATAGCATCAGGGTCAGGGAGTTATCAGAGCTGCGTTGGAGGTTAAATTGCGTGCCTTTGACCCTGAAGCAGGAACTCTTTACTATCAAAGAGTTTGCATGTGAACAATGGTGCTTATATTTAGCCTATTGGTCTATACTATAATCAAATGTACCAGGAAACAGATTTTACTAACCATAGATTTGATGACCCCACACCCTCTTCCAGTTTATCTTGAGTCTTACAGGCTGAGAGTGTGGAGCAGCAATTATAACAGGTCCTTGGCCTCATAATCTGCGTATGTGTACTTTTGTGCACGCAAGCACACACACGCGCGCAAACCTTGTAATTCAATACTCCACCATCACCTTGGACCGGTTACACAACCAATCTCTTTGCATGCATGACTGGTATAGAGTTGTACAGTATGTTCACATGTCACAGAGACCAGAGGGATGGCTGGCTTTGTTGTTAAAAAAACAAACAAAATTAAAAAAAAGAGAGCAAACTTTGTTTCACCAAAAGTGCATTTTTGTACCTTGTTGTTGTTTCCATCACCAGGTGTTAGACTGGTCTCAGTCTGCTGAGATAAATATCAGGTCTAGATTTAGATGGGCTAATGTCAATGCCCAGGTTTACTTATCAGCACACAGCAACGCACATTGACCTCACCTAACTTGCCCTATCATCAGACGAGTGTGTGCGCTCTTGAGAGCACTGTGTGTTTGTGTGTCTCCTTTCTTTTCTTCAGTGTCTTGAAACATTAACACCTACATGTTGTCATTGTCAAAGAGGCAAAGAGTTCAGCTCTGTTGATATTACTTTGCGTCTCTGTGTGTGAGTGAAAGAAAAATCAGAGAGATGAAGATGTCAGCCTCCTATTATAAGAAAAATGACTCACTCTTTTCTCACAGGTACATTTCTCCCAAAAAGCACACAGAGTGTTTTAGGCTTTCGTAGTCTGATTTAAGCAACCGCAGACTGCTACGAGGTTAGAGGGGCTTTTATTTTTATTTTCTTACTGTATTTAGTTGATAGGTGTGTCCCCTGACAACACCTGTTTGGATCTGTGTTGTCTTTTAAATTCAGGTGAGTTGGACACACCTAGGCGAGGATCAGTACGCAGGAATGTTCTTGGCCTGCAAATTGTGTGTTTTGTGTCGTCGCCATGCTCCTGGTATGCAGGTTCTTGGAAGCGGAATGGCATGCCTCCCCTGCAGGCATTGTTTCGTAACCCAGGGCTGTGAAGCAACACACTGCATGACAAGAGTAACTTGTGGCGATCGGGGCAGGGGCGTCTGACGTAAGCGTGTCGGAATCTGAGATGAAATAGTTTAGTTTGTCATCTTGGGCGGGCAAAATGTGACAGATAGAGAATCAAAATGTAGCCTGTACAGTATCATTCCTGAGCTAATGTGAATCAGGAGAAAAAATTGAGTGGCTTGTTAGAGTGACGGAAAATGACGTGGAAGGTGTTTTAATATTTAATGAAGTTTGTAAATTGTAAAAAAAAATATTTGGTGGTTTCAGGTTATCATATGTGAGGACTTTAATTTGATTGCAAATTTAAAAAATAAAAAAGAAGAATTGTGGATATAAACAGTATAACAGATGGACACAGCTACCCTGAGGTAACCCATTAAAGTCCTGTTTTAAAGTCTGAAAATAAGCATTTTTACTGTAGCCGTGTTGGGTTTTTTAATTTAGGGATTGGAAGATCTGACCGGGAAACCCAGCTCTCACTAGCTGAGACCTTAGCCAGTGAACATATGCGTATAATCCTCCGTTGTGACCCTCACAGTAACCATGATTTACAAAATGGACTTACTGTAGTCCAGTCTCTCATTGGGGTTGCTCAATAAAAACCAAAATGAGATCCTTTGAATGATCATTTGAATTTAAATGAGACCCTAAACTAATCAGGAAAGTGTTTACAGAAGTCAGGGCTCAGGGAGTTTTCATGTGAGAACAGAAGTCTTTTTGCAACCACTGGGTTTTCCCCCTGGTGGTTATTAAATAGGATGCCACTTTAAGGCACTTCCTTATTGGCTTTATTGGCTCCATTTCTTAAGATATGTAAAAGGAAAAACTGAGACAGTAGGTCTAGTGTTAGTCTGTTGGCCTCGGCCGTTACACTAAATAAATGTATGTGAAATACAAATGTGAGATCAAAATTCAATCTCCAAATATCCTCTCTGAATATAAACTTGTTAGTATATTTTCTAATGTTTTGTGTTGGGTTGTCCTTGTTTTATTGCTACTTTCTGTTTTCATTTTTCATCTTTTTTATTTCATAGCAAATAAAGAGACTTTTTCAAATCATTGATATTATAATTGTAGTTAATTTTGCTGTTCAATTATACCTTAAATATGTCAGTCTGGCAGACACCATGTAGATCGCATAGTCTACTTTATGATAGAGTATAGAGCTTTGGATAGGATGGGCTGTCGAACACTCATGGTCTCTGCTTGCTGTTCCCTGATGTTACTCTTAGTTCAGAGTTATAATTTATCCAACACTAGTTTATGAACAAATACCTGCAAAACTAATGATATTGGTTTTAGTTATGCTTTGGTTGTTTTTTTTTGCACAATGAGACGTTGACCATGACAAACCATGACTCTTCAAGTTTTCTCCAAGCCCTGTTAAAGATAACCTCACATAACAACTGGACTTTAGACTCTTGGCTTACTCTCTGCAATTAGAGCTATTATTATTATGTCACTGTGGACTTGGTTTGATTAATGCCAAAAAATGAGCAGCAATGGTGAGCAAATATTAGTTCATCAGACAGGTTCGTGATCCATTGTTTAGCAGAGTAAGTGACTATTATCATGAGTGGTTGTGTTTTGGTTCCTTGTATCTCTTACTGTTTTTACCGTTCTCATCGTCAGATCATAACGAAGTGGGACTGAACTGAGTGGAGCACTCAAAACTCTAAATATTTGCCACAACCAGTTGAGGATCTTGCTATCAAAACCTACCTCAGATCAACAGTTAGCCCAGAATTAGCTCAAACACCACCACCAACCACCACCAACCTCACGTACGTTCAGCCTAATCAGGAGGAGATGGAGGACTGACAGCTGAAGACCGGCAGGTGACAGAAGGCAGCTCCGACCTCCCCATCCGCCAACAGCCATGGCGGGGCTGAAGCGCCATCATGATGGGAAGATTGCAGGGCTGTACGACCTGGACAAGACGCTGGGTCGTGGACACTTTGCTGTGGTCAAACTGGCCCGCCATGTATTCACTGGAGAAAAGGTATGCTCGTCCAAGTCTGTACATGCAAGTTCAACGATTTCTTCACTTTGAAAAAACAAGTTTCAAAATACTTTTAAAGACGTCACCCTTGTTCTTAGAAGCAGGCATACCACAGAAGGGTGACTGGGAACAAAGACTGATAAGACTAAACATTTCTAGTAGTTTGCTTGATGGACATCAGAACAACTATACTATCTCTACTAAGCATCAAGATAACACAGTCTGGCTGTTTCTGTGCAGATGCATCAACAGCTGCTGACGTTACCAGCGCTGCTATGATTCTTATCAGTTCTAACTTCTGTCTTTCAGGTTGCAGTGAAGGTGATCGATAAGACCAAGCTGGACCCGGTCGCACGGGGTCACCTTTTTCAGGAGGTGCGATGCATGAAGATGGTGCAGCACCCCAACGTGGTACGCCTCTACGAGGTCATCGACACGGCCACCAAGCTCTACCTCATCTTGGAGCTGGGTGACGGAGGAGACATGTATGACTGCATCATGAAACATGAAGGAGGCCTCAGCGAGGAGGTTAGTGGGGCTAATGAACATGCAGAGGTGTCTTTCGCTTAGTCTAGCAAACCTTGAGTTACTTCTTTATTTCTGTATTTGACCTTGGGTTTTGCCTCCAGATAAAACACTAGAAAGAACCTTAACGCATTAATTTAGTTTGTCTGGATATGGGAAGGGAATCATTTTTTTAAAAGAGCAGAATTTGGTTGCATTGGTTTGGTTTATTTCTAGCTAGTATGAAGTTGTGAGGAAATATAGTGAAGAATAGTTCAAAGGTAGCCAGAAGCATTATGTATGCAGATGCTTGGAAGTTAATAAATTCTAGAGATAAGTAAGCAACAGTGATGCTGAAAGCAATAACACTGTAACTAAAGGAGGGCAAAAGGAGTCTTTATTCCATATTTAGCGGCGAGTTGAACAAAATTCCTTTGCAGATGCAAATTTTGTTCATCACAACATTGCATACAGACAACATATGTTCAATGTGACATGTGAAAGAAAGATGATGATTATGAAAATCAAATTTGTAATAAATCTTTTATAAAAAGATATAGTTGTTAATAATCACTGTATGTTTGACACTGGCTGTTCAAAGTTTCATTCACATTTTCTTACCTGTTTAAGAGGAGATGGGGTCGTGCCTAAGGGAAATAAAAATTTCTCATACAAGCACCTCTAAAACTCACTAACTGCATAATAGTTGTATTTTCTGTTTAATCAGAAAACAAAAGTGGAAAAACACTGTGTTTTCCCATGTTTCTGCGATCGTTGATTAGCTATTCAAGTCTTCTTGCTAAGCTAGCTAGCTACATGCGCTTTCTGGCCACTTCAGAAAAACAGGAACAAGTTTTTCAACTCCACACTAACATTAGTATTGTGCTGGAGTTAAATATTCAAGTACGAGTCAAATTTTCCCGCTCTAATTCTGCAGATCCTGACTGTTTATCTATTCCAAACTTTTCTCAAGCTAACTCTTGCTAACTTCTTTTTACTTTGCTGTTTGTTTTCTGCCTCTTGGAGCATTTTTTATTTTATTTTTTTACATTTGTCTCTCCTCTTCAAGGTGGCCAAGTGTTACTTTGCCCAAATCGTCCACGCCATCTCCTACTGCCACCGGCTACATGTGGTGCACAGAGACCTGAAGCCCGAAAACGTGGTGTTCTTCGAGAAGCAGGGTGTCGTGAAGCTCACCGACTTCGGGTTCAGCAACCGGTTTCAGCCTGGGAAAAAACTAAACACCTCCTGCGGTTCGCTGGCCTACTCAGCGCCTGAAATACTGCTGGGGGATGAATACGACGCTCCTGCTGTGGGTAAGTCTGAAGAAGTGACAGAGAGTAGCTGCTGGGGTACATCTGTGGTGATTTATTTTAGTTCCTACAGCTTTAGCTTTACTAAAACAGGACACCGCCTGAGTTGTTAGTGCAGTGTTGTATCAAGCAGTAGAAGTTGGTACATCCTCTCTGGCTAGCTAATCCTTTCACATTCAATCACTGTCTCAGCTGTGATCGCTCTGACCAAGCTATATGACCTTCGATGGTTTGGAAGGAACCTGTAGACCTGCTTGGCACACTGCCGGTATTATCAGGCAACTGATAGAAGGAGAGGAGCTGTTCAAAGTTCAGAGCGTGATAGCATACCTTGAACCCTGGAAATGAGATGATCCACAGGCCTGCAGTCCTGCACCTGCAGTTTATTTCTGTCTGCAGTTTGCTTTCATTTGCCTCTCTGTGAATAACAAAATCTGATATCAGATCGGGCTGAAATTGGTTTCTCAGCACTCTCTTCTTCTGTAATTGGAGCGCGCACTCACCTCACCATCAGCGTCACCACCACCACTCCCCCCCATCGTCTCTCCCGTCAATAGTGCTCCCAGTTCTTGCTGCTGAGGCGCCGTTAAGATATTGAATTATATTGTAACGGAAAAGAAATCAAACATAATTGTGTAGATTGAGGAAAAAGAGGGCAAGAGAAAGAAAGGGAAACAAGAGGGAAACTGACAGAGCGAGAAAAAGGCATCAGGAGTCCCTCTGTCTACCCAGAGGCCGCTCCGTCAGGAGCAGGAGAAAAGCATTTTCTGTTTTTCTGACTGAGTGGATTTGCAGTGGCTATTTTCTTCTCCATATTTTGAAAGCAATAATAGTCTTATTTGACTGCGCGTGTGTGTTTTCGTATGGATGATGTGTGAGTTGCTGAATGCGTGGGGCCTGTCTGAGCACTTGTTAGTGGACATTTTGCGGCGTGTGTGTGTCTGTTCTCTGGACCGTGCATACTGCCTGTGCACTATTGCTCATTCAGCTGAGATGATGATGTTTTGATTGCAGGGATTATCCACCCAGCCGGGATGTAATATTGTGTGATTGTATCAGCAGTGCAGTCTGATGGGCGAACAGGCTAAATGGAGGCCAGCAGTCCTGACGTTCAGGTCTTTGAGGTAACCTGGGCTGGGATTACACTGCTGCCAGGGTACCTGCTGAGAGTCTGTAGGGCAACTGAGCTTTTCCGGTGACTTGCCACGTGGCAGTCAGCCCAGTTTGTTGCAGAGATAAGAAGCTGTCCTCGCCTGGCTTTCTCACGTCGGGCCTGCTTGGCATTGGTTTTTGTTTTTTTTCAGGAAGTGCTGAAAATAATTTGAGATTAAACGTGAGTCAGTCCTGCAGATTGTGCAGAAGGAGCCAATTTGCAGGAGGCAAACACTCCAAGCTTCAAGCAAACCACACAAAAACTATAATTATTTATAAATGGTGTCACATTGCTTCAAATTTAACTTCATCTCTCAGCTCTCACAGTTTTTCATTAGAGGTTAGTATGCTGTTTATTGTTGCTTGTCACTCAATGAAATATCAGAACATAGTGAAAATGCCCATCAAACCTTACTGCTTTATAAATGTAACTAACAATCACTCGGTATTTAAAATACTTGTTTTTGTCACTCAGTGTAGCGATTTCAGCCTCTGATTGAAAAATGAACAGGTCATGGCAGACTAGAAGTGAAATTAAAAGGAAAATTGAGACCCACATATGTGTGTGAAACTGTATTCTTCTATGAAAAACTTAAAATTAAATGATTTTGGTGGACAAATGAGTCCTCTCTGTAAATATTCTTAGGTGTGTGGGCTCCCTCCTTTTTGTCTTCAGTAAATGGAAAGTTAAATATAGATTTCCTCTTCCTCTTCATGAAGCACAAGCTGCACCTAAAAAAGAAATAACTTACCTAATAGTGATTATTCTGGGTACATGCATACTTCAAAGCATATCTATGCATAATGACCATACACAAATGGAAATGTTTATTGATTGATTGATTGATTTAGAAAAAGATGTTGTATAAAGATGAGTAGGACAGGATGCTTGAGTTGGCCCACTCAGTGTTCAGGGTTAACGGGGTGAAGGCACAAGGGACTGGTTATCCTGTTGGTTATCATTGTTAAAATGGTGTTCAGGGCAGCAAAAAGGATGTTTACACTGCCAGCTGTCACCAATAAAGAGTCGGCGTTGTTAGCGAGAGAGATGCTGATGTGCGCTGACGCGAACAGTGTTATCCAGAGATGTGTGAGCCATCTGGTTTATAAATAAAGTTATCGAGGAAGGAAGTTTGGCCGACCGCTGACGCAAGTAATGAGGGAGCAGGGTCGCGGTTGCTAGGATACGTTGGTTGGGGGTAAGGTGGCAGTGGGGACTGCAGCAGCATTTGCTCCCTCCATCAGCAGTATGAAGCACTCCTTCACTGCCTCAAAGCAATAAATCCTCACCACCCACAGTAAACTGCCACATTTACTCCACCAGATTGAAATCTCCTGTGTATCCTGGCAAACTGGAGTGATATGAAGACATATCACCAGGGGTCCCGAACACTGTAAACCCACTTCCAATCTGTTTACCTTTTTTTGGGCCTTCTCAAACTTCCAAGAAGAGCACTTAGAAGAGCACAGGTTTTGTTCAGATAGTAACTGTAGCATGCTGTAGCATGTGCTGTTCTTTTGAGAAAACCATGGACTGTATATAAAAGATGGACATAGCTATAGCGACATCACCCATTGCTTTTGCACTCCCATTTTAATTTTTTTAATTTTTATTTTTTTAAGGATCGCTTTTTCTTTTTTTTCTTTTTGATAGAAATTGGCATATTTGGGCGCGAGGATTGAGTGCTAGTTTAGGACCTAGCTACCCCCTATATAATTGGCTTCACAGCAAGTCATATTATATGGCAAATATTATTAAAAAATGCTTTAAAAGGCACAGAGACAAACATTTATACATGGCCAAATTGTCCTGATCAGTGATGTGAGTTAGCCTAGCCTAGTAGGCAACTGCATCCCAAGGTTATCACAGAGGAACTCACAAAATGACTGTGTACTGTAGAAGCTGGTTTTATTACATTTATCATCACCACTCTGGTCTAAGTTCTCAGTCATGCAGGTCATGATAGTCTAAGGAACTTTGGAAGAAAGCATATGGACTTCTTTAGGTTTTGTCCAAGAAGCTTCTTCAGTTCTAAAACCAAATGGTGGAGAGTCCCAGGTATTAAAACCCTAGTGGGGGCTGTCCCTTAGGTGGTGGTTGTCCCGCTATTAGTCATGTGCGCCATCACATTAGCCAAGGTGTGAAAAAAGGTGTGGGTCTTTACCACCAAAGGTTTCGGGTGAAACCACTGTGAGACCTTGCCTCACCCTGTTACGTGGTCTATTGAGATCACCTAATGCAAGATGTGAGTGGGGGTTGAGGCACCTGAGAAGGAATTTTAAGACTCCACTGTAGGTGGGAGACAGTGGGTGTTGTAAGCCATGCCCACTGATCAATGATGGTTGTTCACAGTGCATAAATAGCCTCCTTTACTCCTCCTTCAAACCATTTGTCTTCTCGGTCAAAAATGTGAACATTGGCATCCTCGACCTCCGCTAGGGTTTAAATATCTGGGACTCTCCATCTTTAGGTTTTAGAACCGAAGAGGTCTCTTGGCTGAGCAGAGAAACGTCTTCAAAACTTAAAGAAGCCTAGCTGCTTTCTTTCCAAGTTCCTTAGGTCACCACTCTTCTAAACACTGATGCATTGCCTAAACACTAATAGTGAAAGTTAGCACCTAGCTAGGTAACAAACACAATGAACTAGCTAATGAACAAGGAGTATCTCATAGCTGACAAGGTCCCAGATTTATATCTCAGGAAAGTCTAAAAAGTAATCTAAAAGGAGCGAACAGCTTGCAGCTTGTTCCACAGTTGCTAATGGCATAAAATATTTTTATTTCAGTTTGAAAAACAGATGCTAACTAGCATGTCATTAGCTTCCATAATGTGACTTTTTTCAAAGTAAAATGGAACATGTTTGTGGGGTTTAATGTAGATGTGGGCAGATCGATCCAAATATTGATAGTATCGATACCATTGGTTGTATTGATATCAGATTGACACTTGTGCTATAGAATCGACACTTTATTTCTATCCTCCAAGTTCAGTATTTGGCTTAACTAATACATTTGTTTTTTGGAAATGAGAAGATGCCTTTTTGTGTTGACTGTCACATCTATTTTACTTACAACCGACTGCACATTTAAACAACACATGTCGACCTGAAGTGCTTTAAAGACAGCACATTTACATTTCAGGTCCAAAAAAACAGTTTCAAAATGCATGAAAAGCAGAAATGTGTGTTTTGTTGTTTAAACTAATTATTGTGGAAAGTAAAAACCTCAGTAAAATTGCAAATTGATGATGATTCATCTAATCATGACACAATGGTCTCACCTACATAAGCTGACTTTATCAGTTAAAAATATCAGTATCAGTTTTGGTGTTGACAATACCGGCCCTGTATTTAGTTGGTATCGGATTAATGTCAAAATTTCCAGTGTCGCACACCGCTAGTTTAATGGTCAAATGCATTTTTATGGATGTTTGATTAAATCATTTTATGGTTAAGAAATGATACAGGTACTAAATTAGACCTGGATTTTGTGTTTTTTACTTAAGTCAATCTTAAGAGCAGACAAAGCTTACTATGAAATTTGCTGAAAAGGGGTCAAAACCGTGACTAAGACCGAGCCTGCTTGTTTTTATGTCACAGCCTCTGCTCGCAGTCTGTATATGACAGCAGAATGTGTGTCAGTGGACCATCCTGCTGACCCAAGCAGCAGTGGAAGCCCTGAGCAATAAAGTTGCTCTTTTGAATCAGACCAAGAGAAGCGTTCCATAAAATTAGCATTTGTATGAAGCTTTGAGGGATGAACACGTTAACCCACTTTCCCTGGACGGCGCGTTTGTGTGGAAGCGCGTGCACCAGCGTAAGTGTGAGCATGACGCTGGCGGCAGGCAGCAGCACTGAGCTTCATCCTCGGTTAGACAGATGTGTCCTAAGCTGGCACACATTCATGGAAATGGCTCTGATCGAATATGATTCATGCTTCATTTGAACTTGGGGAAGAGACAGCTCTTGTTTTTTGGGGGTTTTTTTTTTCTTCTTTATCTGGGTCACTAAGCAGACAGAACATACGGGCTTCACTTTGTTGAACAGTCATCTTTATTTTCTGGCCTTTTTACAAAAACCACCGTTTTTTTTCTGACCATAATGACTCGTTCAGTATAAACAGACCACATTCTCTCTCTGTCTCTGCAGATATCTGGAGTCTGGGCGTGATCCTCTTCATGCTGGTCTGTGGTCAGCCCCCCTTTCAGGAGGCTAATGACAGCGAAACGCTCACTATGATCATGGACTGCAAATACACGGTGCCGCCGCACATCTCCCATGCATGCAGAGAGTAAGTAACAAGCGCACGCACATAGCCGCAAAGATGGACAGAGTACTCTGCAGGTGCTGCATATTTCATGTTTGTAGATGTGTGAAGAAAAGAGAGCAAAGAGAGAGGTGCGGTCTCCCTTCGTTGTCTTGCTTTCACTCAGTGCTGCAGTCAGCTGCTCCACCAGAGATGCAGTGCTGCGTTAAGTGTATCTAATGCACTCTTTAAAATTGGACTTCTATTTTTAACATTGTGAGGGTTTAACGATGAGTCAAAGCAGAGCTGGGCGAAATAGTTGCAGAATACATTTTGAACGGCTGAAGCTTTGCAGACACATACTGTTAGTGAACATGGCTTCATTGGGTCAGGTTGACTTTCACAAAGCACACTAAATATTGGCACGTAGCCCAGTTCGTGTGACGTTTATTTGAACCCTCATCCAAATCTATTGCCGACGTGGACCTGATAAAACAGCACTTCTACCTATTTGTTTGGGTGATTTAGCCACTGGATTTAGTATATCTTGCTGAGCCAGAGTGCAAAAAACAAACAAAGCTTGTATGCAGACACAAACAGGGTTCTTTCAGTGCCAGTACTGCTATTGTTTGGAGGAGAAACACATGCAGTCAGATATTATAAGTGCTAACTTCTAATCAAAGCTCTAGATTAGGTGCATTGATAATTTGCAAGAGAAAACGCATCGCTTCATAATCCTGGCTCGTTAGTTAGCTGTGTGGCTAGCAGCTGAATAGGCAACACCCTGTTCCACTCGCGTGTAGGTGTACAGCGTGCACAGTTTGTTGGAAGCGCTGCATACTGTACACCTACTTGTATTACAGGCCTGGAGGCTTGAACTTGTGCCAGGAGATTAGCTGTTGGGTTAGCTGATAAAGATTATTAGCCTACTGTTGCTATGAGCTATTTTACACATATAAAAACAATAAGTAGTTTTAAAAAGAATAAAGAACCAGACAAATGAGATACCTTAGTTCTGTTTTTATCAACATCCCTTCATGTGTTTCTTTCCCATCTGTAAGTCTGTTCGGTAACATGGCCAGGTTTGGACAAAACCCTGCAACTGTAATAAATTGAAATTTTCAATTACCATCCATTCTTAGTTCATTTATAACACCAGTTTCTGCCTTTTAAGCATTCCTACATCAACAGCCAGATGTTTCTCTGGTGTGTCAGGAGTACTTACCTCCACTGTGATTCCCTCCAGTCTTATAGGCCACATGCTGCAGAGAGACCCCAAGAAGAGAGCGACCCTAGAGCAGATCGAGAGCCATCAGTGGCTTCAAGGTGTCGACCCCTCCCCGGCCACAAAGCTGTCTACTCCTCTGGTGTCCCATCGCAGCTTGTCGGAGGAGGAGCATGGCTCCATCATCCAACGCATGGTGCTGGGGGGCATCGCAGACAGAGACACCATAACTGAGTATGTGTCCCTCTCTCATACAATCACACATACGCAAAAATCAATGCAAAGCTGTTCTATCTTGTGTAATCTCCGAAAATTCGTCATGGTTCACTCGTCCCACTGAAGTGTAATTGAGTGTCTTCAGCAGTTTAATTGGCATTAACAAGCAGCTGGCAGTCAATCCTGAGCTGTCAAATTAAATCTCCACTCCCGTCACTTCCCTTTTTCCACTCACGGGTGGGGTGGGCGCTGATCTGTGTGTCCATATATGCGTGTGCGCGTGCATACTTTTGTGCATTTTGGACCTCAATTTGATTTCTGTCTCCTCCGTCACAGGGCTCTGGAGTCTAACCAGTACAATCACATCACAGCTACCTACTTCCTGCTGGCCGAGAGGATGCTGAGGGAGAGACAAGAGAAGGAGCAACACAGCCAGACACGATCACCCAGCCCCAGCAAGGCCCAATTCAGGTACACACACACCCCAGCGCACATACACAAACATTTCCTGAGACAGACAGAATGCTGCCTCTGCAGTGCTGCGTACTGTCAGTTTACGCAAAACAAGTCTGACAGAGGATGGACAGACGGAGCCCTTTTTTTTCAGCAGGGATTGAAGGACACACTGAGAATAGAAGAGAGGCTGCAGATCAGCAACACTGTGAGGGATGTGCTACCAGAAATATCCTGCAACAGAACAAAAGCAGCGTCTTTTTATTTTCTCTTCTGAGAGACTGAATCTAACATTGAAGATTTAACTATGAAGTTACACTAAACCTCTAAAATAAAGAGGTTTATTTATACAATTATATACAATTTATATACAATATAAATTGTATATAATTGTATGAAAATATTAAGTAAATGAGATTAGAAGAAAAAAGTAGAATAAAGAATAATTTCACTGCTTGTTTTGTGGATTCAACATATTTAGCTCTATTGTCTTGCATTACAATTTTAAGGCCAGTCAGAGTTGGAGAGGAGCATCATATTTCCTAAAGTGCCTTCAACCATCTCTCATAAATTCCTAGCAATATAGCACTGAACTTAAATTCAACCACTCAAACAGAATTAAATATTAACAGTATGGTCATTTACCACTCTTATTCTAATGTAGGATAAATGGAGAAAATAATGTGGCTGTTACTGTTAGAGAAATAAATAATTCAGTATTTTGGGAAATTTTCTTTGAGTCTCAGAACAAATCAATGAACCATAGCTAGCAGCTAGTTAGCTTAGCTTGGTGTAAACTGTCAAAATACGTAAAATAGTCAGTAAGACGAGGTGGAAGAGAGTCATTAACAAACACCTGAAGATCAACATTTTATACATGGTATCACTTTTTTACATTTACATGGTTTTAGTATAGATTAATGCACAGAGCCTGGAGTCAGTTAGCAGATAGCTTTGCTTGGAGATTATAAATATAAAAAATTGCTAACTTTTGATAAATTGGTAGCTTTAGATATAGTTGTGTACTTCTTATATCTTATATATGGTATAAAAGGGGTTTATTAGTAAACTTCAGTGTTTTATTTAGCTTTATATTTTTAGCTTTATACAGAACGAGGCTAGCTGCTATAAGTTTTTATGCTAACCTTTCTGGCTGATTACAGCTAGGTATTTACTCCATTTATTTATCAGGTTTTTTGTCTCTTGAAAAAAAGTAAATGTCATTTTTTGCTAACATTTAAATAACTTAAGAATCGTATGTAATTTATTATTTCTCAACATTGTATTTGGCCATTTGCAGGCAGTCTTGGCCCACCAGAGTGGATGTTCACCAGGATGTCAGCGATGGTTTAGGGGGTCCAGCTATCTCCCACCCTGGAGGGCCGCAGTCCCCTGCCCGTAGTGCTGAGAGCCTCCACAAAGGCCCCAGGCCTAAAACAGCTCTGCTAGATGTCAGCCAGCGGCAGGAAAATCACACTCCAGCATCCAGCCAGCAGCAGCAGGCGCCACAACAAAACCAGGAGAGGGGGCTCAGACCTCTGGCAAAGCCCCACTCCAACCCCCTTAGGTTGGGCTCACTTTCTTCAGTGGGTCCTGGAAAACCTCGTAGTCCCAGCCTTTTCAGCGTGGAAGAGGATGAGGAAGAAGATGGGTCAGAAGACAAATGTTTGCCCCCCTGTACACTGCCTTCTCAAGTGGTGCTTCGTTGCAAAGCTTCCTCCTCATCGTCATCCTTGTCCGGTAATCGGCTGACATCTCGTATGAGTGCTCCAATTCTCAACCAGATCCACGAGGAAGATAAGGAGGATGAGGAGGAAGAGGAAGACAGCAGGGAGTTGCAGGGACTTGGCCCGCCCAAACCCAGCCTCAGCCTCAATCTGAACTCTAGGATACCTTCACCTTCAACACTCATGTCCTCACCTAAAACTGTTGGTGCATTGGCACCAGTTGCCACGTTCACTCCTAGCTCAGAGACTAGCGATGATGATACAGAAAGTCACTATAAACCTGACACAGCAAGTCTAGATGAACATGGGGTTGAGAGAGGAGGGAGGAAAGAGGATGGAGAGAAAACGGGGGCAGGACAGGACAGTCCTTCCAACTGTGCCAGTCCTGGATCAGGGTCAGGCCAAGGTAAAGGCACAGCCAAGGCTGCCAGCGGTCTGGTGGAAAGCCTAAAGCTGATGAGCCTGTGCCTAAGCTCTCAGTTCCACAACTTGACGGGGGGAGGAGGGGGAGGTGGCGGAGGTGTTGCTGCTGGCAGTGCCGGCAGTGCTGGTGGGGATGCCCAGGACCGTCCCATGTGGAGAATGTGCATGGGCGGATCCACTGGTAGTTTAGATAAGGTCTCGCTCCTGGGTGGCCCCTCGCCCAGGGGCAACCTGTACCACCAGCCCCCGCTGGGAGACGCACTGGCAGACCCGCTGCTGGAGGGACCCTGCTCGGGCCGATTGAGGCTGGGAGAGCTGGACCTGGCCCGGGAAAACCACAGGAACATGAAGAACCGTGTGCTGCAAATGCCTCTGAGTGACAAGACTCTGTCCGTCAACATTCACCGGAGCCCCAAGGAGGGTCTGCTCTGCACGCCAACCCCACACAGCTGCTGCCAGGTCATCTAGAGCACACCTCCACGCTCCTCCGCTCATATTCCTGCGACCATTATTATTCTGCTTTCATTTCAGTGATGTCACCACATGAATGCGCATTGTTTTTGCATTTCTATTTCTTCCCTTTTGTTTTGACACGCAGTGGTGAATAACTGGGAGAAGGTCCAAATGCCAAAAATTGCACATTTAGAGACAATAAGTCTCCACGGAGGACACTGGGTGCAATGCCAAGTATGTGAAGCACTTTCAGCAGATTCAACAAAACACGGAAGGGGGGGACGTCCTAACCGGCAGGTGTGTTTAAATGATGGTACCGAAGGTGCTCACACTTTTACACTCTTAAATACCGCATGTGCACAACGTTCACACCGTCAGCACTCTGGTAAGCCGATGAAAGGGAAAGCTGTAGATTTTTTTAAAGTATCATGTTACATATCATCTTTTTGTTGTGTTTTGATGCTGTTTTTTAATATAATTTTTAAATTATATTTTGGACATTTTATCTTTTTTTTTTAATGCTTTGACTGAAAGAGTTAAGTGTTTTCACTGAAACAAGGACCAATACAGGGTGAAAATGATGACGGTGGCACACAATATTTTGTAGTCTTATCACTGTTTTATTTTTCTATCTCGAACATGCTCTACAGAAAAGGAAATGCACACTCGCTCGTCAAGTCTCTGCAAGTGAACGGCAGAGTTTGTACATATGTGAATATACCTAGCAGTACTCTGTACCTGTAGTATTAACGGTAACGTTGTATTGCGGTAGAAACCTGAATACTAGATCCTAACGCACCATTATTCGTCATTCCTACTGGATATCCAGGGTTTTGGTCGAACCCAGAGCTATAAAGCTGTTTAAAGAGATCAAACATCTCCACATAATCAAATTATTAAACGCGCAATGGCAGCTCTTTAAAGTGAAGTGGCCCTGTTTTTATGTCCGGTGGAAGGGAAAAAAATGTAATACTGGGCCAAACCCAAACCATGTTCATCCCGTAGTTGTCCAGGATCACAGTAGCCACTGTTGTAGCGTATTCCAAGACAACAACAACAATCGAGGGGTTTAAATGGAAAACAACACCACCGCCCCTTAAAGTGTCAGCCTGTGTAACTGGATGTGTGACCCACCCCTAGCGGAATATATAACTTGACAGTGCATGTGTTTTTGCTGTAGCAACCTTACTCTTAACCCACTGAGGTCAAGCCACCTGTTGTATCTACCTAAGTAACAGATTCAAATGGTCACTTTACTGTAACCTCACAGCAATACCAGCGACTGCAAAATGTACAACAATAATATATGTGCCATAAGATCTGTCTTGAGCATATTGTACTGTATGTATATGATAGAGATCTATTAAAATAAAATGATGTGAATGGAGTCTCATGTCTGTTTCTCCAGTGTTGTAAATGTTTTCTCTTTTGCCATCAGTGTATCAGAGGTTTAAAGCACAGGTTGTATAGATAATAGCCATGGTGATGTCACCCCTTGGTTAATGAGGTCTAATAGATATGTCTTTATTGCCTAATGGCAGTTACTATAAACCTGATTCAGCAAGTATGGTTGAATATAGTTTCTGAAGTAAAGTTTTTAAAATAAGTTGCCTATGCACAGCCAAACAAGCCATGATTTTCAGTCTTTTTCTAATTTTATTCTCATCAACTTTAACATTTAACATGCTAACTGAAGCCTGCAGACTCTGAGATGTAGCTCTTGGGTTTGTTGCCTCTGAGCATTGCACTGTGTGATCTTGGGGTGAATTTGCTGGGGCATCCACTCCTGGGAAGACTGTGGCATTGTGTTAATACACCTGAATTCTCCAGACCTGCAAACTGCTAAAACCTCTGCTTTTATAATTATGCTCACACTTGCTGATGATCTGTTAATCAAGTAAATTTGATTAGCAGCACCTGGCTAGTATGGACGGACTTAGTTTTTCAGCAGACTGCATAAAGTCCTGTGAAACATTGTTTTTTTCACATGATATATGTGAGGATCCACTTGGGTCCATGTGGCAGACATTTTCTCATCACAGAGTGAACACAGGGCTCTCTGTGGAGATTTCTTGTGCCCTCCAAATGACTCTGCAGACTCTTTCAGGCTGACTATCCGGCTTTAATTTTAAATATTAAAAGAATACTACTCATCCATTGTATATCTAGCCTCCTGCATTTTCTCAAGTGTGATCCCTATCAAATATACTCTCAGTGGGCGAGTAAAAATAAACACTTGTGTGAAGCAGGACTTGAAACAAAGATTTGACAAAGTCCTGAGCAAAGTGTGTATACGTGCAATAAATCATGCAAACAATAGGGAAATTTTCCACTTGGCCTCTGTACAAGCATCAGCCTCCAATGCTGAACGATGAAGCCAACAAGGTTGTGGCAAAACTGCAGTTCTTCTAATGACCACTTGAGTCTCACTCCAAAAGGGAGACAACCCGTGTTAAAAATTACCAAATAAAACTTAAAAGCTTATGTTTACTGCCTGGTATAAAGGCTTGGCTACTGATGAGGCATAAAGTTACATGGATTGAATATGAAATTTTATTTATTTGTTTTATTTCAGTCACTCACTTGGATCTCTCTGCCATGGGGCATTTTAAATGAAATTATCTGACAAATTACATGGCTAGCTTTGTAGTATAGGTGGTCCAGGAAGTCTGGGTTTCAGTCAGTCAAATTCTTGCATTTTTTTTATAAATTTTTTGCTCGTTAGCAAAGCTCACTAGCCCTAGTTGATAACTTATCTCGGCCACCCTCTTGTCCAAATATGGTCATTTCTGGGTCCCAGAAATAACCATGCACCCAGCCAAAATGCTAAGATTGATGCTTCAAAAATGCAGACTGAAAAAGCCAATGAATGATCTCCATCTTTTAGATACAGTTCATGCTTCTGTACAGCGTTGCTTCTTCTTTTTTTTTTATAAGAATGGGTGACCCCTGCTGGTCATCAGAAGAATTAATATTTTAGACACTTCCATTTTGGCTTCATGCTCATCTTTTACAATACAGTAGGTATTAAATAACTACTATGCAGACATGTTGTTTGCTAATTAAGGTCAAAAGATGGGATAAAAATGAATGGTGAATCCATTGTTTGGCCAGCGCTGTGCAAACCATTCAAAAGAATGGCACAACATCTGAGACTCTTGCTTCACGTATTACTTATTTTTATGACTTTTGCCTCCAAAGCTGCCAAACCAAGTCGACTGTGGTTTAATCGTTCAGTTTTAGCACGTGTTCCACTTTTCACACATAATTTCTCCTAGGTAGGTGATATAGCCTAAAGTGCCACACCATAGGACGTGCACAATTGATGCGACATGTTTTTTGCTTGTTATCCGATATCTAGAAACAGAAAGAACAGGGATAATCTCTGTGGCAGAGGCTTGATTCATCAGAGTGGGCCTGTGTGCGCTAAAAATTGTCCCATTGTGTTTATTTTCCTGAACGGTCACAACCCCTCCACAAACACAGCAGGGAGTTGTAATCTCTGCAACATCTGGGCTACTGTTCCACATCAGCCAGCTGTGAGGAAATCAGATCAGACCAGATGAGCTTTTGGGTCGATGCGTGAACCCGTGCGACCCACAGGCTCAGACACACACAGACACTCATACACGCAGTGATGCCAAGCACAGCAACAGCGACACACGAACAAGCTGCCACAGCAGCCATGCAGGATAACACACACGCAAATGAGCAGGTGACAAAAATGTCATATGGGTGTTTTTTTAAAGAGTGAATGGATCGGCGAGGAGAGTGTGCCAGAGTGAGGATGTCACGTGTGCACCGAGGCACGTGCTGGATTCAGATCCTATCATCTACCCACATCGTTCTCACAGCAGCGAGAGACATCACTGCCATCTGATTTCTCTCAATGTCTTTCTGTACATTCAAACACTGTTAGTTCCTTCACTAGTTTGTTTTAATATACTGAAATCACTAAACATCTAGAATATGATAATCATGATGTAGAGGCCAAACTTGAATGAGTTTTTCAAGAGTATATCGGGAATCAGCCAGGCTGACTTGCAGAGAGGGACTATCTACACTAACAGCAGCAGACAGATTATCTAGTGATAACCTTTACTGTGACTCTTTGTAATGAGAGTATTCCCCATCCTTGAAGCTGAAATGCTAAACATGTAGAATGGAAAAAAGACTGAAAGGGCCTGCTCCTAATGATGAATAGCATTGCCAGAATATACACATCCCCCTCTTTTTTTGTAGCACATTTCTTTTACTGCTCACAGTGTCATTTCTTGGCTGCAGCAAGCACTCTAAGCGCCAACTGTACTTTATCTGCCCAGCACTAAACAGCAGTCAAACTCAGTTAGCCACCAGCTTGTGAACAGTGTTAACTTAGTGGAGCATGCAGCTACTAAAGAGATGGATATTTCTCAATAATACAGAGCTAAAAGGGAGTAATTATTGACTTTATAACCATCAGATGTGGGTCTATAACTGCTGGGGTGTTATAACTGCTTCCACATCTGGGGTGCAATACATGGAGGCGCTTCCAGCTTATTGTTTCATTAGTATTAAAAATGCATCATTGAACTTCTAACATGAACTGTAGTTTGAGTGGTGTAATACATCACACAAGCTGACACAGCCAACAGCTCATTCCCACCTTCATATGTTTGTTTCTACACTCTCTTGTTAGCTTTCTGCACATGTGAACACTCAAGAAGTGTCTGAAATGCACACTTTCAGCTATAATTAAGGAGGTTTTACAAATATTTTTGCATTAACAATTTAAGGATTTACAGTTATTGTACACAGTCTCCATTTTCAGAGGCTCAAAATAATTGGACAATTCACCAAAGAGCAGTTTCACAGCAAGTGGAGGCTTGTTCCTGTTTTATTTCATGACAGCGGGACCAGACATGTTACTTGAAGTTGATTTTTTATTTTATGGCTTTTTACCATCATTTCACATGCGAACAGTATGTCCATCACAATGTAAATGTTTTGTTAGACATGTTGAATTAAAGCTGAAAGTCTGGAACTAAGTGTGTAAAGTCTTGAGTCAAAGCAACAACAAAACACAACAGTTAAAAAAAAGAAGCCGTAAGTCATTAACACCATCAATTGATTACTAAACGAGTTGTTGGGTTTGGGTATGGCCGTGTGTTTACGATGTACGGTCTCTGTGCGGCTTAAGCTGCAGACTGAAAGCTGTATCTGTCAGCGCAACATTTAATCTGACTGTCAGAGGAGCTGAATGGTGAGGCTGAACTCCTGCCACCGAGCTGTCAGCAGAGCGGCTGATAAAACTGCTGCAAGAAACAAAGTCCCTCAGTACACACACATGCACAGACGCACAACGCAGCACACAATTTCTGTGAGCCAGACGGACACCTCTTAGGCTAAGTGCAGCCTGCTGAGACACTGCACTCCTCTGTTATTTTAAAACTTAATTTCTTTGTGACTATTCCCAACCAGCAGCACACACACACACACACACACACACACACACACACACACGCACACACACACACACATATAAGCAGTTAATCTCTGAGTACACACATGCTGTTTTGCCATCTTTTTTTATCTGACATTGAGAGTGATGTGTTTGTGTCTGTGTATACGTGTGTGTGTGTATACTTCCTCAGCTATCTTTGTGGGGACCAGTTTCAGTTTTCTGCAGCACTGAGCAGTGAGGTTTAGGTTAGAGTTAAGCCAAAGGTTGGGGTTAGAGAATGTCTTACATTACACAATTTTATAGTCTTATACAGTTACAGTCGTCACAAAACTAACCATGTAAACGTGTTTGTGTGTGTTCATTTGATAAGCGTATTCATAGTTTAGCAGTTTTGTTTGCTCATGTCAACCATGCAAATTCAAGGACTGCCAGGCAGGACAGGCAGGAGGGAGAGCGAGAGGGGAAAATTCAATCTGAATCAATTAAAGGCAAATTTCATTAGCCGTGACAGCATGGAAAAGGGGAAACGGGAGGAAAACGCTACTGAAAAAGAAAACCTATCACAGATATTACACAGAAGGTGCCACGGGCATTCTCGCAATTTAACAACAAATAAACCTGTGAAACTCAAATTTTATGAGCAAGAAATAGAGGCGCTAACAGGATCAGGGGAAAATCCAGGAAATGTATGTGGGGGAAGCTACATTGGAAGCAGAGATGAGGCTCTAAGTGTTGGAAGAGTAGTCCAAAGACGCTCAGAGTTGGGCTCACAATGCAGATGTTACTGTTTGCAAGGACATCAGGGGGGCTGGCAGACCTCCTCTTGAGCCACATCCTGTTGGTTATGAAAGCTGTTTTAATTGATCTTAACTATGACAAAAGCCTGTTGGATGTTACCCAAACCCACAGAGAATTCTCAACCCGAAGGCAGAAATTCTGGCAAGAAAGCCCTTTGTGTCTGAACATAATTAACAATAGTAGCCTGTGGTCTGTTTTCACACATGGTATAAAGAACCTTCAGAGGAATGATAAACACTCATTGTTTAGTTTTAAAGTAGGACTCCACTCATTTTACAAACCCAGGCCAATTTATTAGTCATGGTGAGAACTAAGCTGCGCATAAAACAGATATATAATGTCTCATGTGCACCAGAGAGTGCAGCTTGTGCTAAGAATCAAGCTATTTTTAAAAAATATAACACTTTATTTTTAGGTATGATGTTTGGAAGCAAATTTATAGACTGTGTATAAAAGATGGCTGTAGCTGCTCAGGGTTACCTGTTGGCTGTGGACTCATTTAAAGCCTCAAGTTCTGCATTTTGACCATTGCTGCTTTGGAAGTGGATGTGACAAGCAAAGGCTGATCTCACAGAGGCCCCACCCACCAACTGCCAATCAGAAGAAAGCTTGTTTGAACCAGGTATCAGGATAGGTATCAAGTATAAAAATATGAAACTGGAATTGGGCATAATCAGTCCCCTTATGCAAGTGAAGGGCATTTTAAAATGTATATACACTTACTTCCCACTGTGTTAGCCACACCTGTTCAACCAGTCATAAGTGCAAATATTTAATTCACCTAATATCTAAAGCCAGTGTCAGCATGCCAGCAATTTAGACATGTAGACATGGTCAAGATGACTCAATAACCAGTTTTGATCTCACAGGCCTACACTCAATAGTATGAGTGTTTATGTTAACTTCTATTTTACTACTTTTCAAAGTTTTATTTTGCTCTTTTCACTGCCTAAAGACACTCTAAACAAGCGTAGGTTTTTATCTTCTGTGTTAAACGCATTGAGTTTAATGAAATGTATATAAATAAAACTGACATTGTCATTGCTAAACATCAAACTGAACATCAGAATGTGAAAAAAGATGACTTTGAACATAGTTTTGCTGTTGATGCCATACGGGTCAGTCTGAGTATTTCAAAAACTGCTGATCTACTGCAGAAAATATCCAGTGAGCAGCAGTGAAAATGAGGTGAGGAGAATGGGCAGACTGCTTCAAGCTGATTGGAAAGCAGCAGTAACTCAAATAACTTCAAGGTGTGCAGCCTTCCTCTCCTGTCAGCTAAGAACAGGAATCTGAGGCCACTGGTTCACCAAAATTGGGCACCAGAAGATTGGAAAAGCGCTGACTGGTCTGATGCGTCTCAAGTTCTGCTGCCACATTTAGAAAGTAGGGTCAGCATTTGAAGTAAATCACTTGAAATCATAAAGCCATCCCACCCCACATCAAAGGTTCAGGCTATTAATGGTGGTGTAATGGTGTGGGGGATATTTTCTTGGTACACTGTGGGCCCTTTAGTATCAGCTAAGCATCATTTATAAACCACAGCCTACCCAAGTATTGTGGCTGACCATGTTCTAATGGCTGTTTCCAGCAGGATAACACACCATGTCTGAAAGCTCAGATCATCTGAAACTGGTTTCCTGAACATGACAGTGAGTTCACTGTACTTAAAGGCCTCCACTGTCACCAGATCTCAATCCTTAGACACATACCTTTGACCTGATGCTAGCATTTCAACATGGACCTAAATATCTAATGAATGTTTCCTGCACCTTGTTGAATCTGTTCTTGAGCCAAAAGGAGAGTCCAACCTGTTAACTGTAGCAAGATGTACCCAAGAAAGCGACTCTGCAGTATGTGATTTGCTGTTATTTACCAGGGGAGTGGCCTAAAACGAGTACCACTGTTGCTCCACCAATCTGCACACATGGGGGTGGCAGGTTAGGTCAGGGGTGTATTGTGATCATGTCCCTCTCCTTAATCTGTTACAGAGAAGCAGAGTGATCCAAATAAACATACACAGGTTTGCAGCTTTGACATGGGGTTATAAATAATCAATGTTTAATTTAGTATTATTATTTAATATATGATAATAACCACAAATTATGCATATATATATGTGGGTAAAGAAAGCTTAGCTGTGCTTTAAAATCAAAGTAAACCAGCAGCTGGGACGAGCGTGGAAATCTGCTTGGTGACAGGAAGTAGCTCCGAGTCCAAATTTAGTTCTGCAGGATCAATAGTTTCAGTGAAGAGAGATAAATTACCACCTCTACAGGATTTTATGAATCAGTAGCACTGCTACTTCAGCAGCAGTCCCAGTGATGTCACTGCTGATGATCCTTAATATAAAAAGTTTTAATGCCTCTTTGGATTCCATTCAGTCCTTCTGCGAGATGAAGAGAAGCCATCACATCACCAGCTTTTGTGCCACACGCGTGCAGAGAACAACCAACCAGATGGCAAACTCGGGGCTCTGGCTCTGTTAGTCTTTCCTGAAGCGCTCAGTCAGAATTTAAGTGCTGAGATCATTAAGCTCTGGCGCTTTCCGTGTAACGTGAGAGCCGCGATGTGCTGTGAAGTGCTCTCGCTGCATAAAGGCTGAGAACATTATGGAGTTCTGGGAAAAAAATCAGAGCACCCTTCAGATCTTTGATATTTCAACTCCCTAGATAGACAGACAGATAGAAAGAAAGGAAGATATTACTTTTTTTTATTCTACACTGATTTCACTCCACACAATCTTTTCTGTTGTGCAAATGTCTGTCTGGCTGCTACTTCTGTGGCTAAAAATAAACGCCCGGACTGTAAATATCATCAGTCACCGATGGGCAAACTATTATTGTTGGGATTGTTCGGAGGGGAGTGGAGCTGCCTGTGAATGATGCATGCATCTAATTACATTGTTTGATTGCCACATGAAAAATTAACTTAATTGTCTGTCAAAGTGGTGATGGATGCATTTAGCTAAGCAGATGTTTTGGACTTTAAAAAAATCATCCTGGAAAACTGTCTGATGGATTAACTCCACATAAAAGAAGAAATGTAGGCAGAAAAGTGTTCTAGCATTGAGCAAACTTACAGCTGTGTGACCCGGAAATAGTCCGAATAATATGCAACATTACTGCAGTCTTGTAAATAAATGAGACACCAATTTTCCTGATGCTTTGGCAGCTCCAGCCTGTGTGTGTTTCTGCTGATTAAAGCGACACCGAGAGCCGATGGCTGGCGGCAGCAGAGCCACAGTGTGCGCTTCTGTAGGCGCACACCTTTTATGTGCAGTTATTTCAGGCCCTCAGGCTTTCAATTATATCCAAACCCAGTATGAAAGCTCCTGTCACTTCTCTCACTTGTTTCCCTTTTTTGTAATGAAATGATTTCATGTCCATGTGACTGAGTGGGTGACAGAGAGAGACAGAGACACGATGAGTAAGCCTCCAGGTCTATTAAGCAAGTGAGGACAGTGGTCTGTGTGTGTGTGTGTGTGTGTGTGTGTGTGTGTGTGTGTGTGTCCTCAAAAAAAGCAGTGCACGTGGAGCCCTTGCTGAACGGTCCTCGCTTCTTTGATGATGAGCCAACCGACGTCTTCAAGAAAAACAAACAACCCATAATCACTCCGTCCAACCACAGCATCGCTTCCTGCAGGTCCACAATCTAAATGACTCCGTCTCCGTGGCTACCCTGTTGCCAGGAGACAGTTCGGGTGGGCCGGGTTGATGTCTTAGTAATGATGGAGACGGGCAGAGCTAACAGAGGGGTTACATCGGTAAAGGCCACGGCGCTCAAAGCTCAGAAATAACATTCAAATAATCTCCTGCTCGGTTTAGTGAAGTGCAACCTTCAGTGCCAACTTTCACCTTCAGCATGCCGCTACAGCATTAAAGTTTTCTTGTAAACAAAACTCAGGCTATACTTTATATTTAGCTTCTAATCAGAGATACAGGGTCACCAAAACAACCCTGACACCAGACCTCTGTGGGGTGGTAGATGGCGCCTCCATGAATCATCTTTGCACAACCTCGCTTATGCTTAATAAGATCTGTGGAGTTTGGGGGACATCTTGATTCTTTGTACTTTAATTTCAGTGTTAAACAAGCCTTTATGAACCTGCCTTTTCCATCTGATAAATATCACCCAAATTAGCAGCGTTCTGTCTCAGGGTGATGCGGAAAACTAGTCAATGCATTTCTTGCTTCTAAATTCGATGTGTGTACTTCCTTGTTATCAGGTCGTCCCAAAACCTCCCTGAAGAGTGAGGAGTCCTAACAAGGACTTTCTCCTTCCATAAAAAGTCTTGAATAACCAGACATCATCATATCTTAAAGACCTCACAGAACCATATTATCTGATAATAACCGGTGGTGGCAGATGGCTGCTCCTCCTTGAGCCTGGTTCTGCTGCAGGTTACTTCCTGTTAAAAGGGAGTTTTTCTTTCCCACTGTTGCCAAGTGCTTGCTCATAGGGTCATCTCATTATGTGGGCTTTCTCTGTGTTATTGTAGGGTCTTTACCTTACAATATAAAGCAGCCTGAAGTGACTGGTGTTGTGACTTGGTGCTATATAAATAAAACTGAACTGAACTGAATGATTAATCAGGCTGCTATAGACTGAGGCTTCCTGGGGACTTCCCATGATGCACTAAGCACTTGAACTCCACTTTCGGTGCATTTATATGGTATCCCATCGTCTGCCTGTCAAAATGATGACTTTTCTCTCTCATAATTTTTATTTTTTTCTGATCGCTGTGCTCTTTTTTTCCTTCTCCTCTTCCCTTCTCCCATCTTAAAATGGAACTCTTCCTCCCCACTGTTGCCAAGCTCTTGTTCATTTTAAATTGTTGGATCATTGGGGTTGTTTCACTTACACTGTAGGATCTGTATGTTTCAATATAAGGCGAGTTGATAAATAAAATCCATAAATTTAGCTCAGTGCAATTTTATTTTACTTTGTGCTGTTTCTCAGTGCATAAGGTGCAGCAGGGTGTATTTTCCTGCTGGGGAGAATATCTCTTTGCCATAGCTGTGTCTGCAGCAGTGTTTTGGCAGGCTGTGCATGTAACATTCAAATATATGCCAGGACCTAAGGTTTCTAGGCAAACTGAAATAATCAGTGTTGTTCACTGCGCCTGTCAGTGGTTTTAATGTTGCGGCTGATGTGTGTGTTTTGAATTGTGTCGTGTTTATTTTATTGTGGAAATTTACAAAAGAAGATGAAGCTTCAATTTCTCCAATTTACTGAGTTATACAATAAACAAGGTTAAAAATGGATTTAATGGAGTGTACAATACGACTGGAAAAAGAGCAAACAAAAGGACAGATAATAGTATTTTTGCACACTCACACATTCACAAAATTAATGTCTCACAGTAACATGTTTCCCTCATGCTGATGCGTCTTTGAACAGAAGTCCTATTTTTAGTCCAGCACACATCTCTGACCCTATTCTGTCACTGCAGTTGTGACTTAGCAGCAAGCCGAGTGCCGTACTGCTCTTAGAGCATCACTGTCCAGGTCTCCTGAGTAGGTCACTCAACTCAATATGCATGTGAGGCTACTTTGTGTGGGATTCGCTGGCACGAGTGTGCAAAACAGAGGCGCGCTGGTGCACGCAGGCTGTTACTGTACTGCCATCTGCTGGCCACTTTCCACACAGTCATAGAGGCTCTTCTTAGAAGTGAAAAGGTTTCCTAAAAATCCCATCCAGCCCTTTGCCCCACTTACTTCTCCCTCATATCTCTCACAGAGCGGGTGAGGGGTCAGAAAAGGAACAGTCTGTTTACTTTGTCTAGACCCATACAGAAAACAACTAATTCTCTTGAGATGACATTTCTTCATTTTTATAGATAAGAGTTTCCCAACAGGTTCTAGGAAAAATGTTAGACCCAGCTCCTCTTCCCACAATCTCAAAAACATTTAGCAACAAATGCAACACTGGCTGCATTTCACAATTATTTACAAAACTGTATATGCTCGAGGCAGGATAAATAAACCTGTGGCACCGTCTGACTTCAGACCCTGGGCCTTATGGAGTATTAGACCGTGGAATGATGAATCCTCAATCCAGCACTGATGAAGAGTCTTACAGTAAAACACTTCTCTGGCTCTCCTGTGTGTTTTCTCACTGCTCTGCTCCTTCCCCTTTCCATTTCTCCTCCATCCTGGCGAGAATCTGAAGCACCGTCTGGTTGAAGTCCTCTGGCTGGTCTGCGAAAACATAATGGCCCGCTCCTCTGATCACCTGACAAGCCCACACACAGTGGAGGTGAAACAGTTTTGAGATAAAGGTGCCACCGTTCCACAAGGCAAATAAAAGTAACTTGACATACATACAGGCAGATTTATGCACTAAAAATGCTTAAAATCTTGCTTAAAATGTCTTTTGAACCTTGTACTGACAAAGTTGAAGGTGCAAAATGTAAAATAGAGAACCTACTCGGATTTCCACATCTGGCCTGGTTTTCTTGAATGCATATCCAGAGTGGCTGTCAATACTGGATCGGGATCCATAAATGAAAGAAATGGGAATTTCAGCCCGGATCTGGCCGATCCTGTCTAGCATGGGCCTCTTAGCCCAGCCGTAGGGAATGGTCATGTTCTTAAAGGCCGTCTCGCCACTGAAATGAAAAAATTTAAAAAAAGAAAAATGCACAAGCTCCTAAGATCTTCTGAGAATGGACATATTTGTGTATGGATAGTTTAAAATGTTCGTCACCTCGGAGTCTGGGCATTTAGATGATAGATGTAGTCACACACAGTGTAGTCACTGAACACAGAGGAGTATTTCTGCTTGAAGTCTGACCTGATGGTCTGGACGAGCATCGGGCCTAAAAGAGACGCACAAAAAAAGAAGGAGATTTAGTTACAGTTCAGACCTTTGAATAGAACAAAGACACCTTAAGCAGACGTTTGATGTTCGGTGCTATACCGCTCCCCCGGCTCAGAAGGAGCAGGGGGGGGGGTTGCCATAGAATTAATTAAAGGCATTTATGGTGGAGTTATTGCCAATTTTATCCTCATATTTGTTGTTCTTTGACTCTTCCAGAGTAATTACTGCGTTATTCACGGTTCAAAGTAATCCATATTTATGTCATTTTGATCCGAGTTCATCAATAAGCAGTTTTAGATCCTCTCTCTTTAGCCCAATTATCTTCTGATTGGCTGCCCCACACAGACAGAATATTTAACAATATATAACAGCAGGTGGGTGGGGCTTCTTGTGCTCATAGCGGCGTACCTGAGATGTTAGGAAGGAAGGTATATGTGTATTTAAATTACGATGCCTCCTGCGCAAATTCCTTTGGAGGTTTTCGGGGCGTTCCCAGCCAGAAGATACTTGGATAGACCCAGAACTCAAAAGTTAAGACTATACATCTCATCTGGCCTGGAACTGTCTCAGAATTCCCTGCGAGAATTGGAAAACACTGCTGGCAAGAAGAACATCTGGCAATACCTCCGTAGCCTTCTACCAATATTACCCGAGCTCATGTAAGCATAAAGATGGAAGTGGATGGTGGATGGAAGTATTTAAAATACTTATTGTATTTTTTAAAAGCATATTGTTTTTATAGGAATGATTTTCTTTCCTGGGGGATTAATTTTGAAACGATGAAAGACCAGTGGTATGGCATGGATTAGATAACTGGGACATTTTAAGCCAACCCCATTGCTGCTGATAAATATATGTCACTTAGAAGTTAAAAACTTTCCAAATACACAGATGCGTAAGAGAAACAAATATGTGTTTGTTCAGGTACAAATGTGTGTTTGTGTGTGCTAACCTAGAGGTCCAGCCAGTCTGAGACCAGCCAGAGGGTTGAAGGGGCTCATGACGGCACCAATTGCTCTGATCCACATTGGGATGGAGTTGTGGTTGGGGTTCTCTGGGCGTGCTGGGAATCCCCACGGCTCCACCAGCAGCAGATGCTTCACCCTGCATACACACACATGCAGTTACCTGATCAAATGTACAAACTAAAATGTAGAATTTCAATTAAAACTGCACACATTTACTTCTTTTTTTATATATGGGCTTGTTTATCTGGCAAGTGGTGCAAAAAAAATGAGAGATGGCTAAACTAGAAAACCACCTGGCACTGTGTCCTCTCACCCGCACACACGCAAGCACATGCACGCACACAAACACACAAAAAGCACCTGTGTGGGTATTTCAGTGTGTAGGCCGCAGACAGGTATCCTCCGAGGTTGTGTCCCAGCAGCACCATCTCCTGAAGCCCCACCTTCTCCCTCCACTCCTCCAGGGCTGCCACAAACTGATCCTCGGCCTCCCTGGGGTCAGTGCTGAACTGGGGACGGCTGCTCCTGCCAAAGCCCAGCAGGTCTAGAGCGTACACCGGTCCGCTGCTGGAGAGAGAATCCAGGTTGAGAGCCCAGAGGGCGACACCACCTCCAAAGCCATGCAACAAAACCAAAGGAGTGGTGGGCTGGGTTGGGGGCTGTGGGACACACAGGGCTGCTGACTGCTGCTGCTGAGTGGAGAAAGCTAAGGTCCACAGGTAGTTGCCGCTCGATATCCGAATGTGCTGCCTGGAGAAAGGCCGCTTCACAGCTGCGGCAGACAGAAAAGATTATAGGGGAGGGATAGAGAAACTGTTTTAACTCTGACTTTATGAAACACATAAAATACAGATTGGAAACAGCTCCATCAGACACACTCACTCTTGAGGATTTTTTCCTCGGCATCTTTCAGCTGAGAAGGAGAGGTGGGACACCAGGAGGGAAGCCAACTTGATATCCAGGAGCTGTGACTCAGACAGAAAGGATACACAAAAACAGGCACGCAGGACACATAAAGCATGTGCAAACCAAACTATAAACTGACCTTTGGCTATATGATATTTTTGTTATCAGTGCTGCCGGTATGCAGCACTTGACAACAACATGCAATCAATGTCCAGAAAGAAGCCCAAACATGTCTTTGTTCTGTGTATTTTGGGTCCCTTATGGTCAAATATCTTTAACAAAATGTGCCAATGAATTTGGGAAATCCCATTGTCACTTAATGCATTCTGAATCAGCCCGATTTTAATATTTGGAGGACAAAGGCAGACGCAGATAAGATAGGGTGACCATATTTAGATTTCGAAAAAGAGGACACTTGGCCCAGTCATGAAGAACTTTAATAATATTGTTTGCTTAAAGAAAACTTTAACATATTTTAACGATGCCTTCTCTGTGTTAATGAATGGTGAAATAAAATAAAAAAAAAGTCATATAGGGTTTTACAAGTCAACAAGTGCAAAACGTTTGGTCACCCTAAGATAAGATTTTTTTTTTTAAGTATTTTTTTACAATAAAGTTTTGTATAGGAAGTCACACATCAGCCAGAATTAACAGGAAGATTCGGACTCGAAAAACATTCACTTTGGATGTTTGCCAGCAAGCGGGTGGCCTGTATATTAACATGACACCGTTTTCCTATAGGTTTGGTGTGGATGGGTCTATTTGTTAAATCTACCTGTGAATACACTAATGCGGATTCACACGAAGAGAACAAAGTTGTGTTTGTTGTCACACAAACGAACAGCGTTGACGCTGAGAAGAAACAAAACAAGAACAAGAAAAAACAAGTAGCATGTCCAACATGAAGAAGGAAGAAATAAACAAAAACAACTCACCTCTGCTCCTTGGCAGGTTGTATCTCCTCCGCCATCCTTCGCATTGTGTAGCCTGCTGTGAGGGTCTCCTCCCGAGCTTACGAACCTGTGGAAAAACTACGGTCAAGAATTTGTGGTGCTGCATTCAGGTACATTCGGACGAAAAATAAAACAGCTGCCTAACATAATAACTACATGCTGCTTAATAAGAATGCTGTACATTTCATAATAAGTTAGAGTTCAGCCATCCCTCCGCTCATTTAATTCTTGGGGTTATTTAATTCTTTGGAGTTGGCATTTTTCAGCGCTTCATATTTGTTTTTTCCAACTGTACTTGAAAGTAACATCATGATTTGAACCTCTGTACTCAGGTTGGCTACGTCACCATGTTAACTTTGTGTAACTTATATTGTTAATGTGCTTCTTTTGCACAGCAAGTCTCATATAGTTTAATACAAACGAACTAATGTAGGCTATAAAACTCTTAAGCCAAGGAAGAACCGTTTTTAAAGCGTTGCCAGCCACACTCGGATTGTATTAGAGCTAGCTTTGGCATGCTAATTAGCATAAGTTGCAACAAATGAGATTCCTGCACGAGAGTGTTTGAACTGTTTACCTTAATTACATACATTTCCAAAAATATGTATTGTTCCCTTAAAAGTTTATACTAATGCCACTTGCATAATTCTTATATTTAATTATATTAGGTTGTAAAAAAAAAAAAATAATTCTAGAAACAACTGTTTAAAGCCTGTTTTAAATATTAAACTATCATCTGCCTTTATGGCTACTATGACAAAAGTAATCCTGTAAAAGTAGTTTATTTAAATTACATCAAACAGCAGGCCCCTTTTTAGCCAGAGGTCCTTTTTGTCTGTATATAAAATTTAAATACATCTGTTTTTTAGGTATTGTAGTGACAAACCCAAGGATATTCTTTCCCCCTTCAAGCTTACATGCAGGCTAAAATGGACAGAGAAAATGAGTCACGTTGGATCTCTATCGAACTTTTTTCTAATCCTTTTTTCTTAGTATAATTTAAGATAAGGCAGATTACATGAAAGGTTCATTATCTTCAAGGATGTGACTGTAAAGTATGATTATGTTTTTTGCAGGAATAGTCCCTTCACTATCTTTGTACTCTTACTGTGATTCTCATTAACTCTTAAAGGGAGGGCGTTATGGATTTATAGGCATGCTAACCTTGAAAAGCTCATGGGTATCCTTCAAGAAATCATCCCGCAGTTAGTGTGTTCTAGCTGCACATTTAAAGGTTATTTGTGTGTTTTGCAAAGCCTCATCGGGTAACAGTCTGCTAATGAATTCACCAAAATGTTATCCGATGTTGAGTAAAATGTAAGTAAAAAGTTCTAAGGGGAAAACAAAAAGACTGAAAAATGTGTGTGATGCCATCTCAACTAATTAGCTTGATTAGAAGCAATTCAGTAACATAATTGGTTTTAAAAAGAGTGTCCTAGGCAGGCTGACTCTTTCACATGTAAAGATAATTGAGGGACAACACTCTGTGAAAGCATGTGTGGGCATGTATTTAAAGTGCAAAGTTTCTGGATGTAAAATGGCAAATTATTTAATTATTTACAGTACATTATATCATTCAAGGATTCAGGAGTGGTCCATGCAAGCAAAGGATAAGCCTTAAAATCCATACTGAATGACCGTTATCTTCAGCCCCTCAGGTAGCACCATTATTCTACATGTGAAATCACTGCAGAGGCTCAGGAACACCTCTAAAGCACAATTTGTGAATACAGTCATAAATGACGGTTAAGACTAGAATACCTTAAAAAAAGAGATTAAAAAATGATCAAGCAGATATCAACATGATGGTATGGAAGCAGCATTGGTGCACATGGCATGAGTAACGTGCACATCTGCGAGGGCTCCATTAATACTGAATGATACAAAACCAGTTTTTAAAAATGAAAATAGTTCAGGTATCTCAGTTTTCTCGCAGAACGTCATGTCGACGCAGCTCAAGAGTTATCCACTATATTGGACGTGACATAGCCACTGGTCACTAGAGAAAAACTGTAGATTCCCTAAAAGGTTGGTGAATGGTTCCTGGAGGTAGGTGGCTGTCACTGTGTGAAATCACTTGCAAAAAAGGTGCTGCACCTAAAACCTCCTTGTAAATGTTTTGGTCACTGTAAGGTTACCACAGTTACCTGTAGTTTGCATGGAAGACGCCAACTTCTCTGCAAAAACTTGCAAACTACTTTCCGAGCTTTAGTCAAGCTGTGAAAAGTGCAAAAGAGACTGAAAAGGTTTACCTTTCAAGTAAAAGTTGTGCCTCAGCTCAGCACCCAACACTCCTCAAAAGGCACAACTTTTACTTTGAAAGCAAACTATCTCTGTTTCCGGTTTTCATAGTTTCACTATAACTCCAAGAGTAGTTTGTGAGTGTTCACATACAAACATGCAACCTACAGGTAACTTCATCAATCTGCTAGAGACCAAAGCTATTCCAAAAGGTTTTTTTGGTGCAACATCTTCTTTGTGTCTGATTTCATCTAGCGACAATGGCTGCCAGGAGGGTCACTGACTGGTCTCTAGGCCTCTAGGCCTGTGAGTGCAGTTTTAACAACAGCCAGCAACCTCCAGGAACCAGTCACCAACCAGTTGAAAAATGGAGATTTTTCCCTCACAGCCAGCAGTTGCCACATGGTCATGGAGCGGTCTCTAGGCCTGTGTGACTGGCCTTTCGTGCACACAGTCAAGCACTATGAAAAAGGTTAAATGCTATTTTAACATGTCAAATCTTTATTTACTGTAGCGCCATTTGTCCACATGTACCGCTTCAACATTTAACATAAATCTTAAAATGCAACAGCGCGACATGCCATCACCAGTAAAATGAATAAATAAGATGGTCGCTACAGTATTTTCCTACGTGTCAGAGTAAGAAAACAGTTTGCTTTGCTGATCGACTGCTGTCCTGTTTTCATTTCTTTTCTCTCATGGATCGAAGTGTATTTGGTCCCCAGACAGTGTCGTCTTTATTTTCAGTGCAAGCTGAATTCTTATTTTAGCCTTGTTTGCAGTATAGCATTGCAGTGCTAAAGTAATTTTAGTTTAGGTTTAGCTGTTGTTTAAGCAGCCTGAGACAAAGATATGTAGACCAAAGAATGGAAATCCACCCCTGATCCCTCACCAGCAAATTGCCTATGTTTAATACAGTACATTATATAAGGACAAATCAACATTTGACTACCTGTGCTTTCATTTTCTGTCTCACAGATAGACAATAGCAGGAGGTTCCTGTCACTCCTGGTCCACAAGGTGGCGTACTTCCTTTACACACACATACGTCCGAGCACACACACATGCACAGTTAGACACACACTCTCTGGCAACTTTGTCCTTCATTCCTCAAACACAATTTTCCTCTCATACCACCCACTTGTGATTGCTCTCAGACTATGGGTTGACTGAGTGGTTCCTGAGTGCTTCATTTCCTTTGCTCCCATAGATGCGCACACTCATTCTCCCTGTGTGTTACTGTCCGTTCACTCTGCTGAGTACTCAAAATTTCATAAGCCAGTAGACAATGAGGCAGTAGCCAAGTCCAAAGAGCAGAGGTAAGCCCGTAACTGTCTGGAGACCAGTAACTGGGTGAAGCTTTTAGTGAGGAGACTACATAAAGCTGCAGCAGAGAGCCGGCCTGCTCGTCGAGCATCACAGCCAAGTGCTAGTCATGCTAGCTCGAGCCTTTTGTTTTATCTGAGGATCAAAATCAGTAACCCGTGGTCTGGCACCAGACTGACTTAAACAAAGAGTCTGTTCAGTCTCACCAGTCCTGGGACAATCAGGAGGAAATTTCAGAAAACATGGCAAAACCTTTACAATTCAGTGTAAAATCGCTGCAGGTGTGCAGCTTTATTGTGACATCAGAGTGGATGCATCAGATTTAGTCAGTTTCCCAGAGATCTTTACACTGATATTTAGATGTGTCTTTAAGTCAAGTTTTATTTTGTATGTCAGTTAAGGTTTAGCAAAAAAATTCCACCAGTTTCCACCGATTATTTAAATTACCTGACAAAAATACTGCATTTAGATGTCAAGTAACCACAGGAGTCAGGCACGCTGAAGCTGAGTCCCCAATCAATACGACATTGTAATGCTAAGCAGGTTTTGAGTATGTTATGTGTTTATACTGGAAAGGGCATACGATTAAGTGTACTTCCCCAAAACAGAGTACTTAAAGCATAAAGAAGTGTGTGCTGTAGAGGTGTGCTATTGTCCCAAAATACAATGTCCAAAAAAGGAAAAACACCAAAGCGTTGCTAACTACTGTAATATATTTAGTGCTGAGACACGTGAAAAAATCTTTAGAAGCAACATAAAAGGAACAATTCTGATTATTATTTTTGTTCAGTTGTAGTTGGCGTAATGGCGTGTCAGGTTAAAGTCCATCTTTACATGTGTGGCATCGTTTCCTGTTAGAAAGACTATTGAATTTTCACACAAAAGAGCAAATCACAAAGGCTAAATTATATCCCAGTAAGATACACTACCAGGTTACATACAAAAGGAGCGCTATTCTGCTCTTTTACAGCTTTTTTTATTGGTGGACTCCACTAGAGTTACAGCATAACTTACAGTTCATTTTCTTTCTGCAATAAACTGTTTTAACTTATTACAGATATACCGTTTTTTTCTGATTGGCTGCCCCTCACAAACAGACAGTTTGAACAGCAGGTGAATGTCAGGATGCAGGTGTTTTGAAAACAATCCTTCAAAATGAAAATTGAGAAACGCAGGGGAATCTCAAAGTGTATGACTGTTGAACTGTAGTCTAGTGACTTGTATTTCATCACTAACTCATGCAGTGATGCATATCAGAAAACCAGCAAGATGCAGGATAATTTAAATGTTGATTTATTATTTACAGACCTTTGCAAAAGTCTTAAGCCACTCTTCATGTCTTTATATAGTGCTTAGAAATTTCAGTAGTTCATATAAATATATGTAAACATACATGGAAATACAATATCTAAGGCACAATTCTGATGAGCTTGAAATATTTGGTATGGACTGCCTTTATTCTTTAACACAGCCTGAACTCTCTTAAGCAAGCTTACTCGTATTTCTTTAAGTCATCTTCAGGAATAGTTCTCCAGGCTTCTTGAAGGACATTCAAAGCTCTTCTTTGGATGTTGGGTGCATTTTGCCCTGTTCTATGTCAGGATGATCTCACACCGCTTCAAAAATGTTGAGGTACGAGCTCTGGGGAGGCCTATCCTTGACTGTTGTCTATTTTCCAATCCGGGTCTGCTTTTACTGCAGTGGCATTGTGTTTGGGGTCATTGTCATGCTGAAACATGAAGCTGTTGCCGATCAGATGCAACCAGATTGCATTGCATGGTGGATCAGTGATCTGATTGTACTTTCCTGTGTTCATAATTCCATCAATTTTGATTTTCACCACTGGGTCAAATGAAGCCCCAAAACCATGACAGACCCTCCTCCGTGTTTTACAGATGGCAGAGTTAGCAACATTGTATTTATATAAATGTAGCCACGTTCAGCATAGCTATTGTCCACACAGGCATGTGTGTGACATTGTATCCTTTTCTTAATGTAATTTGTTACAAATCATTTATCATCTGTTTCTTAAACCAGTCCATATTTTTGTGCTCTTTTGTGGATTATATTGCGAATCAATGAATGAATAAGACCATCCAGAATACAGTGATTGAAGGTACTGTAATATTTTCAGTCACATGTTGTGTGTGCGATAGAGTGAGAGAGCACTGTGTGCAGCTTTGCTCAGTACAAACCTTCCTTACATCAGTCAGCAAACTGTAAGCACAAACCAAACTCTGCCATGAGTTTATGGGCCATAGCCCAGTGCAGTATGGGTAATAACAGTGACCAGGCTGTTAGCAGAAGAAAGAGATGGGGATGGAGGAGAGGCGGAGGGTCTGTCTGGTTGCTAGGATACGTGGCCGGCGCCAACAGCGGATATGATTTATAATGGCCAGTCTGACTGTCTCGCTTTCTGCACTAGTTTCCTTCGTCCTCTCCTCTCGCTCACTTTTCCACTGACTCTCTCCGTCCTCCATCCTCATTTCTATCCTCAGACTATCTAAAAACTCTGCGCTGGACCCGTCAGCCACCACAGGGGTTACTACGGATGTTCCTGATATTAACACCTGTGTCCATCATGAGATAATGTAAAGAAACTTTAATTTGTCTGGGGATTATGACAATAATCATTTAGAGTCTTTTCTAATTATATATATATGAAGGTGAAGTAACGCCAGTGTCTGTGCATGTTCAAGTGGTCATGCAAAAGCTGCATGAATGGATACTATTGATTTTACTGAGACTTGATCCAGCTCAGGATGGTAAAACCCTCAGGGACAAATACAGAGAGGAAGAGGGTGTACGAGGACACTTGATGGAGGGTCACAAGGGGAAATGGAGGTCTGCATGTAAAATGAAAGCACACGATGATTGATCTTGAGTGTTCGATTGTGACGTTGAGTCTAATTAGCGCTCTTGAAAGATATTTTTGTTGTTAAAAAAATCATATTTCTCCGGAAAAAAAAGGCATTTGGTTTGGGATTTGCCTCAGAGCAGCATTCAGCCATGTCACCAGGCTCTGAAAGTTTCCACTAAAACACAGACTAACATGATTACTCTTTGCTTAGTGACTCCTCCAAGTGGAGTGACACAGGTTTTTACAGACAGACTTTGATGTTTATTTTTAAATCAGGGGCAGATGACACTGATTTCTGTTTGATTTTCATGCACGTCTCATCTGCTGAGGTTTTCAGATTTCTCACAGAGCCTCAATCAAATTACAAAAACCTCACAGCGAAAAGAAAATTTTTTAAAAAGTCAACAACAGTGTGGTTCTGCAGACACAGCTTCCCATTCCCACTCCATTAGGAATAGTCCAGCAGAGACATGTTGTCCTTGAATTTTTCAAAAGGTCGGGGCACCACAATCAAAATTGTACTCAGCTCAGTGCTGGGCTATATTAGGCACATATATCCGTGCATCCCTACGTGAGAGACCAATATTTTATTTTATTATTTTTTTCAGAATTTCAATTAATTCAACATGAAACCTTCGAGAGCATCCAAACCATCTGAACTGGGGTTAATGGGAGGCCTGCTGCAGGTAGCTGTAGTTCCTGTAAACCCTAAAGAGCACCCAGGCTAGACACACGTTTTCTACATAACCAGATTATCTTACACTTTAATTAAGATCCTCGCAGTAATCATGTTTTTATTCTTCTGCTTTATTTTTTATATAAATCAACATTTAGCTGCACACGTGCGTAACTGGAGCTCCCTTCAGATGAGTTTTATTTTGAGATACTGCGTCTGTCGGTCCTTTATTTCAGCAGATTGTAAGGCATCTCAACTGCAGGCCATGGCTTGTTTATAAGGCACCTGTTATACTGTTTTCTTTATTTTTGTCATATGTGTGTGTGTGCGTGCGCACAGAGATGGAGTGGATTAAAGTCGAGTGGATCGCAGCTAAAGCAGCTGGTTTCAGACAGGATGACCCGAGGGCTTGAGACGAGGCCCAGTATCTTACTGTAACGATCACAGCATACGTCAGTATATATGTCCGTTTGTGCCCTAGCTCCTCCTCCATGGGTGGGCTGATCTGAACGAAACTTTGCACTAACATCGTCACACATACAGCGATTATTAACATCTAAATGTTTCCTTTTAAAAACGAAATCCCAATTCTTTTGATTTTTTGTTTTATATATCATGTTAATTTCATCCCACCCTCCCATGAATGCTGCGTTAAGTTCTATGCTCCATTTGTATTTGTTTCATGCGTCACATTCAATGTACTGTATGCCACAACAGTCACCAACATTTGTGTGATGGAATTTTGTTCAAGTCATCACAAAATATGAAATGAAGGATTAGAAATAAAGTCCTTAAATATCACAGACATAGAGGTCACAGATGGTAAAGCTCAAGACGCTTTGACAACTGCATGAACCATACGGCATGTTTTGCAAAATTTAATGTAAAACTGTTTTTAAATTTAATGTTTAATATTTTTTTATAGCAGACTAAATCTGGAGTTGGTTCAGTTAAAATACAAAGTGTAAAGAGCTGCTTCACACAGTTTGCAGTGCATCTTATTTTCTTTGACATCAAGTGTGAAATGTGTCCGTACGTGTGCTCTTCCCTTCCTCCCAAGCTTTCACAATTTGTTGCATTTTCATGAGAAACACGGAGCTCGTCGTACCGTCTCAGAAAATAAAACCAACAACCAAAAAAGCCAGGGGGGCAAATTAAACGTGCGTGTCTAACCTTACTGCTCAAAAAGATTACTTCAGATTGGATCATCCACCTTTCTACACAACTTAATTAGTTCTGACTGGATCTCATCTCTCAGGAATTTTTTCATCTCGTTTTTATTTACTGACGAAAGCACCAATATACTTCATCATAGTTTTCATTTAGTTTCCATCTTGTATTTGTAAGAAGAAAAAAGATGAAAAAAAAGGATGAAAATTATTGGTCAACAAAGTTTACACTGGTATAACGGCAGCAGTTTGAGGTTAAACAATCAGCCTGTGTAAATTTAGGCTTACAAACAAGAAATACATTGCAGTGTTTATTACATGTCTCCTACAACTACAGGTTAAATACGTACCTCCTAAGGTTCACAGCTTAGGTTTTGTGTGTATGTGTGTATAATTCTGATCATTCTGTTGTTATATACAGTGATACAACAAATAGAAATAAGATCAAGACGAAGATAAATTTACTACAGACAGTTTTTACCAGTCTTACTAGCAAAAATTATAGGCGGTTTTTGCTTGTGAGACTATTAAGGATTAGTTTATATGATTATTATTTGCAGAGCATCAAATAAATGTCCTTTAAATTTGTTACTTAGAAGTCTTCTTAGTCTTACTTTCACTTCCTTAAAGGATGGTTTCACATTTTTCAAGCCTGTCTAACAGTACTCACACGCCTATACACAGTGACAGTTTCAGGTCACTGTAATCATTCCTCCTGTCCATACTGACTGCGAGGAGATCCCTCCCTAAAGCAATAACAGACCAGGGAACAAAATCCACCGTCATCATTCTGTGCAAATATACACGCTTTGTTACGCAGGTCAAGGTGGTATCTCTGTTACTGACAGTCTTTTCACTTCAGTATTCACTCCTTCTGTTTCACTGTGGCGTTGCAGGGGAAGAACAACAACACGACTCACTTTGCAGAGTGTACTGTCACTCTCATTTTTAGGTATTTAAAATAATTCAATCGTAATACTCCCACTGGGGTTAGCAACTTGTTGGTGAAAAGAGAGACAGACTTATTGCTGTTCCGTGGGGAGTATGCTTAGCTGTAGCAGCTACGATGTTTCAGTGTAGCTACAGTAGGTTCATGCTTCCCTGCTGTGTCTGATCTGACAAATGAGTTATTCTGTGAAGCTGAAATGTCTCACCCGGTTAGCTGTGGCATCACCACCCTTCCAGTCTGGCTTCTTAACTCATCTGCACTTATGAAATTAGATTATTCGATAAAGCAGCGAGCCTGTTATTCTCTTCATTCTGCGCCCATAAGTGATCCAGGAAGACATTCAAACTAGAGTGTCCACATCTCTCTTTCTCTCTCTCTCTCTCTCTCTCCGTCCGTCCACTGTCTTCCAGTAAATGGAGGATAATTTTAGAGCGATAAAGAGCCCGGAGGATATCGAGGGGAGGGAACGCGCACACGCACACACAACAAGATGGTCCCTCATTCCCTGTTGCACCTGCTGACCCCACAGGATCCACCGAGATCTGCTACTGCTGAATGTGCGGCTTGTACACACGCACACACACACACACACAGACAGGAATGCGTACGCACTTTGACTAATAGGCCTAATGCTTCCTGAAGAGGGCCCAGCACTGCATTAGCTACGGATGTGGGATTGATTTAGAAACTGAAAGCCTTCAGTGTGTGTATGGGTTAGTGCTTGTGTATATGTGCTAGTGGGGAGAATATATTGTACACTCAGTGGTGTGTTTTTCTTCAGTTCCACTCGTTTTGGCATTATTTATAAATAAATGAAGGAGTTTTACCAGTTTTAATGAAGGCTATTCAGTGAATGTTTACATATATGCAGAGTTTCATGCCACAGTTTTATTCTTTTCAGAGCATCGAAGCCTTTTCATGAATGTTTAGGCTGTCATCAGACACTAAACTCTCCTACTAATTTTAGCCGTAACAGAAGGTCTAATTAAGGCAGCCTGACCCCTCACACCAATTAAATGGTGGTGAATCTCAGGAAAACATTAGTCCTTCTAATGTTGGATTAATTCCTGACATCAGTTATAAAAAAATTAAATTAAAAATATCATGGATCAGTCCCTATTTCATTTCACAGCGGGCCTCAGTTCAAAGCGACGCAGACTGAACATGTGCAGTTTTTAACATCAGTTGCTGATAACAGCTGCATACAAATGCAAATGCATTTTTTTTTTAAAAAACAAAACAACTTTTTAGACTTTAATGTGCATAAAAAGTGTGAATAGCAGTTCCAAACACCACTCAAAAAACAGGGAGAAGAGCAAGTCGTCACAGAGACAGCAAAACCTGTTATGTTAATGCAAAACTACTAGGGGTTAAGTTGGTTAAGATGAAGTGGATATCATAAAACAGCAGCTCAAACACCGGGGAGTTATAACTGGGCACGTTGTGGCAGACCTAAATAAAAAGGAGTCTCGGTTCTGCGCTGCTGGTGAGGCGTGGACATGTAAGTAAAAAGGACGGTCAGGTAAATCTGACGCAGGTGATTCTGCACCAAATGTAACAACTAGCACAACAACAGAGACTACAAAACGCCGAGGCATCGGTTTGATGTCACCCATCGGTTTACTTATGCCCAGCATTCCTCCTGCGGTCTAGGCCATCAACAAGGGGTCCTCCAAGGTCTTCAGTTTTGAGTTAAAGTCTTAATCTGTTGTCAGGTGTGTATCAATTTCTTGTATTCTTTCGGAGGTCTCTTCGCCATGTATTGCATTCTTTGGCCTTCCTCTTTTTCTCCACCCTTGGAGCTTCCACGTCAGGGCTTGTCTGGTGGTGATGTTGTTGGTTGGTTTCTTCTTGTCCATCTCCATCATGTTCTTCCCATCTCTCCCTCTACAGGTACTTGCTTCACTTTTTTCCCCACAGGTCGTAATTGCAGACCTTGTTGAGCCAGTAGACCTTCAAAACTTTCCTCAGCCAGCTGTTGATCAACGTCCGTATCTTATTAATTCTGCATCATAGAGCAACACAGATTTCACAGTTGGTGTTCAAGATTCTGATCTTGGTGTGTTGGCTGAGTATTTTGAGTTCCAGATGTTCTTCGGGTGTAGATTTCTTCGCCTAGTCTCGCTTTTCCATCTGCGTCTGTCCCACCCTGCACGTTGATGATTCTCCCCAGGTAACACCCATCCAGGTGACCCCTCTTGGTTTGTAGTCCCATTTTTGACGCCACGAGCGAGTTGAGCATTTTCTCGGTTGCCATGCTAGCTTTTTGAAAGCAGATGCCACAAACACAATGCAGATCTGACTGTGAAACAGTAGCAACGTATAAAGTGCAAGACAGACCCACCCTAAAGCATCCCCTGCTTTATCGTCCATCTGGACACTGATGGTGACCATAACTTAGAAGATTAATTTCATGTTGTATTAAATAGCCCTGCTGGTCTGTGTGACTAATATTGTTTTCACGCACAAACCAAAGAGTCAGAAAGTCAGATTAGCAGATTGTGTGAAGTTGTGCTTTTGTGGATGCAGAGAAATGCCGAGAATACTTAGTTTGGTTTAGGTGAGGGTGCTGCCTGGACAGAGTGTGCAGGAGACAGGATGGCTGCTCATTAGCTGTCAGTACATTGTACTAGTATTAGCGTTGCAAAAATTGGAGCAATCAGACATCATCAGCAGACGTTGTACCGGAAAACTGGCAAATTAAAGGACATTGGTGCCTTTACATGCATCCGCATTGGATATAGTATCTTGAAAATCTTCAGGTTTACGGTGTTTGTGCGAACTGTGCAAAGGGTTAGAGTTACACTGCCTCTGTTTTGCAGTAAAATAGACTTAAAATCTATGCTTTGATTTGTGATCATATTTTGTGCATTGTTTTGTGTAGTGGTAAACTTAACCCAACCTTAACCGACTCGTCTTCTTATGTTTATTGGTAAACATCGGCAAACCTTAACGTAAGCTTAACTTGAAGCCTTGTGGAATTTATAGGAGAAACAAAGAGGCGGGACATCTGCTGCCAGGTGAATGACAGTAGGTGCTGGTAGAAAGAGTGAGAGCGAGGGCCGAAGAGGAACGGGTTAAAGCGTGCTGAGAGCACAGGAGAGGGCGAGGTGGCCTGGGGGGGAGGAGAAGAAGAAGAAGAAGAGCAGAGAAACAGAAAAGCAGACGTGGAGGAGGAGGTGAGGAATTGATGAAGCAGAAAGCTGGGTTATTCCTGCTGTGAACCTATGTGTCTTTGCTCTGTGTGTGTGTGTGTGTGTGTGTGTGTGTGTGTGTGTGTGTTAGTATGAATGGCAGGCTTTGGCAGTAAATGAAACTGTTTATCAGATCAATATGGCCATCATCTCCCAGATGACTGTGGCCTCTGCTGAAGAGCAATCATAAATCACAACCAAATATGGAGGACAGCGATCTATACCTACTGAGTTTGTCGCTGCGTGCGTGTCTGTGTGCACGCGTGTGCACAAGGATGGACTCAGCTCTTTGTTTTTGTCTGCGGTAACTCGTCGGTGACGGTGTTAGTGCGTCCCGTGTGAAACAGTCGTCTTCTTTCTCTCGATGCTGTGGTTGAAGCAGAGCTCTGAGATGAAGCAGTCACAAAATGGAGACAGGAGAAACACAGACCACACCTTATGTTATGAGCAAAAGGGAATAAACACGCAAACACACACATTGTGCGACACATCCTTCTCCATAGGGTTAACAGCAGTGCTCTTGCTCTGTCTGATGGCCCCCAGTGCTCTCACTCTGAATAATGTAGCCTCCCGATATCAGTGACAAGACTCTCGAAACCAAAATAGCATCTTGAGCTCCGATAAATATAGAAGGTAATTAAATCGGCAGCAGGAGAAAGAGGCAGAGAAAAGCCAGGGAAAAAGGGAAGGTCTGCTTTATGTGCGAGGGTAAAACTCCCCTCTGCAGGGGATCGCGGGGATCGATTGAACGCCAGCAAAACGCCATTCGTTGTGTGGCCTTATTTTCCTCAAGCTCGCATTGTCGATTTTGTCGTTTTCGGGGTAGATTTGCGTGCACGCACACACACGAGATATGGAGGTTGAACTGTGTGTGTTTCAGGGCCTTCAGAGCGCAGTGAGTCAGCACTATTTCAGCGGTTAGTTCTCATGAGACTCGGCTGTATGTGAGCGCCGGCTGCCATCTGCCTCTTGCCACTCTCTCGCCCTTTTTACTGCCTCTACCTGCCCCCCTCCCTCCTGTAAAAATCAGATGTTTGCACTTCATATGAATATGAATCGGGGGATTGATCCTGCGTGCGGGAGAGGAGTGGGAGGGTGAAAGGTTACCGGGGAGGTTTTGGATGTGCTTGTCAGAGCAGCCTGGCCCCCATCTTGACATGATCTCCCTCTGGGAAAGTGTGTGTGTGTGCACGCGTCCACTCAGTGACATGTTGTGACAGAAACTGACTGACAAGCTCTTTGCAGCTCAACACCAACCACTGCGGAGAGACTAATGATGACATCTCTCAGGCCGTACACACTGCTTTCTTTTTCCCCTCCATCTCACACACACACACACACACACACACTGAAACACTCACACTCACGATGTCTTCCTATCCCTCACTCTCTTTGTCTTGTGTCTCTCTCCCTCGACTACCTCTTCCTCTATCACACGCCCACACAGACAATGGCATCCTGTATATTGTCTCCCTGACGCAAAGGCGCAAACACTCGCACACACACATTCGAATTAACACACACGCACACACACACACTCACTCACACACTTAAATTCATGCCCACAGTCATACTAGTCTGCATGACAAGTATTTCTCAAATGCACATCTTCTTTTCTCTTGCATTGTCTGTCTTTCTCTCACATGCACACTCTCTCTTTTTCTTTTTCTCTTTCTCACACACACGCACACACACACACAGACACACACACAAATGATGCACTACTCTCTCTGTCTTGGAATTTTACATTTTGATGAAGGAGGAAGCACGTCGTCCAATCAGAGCGGGGAGAGACCATCTCGGAGCAGACAGCAGGGAGGTTTGGAGGCAGTCGGCCCGGCCCTCCCTGTCAGCTCTGGCCACTTACGTCCCCTCGGCTCGGTGCGGCTGGTGGTACGATCCACCAGCGGCTCGATAAGAACCCCCTCCTCTCTGTCTCCCCCTCTTCTGTCAGTGCTAGGGTGTAGCTGCTGATCCCATGCTACAGCAGCGAGAGAGAGAGTGAAAGGGAGGAGGAGGAGGGACATCAGGTGTCACAGCTCTGCAACCCCAGATGAAGCTGCATTACCACGACAACCAACTCCAGGGGGTGCCGCCAGGTGAGTCTGAGGACACACACACACTTTGATACACATGCTGTACACATGAAGTGACTGCACATGCAGGAATGTGTTGAATTGGCAGAATTACATGCACAGGTATTCAGCTGCTCATGTGCTCTGGGATGTGTCACTTTTTGGGATGCTGTTAACACAATAGTGGAGCTGAGTGGAGTGTGTGGATTTGTGTGTGTGTGTGTTTGTAGCCATGCCAGAATGTACAGTATATGCGTATATGTGTGTGTGCGTACGTACGCCATCCCTCCCTGTGGTGGTGGGAGACAAAGGGTCCCCTCTGTCTGGCGCTGTAGCACCACCGCTCACACCGCCGCCAATGGGTGGGAAAGTTCTCCCTGTCAGCAATCATATGTGATCAGAAAAAGCCACAAAAAAAAAAAGAAGTCAAATAGGATGCCCACCACCACCACCTCCCACCCCATCCTCGTCGAACACTCCTGACTCACGGTGATAGGAGGACACGGTCACAGCAGATGATCAGCCGGTCGGTGGGGGTGGGGGTGCGCTCTGAGGACACGGAGGCTGAGAGGAAGGGGGAGGGAGGGTGGTTGGCGGTCATGACACTACTGTAATGTGTAATAGACGTACAGAACGGGGTTAAAATCTGTGTGTCCGGGCTGGGGGGGGTGGGGGGACAGAGGGTTATCTGCCGTTCACATGACTGCATGCGTGCATGTGACAGAGTTCGAGCAGCCAGGAAAAAAAAATAGAGCACAGACAGAGATGAGGAACATAAATGTGCCAATCCTCCGGCCGTTACTGACCGATGATCCCAGACAAAGGGGCGTTGGATCATATGTGCAGTCTCGTGTCGTGGGTGGGTGGGTGGGTGGGGGTGATGGGGGTTGGGTCCGTACGTTGAATGGTATGCGCTCCATAAACGCGTGCAAACTGTAACGCGTGAGCGTCACATATGAGCTCGCCCCGTATGGTGTCGTTCGCCTCCCGAAGATCACACATGTGCATCGCATTGCGCCGCTGTGTGCGTGGTCCTCTCTGACACCCTCGTTCAACCCATCCCATCTGACAGCCGGTCGTCATCCCGCCCTAACCCTCCGCCGTCTTGCAGCAGCAGCGGCACCAGCAGCAGAGCCTCCCTCTAACAAGGCTGTGAACTGGTTCAACCCCGTCCATATGACACTAAATTATCAATCCCCTCTTTGTGTCAGCTACTGTAATAGATGTTCTCATATCCTTAGGTGGCCTTTGTTAAATCCTGCCCATGTGACTGCAGATCTTTGTGGAGGCAGCGCAGTCTGGGGAAGTTTATAGTCCTCTCGATTAGCATTTTATGGGCTTTTATTTTAAAAGGGGGGGGGGATGCTGTATCAGACAGTTGGACACTTAAATTAACGAAGATTTTTGCATTCCGAAAGACCCGTTTACTTTGGACGAAAATATCTCTTATGTAAGAAGAGACTATTCCATCTTTTTCCCACATCAGGTTTGTGGTGGTTCGCGCAGTGTGGGCGAGACAAGAAAGTTAGGTTCTGGAGGGTCTACGAGGGTGGAAGAACCGGGCTCAGACCCGTGACACATGAGTGCACGGGTCACACATGTATAGACCCGTATTCTAAAGACAAGGCACTATGTATGCCTCGAACTTAAACAGATGGGGATTTTTTAATTGCATGACAGGTGTGGGCTGTCATTCGGTGCTATTCTATACATCGTAAGATCTGAGTCATCCACATCCTCCCCAAAAAATGAAGCTGTCGGTGTCCAAACTGCACAGTCTGCGAGGGAAAATGGTGGTGACAAGAACGAGCTGTACGTTTCTCTTTCAGTGTCCTTTTCTTCTCTCTCCCTCCTTTCAATTTATTCCATTTCTCACCCTTCCATTTCCTCTTTTCTCCGAGCTCATATGCACACACTCATTCCCCCTCCTCCTCCTCCTCATCCTCCATATGTGAGCACTGACAAGCTGTAGGGCGTGCCCCCTCCCCACACACACACACACACACACCCAACACCGTAATGTACGTTTACAGCGAGCCATGCAGCGTACATACATCCACGCCATGTGGAGTTCACACACGGCTGCACACTCAACTGACACGCCAGCCATCATACGTGTCGTGGGTTTCCACAGAGAGGCCCCCCACACAGACACACACACTTCAAAAAAGACGTCGTAGACCCACAATTAAGGCGTCCTCTTATATTTTTTGAATAATATGAGGTAAGTGGCCCAGCGTGGTTTGCTCGTGTGACGGCTGTAACGCTGCGAAATGACGGCGCAAGCAACAATTACCCTAATTGAAGATTCCAGAACAGTCCTGCAAAATGGCTGCCGAGCCGGCATGCCGTCTGTGATGGCCGACAAGAGTGTGTAGGTTTGAGGCGTGTATAGCTGCGCGTGTGTATTTGTCTGTGTGTATGCCTGATTGTATATAAATGTGTGGATGTGTGTGCTAAGTCTATATGAGCGTAATCCTGCGTTTGCTTTTTTTTTCTCGTTTGCTTTGTGTCAAGGGAAGTCTCCGCTCGCCGGAGAGCTCTGCTAATCCATAATTACCCACCTCAGTATACCTAAACTGTAGGAGCCATTATGTCAAACCGTCTTACTGTAACAGTTGATGATTATGTTTCCTGGCTTCGGGAAAAAAGCGCAGACGTTTAGCTTTGAGAAGAAGACTCAACCTCTCCGTTTTTTTTATTTTTATTTTTTTGGCTTTCGGCTTGACGACGGCCATCTTCAAAACGTCTGCGTTATCAAAAGATCGCCATTAAGGTGCTGAATGTGTTCTGCCGAAGAGCTGACCTTGTTGTTTCTTTACAGCTCTCTGCCTTGGCCAGCCCAGGACCCAAATGCACGGCCAGCACCACGTCCAGCTACCCACCCACCCATCCATCCGCCCAAACAGCCAAGCCAGCCCTGCGCAGAACTGGCAACTCGCAGGAGTCATCAGGGTTAGTGCTCCTTTGGCACGCCTCTGTGCCAAAATCATATCGTAAACCTATAGATCTGCACTTAAACCCAAAGGCCAGACAATCAGATAATATGGAAGAAAAACCAAAGCGGGTGAACGAACAAAGAGCCGGTAATAAAACACAAAGGCTGCTCCTCGCAGACACAATCCAAGCGACGGAAAGCGGCGTATCGTTGTCATCTTAAGGGGGGTGGGGGTTTACTGACGGCCATTTTGTTTGTTGACATCCTCAGATCTCTTCATGCGTTTACACAAAGAGCACAGAGTTCATTTTCCTCATCAGTTCTCTTCAGACAGCAGCTCGATACATTATCTAAGAAAGAGCAGCTTCCAGAGGTGGCTGCCTGCTTAAGTACGCACACACGCACACATGTAGTCGCACACGCTTTTGTACAGAGATAAGCAGCATTCTTTCATTTACATACCCACTTTTTTCTGCTCTTATTAGCCTACACACACACACACACACACACACACACACACACACACACACACACACACACACACACACACACACACACACACACACACAGATTATAAGCATCACTGGATTAAGTTAAAGCTGTGCCGTTTTGCTAATAATTCAAATACTGCAAGTGCTCGCATTTTCTGCAGTTCATCAGGGAGACGCTCTAAAAAGACAAAGCTGAACTAAATGACTACCAGCGCTCAGGCCTTATCGCGACTGTGTGGGTGTGCGGCTTGTGTGCTCATGTGTAAGAGAGAGCAACGGCGCGTGTGTGCGTGCACGCCAAAGGTCGGTCATACACATTCAGATCTCTGCCGCTGCTTCCAATGCATTTGTCAAGCGATGGCGTGGACACAACGTCCTGTTGAATAGCGGCGAGGAAAGACGGAGACGAGTAACGCGCAGCTGTACGTTCACACGAGACGGGGCTGGTGATGGGGTGTGTCTGTGGATGTGTATGTATAGGCGTGTGTGACAGAAAGAGAGTATGCGTGTGAACGTGAGATACCTCGGCTATCTGCTATTGATTGAGTGTATAATTGTCTCCCCTACTCTCTCGCTGCCAACTACTGTAATATCAATACAAAGAAGCCATTAGCTTAATGCCTATAAATACAATAGAGGCTCCAGGGGGAGAAAAAAAAAGCAGCTTGACTTTAAAAAAAACAAAAAAATAGAAGAATTTAAGAAAACGTCGAATATGATCTCTGAAATTACCTTCTACTCTTAATGGGGACCAGATAACCGTAAACACACTGTGTTGTTTTCTAAATGAGACGAACGCACATCCTGCGATATTTTATCCGTCATAATGTCTGATAATTATACGTGCTGTTACAGAGCAGTACAAGTAGAGACTCACTTAAAAGAGCTTCTGGTTTTTGGTGCTAACCTAAGGACAATTTAAAAATCGGGCCATAAAAGAGGTAAAGTTAAAGAGGCCAAAGTAAAGACATAATCTTGTTTTCTTAAAGTGTTTGAATGGAATGATATGGATGCTCACTTTGGACTGAAAGGGAATATGAGGACATGAGTTTGTGTGTGTGTGTGTGTGTGTGTGTGTGTGTGTGTACCTGTGTTTGGCAGAGGGCCTTTCAGACCTGAGTAAAAAGGAAATGGATGCTTGGCAAATGCTCAGCCAGCATCTTTATCGCTGCTGCTCTCAGAGCTGACCACCACAGCTCCTTAATAACAGACACACAAAACACAGAGTCACGTCTATTTATACTCGCAATAACACCTCGCAGCCTTTCAGTACCTTTCTAGAGATAATATATAAGATGTGCCGCCATACAGCGGACCGCTCGGCTCCATTAACGCAGACATTTATCATCTGATTTAAAGATAAAGAGGAACAAAACGGGACACTAAAGAAATCAGCATTGTGACCGTTTTTTTTGTTTTCCCCAGCGTGTGATGATTTGCTAAAAGAAATAAATAAATAAAGAGGAGGAGAGTTTGACAGAAGTGGACATTGTGGTTAATAATGTGGGTCTAAAATGCAGAGAGGGGAGGATGTTCTCCACAGCAAAGCTTTTTGCCTCCCTGGCTTCCTTCCCAAGACAACAGACATCGTCATTTTCCAACTCAATTTACAGACGCATTAGGAGATGCTGAGACGCGCCCAGCGCTCTCAAATGCAATCAGCCCGCCTGTGTGTTTTAAGAGGAAATTGAGGGTGCCTTCTTTATCGACTCCTTTTTGACTTCTCCTCTCGTCTTCTGGAGACTTGCTGTTTTTCTTTTTCTGCATGCAGACTTTATTCACAGCCAACCTTTCCTAATTTGTCTCCCTTTTACATGAAAATATGAGCACGCGTGTGAGGACTGCTGAAACCATTCTGTCAAAGCTTTAGATGTAGTCATCATTTATGCTGTGGTAGCTTCAAAATATCACTGCTCTTTAGATTTAAAAAAATTGCGTTTGTCTTTAGCTGCTTGGTTAATGTTCATTCATCTGAGCACGTTTTCCAAATCTTTGATTATTTTTAGGTGCCGAAGAACAACAAAGCCCTTTAAGTCCTAAGATTTAAAGCCTCACGTCTCCTGAAAAGAGGTTTTTCAATCAATCTCACAGTTTTTTTTCAGTTAATTGTTATTTCTAAGCTTCTTTTTTACGAAGGGCCCATCTAAAATGAAATGCAGGGCTAAATGTTAAATTCAGATACATTTAACTTTTTTACACCAAAATGTCTCTTTTTCTTCTTTAATACCCACCACATACTTACTTAATTACCAAAAATAAGCTAGTTTGACAGTTTTGTTTCTGTTTATCTCAGATCCTGATATAAATAAAGAATCACTCTTTAAACCTGGCTTTGTGAAACCAGCAGATTCCCACTCTCTGTCTCTGTAATTGATTTCACACGTTTAAGCTTCGCAGTAGTTTTGTGAAAGTGCTTAGGGAGACACTAAGGACAAAGTCCGCTTCATCCACGTAGTTCCAGTCGCACACCACAGCAGCTGCCTACAATCCTGCACCGTGCAGCATCCTGTTTGACCCTTAGCTAAACATATGACTAATTGCGAGCGAAAGGTAAAAAAAAACAAAAACTGAAGAGGCAGGAGCAGACAAAGGAGGAGGGCCGGCAGCGGCAGAAATCAGAGGAAGAGATGGAGAAAGCAGCGGTTGAAAGAGAAGAAAGAGACGCATTTGAAAAGATCTGCCATTACGCCGCCTTATCTTTCGGTTCCTGCGTTCTCGCACAAATGTCACAGATCATTCAGCCTCTTTTTTCACCCTCCATTTCTCGCAGCATCACCCCATTTCTTGTACCAGCTGTTCACTCATCTGTTTCACTTTTGATCTCCTCATTTTTGCATCATACTCTTTCTCTCTGCCTCCTTAAAATTTTTTTCCTCCCTCTCTTACAAGCCTTAAACACTCAATTTTCTTCAATAAGCACTTCTCCTGAATCACCCTCTGAGAACTCGCTCACATGTATAGCGCAAATATTGATTATTTCTCATTCGGCGAACACACAAAGCGTTATTCGTATATGCTGTTAAATGGCTTTTTTTTTTTGTCTGCCAAGCAGCTGTGTAGATCCATAGTGCTCAGGTGGAGGTGGGGAAGTGAGGAGGAGGGGTGGTGGTGGTGGTGGTGGAGGGGGGTCTCTCTCTCCTAGCATGTGGACGTTATCTTGAAACGAGGGGCTGGCTGCCATAGCAACCATATGATGAAGCAGGCAGAGCTATTTAAAGGAATTCAGCTGCTGCTCGCGTTCCCGTCAGCTTCACACCGGTCCAGCGAAAGACAAAGAAATAGATCCCCGTCTTTCCGAGCCCTCCGATCCAATGCCCGGCATTACGGCTCGGTGACAAAATGGAGAAAATGTGACACAGGGAGCGTCTAAATGTAGACGTACTTCCCTTAAACAACTTAAAAATACTGAAATATTCTGTTTTGATTGGTTTTTTGTTGTTGTGTACAACTCCTCAGGATGTATTCTCCAAGCACCATTTGAAGTGTTTTTAATAAATCAGCTTTAATTGCAGCCTTCCTGGCTAATCACGCATCCAGCCTCTAACTGCAAAAAAACGAATGCACTTCCTGTTTTTTGTTAAAAATATAAAATGTAGTTAAAGCTTGATGTTTGTGGTATTTTTTTATTTTACATTGATGTGTATATGCTTGAATTATCTGCAGAAGGGGCCACTGTACTGTGTAATGTCTCAAATTATTCATGACAAATAAACCCATACTTTTCCTCCAGAGAGGTATTTCTCAGTGGACAGCAGCAGCAGCACACGAGGAAACAAGTGCGAGACGAAGAACAACTGCTGTGCACCAACACACACACAGGAAAGCAGAGAGAGTGCACAAAGGGAACACACTCCTCGTACGCTGCTTTCTCTGTCAGTATAGTCATTTGAAGATGCAGACTTGAAGGAAAGCGTACATATATTTCCTATTGCCCTCTTGAGGAAATTGGATTTTAGCTTAGCCTCCCATGTGTCGCAACATTTAACTGATGAATGAGAGGCAGTGCTTTATTTTTCTTTTACTTCTCCATCTCAGCTTTACACCAAATAAGCCCCCACAGGAAGCTGTTATGAGCACAGTATTCAGGATATGAAAGTTAGTTTTCCCAAGTCAGCAAATTAAGGCAGAGATCAAATAAGCTGCAGCAGCCTGGGTGATCCAGGAGTGAAACAATGATGTTTATTAATCAAGGGGGGGAGAAAAAAGTCCAGACAGCACTTCATTTTCGACCTTAATTGTAGGTATTTGTGTGACGTTTACACCGTTTCCTAAACTGTTAATGGTTTAATTAAGAAAATAATTGGAAGGTTAATTTATATTAAACATGACAGCTCGTTGCAGACTTACTTTAATGGGTCTGTTTCAGAACAAATTAGCATCAGCTGGAAAAGTGAAAACGTTTAACACTTTGGAGGAATCAGACTCGCTGGTTTGGGATCACTGGGTGGATAGGTGATTCCTCCTCTCTCATTAATGTTCTTTTATCATGCTGATATTCACCACCATTTTAATTTGAAGTGCACAATAACGGGTAAAACCGCTGGTGTTCTTTATCACTGAGTCGAGCCCGGCGTGCTGTTCCAAAGCCTGTGAGAGCAGTCAGGAAGATTTAAAGTGCTTCATAGAAGCAAAATTATGAGTGACCTCTCTCGTAACACTCCCTCCGCTCGTAATACTCCCTCCGCTCTTCACTCTGCTCTTTATCTCACTCTAATCCCAACTCATTTCATATGCTAAGTAAAAGCTTATATCCCCTCTTCACTGTACGTACACACACGCACTTCATCGCTGTGGCGTGATTATAAAATTTGCATAGAGGATGTTTTCGGAGCTGTGGAGAGCTAAAGCGGGGGGTTGTGGGTGGTCTAATGTCTGGCAGGTGTAGAGAGGTGGGGCAGAGACTCCCAGAATCTCGCTCACGTCTGGATTTACGATAACCCAACAAGAGGAACCCAGAGAAAGTTCCCTTGTGTCTCGGCGTCTCTCTCTCTGCTCGCCTCAGATGGTTTCCTCGGATTCTAATTTGCATCTTCTTCTTTCTTTTTTTCTTTTTTCACAGCTGCCACAGATGTAGCGAAGATTAGGAGAGAGAAGAAGAGGCATAGCTGACTCTGTGCACCCAGGGAGGATGCAATGAGGTGGAACTGCCTCTCTGCTTCCCACTGGAGAAAAAAAAAACTTTACTCATCAGAGCGCCATCTGCTGACACGGACACGGTGGGGCGGGACAGCTGGTGTTGTGAATCAGGCCGCCACAGTCCAGGGACCGGCTACTTCCCAACACCAGGGTCTCACCATCACCCCTCACATCTCATTGTGCGTGTATTTGTCAGCTAATATTCTAGTTTTGTTGTTGTTGTAGTCTCTTACATTCGTTCATGTTGTTACTTGTTTGTCTTTTGTAAAAACTACTTCTCACTTGAGTCAGAAAGAAACTGAAATTGCCTGTGTTGTAAATTACACACTATAATATCTGAGCAAATACAACAAAGAATGCAGTTGAAATGCCATTATTTTAAAGTAAATGAATAAATCTTCCAAAAAATGTGAAAAAAAATGTGACTATAAATTATCTGTAGTTTTAGCTTCTTGGAGAACAAATAGTCAAAAAATGAAGGGAAATTAACCTCCTTAGACCCGAACTCTTCCATGGCATGCATTTTTAATTTCTTTTTGATATTTGGGCATATTGGGACCTGATGAATGTAAAAACGAAGAATTATAAGATTTTTTTTTAACCTGATTTTTGTTTCTAAGAAAAATGAGAGCCACATATAAGGATATTCGTTTAAAAGTTTGATAGAACAGTAGTGGTATAATGTCCTCGTTAGTGGATATCAGGCCCTTGTAGAGCAAAATTGAGTATTTTAGTCTAAATAACCCAAAATGTGATGACGCCAGGTCCTAGGAGGTTAAATAAAGTTGTCAAAAATATTTCTGAGAACATTTGTCAGGATTTTTTTTGTTGTCCCAATTATAAGTTGTAAGCAAAATGTCAGAGCTGCCAATACTCCTTATTAGTTCCATTCATATTAGATAGGAATCAAACAGTAATGGGATCCCACAGGGCTCTATTTTAGGGCCTTTATATTTGACTTTTTGACCTGTCCAGGTTGTACCCTGCCTCACGATCTGAAAGTTTCAGTGACGTAAATAAACTTCATTTATGACGGGACATCTGGACATTTATGGTTTCGTGTGATAAGCCCAAGGAAAGGGCTTACTGTGCTGCCAGCGCTCTTGAACTTCAGTGCAAACTGACTGAATCACACAAGCCCCTACACATGTGAAACTTAATATTATAAAATGTGATGAATATATGGCACATCGGTTTTACCTCCTTCTTATTAATCTGCATCCATCATTATGGTGCATTCATCTCGTTTCCCCGTTTCAAGAGATGCATTGATCTACTTGAAAATTACGCACAAAATACATAGCACACCTTTTTTTAGACATCTGCATGAATAGCTACGCACAAATGTGGTTGATGGAAAGAAGTATATAAAACAACTCTAAAACTAAGCCCCACTTTCAGGATGCTGTAGCCATAATTGGTCATTTTCAGTCAATTCAGAAAAGAACTATGTATAATGCACTCCACACACACACAGATTGATGCAGAGAGATGTTTATTTGTGACTTTTTGTGTGACTGTTCACAGTCTGGTCAGCGCCGGTCTCAGCTTTTTTAAGCACACCTCCTCTCCTCTCCCGCCTCACTAAAAAAACGGAAAGAAGACTGTCATCAGTCCAAACGCCATCAGCTGTGATCTCACCTGCCTCCCCAGCAACACCCCGTTGAGCTCACTGCACCACTCTTCCCCTGCAGCCGAACCAGGGACCACACCTCCGCCCACACTAATATCAAACAATTACAGTTTCGGTTCACCCGCACATCTACACACAGTATTTGCTGCACCACTCTAGTTTTAGACCTTGGATAATAACAGTTTTCTATTTCATCCCATTAATGTACTCATTACACTCACATGAGAATGTGCAGCTATATCATACATTGGCTAAATATGGCCTGAGGGCTGGAATGTGATCCTTGGACTATCTCACTCCAGTCAGTAATATCCTAAAGAAAATTAAACAATCCTTAAAAATGAAAATGGGATGGATTATGCAGGGGAATCTCAAGGTTTATGACTGTTCTAACACTGCACTGCTACTGAACTCTACTCCAGTGACATGTATTTCATCACTCAGTCAGGCAGTGGTGCATATCAGACAAGTGGCAAAATGCAGGCTAATTTAAATGTTGATTTATTATTTACAGTACTGTGTTAAAGTCTCAAGCCACCATTTATTTCTTTATATATTGCTTGGAAATGTGGAAAAACGTGAGGTGATTTATTGAAATGTTCAAATATAAAAGGAAATACAGTATACAAGGCAAAATCGGAGATTGTACAAATCTAACAAGCTTGAAAGTCAATATTTGGTATGACCACCTTCAACACTACCTGAACTCTCTTAGGCAAGTTTACTCATAATTTATTTAAATAGTCAAGGAATAGTTCAAGGCTTCTTAGACATTCAAAGCTCTTTGGATGTTGGCTGCCTTTTCTTCCGTTCTCTATTAAGATGATCAAGATGATCCCACATTAATGCTGAGATCCGGGCTCTGGGGAGGCCAGTCCATGACTTATAGTGCTCCATTGTGTGTTTTTCTATCCAGGTATGCTTCATTGACAGTCTGTTTGGGATCACTGTCATACTGAAAAATAAATATGCTGCCAAACCATACATTGCAGATGGTATTGCACAGAGTTCAATATCTGATGGTACTTTTCTGTGTTTATAATTTCATCAAGGTTGAAATTATAAACACAGATATTATAATTTCAAAAAGATCCTCATCGCAACTAGCTCATGTAACCCCAAACCAAGACAAAGTCTCCACCCTCTTTTACTGATGATTGTAGAAACTGACTGTTGTGTTTCTCTTCTGTCCTCCTATGTACTTACTAATGACCATCCATCCGATTCAGATTGCATTTTTGCTAGGGATAGGGTGAAAAGCAGGGTATAACCTGAACAGCAACCTGTACATTAGTCTGTACATACAGTGATGTGAACCAAAGAATTTTGGGTTCATTACGTCATCAGAAATGTTGTTCAGTCCACTTCTTTTGTAATTTGGCATACCTAAGCCTTTTCTCCCCGGTTTCCTTCCTCAGGAATGGCTTTTTTACAGCCAACCTTTCACTTACAACATTTCTGACGAGGCTTTAGTGAACAGTATATGGATCATCTGAAGGGCCAGATGCACCTCTCAGGTCCTGTGTCAGGTCATTGCTGGGTTTTTTTCCTGTTTCTTAAGTACATGACTTTCAGTTGCTGTTCGTCTGCTGTGAAGACCAAAGCCTGGAGGACTAATGCACATTCATTAGAATTAAAATTCTATTTGAAATAAGTTTGTATTCACAGCAATTAATATGATTTTATTACATTAACATAGTACGAGATTCTGTTGGCTTTAGACCAAAATTCCTGGTAGAAGCGTCCTTAAATAAGTTCAATTGTTACTTTTCCTTTGAGTACATTCCAGAGCCTGTACTTTGTTACTATTACTTGAGTGAATAGGTTAAATCATTACTTCCACTTTTACCAGAGTATTTTAATACAAGTATGTGCACTTCTAATTAAGTACACAATATCTATAGTTAGGCCACCTCTGGTTAAAAGTTAGTATGGATATAGAAGTTACTTGTATGGGCAATGTGTGTAGGACGGCTAAGAAACGCGAAATGCTCTGCGCATGCGCAATGATTCGGGCACACCTTAGCTCTCCATGTCAATCTCAAATTAACACTGGGCAGCAGCAACACGAGTGCGAGGGCCCCGAATAGTAACGTAATGATGGTTTAAGAAGAACAAGTTCCAGCATTACTCTGAAAAATACTTTTTTAGCAGCCTGGTAAACTTTTTAATAAGTTTTGGAAGGCACAGTTTTAACTGTTAGCATGTTTCCATCTTCTAGCAGGGTGAAACTGAACAGAGTTGCGCTAAAAGACGTTGTTGGGTTAAAGCTGACCCCGCGGCGGAGACGACTCCCAAAGTTACTGGATAGAATTTCGGCTGACAGCAAAAACCAAGAGAAAAACTTTGATTCCGTGCAGCAAATGTCAGAGAAAGATACAGTGTCACCTCCGGGCAGCAATGAACCCGACCAAAACTTAACGCACACAATGGGTTCCGAAAGGAAGACACGGGCGCCGAGCACTCACGACGAGGAGGAACCGGAGGAGAATGGCTCAGGTACGCAGAAAACAAAGAGTAAAGTAGACTCTGAGTCACGAAGAGCTGATAAACACGACGGGCCGAACACTAGAGGCAAGTATCAACAGAGCAAACGTGGAGTGGCGGGCTTCAGAAACATGTGCAACCTCAGACCTCGGTTTATTTGGTGTGTTTGCAAACGGTCATACAGCGCATGGTTCATACGTCTCCACGGTAGGACGAAACCAAGGAGTGAAAGGTCCAAAATACCCTATCAAATGAAGCTGACAAGCCAGGCGGTTCTGGCCATGAGGAAAGGGAGGAAGAGACAAGCCGATTTAAAGTCGGGTAGATGTCATTTTAGACAGTGCGACATAAGGGGTGAAAGTGGTGTGGCACGCCGGACTAAAAGCGTGAGGGTCGGTGTTAGAGAGGGACGGAGTTCAGTGAAGGCCACGTCCGCCGGGTGTGATCCTCAGCCCGCGGCTCCTTCTGCAAAATCGGGACAAGTGCGAAGGGAAACACCCCGCCGACTCCCAAGTAAGGTGCACTTTAGCTGGATTATAAGTTAGAGTTTTTAAGGTTAAATGTTTTAAGGTTGGTTAAATTGGACTGCCTTTAAATTGATTTTACAATTGGGCGTTTTGTGATAGGTTTATGCTTTTAGCTAACTCTTGGCTAATTTGTGCCAAATTGTGTTAGATGCTAAGCTAACAATGTGGTAAAGTCCTACTGAACACAATCCAGTTTTAGTGGATATCATGTAGTTCATGGTTGAACCTGACATGAAGGATCACCTTTGCTATTACTTGCCCGGATTGGAGCTGATGGAGTTTAATTATACACTAACTAGCAGCCTGCTAATAGGAGATACATTTCCTGTTCATATAGTTGGTACTAGTCTTATTTGCTGAACATGAGCTACACAGACTAACTTAATCCCCGGCTGTATATTCCTATTAAGGTTTTGTAATATAATCTATTTATTTTATAAAGTGTATAAAAACAGTGTTGTTACAGATTTGTCCCCATATTGGTTGTGATAGTACCACCGGTTGCTAGGGAAACATGCCTATTCCCACACTTTGTGGGAGTGGTTCTTATGTTCTTGGAAGTTGCTGAAAAAGGTGGTGCACTTGCCTGTAGTTTTTCATGTTTGTCTACAAATACTGCTCTCCTAGCTGGAGTAAAACCTGAAAATGGTCATGAAAGTAAAAGTTGTGACTCAGAGCTCAGCCTATGCAAGTCATTCACTATCATTTAAACCAAAACGCCAGTGACCAAAGCAGTCAAAAGTATGTTTCTTCCAAATGTTTGGGGAATACACTTTTTTCCCTAGTAGCAGGTGGTTGCCAGGGGGTCTTGCACCGGTCTGTCAGCAATCCTTTAGCGACTGCCATTAACCTCTAGCATCCAGTCAAAACTGGTTGGAGTACTCAATTTTCCCTCATTACTGATGGTTGCGGGCCTGTGACTGAGGCCTTATTCACTTGCTTGTGGTAGTCACACGTCCAAATGGCAGAAAGTTTAACGTCACGTGGTTAGTGCTTCACACATCGACAAAACCTCAGTTGGGTAATTTGGGGATTGTCTCATTCACAGCCTGGGAAGCTGTTCCACATGGCTGCCACTCAAGAGCTTAGTGAACCTACTCTTTGCAGTTCTTTATTAGAAGTGGGAACGTTAACCAAATGTACGTTTTCCAGACTCAGTCGGTCCTTGTTACTAAATCATAACCAGTTATAAAGTAAGAGCTTTTTTCTTTCTTTCTCTAAACCTTAACACAAAATTGCATTTTTTGTATTTCATGTACCTTAAATTAAATATTTTTTTTGTGATATTTTGGTTAGATGTCTGAAATAAGATCTCTGGTTAACACAAGCTCTAGACATTGTTTTCCTGCAATATAAAATAGATCAGTAAATAGTGCCCCAGTTGTGAATCTTTTTTATTTTTAATTTTTTAATCATGTCCATTGTCCCAGAGAAGGTGTTTTCTAGTAAATTATGTGTACAGTGTCATTACACTGAACACAGGACCTCTGTGGTGAAACTGTAGTTCATTTATGGCCTAAAAAAAGTATTATAATTTAGTGTCTTCATTTTCAGAGGCTTCTTGAACAAAAGCGCACACGTGTCTTAACATTTATTTCCTATGGAGCTTATTTTCTGACATAATTCAAAACCTCTCTGCCTTTTTGTTGTACCAGTCACAATTATAACCACTTATGGGTTTGCCTTCAAAAAAAAGTCGTGCCTGGGTATCTTCGGTAAATTAAACTGATATGAAAATCGATTTTTACTTTATTTATTTTCTCAAGGTTGAGATGTTAAGATAGACAAATCCTAACAAAGCTCTTCAAGAAGCAAATCTCTGCGACTCAGAAGCCATTTCAGCTGATTTTGAAGCCTTTACCTAAATGAAAAGAGAGCACCTTAACTTTGAGTTGTCACCAGAATTTAAAATTATATGCGAAAAAAAAGTCCCTGCTCATCCTGACAGAACACTGAGCAAATCCAATTCTAGTTCATTTGAATGGACACTGTTGGCTAACTGATTTAATCGATCCATGAGTAGATATATCCACCGCAATACATGTGAGGATGTCATCCACATTCCTCAGTGCAGCAACACGATTGGTTCATATATGTCCTGGTTTGGCTTTTGATTGATTTGCTTGATTTCTGTTCAGGTGGGTTTTTTTTTTGTTTGATGCCTCTGTGATTTGTTGTGATTGGTCTGTTTGACTTTCCTGCATCTAATGAAATCAGCAACTGCTCTAAGCCTTTGTCCAAGACGGTGAATGAGATGATCCCAAATGGTGCTGATATTGATTGGAATCGATGCTGTTTATAAAGCAGTTACTTAGGAAAAAAAAAAAAAAAGGAAAGAAAACCATGGTGATGTTTCTTTCTGATGCGTAGGTAAATCAGTGTTATTTCGTTTTGCACTCTCTGACAGTGTTTTGTTTCCACTTGCAGATGTTGATAGACATTCAGAGCCAAACCTCTCCGGTCTTGCTGGTTCAGAAGTGTTACTAAGAAGAGCTGTCGGAGCCTCCCATTGTGGTCTCTGTGGGGAATGTAAATACACTTCCCCTCAGCGCAAGGCACCGGGTAAGCTAAAAAGGCTAAAAAGAGCTAGCCCAGGGTCAGAGCCACCTGCTGCTCAGTCGGAAATCGAGAAAGAAAACACAATCATTCAGAGCTCTAAGAAGATTATCGTGTGGATAAACCAGTATCCCAAAGTGATCCTTTGTGACGTTGCCAAAAAATGTGAAGCTTGCGGTCACGATTGTGGGTATGTGTTACCGGATGCTCTTGAGAACAAGGTTGTGCGTTGCTTCCAGCAGGAGATGAGAGCTTCATTTCGGTTTTGGCCTACTTGTTTAAGGCATAACGAATCAGAAACTGTGAAAAAGACTCTGGTTAAAAGTAGCAAGTGTTGTCCAAGTGCTCAGGATGAGAACACCGTCTGTCAGTCTCAAAGTGTGATCCGCCAGAACCACCCGGATGAAGGCATGCATTCACAGCCATTATCCCATCATACTGTGAGTCCTTTCCACCGGAGTCAGACAGGCGAAGCCTCTGCAACTTGTTCTGCTTCTTTTTTACTAGATGAGCATACAAACACAGGCAACTGCAGAGGTGGCATGTGTGACAGAGATGCTGAAGAGGACCTTGGTCCAGGATCTGATCCAGTAAGCTCAGAGACTTGTAGAGAAAAAGGAAAGGTAGGGGATAGCATTGAGTGCAGCAGCACTTTGGACTTCGCGCCCACAGATAAGTGTAGCGCTTCAGGTGGTCAGAAAGGCGATCCCACAAATGCTGATGGATCACACGTGTTGTCAGATCTCATCGATCACGTTAGTGACGAGGAGACAGATGCACCAGAGTCGTACACTTGCCAGAGAGTAAGGGCGTATTTGAGAAAAATACATTTTTCATGTGCACGCACTGACATGGCCTGGCCTTTCTCAAAGACTTGCACAACAAATGCTTCTACCACAGCAGGGACTATTGATCCATCAGCAAAGGATGGGATTGACTCTGGAACAGTTAATCAAAGTATGCCAGGTTCATCCAGTAATCTGTTCAAGGACATTCCCCCGAAGGCGCCTACAGAGAAATGGGAAGAGGATGGAGAAAGCGTTTTTGCTCAGGGAAATGAGAAAGGGCACAGAAAAGACATGGAGACCTCACCGCTGTTTAACCAGCCTGAAGAGTCAGAAACCAGGCCTAATTCAGATACAGCATCATTCCCCCCTCCAGCTCAGTGTGGAAGGGAGCGTGGCACTGATGGAGTCTCAGCCTCAGCTTTGCTAGTTAATGGACCAGAAACTGTCACCTCCATATCGACCCCTTCCCCCTCAGTCCTCGGCCTGAGTGACTGGGACACTGCCACCACTCTGTCTCCTATGTCATCTCCATTCACACAGGGCAGCGTGAGCAGCCTCTCAGCCACAACATCTTCTCTCCCACCGTCATCGCTTATTCCCAAGAGATTCAATGTTGCTGACAAAATATTGTCCTCCTGTGAAGAAGCCCAAACAGCTTCTTCTTCTCCCCATGTTCCTCTGCACACCCCTGACTCCTTTCATTCATGTGAATCCTCCATCCTTCCTCAAGATGAACATGCAAATGACAAGGAACCGTTCCCATGCAGGAGTCCCCCCAGACTGGAGCCGTATTATTGTACAAGTCCGTTTAGGGGCAACGCTTCAGCGGGTTCACCATTGTGCAGCATCTCCCAGGAACACTGTGTAGAGTCAGACTCGAATGAATTCATGCTTCCACCTTTGCTCTCCCCTGTCAGTTCACCACAACTGCAGTTGTGCCAGAGAAGCTTCTCATGCTGCAGCTCGAGCAATACAGATGAGGAAAACATGGAAGAAGAAGAGGAAGAAATGAACAAAGCTGCCAGCAACTTGCCACAAAATGATAATTGCAATAATGAAACATATGATTGTCTTGAGCACAATATTGAAGAGTCGGAAAGAGTCTTGTCAGACTTTACAACTCCTGAGACACTAAGGGAACATCAGTCTTCTCCCAGCAGAGAAGAAGAAAGTGCTGAGGAGGAGGATATGGAGCAGGGTAATGGAAGTTCTGAACAAGTTTCCTTACATCGTAAAATAAAGCCGAGCCTTAGCTCAGGTGTTCTGACAGAGCCCTGCTCTTCTTCCAGCAGTGACGAAGAGAACGCTGCGGCCTCGAGTGATGGAGAATCGCACTCAGACACAGAAGAGGGATCAAGCCCGTCTAAAATAGCAAACAGGGAAGAGGATAAAATCCAAGTAGAAGCAGCTGGTGATTCTCAGCCTGGCATTTTGGACGAGTTAACGGCCTACGAACAGGACATCCTGCTTGTTGACGTGATGCAGGACGACCCAGAACTGTTTGACAACCTGCCTGATCAAAGTTTGCTGAAGCTGGGTCCTACCCGAGCTGCCGAGGCTCCGGGAACCAAACCTGCTGCTGTGGTGAATACTCCAAGAAGAGATGGAGCGTCACAGGAGCTGCACGAGAGGTAAGGTCTTATATTTAACATTAAGTCCTGCAAGTGACAGATGAATTGTTGAATGCTTTATAAATAAAAGTTATTTTTGTTCTAGATTGGCTCCGGTGACTGTGGGTTTGCCTTGCGACAGTCCTGATAACACAGGTACGATCAGTGCGCAGAGAAACTGAGCCATGATGACAGTGTCTTCTATATTTATGGAAGGCTACTTTAAAAAGCATCAGTGTAATTTTATTGTTTCTGTTGATATGTATGAGGTGAAAATAAGACAGAAGAAGCTAAACATTTTTAAAAAAGGAAAATAAGTAAAAATGAAGTAAAAACAGTAGAACGCTTGGTAAAAGTAAAAGCATGTCAGTGTTTGTGGCTCAACCTAAAGTTCGGCCACATGAATGGGACGCAGTGATCGTCTGACGTCTCATTTTACACTATCGTTTTTTTTTGTGGTGTTGCAAAATAAACTGTTTACAGCAATATTTTTTCATGGTTTTGATGGTCATTGTAGAATTAATTTCTTAAGCTTTTCTCTTATATTTAGTATAACCACACTACGGACGGACAAGCGACTGTCGTTAGCAACAGTGACGGTAAAACCATCGCGTGGCTCCGCCGTCCGCTTGTTTATTTTCCAAATAAACCTTTCACAATAAAGCTGAAGATCCTGTTGAGATTTTTCAAAATAAACTGAATCACATGAAATAGTATGCAGAGTGTTTATGGACGTGAAGCTAAAAAGAGCTGTCAGGTGCTAAAAAATAAACCTCAGAACAGGATTTTCCCTGCAGCACGCCATGTAATAAATACTCGCAAAGAAAACTGCGGCTGTTTCAACTTATGTCTAAAGATGTAGTTTCATGCATCGGTGCCCAGCTGAGCCACTTCACACAAGTTGAGATGCCTGAGATTCACAGAAAATGTAAAAAAATTTTGTGATATTTATCGTTGTTGGAACGATAAATGTCTTCTATCGGGATATGAGATTTTGGTCATATCACACAGCTCTAGTTGCTGTGAAAGAAATGGAGAAAGCTGCTTGTTTTTGTTTCTTTTCTTTCTTTCTTTCTTTTTTTTTTTTTTTACAGATATAGATAAACAGCTGGAGTCTGGAGTTTTATGGCTTCACTTACTTGCTGGAAAGAGCCGTCCGACTGCAGTTAAAGCAATAAAAATGTCCTGGTTGATTCTTTTATGTGGCTAAAATCCACTTTGGCACCTCTGCAGCAGTACATTACTAAGTTACTTAGTTCTCGCATCGCTCCTAATATCTCAAACTGTTTTTAATTCAAAGATTAGAGAGACATGTAAACTGGTTTTACTGAGCTTACTGAAAATCCCAACAGCTCCTAAATGAGAAACTCACTGCTTTTAAAAGGAAATTAAATTAGATTTTTTTGCATTTTATATTTAACTGACTGCTTATGATGTCCCACATGAAAATACCAACATGTCTAAGTTGTTTATCGCCATTAAGCTTAAAAGCATTGATTTTCTTTTTTTTGTGGTTAATATTGTGCAGTAAGTTTATTTGCTTACATGAGTTTCATAGCTCGTGGTCCTTTTGTGAGAAATGAAATGTGGTAAATGTGATATATTTTGTCCAGTACAGACGTTTGTTCAAAATTTCAAGTTATTTTCTCAGAAGTTTGAGTTAGCAAGTGGAAATTTTTTAAGATGCCTAACTCAACTAACTTTGATAATGGCCATTATAATGGAGACAATGGCCTGAAATTTTCAAATGACCCAAAACTTTGACATATGGATGGTAAAAAAAATTTTCCCCTCTATGATTGGAACAGACTTCAGTAGTCCAGAGATAAACTTGTGATTGTTTTTTTTTTTTCTTCTTCTTCAAATCCTATAGAGGAGAGTAACAGCAGGCCATGGAGACCTCATTCTAGCAACAGCCATACTGGAACACAGAGCGACACATGCCCTACCTCCACTGAGAAGCAAAGCAAACACGTGGTAAAGTAATGGGTCCTCTGCACCTCTGCACAATCATATGCATATATATATATATTTAGAGAGAGAGAGAGAGCGAAAGGAGCAGCGTGCATGTCAGTGGTTTTAACTTCCCTGAGGTTTTGTAGAAAAACATGGCAGGACTTTTAACAGCGCTTCTCCTGCATAAATGCTCTCTGTGCATTTTAGAAAGCACCGAATCTGATGGATTACAGCGACAATGTTTAAAGATCTGACACATCAAATACTGAATTTAAATAATTTTATTTCCAAAGGAATGGGTGTTTCATACGTTTCTCCTGCTTCTAAAGCAGGGGTGCCCAATCCCAGTCCTCAAGAGCTACTGTCCTGCAGCTTTTAGATGCATCCCTACTCCAACACAGCCGAATCAAATGGTTTGATTACCTCTTCTGTATGCCACCAAGTTTGGCAAAGGCCTGATAACAAGCCATTCATTTGATTCAGGTGTGTCTGACCAAGGATGCATCTAAAAGCTGTCGGACGGTAGCTCTCGAGGACTGGGATTGGGCACCCCTGTTCTAAAGTATAGTAAATGCACAATGGTGTATCTGTCATGTGTTGTTTTTTTTTCTCCAATAGGTTCAATCTGATACCAACAACAATCATGTAAATAGTGGCCCAGAAAGGTACCAGTTTGCTTATTGCACATGACCTGATCTTTGATTTGTCACATTAATCTTTCAGTCTCACGGTCATCATATTGTTTATGTTCTGTAACAGGAGCCAGCCCATCAAGACAGTGAACTCCTTTCAAAACATCACCCCGCTCATGTCCATGGGAACCGGTGAGGGAAAATGAAAAGGGCTCAGACAATGAACTTTAATTGCTGTTACGTTTATCTTGTTCTCACTAATAACTCCTCATTTTATAACTTATTTGCCAATGTGAGTGCTCAGTACAGCGTTACTTTATTCTTTGGCTCTTCTGGTCTCCAAGCAGGGGCATGGATCACAAACTCAGCAAACATGATGGATTTTAGGCGCCTGAAATCAAGTTCTGTAAGTGTTCCTGTGTATATTAACATGTTGCTACTGAAAAATGCTCAGTTTAAATACATGTTCGGTGGCGTTAGCATAGATTGGACTTTCCAGTTATTTAATAGAATATAACTGAAACAAATCAGGAAAAGTCAGAACTGGTTTTAGAAGTTCTAGTGGGACAACTAATTTTAAACTTATAAAGAAATTACTGTCATATCTGGAGATATAAGGGTCCTTTCCATAGTCTGTATATAGAGATGGATACGGCCATTTGAAAATGAGTCTCAAATACCTTTAAATCTCTGACCTCAGTAAACAATTCACCGATGAGTTTGTGGTCTCTAAAACTAGTGAATCCTTACTGAATACAGCACGATTTCCATTTTCTAAACTATGAACAGAAATGGCCTCCGTTTCACGGTCTGCTCAAACAATCATTCGGTTTCAGCTTGAGGTTTCCCAAAAGAATTAAACTAATGTCACCGTGGTTACTGTGGATGTACAGTTTGTTCTTCTCTACAATAAATATGTTTTGCACGGTGGGTGAATTGCATTTCTATAACTTGACTGTGTGATGCTGTCTAAACGCTCAGTACTGCAGGCTGTACTTCAGTGAATCACTGACCTGTGGGTTCAAGATGTGTCGCTTCCAACATCTGCCTGCGGAGGGGGATGAAAAGGTACACTCTGATTTGTATTTTTACTTTATTTAGTTTTCTTGATTTCACCAAAGACAGTAAATTGTTTGTTTATTGTGTAAATCTTGTGTTTTAAATCTTGAATTTAAAAATCAAATTGAATTGTTGGAGATTACAGGGGCAACATCACCCTCTGCTGTGACATCGCTGTAATTGCACACTTTCTTTTTCATTTGCTAGTTCTGTATTGAAAACGTGACAAGATTCATCAAAAATCCAATGTGCCTTCAGAAAGCAGGTGAGTTTCCTTCCTTTCCTTCCCATTTCTTTCTCTCCCACAGCCTTTGTGCACGTTGCATGCTAAACTGATTGCCCGTTTTTGCTGCGTCATTCATCTGCCTCCTTTCTCCTCTCCTGCTCTACTCCTGTTCTCCTCAGGAGCTGTGTTTACAGGATATTACCAGAAGAACCCACCAGGAGTGTATTTCTCTTTGCCGATATTTTTCTCCCTCCTCTGGGCTCTGCTGAAAGCTGGCATGGTGTCCGAGGTCTTCTCCGTCCTCAGTGTTGGCTTGGCTCACAACATAGTGGTCAGTGTAGCAGTCCTGACATTAACCATGGAGAAAACTAAACAACTGATTAATGCTGACATGAGATTAGACGCTGAACTTGTTTTCTTTTTAGCCCAGCCATGAGTTCCTCCTCTCCCTTTTTAACTGCGTGAGAGAAAAGGGTCTGATGGGCTTTGTGCCTGAACTCATGCAGCTCACTTTCAAGGTATCAGTTGTTTGCCTGTCATTATGCTCCGAGTTTAGCTCATTTGTTTTATGTGCCTCTGGACTGTCTGTCTGTATGTTTACAGATGGCCAACGCTGGACTAGAGCTGAGTTTGGACTGCCTCGACTGTGTAAGGAACACTCCTTTTTTCCAGCAAATGATTCATCCAAACTCGCCTTCAGTGTCCGGCAACAACAAGTGAGTGAGCCACAAAGTTCACAATTGTTTTCATTTGTTAATCATAACTCTTATAATTCTTATTTTCCCTCTAAAAGGGTTTCCCCTGGTGCACCGTTTCCAGAGTATCTGAACTTGGCCCATTCCATTGTGGAAATGGAGGTAAGAGCTTCACATCTTTTGACAGCTTTGTCTGTAAAGATGGTGGTGCGTTGTGCTCATGTGTGTACATTTGTCGTCTGTGTCAGCTTTGTATGAAACAAGAGGACTGGAGGAGGATAGGTGAGGTTTTTAGAGGGATCTGCCAGTCCACCCAGCACCCCAGCCAAGTGGAGCGCATCAGCGGTCGCATTGCTGTCGCACTCCTGTCTGAGGGCAAAGACAAGCTGTCACTGCCCTTTTCTGTATTTGCTGAGACAGGTAAAAGCTGTAAGTAGAGATAAACATCGGTTTTCTTCCCCCGGTGTGGTTCTGTGTACTAGCACCTACCAGATTCCCATCTGGAAAAAAAAGGTTTTTCTTTTATTCATTCAAATTTTCTTTAGTGTGTCAGAATGAAAGTGAGGACAGCATGGTGAGGAGTTTCATAGGCAGAATTGGAGTCTCTCTGATGTTACGGTACCACAAAACTCATCAGTGGGCCAAGGTAATCAGGCCGTGCAGCTCACTCTGTCCTCGTCACATCTGAGCTGTCTGTCTCACATCTGTCTGTGTCATGTTTACTGATGCAGGGTCGCAGGGTGGTAGAGACGCTGTCTGTTTTAAAAGTCTGCTACTCAACTCTGAAAGGTCTGTTTGGGAACGAGGATGGAGCGTCACGATGCTGCCTGATCACTGTGGCTGCAGAGCTCTTCCTCCTGAGTGGCAGCGTGGAGGGCGCTCTGAACACACTCCGAGGTAGCGACTCGTGAAGCTGATCGATGTTCATTTAGCTAATGTCGTCATGCTTAAAATGTAACCAGCGTTTTATTTTCATGGTTTATAAGCACAGAGTTTCACAGCTTGAATGAAAATGTGATTTATGCTGCATTAGCAAAGCAAAGTCATTTAAAGGGCCAACTTTTAACTGGTGCTGAGATATGTCAACTTTACAGCTAATAGCTGTTTGTGTCAACAAGCTGATTCCCAAAGATATTATTTTGCGCCTGTATCATCTTTGGCATAAAGAAATGGGAACATGTCTGTGTAGGTTCTCATTCATGGTAGTCTTAAGAGCTTGGAACAAAGGAGACTGGACTTCATTAAGTTTGTCAAGACATTTGATCCAAGAGGCTTTTTGGGTCAGAACTGAAGGTTTTTTTTTTTTTTTCTGAGGTCTTAAGATGAAAACATGATTTTCTTTTGTTTTTGTGACTGGCTGCTAAACACAAAGTGCCTGAAGAATCAATGTAAGAAATTGTCTGATATGTATGTTATGCTTGGATGAGTTGTATGTCAGTGTTTGCAAACAAGAAAGTGGTCCGGTGCAAGGACTGCACTGAAGATGAGGGGAAAAGCAACCAATGTCTAAAAGAAAGATTTGAATGACCATCAGAAAGTGTTGAGAGCTGCTGCTCAGGACCAGTTGTTTAACAAAGACAAGTCTGGCTTCTTGCAAGGAAAGTGTAAAAAATGACTCAAGACTTTGCACAATACTCAATAATAGGTTTCCATTAATGTCTTTTCTTAACACTCACAAACTTAAAGTGCCTTTCAATATAAATCAGTAAAAGCAAATTTGGGTTTATGTCCTTGGACTTTATGTGGAAACCTTAAAAGTGATAGTCGTCTCGCTGCCCTGAGAAATGTTTGCTTTCATAGTCTTGTAGGTAACGTTGTAGAATTGTGAAACCAGTTATTTGCTGAATTGTTTAAATTTTGTTTATACATCCGTTAATCCAGAAAACAAGTGGTTCCTGAGTTCGTGCTCATGGCCGTGTGAGCCTGCCGATCTGGAGAGTAGGACTCGTGTGCTGATACGTCTGGCTGAAAAAACCTCTCACAGAGACACGCTGGAGGTTCTCTGTAATCTTCCTGGAGTTAAAGAGTCAAGTGGTGAGTAACCTACAGAGAGCTGAAATTAAAGTAACAAAAACAAACAAACAATGATACAGCAGGTTAGTCAGCTTTGCTACTAAAGTGGCCAGATCAATATCCCACAAGTTTAACTGACCCGCTACACTCTGATCAGAAAGTGCTGGTTTAATTTTGAGCAGTGTACCGTATTTGCTAGCGCTAATAGATGCTCAGCTGTGAGAAAAATTTAGTTGATAAAGAGGTTTTTCTTTTTTCCCCAGACTCGATGGATATCTCCAGGTACAGCCCTTTGTTTAACTCTCACCTTCAAGTGTGTGTGGACAGGCAGATACTTCCTGTGGCTTCAGACACGGTGGACTTTATGCTCTCTAAAAACCTGGCCGTTGACCACACAGTGCTTCGGATACTTTTACAGAAACTGGGCAAGCAAAACCTCTGGCTCCGTGCTCGGGAAGTCTTCAGACGTAAGTACCACACTCTGGTTTTTACACTTACATCACTGCATCATAAATGTGAGTTGTCGAAGGCAGGAAACAGCTGCAGTTTCTATTACGGCACCAGATGTTGAGTCTGATCAGTCTCTGCTAACGTTTACAAGATGATCAAAGATTTGGATTAGACTCTGAGGTGTCATGTTCATTAGGTTCTCTGAGTGTGGGCTACTACCCTGGAGTCTCAGCTCCCCCTGGTTTCATGACACTGATTGTCCCCTGTCGACTGGGGGAGGTGGAGCTGGCTCTCACCTTCGAGATGTTCATCACTGTCAACGCAACAGTCATTCACCACCTATCAGAGCCCACTACTTCTCTCACCATTACTCTCAAAAGGTAAATTGTGTTTTTGTGTATAAGGAGCCTGTTCAGATATTTCAGGTATCAGTGAAATATTGGCATGGGGGGGGGCTGGATTAATGCATACTTTGATATGTGATAATTTCACCCAGAAATAAAGAACTCTTTGCATTCAAAATGATAAAAAACGATTGTCCATGGTGAGTGTGTGTGTAAGGATTCGACCGCAGTGGTACGTGATGCTCGTGCTTTCTCCTCTTCCAGGACTCAAAGCTGTGAGAGTGAGTACCTCTCTGCTGGCAGCCGCCTCCTCTCTGCAGCTTGTATCCCTCAGCCCAAACTAATAGTCCATTACACAGCAGTCAACTCGGAACAAGAACAAGTCTTCATGCTGGACGTTTCCTCTGCCCGCCGCTGGCTCCGCCACAATCATCTGTGGGCCCACGAGGTGTGGACACACTAAACTACCAGCTGTTTATTTCTCTGCTGTCTACAGAACTACTCCTTCTCTTTCCTTTAGAAACTGCTTGTGCTCAACAGCCGCTGACTCTCAGGAAAACAACCAATGAAATCAGGAATATGAAAGATTGCATATTTCTTGGTCATGTTTCAATTGACTTGAGCTGAGGAGCAGAAAAACACAAAGACCAAAAACTACTTTTTTCTTTCTTACTTTTTTTTGGTTCAGACTAATTTTAAAATATGTAAAGAGGTTGTTTCCTGAGTTCTTTTAGCTGATTTGTCAATCGTTTTGCGAGATTGACTCTTTGAAATCAAAAAGTCTCTTTAGGAACAGAGTCCAGCGTGTGTTGTTGCACGATTGTGTTTACTTCATTGTAAATAACATCTGAGTGTAAATAGGTATATATTTATAATGGTGTTTAGTCTTTGACAGTATTATGTTGTTATATTAATGTCAAAACCTCAATTGTTGCCAGTTAAGGAGCTGTGATTTACATTTTCTTTGTATGAAGTTTTTATGTATCTATATATTTAAAAAAACAAACAAACAAAGGTTCTACTTAAAAAAAAAAAAAAAAGGCCTCTTTTTGTTTCTTTCTTCAAATAAGAAAATACATTTCTGTAAAAAGTGTTTTTCATAAAGAAAGTATTACTCTTGGCTTTTACATTATGCCATTGCCTTTCTGTAGAACAGTTGGATTTGGCCACAGTTGCTTCCCTGCAGTCTTAAACATTTCTCCTCCAGCGATGATGTAACGGGTAAATACAGCGTTACTGAATCTCAGACTCTGGCCACTTTACAATATGCAACATTACTTATTTCTGTTCCAAAGAACGTTGCTATTCTTAATTCTTTCAGGCATGTTTTCCTCTTCTTATCGCAGCCAGCGTCGCTCATTGTACGGGTCTCATTTTATGGTCCCTGTAGTAGCAGATGAGTTCCTCATGAAAGGAAAAAATCAGTTATCTGTGACAGCGACATGTTTGAGGAGCTTGATTACTGGAACATCAGTTGAGGCGTGAACCATTTTACGCGGTGTCTTGGTTAAAAAGCACAACACTGGCTGACTGACATGTCTCATCGTGCGTGACAGAAAGCTGGATTTAACATTTGTTGCAGAGTCTTTGCAGCATTGGTTGAAATGTTAATTGTTAATTTAAGGCCAGTAGCTCTGTCACAAAAATATCAAAGTGCTGATTGCCAATAAAAGTTTTTGCATACTATGTGGTGAGATTTTTATTTGATTTTTTTTTTTTTTACTTTGTGGCAGAACAGCTAAATAATGTAATGTAGTTGCTTCTATCCAGAGCTTACAGACTTGACTTTCCCTTGAGAGTGCTTGGAGTAAGCTCTGCTGTAGCCCTTACGTGGTGCTTCTGCTATTCACCCACTAGATGGCGAACTTTGACATGAGCAGACCATAAAATAAACACATTTGCTGACACGTGGGTTTGAAAGCCACAGAGACTGGTGTTTAGTGAAAATGTTTCTCAGCTGTTCTGTGAAGGATCACTAAAGGGTTTCGCTCAGGGAGCAGTTGTCCTCCTCCTCTCTTAATATTATACAAAACAAATGTATAATATACATTTGGCCGCTGTTTCTGTGGGGATGGTGTTCGATCAGTGTTGTAGCGTCTTAATGACACCCAGTTGGAGCTCCAGTAGATGATGAGAGTCAAACCTTAAATTCTCATCCATATGCATTGGTTTACAGTACACGTCAACTTTTTAATTTCCCCAATTACTGATGGAAATCTCACAGTCTAAGAAAGCTAACCTGTCATTTTTAATATCCTTCCTCGTGAACTTCATGCGGTGGTCCACTGAGTTACTGTGATCAGTGAACTGTGGTACGTCTTGAGATTTGATTTTCACCCAGGTGTCATCACATGCCTGAACCAATGACTTGGTGTTTCAGGGCAGGATAACAGAGCCCTTTTTTCCACTTCTTCAATGGTACTCATGGCCAGCGATCAAAGGTCAAGACAATTTGCATATAAATGATCAAAAACTGACCTCCCAGCCCATTTTTCATTCAGTGGTGCTTTTTTCAGTTATTATGCAAATGTACTGTTTATAAGGTGGGTGAAACCTGCATTCAGCTGAGACTGAAGAAGTCACTTGGATGAGTGACGAAAGGTTTCTCCCACTGAAAACTCTTCATCCAGATGAACAGAATCAACTTTTTGGGATTTCCTTACCTGGATGGTTGAGCATACATCAATACTGTCCAGATGGCTCATTTGGCACTTTGCTGTGACGCCCCCCCCTTTTTCCCTTTCTTTACCTGCTGACGTTCACTGCATGTGTGTTTACTCTGCAGTGATTAAACGGCACTGTGAAGGTGTGGCAGAGCTTCATAGCCACCAGGGGGAAGTATTGTTCTAAGGTGGGGTCAGCCATGAGACAAATGCTGCCATTTATAAAGGCAAGTGGAGTACCCCTCGGTTTCTTGCAGTATGTCAGTATGTAATGGTGAAATCACTTTTCAACCCACAAACTTCACTGCCTTTCTAGAACTTAATTTCGAGAGACGCTCAAGTAATACGGAGATATGTCTTCAACTATGAGAGAGTCAAAATAAGCCCTCACGTATCTGTGGACTATGAATATCTGTAGAGATGGCACTTTATGTGAACACTGTCAAGAGATCACTGAGTCAGATGATACAGCGAGCAGGAAAATGGGCGCCTGTGCATGTGTCATTCCAGGATGGCACCCTAACAGAGGGCTGTTTGTCTGACTCATTTTCACTCAGAGCAGTGGTCTTAATGAGCGCCTTCTTCAGTCTCTCACAACAACCCTTTGCACTTTGGCCCGTGTCATCTGAATTTTTCTTCTTCAGCTTTAAAGAATACACTGATTCTGCAGTCAGCGCCACGAGCGATCATCTGCTGTGCCTGCAGTAGCTTATTCGAGGAACAGTGTAACGCATCGTGCTTCGTGGACAGTTGAGAGCAATGTTCTCTCACTTTGATCATTTCCACCCATGGCTGCTTTGATATGACAAAACTGAGGGTGGATGCCACCCTTTAGCCCACTTTAGCCACACCCCTGTGTTGGTGAACCCTGTGGCATTAGCTTAGCAGAGCATCTCCTGTTATTTTAGAGAAAACAGAAAATTCTTTGTTTGATAAAATGGATTAAACTAAAAAACAAACAAAAAAACAACTCAAAAACATGCACACATGCGTAGAGGTGGCGAGAGAGTCTGTAACCACATCTGTAAAACATCTATCCATCTATCCATCCATCATCCACATACAGAGATGCGTCGGGAGAACTCAGGATTCAGTATCTTGTATAGACTGATCAAAATATCGACGGTATGGATGTCGGTTCAACACTAGCATGATATGATTAATGCTTTGTTTCTGTCCTCTAAGCTCAGCATGCAGCCTACTGAATTGTGTGAAATTAGTTATTTTTTTGGAAGTGAAAAAGAAATCTCAAACATGCACAATATAGCCTCCCCCCCAAAAAACAATTTAAAAATACACGAAAAGTTGAGTTTGTTTTGCTGTATTAACTAATTATGGTTGAATTTAAAAATCACAGTGATTTAGAGGTCTTTAAAATATGACACACTCCTCTCCCCTACATAAGATGGTTTGTAAATTAAAAGTATCGGTATTGGTATCAGCAATACTGACCGTGTATTCACTTGGTAACAGATCAATATCAAAATGTGGGGTATTGCACAGCGCTAATATCTCACCCGAGGACAATTTGAATTACATCTTGGACCAGGCAGGGTTCGAACCCCCGACCTTAGTTATCGTCAGTACGCGATGATCGTGATATTTCGTGCGATGTATAAGAACACCATTGAGGTTACTAAGTAATATTGACATTTTCAGGCCCAGATTCTCGACTTCGGCAGCCATTAGCTAGTCTAAACTAAAAACAACAACAAAACTCTTTTATAATAAAATTTACGCGCAGTATATTCTGAAGGAAAGGTAAATTGATGACAGCGAATCCCTATAACTTCGCACTCACGCGTACGTGACTACACACCAGCTATCGGGAGCGTGCGTTTGGCGCACACCCTTCTCTCCTCCCCTAGGGCGGAAGTAGCTGGCTCCATTTCTCCTCCTCAGTCCGATAAGAGCAGCTCGAGGAGCTGCAAGCCCAGCAGCACGCGCGCATGAGAGCGCACAGCTTGTTTTTAATTTGATTTTTTTCTTTTATTCACCCGAGAATGAAAGAAAAAGCAGCAGCACATTAAAGGTCCAAACTGTCGCTGGACCGAGTTTCACCTGGTTGTAAGGCACCGTTCCCACACCCACCCCCATACACCGAGCCGGGGGGTAAACCGTACGCATTCCTCCACGCAGAGAGCCCGGAGGGAGAGACCAGCAGACGGGGAAAGGTGAGCTGGAAGGGGGCCTCCTCACAAGGTGGGCCGGTGAATTCTCCCACACTGGGGATAGACGCGCTGTCTTGTGGTTTGGCTTTGTTGGAGGCTCGCTGTGGTTGTTGGTGAACCCTCGGTGACCAGAGGCACACTATGATACCCTTGCTTTGATGAATAATTTAAGCTCTCGCGGTCCAAGGCTCGCGCTGCGACAACCATACGACCGTTGGCCGCCTGAACGGATCCCGACGGTCAGCAACACCGGTCTGAATTTGGAGGCTTAGAGATAACGGAGAAGTAAAGGGAAAAATCAGGTAGCTACTCGTCCGGGTGCTGCTTTGTAGCTCTCAGTCCTGTAGTCATGTTGCCGAGCTGGTGGGGGAGGAGAGACCGAGCCCCCCAGCCGACCCAGTATCTTTCCATTTTCGGGTTTATTTTATGAGCTATCCCGAACAGCATCGCACTATTTTTCTCCACGGAAGCACCAACATCGTCTGTTGCCCCCCTGAATGCTGTATTTAAAAGGAGGACTGTCGGTTCTGCTAAAGAGAGGGGGAAAAAAACGCCTTACACAACTGATTTAAGTATTCTGATTTTTTTCTCTAATCTCACAACTGTTTTAAAAACTTTTTGAATGAGTGGCTACCTCCTCGTTTTGTTTTGGGGGTTTTTTTTTGTGGCAAATCTTTCTTCCTTTTTCATTTTTTAAATCGTTGAATCTACCTCAAACACCACATATACGTGGAGAGATAATTATCTACACACCCCAAACGGGCTGATGTGTCCCCAAATGAATACCTCAGCCTCGTCGCCGCGCATGTTGTAAACTGAGCCCAGTTTTGGTGACGCTGCAGATGGCTTCGTTTCCCGACTCGGACCTGCAGACGTGCCCGCTCTGCAAGGAGCTGTGCGGCTCCTCTGCTCCCATTTCCTCCAGCTCTTCTACCTCATCGTCTTCATCTCACACCTCGTCCTCCTCCAGCCAAACCACCAAGAGGCTTCATGTTCTGCCCTGCCTGCACGCCTTCTGCAGGCAGTGCCTGGAGGGACAGCGCAGTCCCGGGGACCCGCTGAAGCTGCGGTGCCCCACCTGCGACCAGAAGGTGTCCATCTCAGAGGCCGGAGTGGACTCCCTGCCTTCCTCCAATTTCCTCTTCAGCAACCTGCTGGATGTGGTGGTGAGCTCAGAGGAGCAGATCCAGAACAAGAATGGCCACCATCACCACCACCACCACCACCACCACCACTCCCGGGGAGGTCTGGGTGGAGGCTCCTCTGGCTTCAGTCATCCATCGCGTGGAAGCCTCTTGCACTCGCACCACCTGGGAGAGCCTCAGTGCAGCTCCTGCGACGAGGAGAACCTGGCCACATCCCACTGCCTCGACTGCCAGGAGTACCTGTGTGACAACTGCGTGCGAGCACACCAGCGGGTGCGACTCACCAAAGACCACTTCATCGAGCGCCTGGGAGAGAACCTCCACCTGAGCAGGGTCAACACTAACAGCAACGCCAGCCAGCCGGGGATGTCCGTCTCCCTCGCCCAATCCCTGCAGAACAACTTTGCACTGCTGTCCCTGTTCCAGGATCGCATGAGCTACTGCCAGCACCACGACAGCGAGGTAAACCACCACTGGGGAGGACAAACACTCATTCATAGTACCAGTAAATTCTAGATACTTGCTAGTTTTTAGTCTCACGCACACGTTCACATATGCTCTTATAGTGTAATAGCATTATGTATGTAGTATGGAGTCATACTGGGGGGCCATATGGCCTTGGGTTCAAAGGGAGCTGAGTGGCTCTTCACCTAGTTCCCTGGAGATGAACAGGCACGTGTGTTAAGCTGGATTTTCACACACACATGCACACAGGCTCTGTGTGTGTGTGTGTGTGTGTGTGTGTGTGTGTGTGTGTGTGTGTGTGCGCGCACACACACACGCAGAGTCTGGTTAATCTGTACCACACCATCCATTCAGGGCAGACAGAGGCCCCTGTAGTAAGTGCACACATGTTTCTCTGACTGTTAGAAGTTCTTGGCATTGGACATGCTGTGGAGATCTACCTTTGCTCTGGTAATGGGAAAGACAAGTTGGAATTCTCTCCTTGTGCGCTGTGTGATCTGGGCACAACTACAAAGGCCCGTCAAACAGGAAAACAGCTTTTTCTTGGTACAGTCATATGGTCAGGAAGAATAACAAATAGCACCAGCAGGAGGTCTTGGAATGTCATTTTTGACCCACTTCTGGTTTCTGTTGAGTTGCTTCCAGATAGTTCTCGCCGCACTTTCCAGAAACAAAACAGTTTTGCCCGAGCAGGTCAGCAAACCAGTCGATCGAGTGTGGTCACCAGATGCGGACCAGTGCAAAATATCACCCGGTACATTTACCTGCATTTTAATAAGTCACTTAATCAAACAGAATAATCGACTGCAAATGTTAAAGCAGAGCTAACTTTTTCACATAACCAATAACAGACATGGGTTGCACATCAATCTTTTAAGTTGCAGCAGCATGTGTAGCCTTGTCCCAGCAGTTAAATGCTGCAGACGCTGCAGGATGCCATTCATTGTTAACAGAACCTTGCAATGACTTAAAGGCTCGCTGTGCACCCTGAGAATACAACGCTGAGAAGTAAAGAAAGGGTCTGACTTTATGAAAATGTGCAGTTTCATGACCAGACGGCTATTTGCTTTGTTCTAAACTGAAGCAAATTGTTTTAAAAATTACTATTCAGCCAGAAGGTGATGGTGATGTCTTTTCCTTTATTTTTGTCATCATTTATGGCCGATTTTTGTTTAATAACAAAAGTAACTGACTTGTTTTATTGTTTGAACTTGCCATGAGACAAGTTTTAACTAATACAGGTTTGATGTGATGCAAGATTAATATCGGCTGCTAACATCAGTAAAGGTTATTTGTCAATATCGGTCTATAAGGCCAGTATCTGTGCGCTAATTGTGAATTTGTTTATGAACAGAAATGCATTGGGGACTGTTTCCAAGATTAACCTTTTTATGAGCAAAACGCACACAAATCTACCATCATGTCAAACACGAAAAAATTGTTCAGTTTGCACCTTGTTGAGCTAGCTATTGGTTTGCAAGTGGCAACCTCTGACGCTGCCCAAAAAACCCTGCAGTTCCTTGATTGGCCACTTGAGGCCGGCTCCAAAAATGAGTCTCTCTTCAGAGTCTCATGTTAAAATGCCTGACTTTAGAGCAAATATAAACCTGTTTGCTGTCTGGCTTAAAACACATGTTTGGTCTCTATGAGTGATTTAACCCTTAATAACAAATGTAGGAGGGGTGATGTTTACAATTTGCTAAGGCTTAAAGTTGGGGGCGTGGCTGTTTTCCTAGTTCTCGCCTTGCCTAATTTGAGCCAATGACCTGCACATATCAGCTGTATTTGTGCTGTTGGTGCCTTTTAGAAACCTGGAGTAGTGTTTGGTTAGCCCAGTTTAATTTGCTGGAGGTGATGAAGGCTCCTGTGCTGTGTGTTAGTGCCTCCCAGGAAATAAATCCATGACAAGCAGGGAGAAATGGTGGCTGTCACAGATGATTGAAAAAACAGCCTGAAAATGCTCCCCCTCTACATGCAGTGTCTGAGCCCCCCAGATACCTAAGAGGAAAGCCTGTCATTAGTGCTCAAACTCCTCAGGGTGTGTTAAGTGCTCAGCCTTAAAGCACCCACAAGGCGGAGGCTTGTGAAGGGTAAGAAGGAGAACAAACAGCCTTAAACCTCTCTGTTTGAAGCAGATGTTAGGAAAGTCATGTGTGCCTCAATGGATACAAGTGAACAGCGTTAAAGTAGAGCGTGTGTGGGGGGTGGGGGCCATTTTGTTTTGCCAACACTGAACCAACTTTAATGTAACAACACGGGTAAAGTTTTCAGTTTAACGACTTTGCCTCCCCACCATTAGCGCTGTTTAGCACAGCTTTCTCTTGCTTTACTTTTACTGTTTACTGGCGTGAGTGGGGTTCAGTTACCTGGTGTTCGTTAAAATGTATGAAATTTAAGTAAACGGGGCAGTGTTAAAAACGTAACTCAACTAATCACTAAAGCCCAGTTCAAATTTCCAATTTAAGTTTTTTTTTTTTTTTTTTTAAATAACCCCTACCCCCACATACCCCCTGTCCACTGCCAGTAAGTAGGTGGGTTCAGTTTTCCAGTAAGGGCTTCATTTCCCATTCACTTACTCACAGCTTCAGCCCTGGGGGAGGGAATGACACAGGAGCAGGCCAGTCTTTCTTTGCCTACAAGTGCTGAGAAAGCTGAGACATTGTCCAGCATCCAGGACTGTGTCCATCATATCTTAAACTTTCATCAACTGCCTAGTCTTTCTGACTGACGGGGGAAACAATTTGATATTTACTCATCAAAATTAAAATCGGTTTCTTGTGTTCTACTAAATCCTGTATACTAGTCTGCATTACAGTTTACACATTTATTCATAAAAAACCCATGTGAAAGTCAATTTCTTAGGTTGTCTCAGATAGGGGATTGGTTACTTTGCTCTATATTTTCATTGCTGATCAATTAAGAGTTGGTAACCTTTTAAGCGTGACAACATGATTTCAATATCTGGCAGCAAAGTATCAATAGGAGATCATTTGATTTAATCGCTGAAGTGATAAATTTCACATCTCTTTTCTCTGTCATCCAGTTACTGATGTTTACGGCTTCACTTGTGCACAGTGAGTCAGTATAGCTTCGTCATATACCACATATAGTCTCGTACAGTTCTGGGTGTGAGAATGAAAAGGCCTCTTAATACTCTTATACAGCAAAGTTTTAATCAGATGTTTATGTACTGTAATTGTGTGGATCATGGGAGCTGGTTACTGATCATGGGGCTTTTTATTTGAATTATCCTTTTAGTATCCTTTATAAATAGACATGTGCTAGAGCAATTAAGGTTTTCTGCTTGTCCGTCTGCAGAATATATTCTGACTAGTTGCTCCTTCTCACGTAAGTCCAGATATTCATGTTTGTCTGGCGGTCAGCTGGCCATCAGCTGTAAGCTCTGTGTGTATTCAGGTGTAACTCTTAGCAGAAGTTGAGAGGTGTTATGTGCGGCTTTTGTCTGGGCTAGTTCTTCGAGGCTGGCTTGGTCTGCGAGGGCCCTCGAGAGTTTTTCTAGGAGCTGTTCCATCTGAAGAGTTAAGCCCACTGAGGTACTGTTTTGAGCTGTTCTAAGATTCAAGATGGCCATTAAGAGGCAAAACCTGCCTCCAGAAGGACTTTGGAAGTTCAGCACATATTATCAAAACTCTCCCAAAAAACATTCTGAAACACACTGTTTCAGGCAGCGGTTTGGTTTGGAGAAACACTAAAAGAAATGATACCGTATGTATGCAGTGCAGTCTGCAGATGTGTAAAGGTGTGGTGTTAATTGTTAGCAGCTGATGAAATCATCAGATGACGCTTCTTATTTCGACTGTTTGTACTCGCAGCTGCTGACGTGCAGCGGGAATCCTGTCTGTTCATACTCGGTGCATGATCAGGTTTTTCAGCCTCTTCAAGTGTTGTAAGGAAAGATGTGATGGTGTTGGAGAGACGTGCTGAAACCCTCACTCATGTTTAACCTCATTAGCTGTAATGGAGAAAGCCAACCCCCTCCCCCTTTAAAGAATCTGTATAATGAATGTTAATTCTTTGGCTTGTTTTCTTGCCGTTTGCATATTTACCCTACTGGTTTAATCTACAGTTAATTCGTTTAAGGTCATTTGGCTACAGCTTTGATTTGATTGCCAACTGGTGGAATTGCCAGTGAAGAGATGTAGATTGGAGACGAAGCTCTGTAGGCCATAATAGAATAGAATTAGAATAGAATTCAACTTTATTGTCATTGCACATGCACAGGTACAGGACAACGAAATGCAGTTTGCATCCATCCAGAAGTGCTTTAGTGATATAGATATATTACAATATATATTAGCAATAATATAGATATGTAAGTATATTACAGAAATGGGTCTATTGTGGTATGTTATAATGTACACGGTATGAAGTATGTTGTGAATATTCTATAACTATAGGTATGTACAGGCTGTAGTGAGTACAAGCTATGTACAGGATATGAACAGGATATAAATATGAAAAACTATACAGAATATGAAATAAATAACTTTACAGAAATATGAGATATACAGTTATACAGAAATGGGAACTATGCAAGTTGTAAACAGTTGTAAGGTTAAAAATTATTGTATGTACAGAATGATTATTTACACAGAGCTATACAGTAGTGCAGTTAAGATAAGTGAGGGTGTGGATAATTTCTACAGAGGCTGTCAGATGTCAGGAGGCAGAGTTCAGGAGTCTGACAGCTGTGGGGAAGAAGCTGTTCCGGTACCTGGTGGTCTTAGTCCGGAGGCTCCTGTAGCGCCTCCCAGAGGGCAGGAGGGTGAAGAGTCCATGTGATGGGTGACTGGGGTCTCTGATGATTTTCCCAGCCCTTTTCAGACACCGCTTCCTGTAGATGTCTTTTATGGCAGGAAGTGGTGCTCCGGCGATGCACTGGGCAGTTTTCACGACCCTCTGCAACGCCTTCCGGTCCAAGGCAGAGCAGTTCCCGTACCAGACTGTTATACAGTTGGTCAGGATGCTCTCGATGGTGCAGCGATAGAAGTTCACCAGGATGTCTGAGGAAAGGTGGTTCTTCCTCAGAGTCCTCAAGAAGAAGAGGCGCTGGTGAGCCTTCTTGACCAGCTTGGAGCAGTTGGTCGTCCAGGTGAGATCCTCGGAGATGTGGACTCCCAGGAACTTGAAGCTGCTCACACGCTCCACAGCCGTCCCCTTAATGTGGATGGGTGGATGTGGGTCAGCATTCCTCCTGTAGTCCACGATGAGCTCCTTGGTCTTCTCGGTGTTAAGCAGCAGGTTGTTTGTGTCGCACCACTCAGCCAGACGATCCACCTCCTCCCTGTAGGCGGCCTCATCGTTGTCACTGATGAGGCCAATCACCGTGGTGTCATCTGCAAACTTAATGATGGTATTGGAACCATCAGCAGGTCTGCAGTCGTGGGTGAAGAGGGAGTAGAGGAAAGGGCTCATCACACAGCCTTGTGGTACACCGGTGTTCATTGTGATGGTAGATGAGCAGTGGTTATCCAGCCGGACATGTTGGGGGCGGTTGGTCAGGAAGTCCAGTAACCATTTGCAGATGAGGGAACTGAGGGAACTGATAAAGGAAGCTGGCCACGTGGTATGAGATGTGATAGACCGGTCCATGCATACTTGATAAGTATTGTTCACAAAAATCAAAACAGCCTTTTTTTGAAACCTGGCAACAAAAGAAATGGCTACAAAAACAACACCACAGTGACGAAAAGCCACAGACTGAGCAGCAGGTATATCATTGCCTCAACATCCACCTTTGTTGTCACGTTCGCGTTATATACTAATTACATCATAGGACGCTTGGCCGCGTTACTATGATGACGACCATGCACATTATGCATGTGATGCTCGATTGTTATGGAAAAACAGTCGATCCGAGTAGGTTCTAAAAGGCGCTTTGTGGCGTTCCAAAAGTATAGTGTCCAGTAAGGAAGTTGAAGAACACCATCTGGTGGATAAACTGTGCAACGCCAACTCTCAAACACGGTTGAAGGGTGTTTCCCTCGGCTCTTCTTGACTTCTACCGGCTGTTATAAATGATGATACTGATCAGTTGTCAAATGGCTAATGTTGGCTGGTCTGCACCGCAGATATTCTTGATATTACAAGAAAATGTGTGATAATATTAACATTTTATTTAAATTTATTTATCATTTAAAATAAAAAAAATAGGGAATATCATTTTATTCATGTTTGCAGGCAGCAGCACTTGTAAGTGTGAGCACATCAAGAGCATTTTCCATCCTCCTTTTCCAGTTAGCTGCAGGCGCTGATGACACACCGTCTAATTTGAGGTGTGAATCTTCTCAAACAGTGCCAACAGCACTATCACAGTGCAATAGTAGTGACTCAGCATTGTATCCAGTGACACAGCACTGTCAACTACTGGCACAAAAGCCGCCTTGATAGTGTTCTGGCTGAAAACCTCAAATAAAAGTACAACATGGCTGTTTCACAACTGAAGGAACGCAATCTTGTTACCAGTCAGGAATGCACAGCATTGTCAGGTAATAAAAATATTTTCCACCTGGGATGTCGTATCTTGGGTTTTAGCCAGCTCTGCTTTTCCATTGTTACTGCATCAGTAATGTCCATCAACTTTTTGCTCTTGAATGTCATACGGTATGCAACTAGCAAGTGCTGCAGCATGCTGATATTGATTGATATATGAGAAGAAAAAATAAAATGTAAAATGAGGATGTAAAGATTTAAATTTGTGACTTTGTGTATGCTGTCCTCTTGTCAAGAAGATGGTGGAGAAACTTGGGTTAATGAACTGTGAACTTGCTGAGGCTTTCTGCGACTTTATTCTCTTCCTCTAAAAGAAATAGAACTTTTCATTGAGTTTTAAATTGCTCTTAATGCTTCTGGTGTGGCTGCGTTGGTATTGCTGCACTATAGACGACGGCTAAGTGAATATGTTGGTCTACTTTAGCAGCATAAATGCCCCTGCTCCTAATCTGGACTGCGCAGAGAGTGTCCCACGCTCTCTCTCTCTGTGTGTGTGGGTGTGGGTGTGTGTGTGTGTGGGTGGGTGTGTGGGGTAGAAATGGAAAATTGGATTACATCGAAGGAGTGCCCTCAGCTTGCTGTGGTGTCACCCTCCAATACCCAAATACATATGGATCCCGGTCTGAGAGAAGGATAATGGTATGATAATCCCACAGAATGTCACCCTGTGCTTCAAATTAAATTGTTGTCGCCATAGCTACGTGGGTGGTTGTGCACGTGCGTGGTTTTTCAGCAGCACACGCCCAAATAGTCTCGGGGGTTGGTGGAGCAGCCTGAGAGCAGGCACAAAGTGGAGGCTGGGCAGTGAGTACCTAAATTGTGCGGCGGTGTAAGGATGAGGTGAAGTTGAACTAATTACTTGAACTAATACTGTCTTATCTGCTCAGTCAGTACTGGCGAGGAGCGTTTGTCAGGCATTCCCACAGTTCATCTTGTTATTTGTTAAACTTTACTGAACCATTGTCATGTTCTGCAGAGGAACGTGATCACTTAAAACACATGCATGCTCGGCTCTGTGATCCTGAGCGCTACTCCCCCTCTCCCAGAGCTCGCTAGCACAGAATGTTTGTAAGGAAACCTAACCCAACACTGACGCTGATACAAGGCCAGAGGAATTCCTGTAACTTGAGTTTATACCTCCTGGGTTCTCTTTCTCCCCCCTCTCTCTCTCACACACACACCGGGTATTTCCTCTGTCGACTCCTGCCTTTCCCATCAGCACTCTGTTCTGTGTCAGAGACGATGAACGTTATAGATGCAGAAAGTCTCCTCGGCGTGATGTAGCAGCTGTTGTTGTTGAAGAGCGAGTGATTACTTTTCATCGCTCCTTGAAGTATCTGTGCAAGTGTGGCGGCAGCATTTTCATCCAAGAGCATCTCCCATCTGTAGGTAGTTATCCTCTGAAGAGGATTTTAGTGTTTCTGTGTGTGTGTTTCCACACAGCCACCAGAGTTGGATTATATGAAGTTGGACTTCCAGAGTTTTAATGTGCAACATGTGCCTAGTAATTAGAAAGCATTCCTTGTTTCCTGTGTGTTGTGACTGTGTTTCATGTAGGCTAAAGTGTGTGTGTGTGTGTGTGTGTGTGTGTGTGCTGACTTTGAAGTCCATTTGAGGACTTTGGGCCATATAAATTTAATGGATAGAAAGGAAGGCATTTATCACATTCTCTCTGACAACTGGATTTAAAACCCATTCAAAAGCTGGAGCCTGCCACTTCCTCCTCCGTGGCTGTGTCCAAATGGGGTTTTAATTGGCCATTATTTGACCTCAGACGGTGGGATTGTGTTGTTAACACATTTGACTTTATTTGGGTAACACTGCACAGCTTCCAGTCATAATTTGTCCACCTCATTTTATTTAGTCTTTAAGCTTTAAGCAGGTGTTTGATGCAGTTATGGTAGTTTGCATGCTCTGTTACTTTTGGATGTGTTTTTCTTTTTTGCCAGTGCTTTCTATGAGCCACTTTCTCTGAAAAACTCATAACTCATTTGTGCAAGTAAAGTTGTTCTGACAGAGTAAGGCTTAGACTTGAATGTGACTACAGCACTGAAACACTGTGTGCTAACGCTAAGTTGTGCAACACAAAAAGCAAACCAGTCACATTTGCTACTGACTCTGGCTCACATTCCAACAATAAAGGTTTCATCTTCCAACAAAAGAGAACATTTATTAATCATAAATATGTTAAGTGTCCTCCTCCATGCCTCCAAAACAGAAGCGATGCTAACATGAAGAAGTGATCTTTGTACTGTACCGACTGGATTTGATCAGTGACTAACGTGCTCTCTTTTTCCAGTAAGTGAGAAAAAAAGCTGATATACACAGTAGTTGTGAAAACTTAAATAACTTAGGAAAAAACCCCACAAACATTCAGAATAACACAAGACTTGCTTCAGTCATTTGAATATTGGATATTTAGAATATGTGTAGCAGGGATGCTGTAGCTTTAAAAGAAAATAGAAAAATAAGTCTTAATCCTGCACTGTTCTTGCGCTTCCACACCTTGATAATATAAGTAGTTTTGGGCTAATCTGTTTCACTATCTTAGCCTTTCATATGTAACAGTAGCTTATTGCCTGATTTGTGGTGATTGCTAGGGCTTCTTCAGTTTTTGCATGATGGCTCTGTGCTTGAGGAACATGTGCACCAGTTTTTGATGCAGCTCACACTTCAGGTCTTACTGCCACTTCAGACAGTCTGACAGCAAGCCTGTTAACGATGGCCGTAGTGTTTAGGAAAAAGCATTTGCAGAGTAACTGTGAAATACTGCTTACCTGCAGTCATAGAATGGGATCGTGTGATTGAGGTGGTGTAACTTCAGCAGTGAAGACTGTGACATTATTTGCAGCCTCACTCACAGTGAGTCTCTCAGCTTTCAGGCTGATGTTGTGATGTGTGATGGTTGACATGAGTGCAAAGAAAGGTGGCAGCATCAGAGCGCAAGTAATGTGCAGAGAACAGGCTACAAAAGTACACAAAGTAAATGCTTAAAAGCAGCTAGGGTGGCGGGCTGACTGTGAACATTAATGTGTGTTTTTGTAACCAGTGTCAGAATTTATTAAATACGTTGTGAATATTTTCCATCAAATGAGCTTTCAAGACAACAGTTGAAGCCTTATGTTAAGAAAAAGAGGGGAGGAGGCGGCTGTGACGAGCTGAGGCTCATGGAGCATGGAGGCAGAACGCTGGTGCACATTACATCCTCTTCATTTCATTCCTCTTTTCTGCCGGCTTGCGTTTCATGATTCTATTGTTGCGATTATTCCTTTTATCTGCCCCGTCTCTGTGTCCTTACTTCAGTTTATTTTGTTTTATTTTTTAAGCTTCACTGCTCCAGTAAGCACACCACAATCACTCACATGCTGTCCATGCAAAGGAGGCCAGCTGACTGTGGGTTTGTTTTCCTTCAGCGGGGCTGTCCAATCAGATCGTTGGATTACAGCCACCGCCCTCCGTGTGTCGTATCTGGCAGAGTTTCAAAACATCGGCAGGAGTGTCCGTGTGCATGTTGTGTTCGTGGCAGCGAGCCAACGGGGGTTGCCACAAGAGGGCGGAGCAGCGGCCGGTGGGGGTGGGGGCGGGGTGTTGAGAATGGCAGCAGGAGAGGAGAGAGAGCGATGGTGGGAACAAAGAGGGGAGGGAGAAACTTTGTGAACAAGATATGCAGAGCGTTTTCTCAAAAGATAAGAGTAGGTGTTTGTGATTTCCATAGAAGGACCTTTGTCTGCCAGATGGCTTTCCGAGGATTGCTGGGAATGTTAGGATCAGTTATTTGTCAGATTATCCAGCCCGAACATACCAAAGTGGCTTAGTGCTGATGCTGGCTGGTTAGGCTTTCATAAGTGGAGTAACTCTGCTGATCTTCCTCTAGTTTCCTAATTTAACTCCAGCGCAGGCTGAAGTTAGTTTGCTCACTGAAGGATGACTGATACATAAACGCTGCTTGGTGTAAAAACCTCTGCTGTAGCTGAGAGAGCTTTTTTCTTTTCTTTTTTTCTGCACTTCACATTGTGGCCTCTAAGTCATGTCGTAGTAAAGGAAGGTTTTGTGTGTGTACATGCACATGCTTAACCTTATGTCCTGATGTCTGCTCCTGCCTGAAGTGTTGCAGTGGGGTGTGCTGCAATTCTGGACTGATAATCAAGTGTTAAGAAGTTTAAACAGACACACTTTCTGAAAATGATAGTTTTTTTTTTTTTGTTTTTGTTTTTGCCTCTTTATGATTGTGTGAAATATATTTATTACCATTTTTTTTTTTTTTGTTTGTTTGTTACATAAAAACATCTTCCAAGTGAAATCCACTATAACTATCTTTAACAGCAGTGTTTGAAGTTTTGTTTTCTTCAAAAAAGAGATGAGCAGTCTGAGTATAGTAATTACATAAAGTGAGTTACTTAGTTACTTGGTTACTTTAAGCTGTATTTTTTCCACTGATGAATAAAACTGCCTTTCACAAATTTGATTCAAGCACACTGACATGTGACATCAGCTTCTAGGAATTTTCCTTTTCGCTCTGACCTTTCCTGTGTCTTTGTGTTGACAGGCAGTTAAAGAAAAGAGCACACAGACCTGAGGCGCTGACACAGATTAACAGAAGGTCTCTATTTAAATGATTCAAGCGAGTCCTGTTGTACTCGTGGGTCACTTTTTGAACTTTGGAAACCATTTCCATTTAAAAGATGTTTTAAATGAATTCAAATTTAAAATGCTTTTTCCTAAACAGATTCATTCTGGGTTAAAATGTTCATGAGTTTTCTCACAGATCAAATCTTGTTGACCTGAGCTCTTACACACTGTTGGTGGAAAAATAAAATCCCAGGAGGAAACGTGTTTAGATCACAGCTGTTTTTTAGAATTATGAAATTAAAGTATAAACTTGCTAAATCTTGCTGGCTTCAGGTTGCTTCAATTTACTTCAGTTGAGTTTAAAATGATAGTGTTTGTACAAATTAGAGGAGGCTGCACATGCGGACATGTGGAAAGTGAGTGATTTATGCAGTTGCTAGCAGGGCTGTGAGTCGGCCTTCTAAATGCTGGAGCTGCTTACTGTCAACAACACCAGAGACAACCATCTTCTGCTTGTGCTGCTGTTGATCATTGAGTCGGCTTTGGAGGAGACGAAGTTCTAACATACAAAGTGTTTAAAAACCATTAAAATAGTTCAGTCAGTCTACATAGACCTTCACCCTTTGTAGACAAATACCTACAAATTTCAGCTGTCAGACATAAGTGCTTTGCAGGGGCTGATAGAAATATGGTTGCCAGGTCTGAAAATTGCTTGGTCTTTTTGTGCGATTTAATAAATTCTTAAAATTTTCCTTTTCAAATCTAAATCTAGTTTAAAGGTTGTGTTAACAAGAGTCTCTTAACTGGGCTGGTCAGATGATGTGATGGTTACCTGCTTTATTCACACTACTAGGCTTTGTAGAAGTAATCCAGCAGGTTAACATCTCTTTGTCTGGTACCAGTGGGCAGCTCTAGAAATTCACAGCTGCAGTGCGTGTGCGATTAGTTTTTATTTTTTGTTTTCTTTTGAGCGAACTTGTTTTCAGTTTCCCAAGCAGCCCTGTTTCTGTGGCACCACTGTGTGACGTTACATGGCCCTCGTCCCTTCCCCCCACTCGGCTGTGCACGCAGGGAGCGCATGCTGCATGCAGTGATTTTTTTTTTTTCTTCCCCCCTTCCCAGTGCATTGCATGGTGGGAAAGGGGAAACAGGATTGATCCTGCTGCTGTGTGAATACAAAGATGGGGAACTCGCAGCCATTGTGCATCACTGTTATTTCCCTCAAGAGTTAACCTTTTTGCTTTGTGACGGTGCTGTGGTGTGAAATTATTGGCATTTATTTAAAAAAAAAAACAAAAATGCAACACAATGTCAGATCCGGGTGAAAATGCACACCCAACCCATCAGTCTATTAATCAATTCATGATTTTGAGGTTACAAAGATCAATGCTGATTTTTTTTTTTTTAATGTATTTATTTATTTTTGTCATTGAATCAGTTTCTTTCATCCTCTTCCTCTCCAGCTTCTCCGCTTTGTTTTTAGTTTTATAATTTTAAGATTTGGACGCCTACATTTCATATAGCAATACAGCTAAAATTGATGAAGTTCACAACACTGAACAATGATTTTAGGGCGAATTTCAGTGGTCAGAGCTCCTGTTTGAACAACATCAAAGTGGTAAACATAGGTTATCATAAATGTTAAAAAATTAAGAGACAAAAAACAGTAAACATTAGTAGTTGTTTAATAATTAAATGGCTAATATTAACGCGTATTGACATTAGTCGTTACATTATTGTGTAATTTATAATAGTGAATCTTTTGCACTACATCACACAACTGAAAAATAGTATCTATAATAATGTTAGCTAAGGTGTTTACCATTTTCATGAAATCGGCCTTAAATTTGTCATTCTGATTACGGCACGAGGCTTTTGTGAACTGTTTGGAGCTGAACGCAGAAGAACTAAGAAGGTATAGGAGCCTATAGGAGCAAAACAACATTCAAGCAATAAAAGTGTGCAAAGATCCAGCAGTCTGGATGTGATTGGTACTTGACCCTCTGTGTCACCATGCCTTTTGCATGTAGATGAGCAGAATGTCCCTGTACCTGAAGCTTTTGCTCGTGCCACATAAGTGTGTAATAAATAATGTTGGTGAGTCTGCTCTGCCTTGAGGCCTCCCCTCCAGGCTGTTCTGTGGAATTTACAACTTTGATGGCATGACCCACATCTCACATCTTTTCATGTTGTTGTTCTCATTTCTTCATGGCAAGCGCATGTCGCTGCCTGATGTGACATTCGACATGTCCAAAATATTGTAGAATTGTCTCTCAGGGTTTTTTCTTTTTTCTTCCCAAATTCTGAGATTTTAACAGGAAAACTTGGACCATTCGATTCCACTGACGCAGGCTATAATATTAATGCAGAGTCAGTTCTGCCCTTGATACCTTAAAATCAACAGAAGTGCACATGTTAAGTTTGAAAAGTGAATGTTACAGTTAGGTCCTTCAAAGTCTGCAGACTGTTAAAGCTTTGCTGTCTCTTTGATAGCTTTGTTTTGGTTTTCCATCCTAGTGATGGCCTCTCTCTGAGCCTGGCTCTACCAGAGGTTTCTTCCTGTTAAAAGCATGTTTTTCCTTCCCACTGTTGCCAAGTGTTGCTCATAGGGGGACGTCTGGTTGTTGGATTTTTCACTGTATTATTGTAGAACCTTTACCTTACAGTTATAAAGCGCCCCGAGGCAACTGTTGTTTTGATTTGGCAATTGAAGTTCTAGTCAGACGCTTTCAAATACAAGTCCAACACATGGAGTCATCTCAGAATCTTTTATCTACATAATTTGTCATAAGGTAACCAGGGAACAGGCCTCACCTGACCGTGACGCTGCTCATCAGTAAATTGGCCTGTTACTTTTGAGCAGGGGTCCCCAATCCCAGTCCACGAGGGCCGGTGTCCCTGCAGGTTTTAGATCTCACCCTGGGTCAACACACCTGAATCACATGATTAGTTCATTACCAGGTCTCTGGAGAACTTCAAGACATTCTGGCCGTTTATCAATGCCCAAGTACGCCAGTACGTACTCGCGTGCTCGGTGAGTACGTACTCGCCGAGAACGCACGGGAGTACGTACCCGCCGAGAACGCGAGCACGGACTCGTGGGCCGTTTCTCAATTCTCAAGTACGCGAGCACGGACTCGTGATTTGTACAGTCGGAACACCAGCGTACGTGATGATGTCACAGGTCCGGAGTTTTTACTGCCGTCCCCTCTTATTTTAACTGTGAGTAACATGTTATGAAGCTTAACTTTAATCACAGCCAAACCGGTTTACTCAGGAACAAATAAAACACTGAAATAAACCAAACACTAACATTTAGAAGTGATCTAAGTGACTTATATATCATTTTTAACCTCAGTAGTGAAACCTCTAATAATAAAAATAGTGTACATGTACATACGTGTACATACCTTAATAGAAACAAGCAGGTGAGATGTTAGAACGCTTTTATTTCTATTCTAGTGGACACTCAATACTATAGACAACTGCTGGGGTTTCTTTAACCTGAGTAGTGAGAAGTCCGCGAGCGCTGGGGGGGGGGGGGTTGAAAACGATGTGCCGGGAGTCCGCTGTTGAGTTTTGGACGAAATGCATTCTGGGACATATAGCTGTCCCAAGTCCACACCGATGCATGCTCGATAAAACGGGCGGATCGAGAACACATCCGGGACTTTTTCGCGTTCTCGGCGTGATGCGTACTTCGAATTGGAACAGTACTTGGTCTCCGACTGATGACGTATCACGAGTACACGAGAACACAAGTACGCACAAGTACGCATATTGATAAACGCCCTCTGAGAAGGTAATTTATCCATTTAAATCAGCTGTGATGGATCAAGGACACGTCTAAAACCTGCAGGGACACCGGCCCTCGTGGACTGGGATTGGGGACCCCTGCTTTTGAGCCTCTGAAATTGGGGCACTGTTTACTGAAAAATGACCATAAGTCCTAAACAGGTAAAGTTGTGGTGGTACATAGACACAATTACAGAGTGTCTCACTGTCCAAAAATCTGTGGGCTGCAACTGTAAATAAAATTCTTGGCTAAACTCCTTTTTAAAAAGCAAGTTCATAGTCTTTTACAAAAACTGGTTTCCTCCTTCATAACAGCTCCAGGGGAAGAATTTTGAACCTTTATTAGTATAGGGCATTAGAGAGAAAACAGGAAAAATGTGAGAGCAGGGGGAAGACGAGCAGTAAAAGGACTCGGGGCAGATTCAATTTTTGACATATTTTTTTTTCCCCCTTTAAATTTTAAAATCAGTGACTGTGTAATACACCCATCCTTTGCAAATAACTTGACACTTCACTATTTCATCAAATATTAGCATTTAATGAAATATGGAGTCTAGAAACCTCTGGGCGACGACAGGATGGCAGTGTCCATCTTTCACGTACAGTCTGTGATCCTAACATAAAGCTACAACTCTCAGACATGATTCTCCTATTTCTGATAAAAACACAGTCCTTATAAAGTTAAAAACTTGCAAATCCACTTAAACTGATCTCCTAGAAAGAACCTACCTCAGAGTGAAAGAGGTACTGAAGACAGAGGCAGGCTGAGAGAGAGCACTGCCTTAAAGAGACTGTATTCTGTGCAAATCAATAATATTGATCCTTGCTCCTAGAGGCCTGGTGTGTTATGTAATCTCCAACACTGTGTATGAGAGAGTATGATTCACCTCAAGGACCGTTGATGACACGTGTGGAGCAGATAGGATTAAAAATGTGTGAAGGGCCTTGCAGCTAAGATCTGCTGCCGTGAAAGAAGACTCCTGTTATTTTTCCCTTGGCCATGTTACTACGTGCACAAATGGCAACCTGAAATAACACAGCTTTGAGGTATTGGTTTCTGAATGCTCCATATTAAACTTTAGTGATGATAGAGGTGTTCAGTTGAATTGACTCCCCCCTCCATTTCTCACCCTAAATGACTATAAGAAGAGTCTTCATCTAAAATAATTTTCCCACCCGTCTTAAACATTACAGATTTCATTAAATAACTGGTCATGCAGTAGTCACTTGGAGGAGCTGTGTTTGATCCCTGTACTGCTGATTCGCAGCTATTCGTCAATCGCTCAACTCCACCCCACATCACCTTCCTCGTCCTCCTCACCCCCTCCTCTCCAAACCAGCTGCATTCCTCGCTTTTGTGTGTCCTGTGCTCCTGGAATTTGCGAGAAGTCATCGGGGGAGGGATGGGACAGGAAAGCCTGGAAGAGGAAGGCACTGAGTGACAAAGTGGTGCCGAGATCGAAGTGAGGGACTAAGGTTAACAGAAGGAGAGACTGTAAGAAAAGCACAAGAAGAAAAGGATCCAACAGCCAGAGGCAGAAAGAGGAGGAAGTCGGATAAAGGGGGAGGTGTGCGTCCTATTAGATTATCCTGCTCCCCAGGGGAACAGCCAGTATTGATGGATTGATTGCAGGCCCCTCCCCATCCACTCAGGTCTCCTGCTATTGGGTGCCACTGATCTGGTGTCTCTTTGGGATATGACGCCTTGTGCATATTTAATTAGCCCTCCATTACAAGCGATCGGTATTCAGGCAGGGGGGTTTAAAGCAAAGCCCAGTGTTTAGCAGCAAAGGTTAAATGACATCTTCCATTTCTGTCCTGAGGGACATTTTTGTCCACAATGATCAGTGCAGCCATTACATCTCCTGTATATGGTGCATCCTGATAAACATGGGAGCGTATTAGCAACATTTGTGTTAAAATCTCAACAAGCCCAAGACTTCTTTCCGGATTGAGTATTGATTGAGTTTCGGTGGCCTCTTGGCCGCCATGTTTAAGAAGAGAAGTGCTCTCAAGGATGTTGAGCTCTGTTAGAGCCTCCCTGCTAGGACATGCATATGGATAACTTCTTTATCATTCAAGGCCTTTTCTCTTTAATTAGGGGTGGGTGGGTGGGTGTGTGTGTGTGTGTGTGTGTGTGTGTGTGGGACTGACACTTATTGTGGTGTTTAATTTATTCATGCAGCTTGTCTCATTTTACCGTCGACCTTTTGTTGACTCACAGCAGCAAAACACAACAGCTTTTCAAACGCCGACGCTGCATCCACATTACAGTCGAGATGAGGGGTCGGGCACTGTTTCAGAAATAACATCCATCAGTAACAGGCGTGAAAACGCATCACCTGAACATTTGCTGCTCGTGCTAGTAGCGTTTTAAAATGCAAAAAACAAAATACAGCATAGATGGAAGTCAACCATGCATCTAAATCATTATCCATGTTAAATCAGTGAATGAAAAGCAATAGTGAATGATGCAAAACTGTGTCTCCATCACCTGAATAGCCTCAGGTCTTAGTTTTTGTCTTTGACAATATAATTATAATAATTTGTCTTTGGTGCAATATAATCTGATTGAACTGAAAGTTTAAATTCTCAGTGGTCCAGTGACATCAAAGTGGTGTGGACACGAGTCACAGACGATAGAAACATGGACAGTCAGTCACAGGTAAAGCTGGGTTCTCTTTCACTACGTTATTACAGCTGGATACTGAGAGGACGGATTGTTGTGGTTGAAAGTATAAAATTCACATGTAGGCAGGCAGTGGCTCAGGTCTACTAGTCCTGTGCTGAATAATGAATGCATATGTGAATGGTGATGGTGGTAGTAGTACCAGTCCATTTACCATTTTATGTGGTATTGCCATATTTTGTGGCAATTTGGAAATTTAAAGGAGACCTGTTGCTACTATGCTGCATAATTGTTTATACTTTGATCCATCCAAAGCTACCCTAGCAGACTCGTTTATCTTACACTGGACCTCAGTGCATTGCCCTTATTATATCCACTTTCTGAAACAAGCTGCTTTAGGTCCCGCCCCGCGCTCCCTTAAGCCAGCTTTCTTCTGTTTGGTTGCCCCGCATAAACCGACGGTTCGAGAAGCAGATGGGTGGGGCTTTCTTTGCCAGACACGACCATATTAGCAGTATCTGAAAGACAAGACTTGATTGTATTATTTGGAGATGAGGTTAATGTGTCAGCATGTGTGTAGCATTAATGTTAAATGGACCGGTTCTTATATAGCACTTTTCTACTCTACCTGAGTATTCAAAGGTACAACATGCTTCACTCAACCATTCACATTCATATAAGCATTTTTTTTCTATATGTAAGTGCTATCTAGCTATCTAACATTCACACACATTCATACTCTGATGCATGCCTGTGAGAGCAATTTGGGGTTAATATCTTGCCCAAGGATATTTGGCATGCAGACTGGAGTTGCTGTGGTCAGCACCCAGACTTTGGCCCCTTTGAGATTGATGTTGAAGTCTGAACCCACAGCTGAAACGACGTGTCTGCTTCCTGTTTCCTCAGGTGTTTCTGTTCTTCTGTGAAACCTGCACGGTTCCTATCTGCAGAGAGTGCAGCGTGGGCCGTCACGTGGGCCACACTTTCGTTTACCTGCAAGATGCCGTTCAGGATTGCCGGGCCATCACCATCCAGCTCCTGGCAGATGCACAGCAGGGACGACAGGCGGTGCAGGTTGGACCGCAACCTCACTGATAAATTCTGTTGTGTTTGTATGTTGGTGGTGGTGAGGTGACTCAATGCACTGTGTGTAATATTAGAGCAGAATCAAAAGAAAGTGATTTGAGTGTTAACTCAACCAAACAATTCAATGATTTACAGGTAAGGTTGTCCCACAAAAACAAGGTTCCTGTGAAGATTAAAATATGCAAATGAACCTTTATCACTGCCTAATGAGGCCGAGTGGAAACTAGAGAGCAGCTGTGTGTCCTACCCCCCACCCCCGTCTTCCTTCAGGACAGAGTGACCACCTATGGGAGACGGTCAGCTTCAATATGTTTGAGAGTGACCAGTCCCTGGTGCTGGCAAGCCTCAGGGGTTAGAGGTCTCCAGCTGGCCCTAAAAAAGGGGGGTGGGGCTGTATGGAATGAGTTCTTTTGAGTGGGGGTGGGGGTGTGGGGGGGATAGGGCTGAAGGTCAAAGGGGAGGAGGAGTGGAAAGGAGCATGGGGGAGGGTAGATGAGGTATTTAAAGGATTTCAGAGAAAGGAAAACTCCCCTCTTCTTTCACAGAAGTGCAGCACTTTGCCCCCCTATATTCACTCGCTCCCCCTCCACCTCTTTCTCCCACTCCCACACAAACACACAACACCTCTCTTCATTTACATAATTATAGATTGGGTGGCAGCTTCCAAAGCCCCCAACCCCAACTGAAATTCCTGCTTATACAGTGACACATGATTAAGTTGGGGAAAAAATGTGAGTTTCATTAAGAGTTTAGTCTGCCCGTTTGTTTTGTTTTTTTGATTTTTTTACACTTGTAGTTTTTCACATTTAAAAATTCCAAACAATGAGCAGAAGGATTTCCTGTGATTTCTGTGAGTAATATTAGAATCTTCAATTATTCACATGTCAATCTAAATTTGGATTAAAGTTGGGGGACGAATGGATAAATTGCAATGAGCAGTTCTTAAAAAAAAAGGAGTTTAGAAATTCCTTTTTGAATACCTTGTGGTCAAACACTCAGCCAATCGTAAAGTCAAGTAATGGATTAGCTGTTAGTTTGAAATGGTAACCGTGGCTCACAGGGATACGTCAGACACACGAGTGTTATCTAATTTGCCTCAAAGGCGGGGCGGTGGTTGTGACCTTGGTAAACGCTCACCCAAAACATGAAACACTAGCTCATTGCGCTGAGGTCACATGACTTGCTGGCATGTACTATCTATTCAGTAGAGCATGTGCCTCACCTATCCATTTCCCAGCTTAACCTCTGTGTGACCGCGCCCTGCTTTGTACCTTAATGGATGGGTACTTATAGGGATGCACTGATTGTGAAATTCTCAGCAGATACTCGTGTTTAAAATAGCAAGTTAACAAATGTGGCTTTTTCGTGTGTTTGTTTTGTTGTTTGTTTTAACCCTTGGTCTTTGTCACACTGTCTGTATCTTAGTGCTGCTCGGCTGATTTATTGGTGCGTGAGCAGCGCTTATGTCAACAAATTCTGAAATGTCACTACACAGATTTGCCCAAACTCATGGCCAGATATAAAAATCATGTCCCACAGCACACACTGGGAATCATCATTATCATCAACAACAACAACAAACACCACACGCTTGGTTTAACGAGAAGCACTGGGGTACGTGTAGCTGGGTCATAAGATACACCACCTGCCATCTGGCAGCACCTTGGGCTGTGTGTGTTTTTGTGTGTCTGTCCACTTTTGTCCAGGTCACCGCGGGAGTAAATACTGACGCCAGATAATGTGCAAACACACACGTAAGCATAGGCACCACACACACACACAGACACTCTGCTGTCCCCTGAGGTAGGAAATTTCCGCCCACTCTATACCCATTATCTTCCTTGACCCCTGACCCTGGACTTGTGACCTCCTGGTTGGCCGGAGCTCTGTGCCTCCGAAGGTTTGATTGGTTAGTTTGACTCTCTTTGTGCTGCAAGCTGTGCTCCTCTGGGAATGTGAAGAGAAATGCGGAAGATGATGGAGACGCAGAGACTGCAAGGGAGAGAGAGATGGAGGGGTGGAAGCAGGAGACGCAAAATAAAAATCATGGGGAGGGAAACTGAGAAGGTTAAGAGAGGAGAGGGTGAAAGAAATAGTTAAATAGATTTCCTATCACTGTCAAAAAAATCAATCTTGTAGAAATGTACAGACGGTGAGAAAAAGGTGGTAGCATTTTAATTTCAACGTGGCTCCTTATTAACTTTATTGATAAGTCGGCCCCTCTGATTCCTTCAGAATTCCCGTCCTGCTGTTTCTTCTCTGGGGGCCTGATTTAGTTGTCCCTTTAGCTGGCTGTTTCAAATTGCCAGGCCAAAGAGAAAAGAGCCCTGCTGCAAGGCTTTGTTGCTGCAGGGATGCATTGGGGGGTGGGGGGTGTTATGTGTCTTAAGACAGGGGCTGCAGATCGCGAGCCACGGTGGTTTAGCTGACCTTTGATCCTTGCGGCCGATATCACAAAGGAAGACTTAAACCCTCCTCCCCTTCGTCCCTGTGAGGTCCTGTTCACCCTCTGACCCCCCAGAAACTGCCAGAGGAAAGGCCAGATAAAACTGAGGCGGGGGAGACAAAGGGAAACTCAGTGTTGTAAAAGCTAAGACCTTTTGTTTGGTGCTATTGCTTTTCAGTGCTTGTATTGATCCAGGTTATAAACGTGCTCTTTCCGTTGAGCCCGACTGTAAAATGAGACTGCTTTTAAGTTCACAGAGATTCACATTGTAAATACTTTAGCCTAATTTCACCAGTCTAACCATGCAGTGGCATCTTCCAATACTTTTTAGTATCCATTCCTTGGACTTTAAATCCTCAGTGTCTCCACAAATGGAGAAATCCACTTCAAACATGATCTTCATGTGATTTTTTTTTTTTTTTTTCTTTTTTTTTTTTCCTTCTCTCAAAGTCTGTCCCTTCAAGCAGGAAGTTGCATCATTTTTGGGCAGTGTGAAGTGACTTCCTACTCCTGGCCCATGTTTCCTCTTCCCTTCTAAAAGTACAACCAAATGTGAAAAAAGAATAGATCACAAAATCTCTGCAGGTGCTCGTGCACTGATTTGGAAGGAAGATGTCACATACAGTGTCCTTTCTTTTATGTTTCCTGATCCTCTGCGTCCTGTTTCTGTCCCATCTGGCTAATAAAACGCCCTTTGTCACACTGCAGAGTGACAGCTACATTTGCACATTATAGTCCTCTCTTTGTGCCTTACCATTGCTAGTGGTGTGAATTTTTTTTTTTTTTTTTTTTTTTTTTTTTTTTTTTAAATAGCAGCCTGGGCTTTCTTTCTCGTTCTGATTGTCTCCAACGTGTTTCTATGTCACATCTTACAATTTTGTGTTGTGTGTCTCTAGCTAAGCATGGACAAGGTCCAGGCTATGGCCGAGCAGGTGGAGATCAAGGCTAAAGTGGTGCAAACTGAAGTGAAGGCTCTTGTCCTGAGACACAAGAAAGCGCTGGAGGAGAGGGAGTGTGAGCTTCTATGGAAGGTGAGCTGCTACTTTGTGTATTTATCAGCCTTTATTGAAACATTTCTACACCTGACTTTGAAGTCATTTTATTCAAAAGGGACATATTAGTGTAACGGCTAACCTTTTATCTGTAGTCCTTGGCTGGCAAGACAAAAACAATGAATAAGAACATTAAAGCACCATCAGACAGCGTATAACAAATACATAAGATTACATTGTGAAAAACCAATAAGAAAAGAGAGAACAGCAAATAAATATAAAAACACACAAGAACAGATCAGTCCAAAATGAATGCTCACGGATCTGATTCCTCTTTAGCCATTGAGTTTTAAATGGATTGGCGGTAGTGCATTGTCTTATTACAGCTGAAATATTAGTCCAAATGTCACTACCTTTGACTGATAACACTTCTTTACTAAATATTGGATGTCCAAAAGGTATGCTATTGGTCACTGTTCATGGTCAGCATGGTGGCGTGGCGGGTTAGCACTGTCCTCACATTAAGAAGAACCTGGGTTTTAATCTACTGACCGGCTGGTGTCTTTCTGTGTGGAGTGTATGTGTTTTTCCTGTGAAAGTGGGACTTAAACAACTCAAATTAGACTCAGATGTTGCCTCCAGTGTCGCCGAGTTACACCCTACTATAGGAAAAGTAACTACAGGTCATGTTGTAGCAACAACACTGCAACAACAAGGATAAAGGACATTACACATAGAAGGAAAAACACCCCACACTTCAGAATTTGTTTGGATCCAAACTTGTTGTAACGTATAAACAAAATATATAAAAACTTTTCCTCAAAAACACACTGAAGTCAGCATCAAGCAACAGTTAGTTCTTCCTGACGTTTCTAAACACGAAGGTGAGAAACGGAGATTCTGGATTAATCCATTTTCAAGTTGAAGCTGTATCACGACTGCTTACATATTTAAGGATGTTACCATTTCTATATCATTATATATTCAGCATCTGTGCATGTCTTGAGCTGTGAGTGCATTTGTTGGGAAATGCAGTGATGTGATTGGCTGGATCTGTTTATTTGCATGTGAAAAATGGAGCTTGGTTCAAAAATAGTCCAGAAATATTTTTAATGCAGGAAATATTCACATACATGTTAAACATCCAGCGTTTAAAGGACTTCAGGATTGTTGTTGTTGGTTTTGTTTGTTTGTTTGTTTTTATCTGGTTTGCTCCATCCATTTTCTTTCTCCTTTTCATCACTCCGACAATCCATGTATGCTCGACACAACCTGAGGTCTTCTCTCTTTTCTACCTTTCAGTAAAATGACTGTTACTTTAAGTGGTTCATATCCAATGTAATCATCTCAGCTTTACCATTCACACACACCAGTGCAGGAGTAAAAATGCGAATGATAGCATCACCATTGGGGCGCAGTCTCCGTGGGGATTAAACACGGGGCTGTAAATCATAGTTTAATGATTGAAAGCGTACATGTCGAGATTGGTTAATTAAACAAAATCGAGGTAGCAGCTGTTACACTGACAGTTTGGCCTACAGAAGAAGCAGGGTCACCCAGGTTTAAAGGAAGATCCATCACTCTGGGATAACTGTGCTTCCAATTCTCCAACATGCGTATCATTATTTGAATCACATAAAAATAATCCGTATGTCACGAGTTTAGGAAATATGACTAAGTCTGATATTTTGACCTGATGGAGCGTGACACAGTGCTCCTCCAAAGTCTTATTATTTAAGTCATTCTTATGCTTTTTCATTTTTCTCATTTTGAATCCTCACCACAGTAATAGCAGCCTTACATCCTCACAACACTTTGGAAGTCCTTAGCATAATATTGATGTGCTATGAGTGAGTTTTACAAGCTAGTTTTGTTCCATTGTGTGTCTGTTAATTTAAACCAAATGGTATTTGGGTTATTTGTAACTATTTTTCAGTAAAAACACAATTTAAAGAGGTTTTTATAATGGCTAATTGGAGTAAAACATGATGAGCATCAACCTAAATACAGTGTAACAATGTAACCAGTGTTATCTATGAGGACTCTTTCCAGACTTTGCTCTCATACTATGGGGAGTTTGCAGGGTGCACTGAGCAGCTCCTCATGTTTGACTTACCGTACTGCATTTTAAACCAATGCAAACGGGCTCCTGTGCTGTCCTCCAAAATACCAAGTGCACATCTCTCCAAATGCTCCAACAACCAACTTGAGCATAAGGATGATTCGCCCACAGACCGGTCGTACCACATGTGAAACGGAACAGGGATGTCGTCGTCTTCTGGCCACTGTGAGGGTTACTGGTGGGCCCAGTGGTGCTAGAATAAAGGAAACAGTCTCCAGTCAGGTGCTCTTCAGTCACCCAGCACTGTATATCTGAAAGTGGACAGTTTCATGACTCTGAGTTGAGGGTAAACATGCTGCATACGTGACTGAGTCGGTGTGCGCCTGAATAACTAGGACAGGAGCTGGTCCTGCTTTGCTCTGTGTCTCGTTGAAATGCACACCACCTCAGCCATTCTTCTCTTCGCCGCATTCAGCCGAGGGACTAAAACTAGTTGTCGGTTCATCAGAAAGCCCAACTTGAGTCTTTGTCCTCAGCGACTCTTAAGTGTAACTCTAGTCTCACAGATGCAAATTACAGTTTCACCTATGCCACGGGTTAACAAAGAATCCCTCTCTTCTGGAGTCTTTGTTTCTTTCAGGGTCCCTCCCCGCTATCAGAAGTCCTTCTAACCACAGAGGCAGTCAGTCTATTGTGTTTTACTTCTTTCTTTTTTTTTTCTTTTTGTTGGGTTGCAGTAAGTAAGAGCCCAGTGGGTGCTTCTCAGGTTATACCACCCTCTTTAATGCTTTATACTCTCTGACTCTACTGGAACCTAATATGACTTCTAACAGGAGCAGTGTTACAGTTAAACGAGAGTCAAAGTACTTAAAAAGAGGTGGGAAAAAAAAAAAACACACTCTCTTTTTTTTTTTTTTTTTTTTTTTTTTTAAACTAATAAATCATTTTGGTTCTTCCCCTCTCAGCTTTTCATCTCCAGTCCTGGTGTCTTTGATACAGTGTTACACACTTTATTGTGTTCTGTTGTTCAACAAAGGAGGTCTCTGGACATTGGTTAGGAAATGTTGACTAGAGTCGTCTTTTTGCATAGATGATGATGTTTTGTTTTGTGAATGTTGCATTTAAAATATAACAGAAATATATAAGCAACCATTTAGAACATTTAAACAAATCTTTATCAGTGTTTTTCACTTGCAAAAGTCTTCCAAAAAGGTATTAAGAATATGTGCTACACCATGATTTCATTACTTGGATAAAGAAAATGTTTTTCTTTCAGTTGATAAAAGAGGAGACTCTTTAGTTTTTGCTTCACAGTTCAGAATAATAATCATTTATGTTATGCTGGTTCATGCTCTGTTTGAAACCAGCTGTTTAGCTGCTCTGAGCAACTTTCTTTGGATTGGCTGGCCTTCACAAATGGAAAATTTAAAACGCAGATGGCTGTTCTGTGCTCACAGCTGATGATGCATACCTGAGACGGTCATATATCCTATCTGACATCATACAGGACTAACGGTAGAAAAAACAGTCTGAAACGGCACATTTAGAGCAGCCTGATGTCTGAGCTTTTTGGTTCAGGGTTAAACATACACTGACCTGATATTTTCACTGTGTATTTATATGATAGAAAATCAGAAGGTGCGAAATCTGTTTCCTTCTAGTTGTATTTTAAGCAGTTTGATAAAATTATTGAAAGTAACTTATGACAGTAACATTACTAGCCTTCATTAAACTCAGTGGTTTAATATTGACAGACATTATTGGTGTGTGACCTGATCCGCATGGCAGAAACTACTCACCGGCCACTTCATTAGGCACATCATTAGGCTCGCTAACTGCTTGTTAAAACACACATCTAATCAATCAATCACATGGCAGCTACGCAATGCGATTTGCTATAGACTTCAGGTCAGGATGATCTGCTGCAGATCAAATGGCACAGGAACGGGGAAGGAAGGTGATTTAAGTGACTTTTAACGTGGCATGGTTGATGGTGGTTGGAGCATTTCAGAAGCTGCTGATGTTCTGGGAATTTCCCACGGAAACATCTCTGGAGTTCACAGGGAATGGTCTGAAAAAGAGAAAATATCGAGTCAGCCTTTAAGTTCTTTTGAACAAGAGGGGTGACACCATGAAACAAAGTAAGTCTGTGTGTGTTGTTGGGTATGTTTTATTTTTGCAATACTCTACTTTGCTATTGTGAGTCAATAAAGTGCATTTGCAATGAGTTGAATCTTGTCGAACAGGGTGCTCTTGAATGTGGGTAAACATTCGCTGTGGCTGTCTTCCTAATCACCCATACCAACTCGTTGCAGGTGGAGAAGATCCGTCAGGTGAAGGCCAAGTCTCTGTACCTGCAGGTGGAGAAACTCCACCAGAGTCTCACCAAGCTGGACAGCACCATTGCTGCTGTAAGCCAGGTGTTGGATGAGGGCCACCATCTGGATGTGTTGCTGGCGAGGGAGAGAATGGTCACTCAGATCCATGAACTCAAGGCCCTCAGAGGCTTGCTGCAGCCACAAGAGGACGACCGCTTCATGTTCACTCCTCCAGACCAGGTCAGCATTAGAACGATCGCAAGCCAGTCTTAGCTTACCTCATTTCACTGTTCAATATTTTCACATTTACAAATAAATGTTATAGCACAGAATCTCAATTAACTGCATCAATGGTCCCTGCAGGCTCTCTACATTGCCATCCAGTCCATGGGCCTGATTAGCAGCGGGGCTTTTGCCCCCGTGACCAAAGCCCACGGTGAGGGTCTGAAAAGTGCCCTTCGCGGTAAGCCTGCCTCCTTCACTGTGGTTGGATACGATCACGATGGCGAGCCACGTCTTTCGGGTGGGGACGCGGTGTCTGCAATAGTCATGTCGGTTACAGATGGTAACGTGTCCGCAGCGGATGTAACGGATCACCAGAACGGCTCGTACACCGTCGGCTACCTGCCAAAATGTGAGGGGGAGCATCTCGTGTCCGTGCTGGTGTGCAACCAGCACATCCAGGGCAGCCCCTTCAAGGTGATTGTGAAGTCTGGGCGGAGCTATGGGTCACTCGGCACCCAAGTGTCATCCTTTGGCAGTGAGGGCGAGGGAGACGGTCAACTGTGTCGACCCTGGGGCATCTGTGTGGACAAGGAGGGATACGTGGTGGTGGCTGATCGCAGCAACAACCGTATACAGGTAGATTTGTTATTGTGATGTCATCACTAATGGAAAGACTTAGAAATAGCACTTTGTGGAATTGAAGAGTGAGCATGAATTTTAGATGTACAATATAAGGAACAGCTTGGTTTGAGGTCTTTGAGGTGTTTGAGTGATGCTTAGCATGAAAGCATTAGTTGTGTTTACATTAGAGTGAGTGCATGAATGAGTCTTGCAGTATGAAGCACTGTGAGACTTTTAAAGAGTAATAAAGCAGTGTTTTCTCTCTCCAGATATTCAAGCCTTGCGGTGCCTTCCACCATAAGTTTGGCTCTCTGGGTTCTCGGCCTGGTCAGTTTGATCGTCCGGCTGGGGTTGCATGTGACTCTCAGAGGCGAATTGTTGTGGCTGATAAGGACAATCACCGTGTGCAGGTATGAAAGCCCCGTTAGAGCTGATCAACACAGCTGGAATTGCCTTTAACTTTCCATTATTCACAGAAAAATTAGGGTGGGAGGGTAAAGCCCTTTAAAAAGTCTGCTTTTGATAAAACATAGCTCCTCACGCTTACTTTCTATCTACACCTCATGTAAACATACAAGGCTCTAAAACGTTTGCTCTCTCTGACAGGTGTTTACTTTCGAAGGCCAGTTCCTGCTGAAGTTTGGGGAAAAGGGTACCAAGAATGGGCAGTTTAATTATCCCTGGGATGTGGCTGTCAACTCTGAGGGTAAGATCCTGGTCTCAGACACCCGAAACCATCGTGTGCAGCTCTTTGCCCCTGACGGCTCTTTCCTCAACAAGTACGGGTTTGAAGGGGCCCTGTGGAAACACTTCGACTCTCCCAGAGGTGTAGCCTTTAACCACGAAGACCACCTGGTGGTGACCGACTTCAACAACCACCGGCTCTTGGTTATTCGACCAGATTGCCAGTCTGCTCGCTTCCTGGGCTCCGAGGGCACCGGGAACGGGCAGTTTCTGCGTCCCCAGGGCGTCGCCGTGGACCAAGAGAACCGCATCATCGTGGCCGACTCCCGCAACCACAGAATCCAAATATTCGAGCCCAACGGAAACTTCTTATGCAAATTTGGCTCGCAGGGGAGCAGCTTCGGACAGATGGATCGCCCCTCCGGTGTGGCCGTGTCGCCCGATGGAGCCATTGTGGTCGTCGACTTTGGAAATAATCGCATCCTCAAGTTCTAAAAGGAAAAAACAAACTTTTTTGTATTCTCTCCCTACCTTTGCCTTTTTTTTTCCTTTTTTTTTTTTTTTTGTTGCAGTTTTTCCGATGAAGGAAACGGTGGAGAGAGAATGGATCGGCAGAAAGGAGGAGAGCTCAAAGATGATTGGGAGCATGCTGAAATGAAGGGAAATTGAAACTATAGATTATTTTTGTCATTTTCATTTCTATTCTTTAAAAAAAAATCTGATACCTGTGATATATACATCAAAGGGGGACCTCTAAAAATTGATAATCACTAGAAAAAGAGCCATATTTCCCTTCCTCTGCCTCAGCTGTTCCAAATTCTCTGCGTCGGCTCTCCTTAAGGAAACATCTCAGGGAATTTCTCACTTGTTCAAATCTTGTACCCTCTGCTCCGTACCTACCTCATTTAGCTCTTTATGAATGTACACGGTCTTCGAGCAGAGGTTTTTGTCCGTGAAGTTTTACAAAGAAGAAAAGTCTACCTCTATACTTTGTTATTTAAGAGAGACAAACAAAAAAACAATAGACTCTACATTTAATATTTGCACAGGATTAATAGAATTCTTTCTGTGCATTTTGAAATTTGAGTAAACCTCCTGAATGTTGTTGCTGAGACAATACTCAGACCGCTGTAGAGGTTGCATGATTCGCCCTAATTAGAAGGCTTGGCTGAGAGGAAACTCGTAGAATAGCGTCTTTTGATGTTTGTAGTTTTGCTTTATTTGTTTCTTTTTTTCCTTTTTCTTTTTTTTTTTTGCTCTCGCATTTACCGTCGTCTTTGTGCGGCTTTGTGGTGGTGTTAGTGTCATGATAGCCTAAGAAGACTGTGTGAAGCGATGCCAAACTTGATAGACTTAAAGTGAGCTCAGGTCATTAATTAACTGTAACCTCAGGCTCTCCCTCTGGCTTTACTGGCTAAGGCTTTTATGATGAATTTACTGATGTGTAGAAATATAAAGTTCAGGAGGTCAGATTTACATAGCCCCTCTAATAATATGAATTCTTTGAATAACCCCCCATAAACCAAGGCCTCACCTCCAATCCAGTGACTGGATTAGTAATTACTACCCAGTCAGTTAATTAAAGAGAGAGTAATATGCAAGGAAAGCAGCATCCTTTGTCTGGTCTCCTAATAGGAGGGCTAGACAAAGGATTTTGGAATTGAATCTTCCAAGATCTGTACCTAATAGATTTGTCTGAATGTTTAATTAAAAAAATAAATTAAAATGGTTATTTAAGTAATCGAATGACACCCTTATGATGAGGCGTGCTGTGTGACGAAAGCCTCAGAAATGGACACCTCATTTGGCCATCCAGATGACATTAATGACATCAGATTAAAGGCCTAACATTACAATCCCTTGCATTCATATTGTGGTTCAAAGCCACTTTCTTTGGCTCCAGGGGCCAAGTATTCAGTCCTGTCCAATGAGAGAGGACCACCTCCAAAGCCCGGCCCTACTTATTGATGCTTGGAGTTGAGACGCCTCCAGACTGAACGCTAGTAGACCAATTCCTCTAAAGATGGAGGTCTACAGAATAACTACTAGAGTCAACCAAAGTTAGAAATTCTGCACAATGGCCAACAGAAGATTTGGCGATTTTAAAGAAAATCAGAATCTCAATTGTAAAACATTTCTCAAATAATCATTGTTGTTGAGAAGTGTAAAAGTTGATAACACTCATTGAAATGAGTTGTGGGTTTTGAAGAAGAACACGTGCTTGGGGTCACAGTTAGTTGTGCACAAGTACTTCCACTTCCCTCTAAGACAGAGGCCCTGCCTGTGCGAGTGCATTTTTAAATTAGATCCTTATCATAGAGTACAGGAGATACTTCCACCAAAGAAAATTCTCCCTCCCCCCTCACCTTTATCACCCCCAGCTCATCGAGCAGTGCCACAGTTTTACCATAGGCTCAAAGTAGCGTCTTTGGTCATCCTCACACACATCCAGATTCCCATAAAGTGATGGAGACTCGTTTGTGGTGAAAGCACTATGGGAATCCCCTTGTCCTTCAGTCTGGCTCTCACCACAAACACCAGACTATTGCGGTTTTCTTAGCCTGTTCCTTAGCCTATTCCTTGAACTATTAAATATTGGCTGACTGGCTCTCACCTCTGAGGTGAGGTCTGTCTGCACGTGATCAGGATTTCCATCCTCTCACCTCACATTTCCTTTACCTCAGAACTCCTGTTTCATATACCTCAACTCTTAAAAATACCTCAAGTTTGTCACTCGTTGCTACTGTGCATGTAAACCTTCAAATACCTCTACTTTTGTTATTCATTCTGAATAGATCATGTTTACTTTTATTTATGCATACCTCCTAGGATATTTATACCTCACTCACATACCTCACAGTACAGTACATGCCCCATAGTTCTAGGACCAAAGATCCATGGTACTGTTCCAAGTTTGAATGAAATGTGCTTTATGGTCATCGCTCCATGCTCGTAAACCTGAACAGCCCTTGGTTTGTTGCATCTACTGTAAATGTCCTGGTATGTTTATGCTTTTTCTCACCAAGAAACCAAATGATTCAGATGAAAGCGTTGTGCCAAAATGATCTGTGATAGTTCTGTGCCAAGCAGAGTTAAAAATTTTTGGACCACGCCGTTGTAGACAACTAATGTCACTGGACTATTATATCAAAGATACAAATGTTTAATCAGAGCACCTGAGGATAAATCCTCTTCCTCTGACTGGATGCACTTAAGAGGGCTGGGCCCCGTTTACCTTTACCTCATAATGATAATGGACATGTCCATTCCACTTGTAAGTTGTTCTAGTGAGCCGGGGGTGAGGGCAAGAGGAAATGTCCTCTTTTAAAGCGTCACCGTCACATGTCCGCCTTTTTTTGACTGCACATGAATTACCTCTTATTTCAGCACAATATTTCAGCGTGGATTTTCAGGATGCTTGGTGTTGGCTCTCCCAGAGGAGTAACCTCTGGGAGTATCCTTTCAGACTGGTGGTTTAAAGCAGTGATTCCCAACTGAGCAAAAGCTGTTCCCCAATAAAGATTGAGTGAAGATGAAGAAATGTGAGGGGTAAAGTTAACTTAAAAATAAATCAGGAAAAAGCTGCAAAATGATTAACTAGTATCTTAAAGTGAGAAAGTGGTTGGAACACTTGATTGTGAGCCATTGGGATGCAACGTAGTCACAACTTTAATCTGTTGTTTCTACACAAATTAAAATGAATACTTTTTAATAATTTAAATGTTATATGATGTCCCTGAAAATGACATTTAAACTGTTCACTACCCTTGTACTAATTTTTGTATGAAATAGATGTTTTTTTTCCCACTTTTTAAAAGGTGGGGGTGGGGGTGCACAGTAAAAGATCTGAGGAATCAGTGGTGGACTGAGTCACCAGAGACCCAAATTCGAGTCTTGCATTTCAGATTTTCAACATCATTTTTATCATTTCAAGATGGGATTTCATTTGATTGAGGTTAGAATATCACATCTGTCACCTCTTTTTAAATCTTTGTTTTCTTGGTTTCCATGGTGACACGTCCCCACTTTCTCTGGATAAAATCGTAGACTGTATACAAAAGATAGACTTAGCTACCATGATGGCGTCCACTGTTATGTGAATCTCTCAAAAACCACATTTTTGATGAGGGGCAGGTCAGATTGTGAAACTTAATCTTTGGCTAACGAGTAGTTAATCATAAATCATTAGCCAATGAGCGTACCACGGATAGGCCTCCATTTAAAAACATGGTACAAAATGGACATGATTTACAAAATGGACTTTAGTATGATTTGAGACAAGTGGCTGAGCACATAAACTTAGGAGGAAAGACAAGACAGCCATTTCCCCACATATTTCTGAAGGACCAGAAGCCTTTTTTGGAACTACAGCTATCGCCATCAAGTGGCCTTCGGATAGAATGCAGGTTTAAGGCACTGACATATCTGCTTCGTTTTTCCAATCCAAAATCTACGTCCATGTTTCATGATACTCTGTGGTGAAAATTCTGCTTCTGACAAATGACTCACAAATTTGTGCTCTGTCACAATTCATGTCTATGAATAAAAATTTAAAAAACACAAAAGACAAAAATTAGCCGCAATGTTTTTTGGGGTTTTTCTTTGACAGTTTCTGGTTTGGTGCGAGACCAGGCTGGAGTACACGATGGATGAACTGTTAAATTGTTTGCTAAAAGCGTAGCCAAACAGTTGAATGGCAGTATGGATAAACAAATAAAACTGAATGGGTAAACAAAGGATCTAAAGGACACCTTAAACAGCTAGCTAAAATGTTTCCAATTTTTATAAAACATTCTGTTATTTGACTAAAAGTACAGGTAGCAGATACATTGTTAGCTAATAGCTTGGATTGAATAGTTAAAATAGCCAGATGAAATGTGAAAAAAAATAAAATAAAAATGTAGTAGTAGTAGTAGTAGCTACGGGTAGTGAATGAATGGCGGGAACATCGTGAAACAGGTTGGAATCACTGGTTTAAACAAATGCATGACAGGATTGTAGATGTAGCCGTTAGCACATTTAACCACTGCTGCTTTGACTACAACACCCAGTTTTAACCAGTAAGATTTTTTTTTTTCCTCTTCTTCTCAGTATTACTCTTTGACATGTTCGTTCGTGTTGCATTGGGTTTTAGTTTTTAGTTAAGATTACAGAATTCTATCTTTAAGATCCTTAGGTCTTCACTCTTAAAGAGGAAAAAAATGTATTTTAAACCTTTTTATTTTGATTTTTAATTTTGTTGCATGCTTTAAAAAGTCTATGTATTATACTGATGTCTCTTTAGATAGGTGTTGATAAACTGAGATGGAGTGGGTAGCTGATTATTGGGGTGGTGTTACCAAAATGGATGCCCAAAGATGCGTGTGTGTTTGAGCGCGCGAGCGTGTGTTAGGATTGCGTCGGATGGAATTAACCGTTGACTTTTGTGATTGTATTTCCTGTTCTCTAGAGGCTCTGCAAAGCACCCACTGTTTGGGTAGCCATACTTTGAATCCACAGAAACAACCGGCAGAGTTTTGACTGGCGTGACCCTCGACCGTTAGTAACGAATTTTCCTGAACTCCCTCTAAAATGCTTTATATGAGCGGGCGTATAAGCATGCTGTCCTTTCATGCTGAAGTGATGTAAAAAGCTTCCCTGCTCAAATTTAAGATGAGAAATCCTTTTAGTTGGTGTGAGGAACAGCACAAATTGCCTCCCCCTTCTCGAATCCGAACCCGACAGCGTGCAGGGACGGCCGCTGAGCACATGATCAGTCGACTGCGGCCCTGCTCTGCGTTGCTTCTTGTTTTGTTTTTGTTTGTTTTGTTGTGCTACCATTTTATTTCTGGCCTCACACAATTTAACAGGAGAGAACAAAACGAAGCTGCACCACGCCAGGTGTGCGAGGTAATAGACCTGCTTTTAAATGATTGTATACTCTAAGAAAAGAACGAGAAAAAGGGGGTTGGGATGTTTTTAGAAAGGAAAAAGACAAAACTCAGGTAGTTCTCAGCAGCGCTGTGCTGCAGGTGTCTCATTGAATCGTGTAGTGATAATGTAGTGACTTTTTTCTCCCCATCCCCCCACTGTTATGATCTCTGTACTAGTCTGATTCTTTTTGTGTCCACTTGCATATTATAAAACAAATAATTTCTCAATTTGAAAATAATGCTTTCAATTTGTACCCTGATTTTATTTTTCTTTCCCCCTCTGGTTCAAGTTTTGTTTTGTTTATCTTTAACAAAAAGTACAACTATTCACACCACTTGATGCTCATTGGCCCTTTTAGAATGTATTTTGTGAAGAAAAGGGTTAAATGGCATCTTGCTGCTCACTCGCCGGCGCCATCTGCTGGTGGCAGATACACGACACAGCAGAGACCACAGAAAATCAGCGTTTACCACCGGCCGAGGTGGGAGCCGTTCGCCCTGAGCCAGCTCGTCCTGTCAGCGGTGTCCTGTTCTTCCAGCAGCCAGTTGTCACATGTCGAGTGGGCGCCCTGTGCGTGTGTCTGCGTGTTTGTGCGCTGCATTTGTCGTCTGTGCAGAAATCCACTGAATGTATCCTCCTCACAGTCCAAGAGCTGGGGTGAGCCCGCGTGGCCAGCTGAATTTAGATGGGTGCTGCTGGTGCTTCTCATCCACGCTGCGCTGTGTGTGTGTTGTTATCAGTTAAATCTCAGTGTGTGTTGGATGGAAGTGCAAATGTCAGGTCTTCAGTCTAAATAAGGCATCGGAGACTATAATATAACGGCCACGTGCTGCTCTCTCTGCACTCTGTGGACTTTAAACATTTCCTATGCAGTTTTTTTTTTTTGTTTTGTTTTTTTTGGGGTTGTTTTCTTTGTTTACACTTAAATAAAGTTGCATTTCTTTGACTTAAACCTCCCGTGACTTGTTTTTTTTGCTCTTGGTCCGTGCTAAAACACTTATGAGGATTGTTTCACACAGCCCTGTTTCATCACATGTGGGCCGGACCAATGAAATTCTTTTAAAATAACAATTTTTTTTTCCTTTTGGGATTTTTGGTTTTTGTTTAACGAGCCACCCATTTTCAAAGCAAACGGTCAGCTTGACACTACACATTCAATAATCAGTGAAACCTTGATACAACCACTGTTAGTACTGCAGCCGAGACCTCACTCTGATAACACTACAGCTAATCACTGCTTCCTAATGAAAAACACAAGAGGCACGCTCAGTTCTCTGCAGTTCTCAGACGGTGTGGCTCAGGCGTCCACTGAGCCGTGCTGCCTTTAGTCGACCAATCCTGGCCTACTTCCCCAGACAGTATATTGGTATTTACGGTGTATGCAGTCCAGTGGAAAAACTAAGCTCACCCAACAATTCAATAGCTTGTAGCACCACTTCTATCAGCAATAACATCAACTAATCTTCTGTATGACTTTCTGTCCATCACATTGTTGTGGAGGAGTTTTGGCCCACTCTTCTTTACAGTGTTGGTATTTGTGGTATATGTACAGCTTTCATTTCAGTCAGATTGAGGTCTGGACTCTGAACCACTGTTGCACCTTGATTTGTTTGGGGTCATTGGCCCGAGCTGGATCATGAAACTAGAAAATCTTTAGCTGTTAAACAGACAGCCTCACTTTTGACTCCAGAATACTTAAGTATACACAGAGGTTCATGGTTGATGCAGTGACTGCAGCGTGTCCAGGTCCTGTGGCTGCAAAACAAGCCTGAATCATTAGCTCTCTACTACCATGCCAGGACATGCAATACTGGGAAGACTGTAGCATTGTGTTAACACACACTTTTAAACGCTCCAAACCAGCAAACTGCCAAAACATCTGCTTTTATAGACATGAGCATACCTGCTGATGATCAATCAATCAAGTGCATTTGATTCACAATGCCTGGTTGCTACTTACTCAGTTATTTCCTCTGGAAAAAATAATTTCCTGTTTTTTCACAAGAAATTATTTTATCACTTTACTACACAATACTGTGTATTAAAGCACACATTTATTATGAGCCTAAATAACGGTGAACTTACACTTAAGGATCTGTGTTAAGTTTCTTATGAGCAATACCACACACACCAGTTAAAGCTTCCAAGAATAACTGAGTAAATGGGTAAACCTGCTCTAGGCCCCCCCTCAAGATTACTATTTAACTGGATTGGACAGACACTGGTTTCACTGGGGGAGGGAAGCAAGCGCTTCATCCTATTAGGCAATGATCCTTTCTTTGCTAACAGCTTTACAGTCCCCACAGTTAGGAAAAAATGAGAAGTTTAAAAATATGTGAAGAAATGGTTTAAATGGTTTACAATGATTGCTAATATTTGGAGGAAACTCTGAAGACAGTATAAAACAGACTTGATCACAGCAAGTATCTTTTAATTAAAGAAATAAATACAGAGCTTAGCACAAAAACCACAAAGATTTTGAGCAGTGTTGTAAAATTGTGCATTAAGTTTTAAAAATCTGATGGAACTCATGTTGATGGTCCTTGATTAGCGCATTATGGGCTGTCATCGCCACCTGGTGGACACGATGGGTAAAAATAATCTTTGTTCAAAGAAGTTCCAAGATCATGAGACAAGCTGACATGCAGGACTGAACTCCAGACCGGCGATGATCGTGTCAGCACTTCACAGACTATTTGTGCACTGCAAAGTTTTTAACCTGTTTGACTATATACTTTGTTACAACCTGGCCTACTGCTGAGGTAGGTTGTAAACATTAACACCTTCTCAGTAACCACATTTTGTTGGGCACAGACCAACACTCCCAACATGTTTCTGGACTCGCCTCTGACTTTTAAATCAGTCAGCTGTAGCTACAAAACATGTGCAATAGGCTGAAAGAAGAAGAGTATAGGGAAAACTCATAATGAACTTTTTAAGGTGTTGCGTGGAATTTTGAAAACTGCATGTAGTGAGACCGCAGCCCCATCTAAACGCAATGATTATTTTTTATTTTGTGAAAGGCCTCACAGCGGAAGTGCAAGAACAGCAACAAGATATGTTACTAAAATCATCATCTCCTTAAGATACATCATTTAAACTAATGCAAAATTGCATAATGTAGAGAGAAAACCTCATTCACCCCACTGGAAGTTTACATTAAACGTCAGTAATGCAAAAAGCTTCTCTCTAATGTTGCTTTTCAGTGAAACGTCTCGCTACATCATTACTTCTTACAGAGCTCCTATGTGTCTCATTTATTTTTCTTTATCACACAGCAAGAAAAATGAGATTAATAATTTGGAAAGCTGATATAAGGTGGATAAGCACATTCTCCAGGGTGCTGATGGTCTAGATTTGTGTTTAAGGACTCTTAGAGGAAAAATAAAGATGACTACATTTTAGATCCTATTTGAATTAAAGACCTTAAAGCAGATTTAGATGGGTCTTTATTGTAATAGTCCACACCTTCACATCCCCTCTGCTGGACTTCTATCTCCAGAAACAGCAGATGGGGTTTCGTGAATTTAAGTAAAATATATGAAAAGGCTTTGAAAGGAAGACTGTTCACACACACACACAGACACACACACACACAAAAAAAAAAAAAAAAAATCACTGTTTTAGAGAAAAGGAGTCATTAAGAAAACCTTTAGGTACTAAGGTAATCCAGGGTTGGGTGATATATGCATAGACTGCCCATACATGGCCCAATGTGGCAGCCGCGGTTTGTTTGTTGTTTTTTTTGTTTGTTTGTTTTCTCATTAGAAAAAAATGGAAACCATATTTGGATGACAGAGTGGAGCGCTGACAGCAAACGGCTAGCAAGCTTGTTTAGCTAGGTATGTTTCTGGTGACTCATTTCTTAGTTGACTAAACAAGGGGAGGGCGGACATTAGACAAGACAGACTCAGGTATCAAGTTACATTTGAGAACCATTAAATTGATGGTGTTAAAAACTGTCTAAACTTATAAAGGTGTTTGTTTGCTATCATTAGCTTTATTTTTGGCAACAAATAATGAAATTCAGTTAGCTTCTAACACCCCCTCCTTATTTCATGATTTGGTTTAGTCCAGGTGCACGCACTCCTAGCTGATGATGAGCACTAAAACCTAGACTGCTGTTAAAAGTGAAGTCTGGGTTTCAAAAAAGAAAAGAGAGACGGGTTGAAATTAAACTCATAGAGAAGTCCACATGAAAGAAGCTGCTTATTAGTTAGCTTCATTCCTACAGAAGATAATATTTGTGTTATTTTAGCCAGCACGTAGATGGTGCAGGCAGACACTTATTACATTTCAGTGTTAAATAACTAATCTGCCGACCTGCTGCCCAGCTAAACCGATCAACCCTCTGGCTCAGTCCCACTCCCATCTCCCCACACTCCTGACACTGAACCAGGCCCACTGATATCTGAAGGGCCTTGGACTCCCTATTGATCCTCTACCTAATCACACGAGCCAAGGTGTGAAAACGGGTGTGGGTCACCAAAGTCAAAATCTGGGACTCTCCACCAATTGCTTAGAACTGAAAAAGCTTCTCGGATGAGAGGTGAAATGTCTTCAAGAAACCTAAAAGGGTCCAGACGCTTTTCTTTCCAAGATTATTTAGGTTATATTTACAAATACTAAATATTATAAATGAAAATGTTTAAACAATTTTACACAATTTTATTGACGAGAATTTAACTTTACTTCATTCCAAAAAGTTAATGTTTATTTTGGTGTAAGGAACCAATCAATGTTAAAATCAAAACAAACCCTGATAATGTTGATAATTTCATTAAAAACATTAAAATGAAGAAAAATGGCTTGCACATCAATCTAATCAAAAGAATTATTTATCTAAGCAGAATATTGATCCATGTCTGCACAGTGTTATATTTCTGGGGCTGGAATTGTTTGCAATATTAAAGTGGTGGGGCCCAAAGTGGTCATTTGTTTTCCCCCACAGGGCCCCAAATCCCTGGTGGCACCCCTGCCTCTTATCACTAAGGGAAGCCCAGCCATCCTTTGGACAAGGCTTGTTTTCATTGCTTGGATCTGGGATCTTATTCTGTGGCCTTAAAAAAAACACAACCTAACATTATTATACCTGATAAAATTTCCCGACTACTGATAAAAGCAAGGAAAGCAAACCTATTAGTATAATTAAGTACAAAACTGCCTAAAATTTTCATCTGACAATTGAATTAAACTTTTTTGGCCGTTTCTCTGAAAGCAAAATTTATCGATGATGGTGCAGATCAATCAAAATTGGATATGGAGGTCCACTGTGCAGCACTGGGAGGGTGGAACCACTTTAGCTGAAGGCAGCTGTTTTAAATGTGAGCTGTTTAATGAAAGGTATTTTAATCCTCTCAAGTTTTTCCATTTCTAAATCTGGTTGTGTTTTGACGTCTGCATTGAGCGGCTCTTTTCTTCTAAAGTTCCCGTGAGCTGGAGTGCTTTTCTGACTGCCACTCTCTTCCCCTCAAGGATGGAAAAAAATGCATCCAGTGCAGTCGAATGCAGTTCCCTTTCTCTACAACTTGATGTCAGCAGTGCTACACCTCACTCCCTGAGTGCTCCACTGTGGGTTAATTATGACACAGTGGATTTGTGGTATGATACCGTGTTGATGCAGTGACTGCTCTCCGTTCAAGATGAGGTTTGCAAGCTGTGTGAAATGCAGGACTTCTGTGGGCCATAAAAGTGATGATGATGATGATGATGATGATGAGCTCTCTTGCTGTGTAAAGTGCTCTTCTGGTCCTCAGGCAGAGAGAGGGGGATTCTTACAAAAGAAACAGCTGTTTGGACAGACATGAGTCGTGAACCGCAGGTTTGCAGAATCACAATGACAAGGAGCGGCGCGGCGTCACTGATCAAACACAACAGCAGGCTGCTGGGACCCCGAGCGTCTCCTGAGCTCAGAGTTGGGAAAACAGGAGCACCTGTATGTGCGAGCCCCCAGCAGATGGCTGGGAGGTCCTGAGTTGGTGTGTCAGTGTTTTTCGTGTGGATCTCTGCATCCACTGTGTTTATGAGTGACTGTACGCGGCTCTCAGAGGAGCCAATTAGCTGCAGCAGACTGAGAAGGCCCCGCAGAGCACCGAGATCCAGACTGCTTCGCCTTGGTGGCGGCACAAACTCGACTGTTCTGCCAGAATCCGCCGAAAGCTTCAGTCACCTTTAGCCACCAAAGAGCTGAAAGATAGTTTCAGCATAGTTTCACAGTTTTTAGTAGTTAATAAGAGGAAAAAATGAAAAATAACTGACTCAAGAAATCATGAAGAAACTGAAGTAATGAATTAAATGCATCAGGACCTTTCAGATAGCTAGCTACCTCCATTAAAACCACTAACAAGTTAAAAATGGAGGTTTAATGTGAAGCTGATCAACGGTACATTAAAAATGATTCTCTTTAACTCTTTCCCCCTCTGACACCTACTTGAGGAAACCCTGGTTTCTGTTTTCTGAAATGAGCAGTTTCTGTCACATGGCTGGGTCAGGGTGAGCACTACAGCACTACACAGTAATGCTGTGCAATACTGCAAGTTTATATAGCTTCACCCTTAGAAAAACAATACATGTATATTGGGGTGTCAAATCAGATCAAATCTCAGTAATGATGATCTCAAGTGGGGGCAAAAGAAGGGAAGGAGAAGGGGAGAAAGTGCATCATAACTCAAACACACTTTACTGGGTAAAAAGTCATTTTGAGTCATCTCTGCGCTGCTACGTTTGCTGTGAACGAGTTAAGAAGTTTCTTTCTTTCTCGCTGGAGGGACCTGATTTTTCACCTGATACTCCGAGGCGTGGGCGGATTTGGCCGACCCCATTCGTACGGAGCGGAGCTGGCAGCTGACGCAGTCTTGACGTTGAGGCGATGACGGGCGTGACGTCCTCGAGGCTCCAGAGGAATGTGACCATCCCTTCCGCCCTCCCCCCCACCCTTTATGTGCCTTCACATCCAATTGAAGCCTCTGAGTTGAGGTGGTGTCAGGAAGGCGGTAAAGAGGGGGCAAATGTGTGGCACGAGCGGCAGGGAGAGGAAACCACATGGAGAGAGATGCACATCGATTTTGTCTTGTATTTCACAGTCTTCAAAGACTTTTCAAGCAGATTGACCCCAACTCACAGCCAAGAAATGTTTACGCTCCGCCTCATCACGGAGACAACCAGAAAACAAGCCTGCTCATGAGATAATGAGGCTTTCCACTCAGACAGATAACAAGACACACACAGTGAAGACAGGGAAAAACCAAAAAATCAAAAAACTTCTCCTGACTGGATGTTGTGAATTTCAGAAAAACATTTTATGCATTTTTCCCCATTTTATTTTTCATTTAGCTCACATGCTTTGTCTTAACTGCTAATGTCTGCTCCATCTCTTACTGTGCACGGTGTCATGTAATGTGTGCAGTTGGATTTTTCTCTGTTGCCTCTTTTCATGCCTGCTGAACAGAGCTGTGGACAGAAATGTACAGACAGATTTTGCTCAGCAGGGAGCTAAAAATAAGGTGTTAAAGTCATCCTTATGTCCAGAAGCAGCAACTGTTAGTTCTCTGTGGTTGCTTCTGGGACCGTTTGTGTCAGGCCAAGACTTTACCTCATCCACCTCATCTATAAGGAACAAGCAATTTAAAGAAGGAAGCACTGAGTAACCACTTGAGTCTGTCTCCAAAAGTGAGTAAGTCCCCAAAGACTCGCATTTTGAAATACCCCAAAACTTTCAAGCCCTTTGTGATTGGTTGCTGACATTAAAGTTGATTGTTAAGCCTCAGTTACACAATGCTGAATGTTCACCTTTTGCAGTTTTGGAAACAGAGTTTCTCTCAGACTCGGGTGCCTGCAACTCAGGAGGTAGAGCAGATCATCTACTACAGAAAATTGACGGTTTGATCCCTACCTGCTCCAGTCTGCATGCTTAATATCATTGGGCGAGATACTAAGTTTCTCTCTGATATGTCCATCTGTGTGTGAATGTTAGAAAGCAAGCACAGATAAAATAGCTTGTATGAATTGGTAAATGAGGCATGATGTATGAAGTGCTTTGAGTGCTCAGGTAGAGTAGAAAAGCACTATATAAGAACCAGTCCATTTACAATTCAGTGGTTAGTTAATGAGTGTTTGCAAACAAATCTGCAATTTCCATACAAAGTAAAGGTGGCAGTGGCAAATAGCTAGCAACCACAGCAATCCCAAGGAGGTTTTGGCCCTTATTGTAACTAATTTCACCCAACAACCCCCAGTAACTACTTGCCAAACAGTTGGGGAACATTCATTTTTCCTTTGCAATCAGTTTGCCAGCAGGTCTGCAACTGGTCTCTAAGCCTGCTTGAGCTAGCTCTTATTAATATTGTGGCTTAGCATTATTGCATTGTTAGAGGCTGCTAGCTACCTGGATTAAGAGGAAAGTGCTTATAGTCTGCTGTCACCCACACTTCTCTCTCTCAAGCCTATTTGTCGTGTTTTTAATTCAAATATGTGATAACCGGGCTCGCTGTGTGGTTAATATTGCCACAAGGCATTCAAGAAATTTTTGCTACAGACTCCCAATCGAGCTTGCTAGTCTTAGCTCATAACTTACATCTTTTCTTGCAAATGTACTCACTCCCCCCTCCAAAGAACAAAGATGGCCTCAATGCCAAACCTGAGACTTCATATGTTCGTGTACAAAGCAATGGGTGATGTCACAGTTGCTACAGCCATCTTTTAAATATAGTGTCACTACTCCCCGGCACTGGACCACCTCTGAAATATTTCATGTATACAAGCTAACTTTCTTAACGGAAGGAAAGACCCGTTTTCAGGACAGTCAGTGAGTTTCACTCTCACACACAAACCCACTCTCAAACATCCTGAGCACACTTACTCACACACACTCTTCTACACAGATGACAACAATACTCAATGAATCCTAACCTAAGAAGTTCATGCCCCCTTTTCTACCGAGGAAGATCGAAGTGACATGTTGAGTCACGCTTTGGCTCATTTTCCTTCCTGGTAGTTGTTTTTGGTAACCCATCCTTTCAGAAGATGGGATAGAGCAGTGTGGAAGACACTGTGCTCATGTAGCAGCTGGAAACATAGGGTTATAGACGTATACAATGAACTCTGATTTATTTCTTCTCATGTTGATTTCATCATGATAGCTTCATCTTTCTCCCATCCTGTCAGGGAGCCATGGCAACTCCACAATTGCACCATTGTCAGACACAATGTGAGTAATGTGAGGGGGGACATAAATCAATACAGACTCACAGCAGCCTTGTAACCTCAAAGTTTGCCTAGGCTGACCACTTCTCTACATAGTCATCGTGCATCAGAGCTGTTTATAAGATACACGCACACATATTTGAGCATGCCTTCATAGAAAGCAGTGCACTGACAACCACATGAAGCGACTGATGCAACATAGAGTCATGTTAGAGCCCACTGACCCCTGCTGTTCTGGGCACAGTATTCTCCGGTGCAAATTACCTGTCCATCCATCCCACGTACCCTCTCAGCACAAGGAGACTGACTTTGGATGACTGACTTTCCTTCACAGATGTAACCCCCTCCTTTCCAGAGATTAGGCTTCTTTCATTTGTGTTTATGAGCAGTAAAGTCACAGGGGAAGCAAAGGAAAGAAAATATATCTAAATCCTGTTAAACCTCACCACACACAGATCTGTGCTGGACATAAATGTAAGAATAAGAACATGATTCTGCAGGAATATGTTCCAAATCAGTGTTATATGGATTAATACTACTACTGAAACACACAAACTGTCTGTCTAATCTACAATAATACATCATATTCTATAAAATAATGTTTGCAGTGACTCTCCAGTGAGGACCACATATCTCTAAATCTACATCTCTGTGTTGGCAAAACAGTTGTTTTAACTTGAGTGATTACTCAGAGATGCTGCTCTGAAAGTGCTAGCTGAGGTTTGACCTATTAAGCACGCCTGTTTTGTTTTTTTCAAATTTGACGTCTCCTCTTCATCGTCAAAGCTTTCCTTGTTAAAATGCTAAAGTAGTTACTAATAAGTTTTTCACACTTTTCTTTCATCTTTTCTACATCAAAGATGTTTGCCAAGGTGGTTGGCGAGAGGAAACCCATCATGATGACAAATCATGGAAGGTTGTTTACTAGGTAATGCTTGCTCTGTTTCCAAAGTGCAACTTGTAACTGATCTCAGAGCAGTGAAAGTAGAGCCAGAGGCAGCTTTCATTGCACGCCTCCCATTAGTCTTGTGCCAAACACCACAGGTTTATTCATAATGTGCATGTGCAAACAACCAGAAAAGCTGCTAACCTGTTAGCTCGGAGAGCACCAGGCATTGTTACCGCACCTGTGAAATGGAGACATGCTACAGTTTTCAGACGGATCCAAGGCAAGAACAGCTTTCAGAGACAAAAGCGAACTGCGGTCACAAGATGGCAGTGATGGAAAGAATGGAAGCAAATAGGCAAGAAGCTTTATAAGAGGATTGGAATGATCACTTTCACTTTTGAATTGATAATTGATGACTGTTTTTAGATATGACTAGGTAAGCCCTGCTTGCCCTGAAAGGAAAAATTAAAGGCAAATATTCTGCTAGCAACCAAAGCAATGACCACGAGGATTTTTGGTCCACCACCAGCCTCCAGGAACCGCCTCCAAAAACAAATGTTTCCTGAGATTTGACTTTCACCCAGGTGTCATCCACATACCTGAACCAAGGACTTAGGGTTTCAGGGTAGGATAACAGAGCCCTCTTTTCCACTCCTTTCATGTACAATTTGGCCACAATGAGTGAAACTGGCCAATAACATTTCATGGACTAGCTGGAGGATAGTAATACATAAAGTTTTTCCAAGCAGCTGCAGTTTTGAGGTCCCCACAGATTTGAAATCACAGCAGGATGCAAAGAAAAAGACACAAGCTTCCTACTCAAACATAAAACATCTTTACATTTTCAGTATAAATATTTATCTATTGACTTGTTTTTTGGGTCTATGTCTTGCTTCCAGATAAGCTCTCAGTCTCTCCAGAGATTGGCTTAATTTAACAATTTGTCTGTTTTTTAATAATTCACCCAGCCAATTTGTGATTCCCCCCCCCACTACTCTTGTTTGTTAAATCAACCCCCTTGAAGTCATCCATGCATAAACAGGTGCTGCTGTCAATATAATACTTTTATTTATTCATTCAGCATGTCTCCTCATCTTTCTTGTTCTTGTTTCCTGCAAGTCTGTCAACAGCCTGAAGACTGAATGAACTACTCTTAAAAACTAAACTCCCATGTTGCCGGTGTGAAAAGGTCAGCACACATGCATACATGCATGCAGGTCATCACATGAACACAGATCAATCATCATCACCCATTTTCCTGCATCTGTGTCACGATTGTGTTCTTTTCTGGATCCTTTCTCTTAACCTCCCACTCATTCATAGAGTTTTCTGTTTGTTTCTTCCTCTCTGGTGACTGTGAAAAACCCACTGGTGAAGAGCATCAAAATTTGTTTCATGCTGAGGCTTTTATTCTGAAGCTCTGATGCGCTTTAGATGAATTTGCTGGGTTTTTAAAGCCTCGTGGCCTGTTTTATAAATTAGTCTAAGTAATGAGAGCTTAGACCTTAGTCATCTGTATTTTTGATTGATCCATCCTTCCAAGTAAACACTTTATAAGACAACAAGAAAACATTAGACATCTCATGGATAAACTCCTGGGATACATCAAATGGGCATGAATGGAGAGGAAAACCTAGCAAAAACCGAAATACATCCGACTCAGTGACAAAAAGTACTGCAAAATTATGTTCTGATACCAGCTGTCCTTGAGACCCCATAAAAAAGGTAAAAAGGCAGACACACACGAGCAGCTGAGGCAGGAAACACTCACACGCCTCAAGCAAATCAACAGCACTGCTCTCTACGGGAAGCTTAAACTTTTAGCTTTCAATTTTGGATGCTTCCCTAACTCATGGGTGTATCTCAAGCAAATTAGCTGTAGGGTATGGTGACGTCACAAGTGAGGAAATAGTTAAGCTGCTCTGAGATTCACTGCTTTTTGTGGATTTACACACCTGAATTTAACCAGATGTCAGCAGATGTTTAATGAGTTGTCCTGGCTGATTTCCATCCTCTACACTGATAGTTGCCCAATTCAAGTACCTCGGGTCCCTTGTCACCTCAGACTGCGAAACCCTACCAGACGCCAGACTCCGTGTCAATACAGCGTGGATGAAGTGGCATCAGGTGAGTGGAGTCTTATGTCACAAGAGAATGCCAATCTATCTTAAGGCGAAAGTCTATAAGTCGATTGTGCGCCCAGTGGCACTCTACGGGTCAGAGTGCTGGCCAGCGATGACCAAACATGAACAAGCTCTTCACACCATGGAGATGAAGATGCTGAGGTGGCCTCTGGGTCTCACACGACTTCACCGAGCGAGGAACGATGATGTCAGGAAACAATGGGGAGTGACACCGATCACAGACAAGATGCGAGAGGCGAGGCTCCGATGGTACAGCCATGTTGTCCGTAGCGATAAAAATTCCATCGCAAAGACAGCCCAGCAATTAGATCTGGAGGGAAACAGGCCGCAAGGAAGACCAAAAAAGCGCTGGATGGACCGAATCAAGGATGATATGAAGGCTGTGAATGTTACACCAGAAGATGCCCTTGATAGGAAGAAGTGGAGGAAGGCATGCAAGATAGCGGACCCTGCGTCGCGGGATATAAACCGCAAGGAAGAAGAAGAAGAAGACACTGACAGTACACAGTTTATTCTGTCTTTATATTAGACACTGTACAGTTGGTGTAAAGGTGGAATTCACTGAATAAGCTCAGCATCAGCTTAAATTCAGATTAATCGCTGCTACACGTGATGTAACCTAACTCTGACCATGAGCACCACAGCTGCTGTGCACCAGTCACACACTGTTCTTTATTTTAAAGCCATCACAGTACAGCAAACTAACCTGTTAATCCTGCAGAGAATTTTCATGCAGTCTTTAAATAACACAGTTAGTCTACCTTAGTTTGTTTTACAGCATGTTTTACAATATAAGAAAACATAATGTTACATGTACAGACCCAATATCTGCTTTAAAAACATAAAGACTTAGATCTAAGCTTTACATTCCCATTTCTTAAATCCCACTGAGCAGTCATTACCTTTAAATCTAACCTCTATTCTTCCTCTCCTGCCCTCTTTCTTATCTTTCTCCATCTCTGAGTGAAGTTAGCTGGAGGTTTAGCTAGCAACACACTGTGAGACAAACTGCACACAGTTTGTGTATTTGCTGATGTTTGTTGAGCTCATAGAAACGCTGCATTTAAAATTACCTGCCTCTTAAAAAAGTCACTGTCTTTATGTTCTCTCTTTATCCTTTGTCGCGCTAGCTAGATGCTGAAGTTGCAACTGCAACTTATGTACACCTGCAGTTGGTCTGGTGTTGTGCTATAAAAACAAAAAACTCAGAAACAAAACATCCACCGGTTACCCAGATGATTCATAAAATAAATAGACTGGGGCATTATTTGCCATAGATTACCAGGATCCGCCTCTTAAGTCTGATATCATTAGCTGTTTCCGGGTCCCAACTCCTTTTATTTCCCAAACTCAAACAAACACCTGTTAAACACACAAACACATTATTATTATGTAATAATAATAATTATTATGTAATAATTATGTAATCAGTTCCATTTGTCTGTCTTACTGTTAGCAGTCTTGAGATCACAGTTTTCAAAATATAAAAATATTATTTGGTGGGGATAAGAAAAAGAAGCTGAGTCTGAGGGTTCAGGTGGTAACTGTTTTCTAACATTTATTTTATTTAGACATGACTGATTTTATATCGAAGGACCCAAGTAGTTAATGATCTACAGGGGACACGTGGGTAAACTTTCGCTGATGACGGAGACAAACCGCATCTTGACATAAATGATATGTGCTCAACATGTAAAAGTCATCTGATAGCGAGATAAGGGACTGCAATACAGTCTTTGTTTCATTGCAGGTAATGATTCAGTCAATATCACCTGAGGACGGCAAACACGGAGCTGTTGGCACAACAAACCACTGAGTGATTAGGTTTCCAGGGGCAGGGTTGGGGTCGTAGTGATTCAGGTTTTAGTTGCTATGTGCTGTATATCCTCACATGCATTTGTTTGTTCTGGATATCAGTGAGATACGTGAAAAACAGACATTTAGGTGGAAAATGAATTGAAAAAGCTCCAAAAATGAACCATTATTTTACAGAAACCTAACAAAGGACCTCAAAGGGAGGTGAATACTGTCACACAACGGGCACGACTGGTGACAGCTGCTCTGCATAAGTGAAACTACTGTTTTCTAATAGATTTTCTTTTCTTTTTTTAAAGGTAACAGTAACATGTCAGTCATAATAATATGTCATAATAACATGTCAGTGTTCAAGCTTGATGCTCAGTTGGCTTTGAAAATCAGGTCAGCACAATAAAAAAAGAAAAGCAGCTTACAAAACCAAACCAGAGCCCTAATTTCACACATGCTGCTAATGTTCCCTTCTTTCTTGGTGCAGAAGAAGAAAAAATAAGCACAGCTCACAGAAAGCGTGGCCTCTTTTCGTTTTCACAGAATTGAGATTTAAACTTCGGAGCCTGATTTGCGAAAGCCGACGTGTGTCAGTTGACACCACAATATCTGCAAAGTCTCTGGGCCCATCAAATATTGAAGGGATGTGCATTAAAAATGCACGAGGTTAACAATAGTGAGTTGTTTCTCTGATCCTTTTCCCACTGATCATCTTTAAAGGACCCAGACAACCGGCCGCTTACACAACGAGCCCTCACACAAACATGAATCATCGCCGAAATGGTTTCCAGTGCAATTTCACTCGATCTGTTTTATTTCTCTGGGAGCACACAGTGTTATTGACGACAAACAAATTGAAAAGAAGGTTGTTTTTTTCTCTTTTTTAGATGGCAGTACCTTTTTTATTATTGGAAGAATATTTCAGACACTTCGAAACTTCTTCCACTTTACATCTTTAAAGGAGCTGTGACCCTGTGACCATTTCTCTGTCATCAGCACTTCAGTCTGCATCTGTAATTATACACTGCAGGTTTATGCATATTTAGATATTACACTTCACTGCATTTACCCAAAGGCTCCAGTTGTTCTGCATTCCAGCTGGATACATTTAATCACGTCTATCTTTGCTCTTAAACTGATAATTGAGGAGAATGGCAGAAATGCATTTGAAGTGCAAATGTTCTCTGAAATCTCTGCCGTCTCCCCACCTCTGTCTTCCTTTGCTCCCAACTCTATTTCCTCTTCCTTTATTCCCTTTTCTCTTTCGTTCTTACTCTGTAACAAAAGTTTGGAATAAAAACTAATGAAGACCAGGGAGACTTCATAATGGCACGTCACCACAAAGGTCTGCAGGCTTTCATGAATTAAGACGAATGACAGTGAAGGATTTTTTCATCTTCATCATTATTATGGTGATGACTTGACTTGAGCTAGAAACACATGTGATATTTGGTGTAAAATGAGAAGCAGACCGATAACCTTCCACCATGCATAGACCCCTGTGTAAATATCCCTCTGCAACAGCAGAAGCACCGCCATATGCTGTTGTGATTGTTGTGTGTCTCAAGGCTGCTGTATTTTGACATGCGGTGATTGTGGATGAATCCATCAGGTTGAACAGGACAGCGGGATCAAGAGATTAGAAGCTTTACTGCCGTCCTCGCTGTCAGCATGGAGGACAAGTGATGTGACGCTGCTGGGAGAACTGTAGTACATTTTTAAAGAGGCAGTTATGGATGGATGCGTGCCCGTTTTTGCATTCTCAAACACATGCTAAATCTTTCTGTAGCTGAGGGGACTCACTTTGACAGCAAAAACACTGGTGATCAGTGGCACTGCAAAAACACGGAAGTGCCACAGGGTAAAAGTTAAAAATTTAAAATGTTGACACTTCATGGAAAAGCTAAGATTGGGTCTGTGGCTTAAACTGAGAGCACTGGTTTGTTGCCTAAGATAGATATCCTTGACTCATACACGATTGTTAAAGTTACTTATTGCAAATTCCTGTTTTAAAAAGCTTTCTTTACATTTCTTAAGAAAATGTCAAGGAAAAAACTTCAGTGTTTTTGTTTCCAAAAACATCTGTGTGCAGTACTTTGGTGAAGAGATATCAGCTGAAGCTGAAGTAGGGCTGGGCTGTACTTTTGTCAAATATCAGTTTGTACCACTAGGTGGTGTAATGAGCTATTTAGCCAGGCAATGCATGCCCACTGCTGGTGAAAGGTTTAGTGAAATTATTCAGAGTGTAAGGACTACAACATCTTTTGGGGACAGAGTTTACTGTTATAGATTATTTTTCATGACCTAAGCCAAACTAATACAAAGAAGGATGGACAAAATAATGAAGTGGAAAACTGAACCATGAGCTGAACGGTTGTTTTCCCATTGAGTTTTATGTAATTGGACTTATTTGTAAAGAGTGATGTATGGCCATTAGAAAGAATCCAGGTTTAAGGGACTCCTGCAGTCCATTCAACTAAATCCACTGTGATGCTTACATATTAGTAAAGTTATTATCCTTACACCTGAACCTATTATTATTATTGTTATTAATTAATAAATTACACTATTGGTGTTCTATTGTTTTTAAAAATAAACAAAAAGAAAAATTAAAGGGTGTTTGTTTACCAGAACAGTGAATATTAGTGCATTAGATAAGAAATTGGTGCACATTAATGTTACCTTTGGTCAAACTCAGGCTGCTGCAGTGAGCCTAGCAGCATATGGGTTCTCTCTAAACCAGGTGAGCTAAACTGGTGCCAGTGCCCTATTCTATTCACAGATGATGTTGTAGAGAGCATAATGTTCACCAAGGTGTCTCCAGACTCTTTCACGCCTTTCACATGTGGTCAGTGTGAACCTGCTCTCATCTGTGCAGAGAATGGGGTGCCAGTGGTGGACCTGCTAGTCCTGGTGATCTCTGGTGAATGCCAGTTGAGCTGCTGGGCTGTGACTACATCCCACCCTCACGGACACTAAGACCTTTGGTCAGAAACATGCCCACGAATAACCTGCTGGAGGTCATTTCATGGGGTTCTGGCAGTGCTCCTCCTGTTCCATATGCGAAGGAGCAGATAGCGCTCCTGCTGCTTGGTTGAAGCCATTCTGCAGACCTGTCCAGCTCTCCTCGTGTATCTCCCAGCATCTCCTGTACACTCTTGAACTGTGCAGGGAGACAGTAAAAATTCCTGGAGCTGGAGTCCCTGTGCAACCTAAATGGGCTGCAGGAAACGTGCCATGCCACCAGCAGTGAGAAGGACACCAGTGAAAAGCAAAACTATAGAAAAACCAGTGAGGAGGATAATGCAATGGTCTGTGGCCACCACCTGCTAAACGGTTCCCTTTTTAGGGTTTGTCTCAATAGTCTCTTCAGTGCACCTGTTGTCACTTCCATTTGCACCAAAGCAGATGAAATGCATTCACCGTGGTTTCTGCTTCCTAGCTGGACAGATGACATCCCTGAAGCTTCGCTGACTTTGTGTCACGCCGCGATGATCGAGTGTTCCCTGAATCATTTCTGACCATTGTGGTGTCTCTAGCTGTTGTCATTCTCTCAAGCTGCACAGCAACAAGTTGTTTTTCAATTACTGACTGCTTCTCGCAGGAAATTAAATAATCTACTGTAATAATTTAATTAGGAGCAGCGCTGGCGTATTTTTGGTAGGGTCAGCGATAGGATGGCCTTATAGAAATCGAAGCAGTCGATCATCGCTGCGTTGTAGCTCCTGCTTCTCCTGACGAACAGTAAAGGAACGGAGAAGAAAAAAGACAAAACCACAGCTGTGATTGAGGGACAGACAGATGTTATCACCCCCTCTTTCTAATTAACACCCCCTCAGACAAACATCAGTGCAGATTGATTTTAGTCTTGAGTGCTCCATTGTCAATTCCCTTGTCTTAGAGGGAGTGATAATTAGTACTGTTACAGGACATGGCTTACACTAAAATGACAAGTAATCAGTCAAGAGAGGTAGTTTGCCCTAAATTACATAAAACATTTGAGACATTTTGTCTTTATTAAAGCCTCCCAGAGGTGCAGCATTGCCTCTTTACTGTATCACCCACATACTTCAACCGAGGGGGGGGGGGGGGACAAAATTAGGAGTTACGGTCAATGTTGATACATTTATTTGATTTTTTTTAAAAATTTAGCCCATGCTCAAACTACAACAGCACATCTGGGGCTAACGTGCAGTTTTTAATCTTCCCCAGAAAAAAAATGAATGATCCAATTCATTCCCGAGTAACCTCGATCACTGAAAGACCCAGCTGTTCACTGCTGTTCGCTCATCTCGTACAAGCCATTAAAACTCGCACAAAATGAACTTCATAAATTCTCGAGGATAAAATTATATCTAATATCCATGTATTGGAGTGATAAGACTCGCTGTGCGCGCAAGTCATTTCAGCCGCGCAGTTTCTGGTCCATTAGTGTAATATGAGTCAACTGAATGGATCAAAGTGCAAAGCATGCTGTGAAAACTTGTTTTTTCTCTCTCTCTGTGATACAACATTTCAAATAACTCTTCAGAATTAGTGTATTATTTAATTTAAAGCTGAATTAAAACAGTAATGCAAGTTGTTAGATGGCTGCACTGGTGCAGGGGAGAACAAGAAGGCTCTGGGTTCAGTCAGCTGGAGCAGATTGCATGTTCTCCCTGTGCTTGTATGGATTCTCTCTGGTCCTCTTGCTTCGTCCCCAAGTCCAAACAAATGCATGCTGGGTTACATAGAGCTTTAAATTGGCCTTAGGTGCAAATGGTTGTCTTTAAATGTTAGCTCTATGATAGGCCGGAGACTTCAGAAGGGTTTTCCCAGCAAGACTCCAATGCTATCAGGGAATCACTCCAAACCACTAACATGGTAAACTTCATACGGTTAGTGAAAGTCAGTATTCATAACCAAATTCACAAAGGTGACCACTGAGGAAAGTATTACAATATTTATGTATTTACTGTATAAAGAGCTGTGAAGTCTGGAAACGCCTCTTCTATTAACTGATTACTTAGACCACTTTAGGGAGCAGTGTAGCCAGCAAGTATTTTCATAACGGACTTCCTGGATCATGTGCCATCCCACGTTCACATTCAGATTCAGTCAAATAAATAAAGAAAGCAAAGCCGATTTTTAAAAAAAGAAAAAAGGAAAACACTGTAAGATGGTAGCCAATGCTTTCAAGAAAGCCAATCAGCCGATGTGCTACTCTTCTGCTCTCAGACTGTTTACTTGGATGAAGCCAAAGTCCATTAAAACATCCATCCATCTTTTTCTTGACTCATCCACTCAAACAGGACTGGGGAATATTCTCTCAGCAGACTTGAAATAAAAACCAGAAAACATCCCGTACCAAAGTTACGATGTCTATATGTCTATAGATGTCTGATTATTAACTGTGTAAAGCTTCAAGCATGAGGTAATTGCCAGAAAATTTACATTTTTTGCTGCTGTTGCTGTCATATAAATAAGGAAGGGGCTGCTGAGTGAGCTACACTCACTTATGTCAACAGGGAGAGAGCGGTTCACTGAGCTGTAAATTCATTAACTTATCTCTGCATATGCTTTCAGACACACTGAAAAATTCCTCTAACTCTTGTTTTATCTATTGTTCTCTAGTTTGTTTTTTTTACTATTTGCTGCTTCAAGGGGTACTCAGTCTAATCTGTTGTCCCACATTCTCTGCAGCCAGAATTGATAGTCCTAAACAGAGCTATAAATGCAACAAATAAATTATAAAATATTAAGGAAAGCGTTTTAATTCTCTGTTGAGCGACCTCTGAACTGTGACGTGCTGCTCAGATTTAACACGTACTGGTCACTGAATTACGGGCTGTTGCGATTCACCTATGCTAACTTAATAAAAGTAAACACATTTCATCTGCTGCTTATTTAAATATTAATTTTAAGAACTGAAAACAAAACCTAAGAATAAGCACGGGCAGTCAGGACGGGCCTGCTGGTGAAGTGGGCGGGCCCTGGCCCCATGAGGCCCACCCACATCACTCCGGTGGGGTCTTATTCCTGCAAAATGTGGTGATTTGGTTACTGCTAATGCAAACTGAGCTTTTCCTATACTGTTGAAACTTCAGATTAATACATGGAAAAATACTTTATTACAAATTAAGCACATACAGTTTTAAGTGGGAAAACTTACAGTTTGCTAAAATGCACTCAGAATTTTATGACCTGTTGTTAAACAGCTCAACACACAGTCTTACCTAAAGACTCACTGAAACCATTTGATTATTCATTGATTTATTGAAAAAATGGCAACGTATTCTAACTGCTCGTCCAAAAACCAAAAGATGTTTTGAGGAGCCGGAACCATTTTTAGACTCTAAATATCTCCTATAAATAATAACTTCTCAGTTTTATTAAAACTCTTGGCGGTTTACCGTCTGTCAGATGAGTAAATCATGTCATCTGAACACTTCGCAAACACAAGCACAAGCCAGCCTGGTCGTATGACATCGTAAAATCCACACAAGGGTCAATTTAAATGTTATTACAAAAAGGAAACTTGGAGTACAGCCTTTTTTCATTTTCACTTTCACAGCGTTATAACCAAATTGAAGAGCTTCACACTTTCTCCCAGACCTGAACGTGGTCTGTTTTAAAGAGGTTTTCGCACAGCGACAGAAGCTTCATTAGTTCTTAAAGGAATTTTGAAGCCTACACCCCCCTAACCGCTTGTGGATGGAGCCATCTGGGAGATGGGCGGCTTGGCTCCTCTGAGATCGTCTGTCAAGCCTTAGTGCTGCCTCGCCTGTTTGGCTTCGTCTCTGTGGGATTCTCTGTAGATTCAGGTTGCTTTCTTCTTCGTCTATTTTTTACTTTGGTATCTCGTGGACCACATGGACTAATGGGTTGTCTGCCACATGGGTAACGTGGCTGTGCATTAGACGTCTCTGTTAACAAATATTTATGAGTCTGCACATTGTTAATTTCTTAGGATTGACTTTTGTTTAAAGATGTAGAAGTTAAAAAGCTTTTATCTAATTTTTTAGTTACTCTAGAAAAGAAGACGAAGCGCTATTGTCAGGCTTGCGTTATTGCCAAAGTATTAAAATTAGCTCTGAGCAAATAACCACCTAGTCAACTCGCCTTACGGAGTGACTTCCTTTTTAAGCTTTCCTGCTTTTCTTTGTAAACTTCCTGACAAATGTGAAACAGCATCTTTGGTCATTAAACCTAAAGTAAGACAAATTCGAGTAGAAAAAAGGATGTTTACAGAGAAGCAACTGGCTGCATGACTTTCAAATTTTTTATGGATCCCATTTGAGTCTGAAAAGAACAAAATGTGGTGAAATCGGGAAGCAATTGAGCAGCTGATCTAATGTAGCCATGCCCAACTAACCAGACCTTTCCTGGAAACTGAGTACACAATGTGTGCAAAGAAGAGAGAAAGGAGAGTGGAGAGAGAGAGAAATACATTCTTAAATGCTAATACGTGAACAAGGTCCAGGTGTACAGGAGACAGGCAGAAGAGGTACCATCTGCTTATCTGGACAAGGCATGCCAAATATGAAATATTCATTATGATTCATAGACACACACACACACACACACACACACACACACACACAGCCATACCATGCATACTGTATTTCAGCAGGGTTCGAGGCTACGGACATCCATATGCAATAAGCTGGGAGCTGGATGTAGCTGTCGGGATGTGTGAGAAAGAGAGACCGAGTGCCCACATAAAATGACTGTCTGGGTTTCAGTGTGGCTGTTGTCATGGCTCTGTGACTAATTCCTTCATGCCAGCTCTAGTTAGGAGCGTTTAGCCTGTCATTGCTGTGCTACTATATGACTGTGTTTTCCAAGGAAAAAAAAAATGTCCCCACCATTCCCACCCAAAAATGTTTTCATAGTATTTTTGTGTATGTGTGGATTCTTGGATTTATTTCCAGCAGTTCTGTAAATTAAAAGATTTGTCCACAGTTTTAAATATATGGATGATAAAGTTTCGAATAATAAAGGAATTACATGTGAATATAATTCCTTTATTAATTTATTAGTATATTAATGACTAACCTCGTGTTGTGGATGGATTATCTCAGTTGTTCTCCTGACTGAAGTTTGGTCCGTTTACAGCATCCTGCCATGCGATTGCATTTGACCCTAACCATCAGGAACCATCACGTTAACTTTTATCGAGAGGAAAAAAGTTAGCGTTCATCCTCCAGCTTCACTGTGTTAATAATGTTTATATTATGCTAACCACAGCTGTGTATCTCGCCACCACGTAGCACATCATTATATACCAGCTAGCCTAACTTCAGTAACCCTATAACATCACTGCTGTTTAGTTTTGTGTCTTTATTTATGTTGAAAGTGATAGCAGAGCTGTATGTTGTAATTTTTCAGAAATCGCTCAATCGGAACATGGTGTCTCATTTAATCTTAAATTGTTTTTTGGAGACTTCCCACATACCACTAGAGGGAGACCACATACCACCAGTGGTACGCGTACCACAGTTTGAGAACCACTGGTTTAAGCCTTGAGTGTCACGTTCAAAGCTGAGCATATCACGTTTACGGTACATTTAGCTCTGATAGAACATCCCTGACCCAAACGCTAACTGTTAGCTTATTAAATGTTTAAATTTACTGCATTTTTAGCTCCCAAAATTACAGACTCCATGTCTGAGAAGATACTTTTGTAGCTGCATTAAAAAAAAGGGGCTTTAGGTGTGAACATATCACACCAGCCTTCTGATCTGGCCTCAAGTGTTCAAGCTAGAAACTGCAGTTTTCAGCAGTTCTGCACTGGCCAGACCCACAGGTTGCTGCTTATGTGTTACACGAGTTGTTTGTAAGGCACTCTTCTTGAAACAGACCAAATCTGCTCTCAGTGGGTGTTTTGCAGTCCTCATAATTAAATTTCTTGCAAGCTTTTGTGTTTTTTCTCTGTACTAATAGCTCTGTATAAGATGATAAGAGGAGTGTTTTTGCACCTCCTAGAGATAATCTGTCAATCAGACAGCGCTTCCTGTCAGCACTCTCTCCGTAGGTGGCACTCTGTTTATTCAAGGTGGCGATCAGTGTTCAGCTTACTACCCACTCCTTCTATTTATTCCCTTAAAAGCAATGATAAAGGTCAAATTTTGCTGACAAAATCCCATCAGAAAACAGATGCTGTATAGCTGATGATTTATACAACAAATACTATAAGTTTCCATGAAAGTTGCAAGTTGAATCTCTAGCAAAATAAAAAAAAAAAAAAAATCAAAAACACAAATATAGAGTTAGAAGTTAGATTTATAGATCTAGTCACTGGTGACATGTCCAGTTATACCGGGACACCAGCTGATTCCCTACACTGGAAACAACTAATCAATTTAAACACTTCTAACTGATTTTAGCTAACTGATGTTGTTTTGTTGAACACATCAAAGCATTTTGAAGTCCTGAGGGTGCTCAGAAAAAACTTAACTGTCACCCTAAAAAGATCATGGTCTAGAAATTACACATATTTAATGGAAAGTAAAAACTTTACTTTTATTAAGGTGCTGGTTTAGCTCACTGGGTAAGCAGGCAACCATATAGCACATGAAAGAAAAATCAGCAGTCAAAATTCTAATTCAACTGGTCGCCCATTCCTGTCTAATCTTTACAGCTCCACTGTGCAAAAAAGGGAAAAATACCCAAACTATAATTGAAAGTAAGCTTAAGTCATTAAAAGTCTAATAAATATATTTTATTAATATATACATCTACAGTGTGATGAGTTCTTATTTTTGTTGCATATTTGTCACACTTAAATGTTTCAGATCATCCTGAGTAAATACAAAATGCAGTTTTAAATTATGATTTCATTTAAGGGAAATAAAGTTATCCAACCTACTTGGCTTGGTGTGGTTGTGCCACCCTTGGGAGCAATAACTGGAATCAAGCGTTTGTGATTACTGGTAATGAGTATTTCCCTTTGGAGGGATTTTGGCTCGCTCTTCTTTGAAGAATTGTTTTCATTCTGCCACATTGGAGGGTTTTTCACCATAAACAGCCTATTTAAGGTCAAGCCCAAACATCTCAACCTGATTTCACTATGGACGTCTTCTACATCAAAGAAACCTTCATTTTCTTTCTTTTTTTTTAGCCATTCAGAGGTGGAGTCGCTGCGGTCTTTCAGATCAATGTCCTGCTGCATAATTCAAATGTGCAACAAACCAGCTCCAGACCATCACAGTACCGCCACCATGTTTGACTGTTGGTGTGATGTTCTTTTTATGAACTGCTGTTCGTTTTAGTTTTAGATGTGACGGGACTCAAACTTTCCTAAAAGTTCAACATTTGTCTCGAGAGTCCACAGAATATTTTCCCAGAAGTCTCGGGGACCCTCAAAATGTTTTTGGGCAAATGTGAGACAAACCTTTTTATTCTTTTTGGTCTGCTGTGGTTTTTTCCTTGGAGCTTTACCATGGATGCCATTTTTGCCCAGTCTATTTTTGTTGATCTGAAACATCTAAGTATGGCAAATATGGAAAAAACGGAAGAAGGAAGGGAGCAAATACTTTTTCACAGGACTGTGAGTGTGATAAAACTCAGAAAGATTTATTAACAACTCCACGTACATATTCTGGTATTTCCATGGCTGACGGCTGAAGCAGCACATTACCAGAAGCAAACATATTTTTTTTGTGTTTTTAAGAAGAGCCAGGGTGACACAAGCCCTGAGCACTGTTGCCGCACAGCAAGAAGGTCCTGAGTTCAATTCCACCATCAGGCCGGGGTCTTTCTGTGTGGAGTTTGCATGTTCTCCCTGTGTTTGCGTGGGTTCCCTCCGGGCACTCCGGCTTCCTCCCACCGTCCAAAGACATGCAGCTTGTGGGGATAGGTTAATTGGATAATCGAAATTGTCACTAGGTGTGAATGTGAGTGTGAATGATTGTCTGTCCCTGTGTGTTGGCCCTGTGACAGACTGGCGACCTGTCCAGGATGTACCCCGCCTCTCGCCCTATGACAGCTGGGATAGGCTCCAGCGCCCCCCGCGACCCTGATAAGGATAAGTGGAAGCGAATGGATGGATGGATGGACAAAAGCCATTATCACCTAAAAATCTTTTGGATTGGATCGACTGAATCACTGCTGGTTAGGAAGACTAATAGATGCTTTCCAATTCTGAATTCCTCAGCAGCATCTCTGACATGTGCAACGTACCTCAGTGCTTTCAGCATCTGTCATTCTCTCGGGTCAGTGCTTGCACACCCCCACACACTCTCCTTCTTCTCTCTGCTTGGACCCTTTACTTCTGGTAATTGCCAAATTTGTGTCACATTACTACTCTGAACTCTCACAGAGCCAGCAGCTGCCAAACTCCACTAACGCATAATTAATAGTACATCCTGTTCGAGGCAGAGCCAGGCAAAGGGTGTGTGTGTGTGTGTGTGTGTGTTCTTAAGTCATAAACTTCCCTGCTGTCTTTAGGATTCAACAAGTATTTAGAAATGGAAGTTGAAAGAATAGTGAGAACATTTGTATGAAGATTTTAGTTAACTGACACTAATTTGTTCTAATTTTTATGACTGAGAGACATAAAAAAAAAAAAGAAAAACCTCATTCAAATTCAGCAAAGCTGGCAGGAAAGCTTACAGAGCAATAGGTGACATAACAGAGCGGACACCGGCAGCAATCTGCCGCAGTCACACCTTCAGTTTGTTGTTTCTGGTGCAAACCCTTTAAGCCTTATCTATTGTTCTTTTTTTACATTCATGCTGCCTAATCACACAATAAATAAATAAAAAATAAAAATAGTTTAAAGTCAATATGCTGTGTTATTCTTTGCGATCCAGAACACGCAGTATTATACATTTCCTTGAGCAATCGCACGTGTCACATGCGGCGCATAAATATTAATCTCAGCCGATCAATATTTGGTTAGTTTGTTAAGATGTGTTTGATCGTTACAACTGCAGCAATCAATAGAGATTCTCCGGGCTGGATTTTAAATCTAGTTAATGGTTTCCCCTGATGACAGATAACGACCGCTGCTTATCTCCTTTTATTGGCCGATTCCTTCTTGTGTCACCAGCGCAAACATTGAACACAAAATCTGCGGCGCACGCTTCATATACGCACATCCAAGTGTGAGTCCATCATTCTAAATGACAGTTAGCGCGTGTTTAATATTTAATGATTTATCTAATGGATTTGTACTTAACTGGCTTTGACGTGAGTTGTGGTTTGCATTAACGCGCCCGAGTCTTCCCAGGCAAACACCGTGAGGTGGAAAAAAAACAAAACGTGATGAATCAAGTGAAACTTTCCAAAAACCAAAATGAAGGGAGATGATTTAAAACAGAGTTAGTGTTTAATTTTTGACAATGTTGTATTGGTGAGCTTACTGAGGAACAGTCTAAATACATTTAGAACTTAAAAATAAATTATCAGGTGTTGTCATTTTCTTAAGTTTTTCTAAAGTCCTGGACAAATTAATCATGAAGTTTCCTCCATATTGGATGCGATACAACTACCAGTCACTAGGGAAAAATGCAAGTTCCCCCAAAAACCTACTTGTCACTGCATTGGTTGCAAGCAGATTGCTGCAGCTGTATTTTGTATAAAAGACAACAACTTGTCTGCAAACACTTGCTAACTACTTGCCAAGATAAGAAAGCTAAACTGGAAACCCACTTGGCTTGAAAGTAAAAGTTTTGCACGTTACTGCTGAACCCAACACATCTTAAAAGGAGCAACTTTTACTTTCTTGCTTAAGCACACAGCTCTAGCAGTTTCCAGACAAGTCTGCAACTTCCATGTAAACACTGGGTGACCACGGCTGAAGGCCACAAGCTGAAACGTGTTAGTCAGCTAATAAAGTTGTTCCAGATCTTTGTCCTTCTTTGGATGTGCAATGTGCAAACAACCAAAGTGACTGCAAGGAGTTTTTGGCCAACAGGTCAGGGAATAACCTCCAGCAACCAGTCACCAACCAGTCAGGGAATGTTTATCTTTCGTGCAGTGGTTGCCAGAATGTTGTCGATCCGTCTCCAGGCTTGCATGGACGGAGCCCATCACTCTGACTTCACCCACTGAGTAGTGTAGTCCTGTGGCGTTGGTAGCAGCATCTCTGTGACAAAGTATCCATTAGACTGTTGAGCGCTACTTTAAAAAAAAACTTTGACTAAATGAACGAGCTGCTGGTGAAGATGCTGATTGTGTCTGGGACATACAGCTGTAGCTCCAGTATTTCAGAATGATGAGTCATTCCATCTCAAATTAGCATATTTTACAAACATTTTCTAGTTAACCATTTTTTCTTTGCCTTAAAATTTTATGGTTTAAAGTTTGGACACATAGAATGATTGTTGTGAGTAACATACTTTTTAATATGAAATTCTTAATCAGTTGTGACCTAAAAGAAAAATTGAGAAAATGCCAAAATGCCTGGATTAAACAAATATGTCAGAATACTGTCTTCTCTAGAATAAAAATGTGAAGTTTCTGGTCAGCTAATAAAATATTAGCTGACCAGATATTTGAAAAAAAGAAATTAAAAAATAAAATAAAGAATTTTGTAAAGTATGTCTTTATTTTTTTAATTTTTTAGATCTGGACCATTTCTTCTCAAATCATCACATTTTCTGCACAACTAGCTGCGATTTGTATAAAAACTTCATGTTAAGGTTTTGATATATATTTAATTATGTCTGCTGGTCCATCCATCCGTTTTCAGAGCCTGTTGTGAGTTTTTGAGTTTGTTTAGACTTGTTGTTGCAGAATATCGAGAGAGCCTCTGAGCTTTGTTAAAGTTCTAGTTATTAGTTCTTGTTTAATTTCATTCCCTTTTCTTGTCCAGTCTCTTAGTCCTTCCTCGCTGCTCAGCGTCCGCAGTGTGTTGTCAGTCATGTCTGTTTACATTTGACCCGTGTCTGTTGGCCTTGTCATGTGTGGTTCTCATGTTCTACTTTGGCTGTTGCTTGCTTTCATGTCTGTTCCCCTTTTCGTGTCTAGTCTGTTTTGTCTTTCCGGTCTGTTGTGTGCTTCCATGTCTGTTATCCCATGTACGAGTGTCAAGCTCACGTCTTTGTGTGAGTCTCAGTGTGCTGGCAACTTCCTGTTTTATTTTGATAGTCCCTCGTCTCATGTGTGTTACATTTGGTTTTGCTTCCTGTGTTTCATTAGTTGGATTTCTTCCATCTGTGTTTTCCACCTGTTGCCCATCCTCTTTTTATCCTGTGCATTTATCCTTAGTTTTCCTCTGTTCCTTGTCACATCGTCATCATTTCCTTCTCGTCTGTTTCCTGTTTGCTCTGTTATGAACTCAGTAAGTTCTTATATTCAATTTAGGTTTGTGTTTCTTGTTGTTTTGTATTTTATTTCCTGAACTGTTTAAGCTGTTTAAGTTGTAAGCCTACTAAGTCCTGCATTTTGAGTCCTCTCTCTACCTACCACACACCCTCACGTGACAGACCCCCTTTTTTTGTTTGCACATTGAAATCTGAGGCCATGACTGAAGATGAATGTCTATATCAAAATCTAATACAAATAAAAAACAGAATTTTTCCCTGTTCTTTCTTACAATCAGAATAAACCAGAATCTGTCATTTGGGACACATTGATCAACAGCTGTATGCTGTGTTTGTGTTTTTTGATGAAATACACATGAAATGAGTTTGTTAAAAAAGAAAATTGACCTAAACATGCGCACACGTAGAATACACAAGTGGTTTCACTGCATGCGTAATCATCAGCAGTTTATCCACTCGTGATAAAAAAAGATGTGGCTCCTCTTCCCTTTTGATCCTAACCTTATCTCCCTCTTATGTTCCTAAATGCAATATTTTTATTAGCTTTTACCGCGTTTCTGTCAGTTACAGCCGTCTGATTTGCAGCCCCTACGAGTCAGAGTTGATGAAAAGAGTCCCATTTGCCCCTTTTGTTAAATTGAAGAGAAAAAAAACTCATACTGTTTCACATTTACTGCACATGAGTCCGTGTCTAAGTATAAGTGTAGGAATAAAGCCATCTCAGATATCTTTTCGCTGCTTGATGCCGCTGTTTGCTCAGTCGGAGTAACCTACAGTATATCCACTGTCGTCTGTCAGCCGTGACACACCACAGGATCATTTATAATTCAGTGCAGAGACCAAGTAGAGCCAGAGGAGGCACACGGATAGCTTTCCTGCAGACAACGCCGCAGCCGAGACACAACCACCATCCTCTCGGGCCCCTCTCCACCCATGTGTGCCGCATGTGTAAACACGCCGTGCAAATTCGTTGATGACATTTTAGAGCTTTCAGATAAAAACTGGGAGGACTGACAGCAGGAAAAACTTTGTGTGTGCGGCGCCTGTCCGGTGTGATCCATGTTCCATGACAGAATTAATAAGGTTTCAGCTTACCCCATCTTCTTCTATAGGCCTTCACTAGTTTTCGTCACAGGCTGCCTTTCCTTCAAAAGCTTTGTTAATTGCTTTGGGTTCAGAAATGTGGCGTCAATTAATGAAGGCTCATCAACTTAATTGGATGCGCACGATTCACATACAGTCAATATAGCAGCTGACTGCACACATACAGATAAACATGTGCACGCGCACATACTGTATGAGTCGAATGCAAATGTGCACGATAACATATTGCGTCCTGATTCAGGCTTTAGCCGAGCAGCTAGGAGGAAAATTTATTGTACAGGAAATAGTTTCTTAATGGAAGCTGTTCCTGTTTTTTGGGAGGACAATCCAAAAAAAGCATTTCAGCTGGAAGCCTTTTGCAAGCATTAATGAGCAAGTTTTCTTTAAAAGCCGTTCTCCCTCTAAAGACGCAGATCCATGCTTGGGATTGCAGGTCAGGATATCTATAAAAAAACAAAAGCCCTACTTATTTTGACAGTTTTCGCTTCTTCTGGGCTGTATCCCCCGACGCCAGCAGTTTTCTAAATAAGAAAAGTGATGCTGTTATATAACAAGTCCTGACGAGGAGATGCCAAAGATCAGGACACGAAGGAACAGTTTGCGAGAATATAGCTGAGGGCAAAAACCTGGCTTCCCAGTGAAATACACAATATGTTTGTGTATCTAAATTTTATCCTTAACAAAAACGACATTAAAAGCAAATAGACTGTTACAGCTCTGCTGCATTTTACATCCTAGGTTGACACGAGTTCACCTAAATAGATGACCCCATCTCGGTACAGTCTCATTACCCGCCATTACTAACTGTGGAAATCGAATCAGTTTTCCCACTTTTCCCTGTTTGACATCATGCGATTTGACTTCTGCAAAAGTCACAATGACACATTTAATACTGTTTGCAGTTCAGTCTACAGCAACAAGGTGACTGAATAATAAGAAGTGTCATGTGTTCTGCCTCAAAAACGCCTGTCTCTGTTGTGCCAGGCTTCAGGAAACTGATTCAGATGTTGTTGAGGGCAAAGCTATAAAATGATGTTGGCTGTTCTTTACTCTTGACTTGACCTGAATCTGGATGGCCTTCAGTAACACTGTGAGGAATCTTTGAGTTGTTTTTGACCACGATATGTCCTTCAGTGTGCACATGAAAGAAATATGTAGGACTGGTTTGTTGCATTTGTGCAATCTCTAAAATTAGAAACTTCCTGTCTCAGAGTGATGCTGACAAACTAGTTCATGCATTTATTACTTCTAAGCTGAACTATTGTGGTTCATTATTATCAGGATGTCCTAAAAACTCCCTGAAAAGATTCTGTTAAATTCAGAATCAAATGTAAACTCCTTCTCCTCACATACAAAGTCATAGTACCGTATCACCTCATTAGAGGACTTTGCTGTTTTTGTGCTTCCTAAAGTATTTAAAAGTATACTGGGAGGCAGAGCCTTCAGCTTTCAGGCCCCTCTTCTGTGGAACCAGCTCCCAGTTTGGATTTGGGAGACAGACACTATCTCTACTTTTAAGATTAGGCTTAAACAGGTAGGTAAAACAGTGAGTGTTTTCAATGGAGCTACGGGAGCATAGCAGGAGCTGTAGTGTTGTTGTTGTTGTTTTTAAAAAAAATATAGCTTATAGTTCATGTGCCAAATCATGCATGTTTTGATGGAGCTGATCATTCAGTGTATGCTCATTGTAGAGAACCACATGGGTACGCTGCCATGGCTTATTTGGCTGGAGATGATGTAAATTTTGCATGTTTGGACTACCAAATAGAAGCAAGAGTCTGCCAGCTCGCTGGAGTTGGCTTGGTTTTTGTGACATTCACAAATTAGTCCCGAGCTGATGAGATGCAATTTAGCAAATAGCAAACTAACTTGAATCTTTAGACTGAGAGGAAATATAGTCTTCTCAGTGAATACAAAATGTAATGCCTTTTATTTGTATGTAAATGAAACATGCAAAACATAACCCACACGAGTCTACTCTACATAGACTGATAACCACCGCCGTTTCAAAGTTAAATATGAGAAAAAGGCTCATTTACTACAAATCGCAGAGGGCCAACTATGTGCTGCTGGAACAATGTGTTAACAGATGAGCTTATCATGAAATGTGAAAAGTGGAAAAATGAAAGCGCAGATGCTCCTGGAAACCACGAGCTGCCTTAAGCTCTGGCGGCAGAGAGGCTTTTCAAAAAGCAGGTGAAACAATGTTTTCATTAAAGTGAATCCATACTATTGACCACCTGAACGTCTTTTAAATCAGCTAAACTATACCTGCTGTTAATGATTCCTTCCTTCCTCTTGTTTTTAAATCTGAGACTCTTCCTTTTGTCTGCTCTCTTTCCTTCATTCAAATTTGTTTTCCCTCTTTTCACTCCTGTCATCAGTTTAATTTAGAATAGAAAATGAACACCACACAGAGAGGGAAGTCAAAAATAAATTAGAAAGCCAATATATTACATTAATTTCTTCGAGCTAATACATTCCCATCTCCGTCATATGAGACGGGAGGAATAACGTGGCCCAAAAAAAAAGAAAGAAAAAGCTCAACAGGAAGAATTTCTAAGCAATTCGCACGTGATAATATGTGTGACCATGTCCATCATAGTGGGTCCATTGCTGCGGTCTCATCAACCCATGTGTCAGAACAATTGATGGGAAGCAGGGTGTAATAGGGCTCCCCTGTCCTGTCCGTGCTGGTGCTCGATCTCCCGGGAGATTCATTCACACGAGACGTCGCCTGCGGCCCGCGAAGGAAAATGGAAAAGCTTCATGTGTAGAAATGAATCCTAAACATCCAGCAAAGGGATGAATAAAACCTCTGTTTTAATAACGCGTCCGTTTTTGTTCCAAGTTTTTTTTCTATAAAAACGAATTGATTTGGATATATGGACCGTGTACAGTAAGCTAACAATGAGATTGAAAGAAACAGAGATCTGCATAAGGACACTATTCCTTTTTGAGTTTGTAATGGATGCGGGATTGGATGATTTCCTTCCAGGTATACGCGCCTGCGTGTGTAGGTGTTTAAAAGGGAGCGCGGGGGCTCCTTCCTTGTCTAAATGCAGCCGAGTGTCCAGGTGTCTTTTTCATACTGCACTTGAAACTGAATTCATTGGGACTCGAGTGCTGCTGGACCACCTCTGTATCAGCACCACCGGCACAGAGCATTCATCCATAATGTAAGAGTATGTGTGCTTAAACTGTTTCAGAGCAAACCTCCGGGCATACACCGGTGGGTGGTTGCTACGCTGTTGTGTTGCTCTGCTCTTGAACTGAGGTTGTAGCTTTACGTCATAACACACAAAGGGTTACTGAGAGCTGATGACAAGCACTGGATATGTAGTATCATCTGCTGTTGTGCGAGACGATTACCATTACTCGTTATTTATCGAACATTTTATTGCAAAAAGCATAAGAGATGAGTCGCTGTGACTCAGATTCTTCAGTCAAATAGGATTATATATGGCTAAGACAGATAACACAGTCTGGAAAAAGAGTCAAGGGATCAAAAATTTGACGTATCAGCACCAACAAGACTTACACATCGAACATGCTGTGAAAAAACAGCTGAATTTAAATTTGTCGTGTAACGTATGTGCCACATCAATCCTAACTTACCACAATGACAAGGCCGTCATCACACAAACATACTCTCCGAAATATTGTTGGAGGTTTTGTTTTTCCTTCTTCTTATTGACACTTTGGGCACAATTTAGACATTTTCCTTTAGCAGTATACTCACTTTTGTTGCCAGTGGTTTAGACATTAATGGCTGTGTGTTGAGTTATTTTGAGGGGACATCAAATTTACACTTTGATACAATCTGTACACTGATTACTTCACATTGTATCAAAGTGTCATATCTTCAGTGATGTCCCATGAAAAGATTTAATAAAATATCTACAAAAATGTGAGGGGTGTACCCACTTTTGTGCGATATTGTATGTAGCAACGAAAAAATTGATAAATAACTTTAACATGTTTTATATTTTAGACTCCTGAAAGTAGTGACAGTGCTGCAAACCCTTGGCCTTCACAGGTGTGCCTTGTCAGGGTCCATTTGTGGAATTTCTTGCCTTGTTAATGGGGTTGGGACCATCAGTTGTGTTGTACAGAAGTGAGGTTGGTACACGGCTGACGGCCCAATTTGACAGCTGTTAAAATTCATATTGTAACAAGAACCAATCAGCTAAGTAAAGAGGAAGTCCATCATTACTTTAAGAACTGAAGGTCAGTCAGTCCAGAAAATTGCTCAGACTTTGAATGTGCCCCCAAGTGCAGTCGCAAAAACCATCAAGTGCTACGATAAAACTGAGGACACATGAGGATCGCCGCAGGAAGACCAAGAGTCACCTCTGCTGCTGAGGATAAATTCATCCGAGTCACCAGCCTCAGAAATCAAAAGTTAACAGCACCTCAGATTAGAGCCCAGATAAATGCCACACAGAGCTCCAGTAGCAGACACATCTCACATTAACTGTTCAGAGGAGACTGCGCAATGGTGTGGGGGTGCTTTGCTGCTGACACTGTTGGGGATTTATTCAAAACTGAAAGCACACTGAAGCAGCATGGCTAACACAGCATCCTGCAGCGACAAGCCATCCCATCCAGTTGGCATTTAGTTGAACCAAACACACCTCCAGGCTGTGTAAGGGCTATTTGACCAAGAAGGAGAGTGATGGAGTGCTGCACCAGATGGCCTGGCCTGCACGGTCACCTGACCTAAACCCAATGGAGATGGTTCAGGATGAGATGGACCTCAGAGTGAAAGCAAAAGGGCCAACGAGTGATCAGCATCTCTTGGAACTTCTTCAAGACTGTTGGAAAACCATTTCAGGTGACTACCTCATGAAGCTCATCGAGAGAATGTCAAAGTGTGCAAAGCAGTAATCAAAGCAAAGGGTCACTATTTTGAAGAATCTAAAATATCAAACATGTTTTGAGATATTTCACACTAATTTTGTGTTCTAAATATTGTTCATTCAATATGTTCATTCATAGTTTTGATGCCTTTAGTGAAAATCTACAATGTAAATAGTCATTTTAAAAAAGCGAAACCTAACATAACCTTTCCCAAAACGTTGATTCTGTTCATCTGGACGTAGCGTTTTCAGTGGGAGAAACATTTCGTCACTCATCCAAGTGACTTCTTCAGTCTCAGCTGACTGCAGGTTTCCCCAACCTTATAAACAGTACTCATGGCCATTGATCAATGGTCATGACAATTTGCATATTAATGATCAAGGAATTGATCCCACAGCCCATTGTTCCTTCAGTGGGCTAGTTTCAGTCCTTGTGAAAATGTACTGTGTATAAAGTTGTTTCTCCCACTGAAAATGTTACGTCCTGATAAACAGAATCAACCTTTTGGGATTTACTTACCCGGATGATTGAACATAAATCAGGACACAATGACCTAACCATTATTTTTCTTTCTTTATTTTCTTAAATAAAATAAAAAGGAGAAGATGTGCCTAAACTTTTGACTAGTTGTGTAGATGGCTAGTCTCGAGGCATTTGCATAAAATGCCATTGGGCTGCTGTATTCAACATGGCTGTTTCCATAAACTGTCACTCTCACCTATTTATTTTTAATGGGTTTACTTTAAGTATGAGAAGACGTAATCAGTGCATATTTATCAGTACAATATCTTTTTTTCCGTAATGAATAAACTCAAAAAATGATTGACTGTACCTTTAAAGCATACCATTCAAATGTGAAAGTTACATGTTTCTGTGTAAAGAGCTGCAGCATTGTTCAGATGAACGTTTTTTGCTCTTTTATCTTATCAAAAAAGATCAGGAGCCTGGACCTCTCGGTTTGGTTGGTGTATGAATGCTGAGCTTGATTGTAACACCTGGGAGAACATCTACACTGATCATATAATTGGAGAAGAATCTGGACCATTTTTACCTCTGATAGTGCCTCAATTTGAGTGTGTTTGTTGCTAAAAACTGAAGAATTAGGAAATGGCTTGTTATGTCAGGCATTAGTACCGTTGCTCTGGTTACGTACAGTTGGAATAGTTATTTTTAGGGAGCTAAAGGTGGGGTTCATCTGTTTTCTAGAACAAATCATTATCCTTTTTTGTATTTGAATGACCTCTCTTTACTTGTTTAGAGCTTAATTATGCAAACAAATAACTCCAGTTTGTCATGATCATGGCAACAGCAAAGCAGTGTTACTAAATATAGTCTAATATTTGTTTTGGTTATTTTTACTCAGCTCATAGCCTCTCAAACAAAACGTAATACTGCATGTATATAACTGTGTATAAATGGTTCATATCATGTCAAGAGATGTACTCTAAGACACTTCTTCAGCTGAGAATCAGAGAGGAGAAACACAGTTTTACTTGCATGCAAGGGCAGCCACAGAGCACCTGCACCTGGAGTGAGGGCTCCGGGACTCGCACTCTGCCACTGCCCTGGTCTTTAGTTATATACAAGAAGAGTAATACAACAGTGAATACGTTTGTTCAGTGGAATGTTGATGCGCGAGCATGTGCGGATATGTGTGTGTGTGTGTGTGTGTGCGCGTGTGTGCGTGTGCCAGGAGAGGCTCCTCTACCTGGTACAAAGTGAAACTGCTTATTAAGGTCTTATCTAGCAGGTACTGCTCCTTCCCTGCATGATAACGGGTCACAGTGAATTAAAAACAGTTTGAGTTATAAAGAGGTCATCATGCAGTATTCTATCATATGCAAACTTATATTATTAAAAGATTATACTGACTACTAAGTACAATTTTCTATTGACATATCATGAAGGGTGGAGCATCATTTTTATGCTCATGCCTACAGATATAGTTAGAATCTGTAGCTACATGCAAACTCGTGTGTTCATTTTAATCGAAGATTTGTGGTTTAAAAGCTTACCTGGGATGAGAAATGTGAAATGAAAACAGTCAGAGTTTACCATGCACCATTGCATTTAAACTGGGAGGGGGGGGGGTCAAACCTAAGGCCCGCAGGCCAGAATCTGCCCAGCACAGATTCTAATCGGGTATACTGGACGGTTCTGGAAAACGTTTACAGCAGTTTTACATCTTTTTCTACTGATAAAGACCTCCCCCATGGCAATTCATACGACACCAAAGTAATTAAGTAATAGATAAACAATTAAATAACGGGAAAGTTCATGTTTTCCCCTATCTACTGTTTGTGTTATGTGGATCATTCTGCAAATTAACAAAAACTTTCTGTTTTATAATTACAAGACAGTCTGGGGCATGAGGTACCTGAACTTTTCTGTAACTTTACACAGTAATTTCTTACTACTTAAGCTCAGAGAGTCGTGCTGACAGATTTATTTCTTTATCATGTAGAAAAACTGTACTGTTGAAATTCTTTGTCTTATATTAGGATAGATGAGCGATTAAATGTGTAGTTAAACTTATTTACACTGACCAGAGGTGGCTAAAGCAAAGACTTTCTATACTTAAGTAGAAGTACAGATGCTTGTGTTAAATAATACTCCAGTAAAAGTTGACGCACTGAAGCAACTTCTTCACTCAAGCAGAAGTGAAAACGTAACAGGCTCTGAAAGGTACTCAAAGTAAGAAAGTAAAAAGTAGCTCTTTGAAGGACAATTCTACCTACAATTTTGGTACAAAGGTAACTGAACCTTGTGCTATATTTTAATATAATAATAAAATAATATTATATGAATGCAAATATACAAATCTAAATTCTCATTCTAATGAATGTACATGATGTGATCAGCTGACCTGCTGCTCTTTGTGGATTTACACAACTGAATTCAACAAGATGTAAGCAGATGTTTCACAGATATCTCAGCTGATCTCTATTTCCTACACTGACATTACACTGTTTATAGTGTCTTTATACTAGACTGTATACAGTTGGTATAAAGTTGGTAATTATTAATGATTCTGTCATTATCTGAAATGCAAATTCATTTCTGCTACCCTTTAACCTAACTCTGACCATGAGCACCACAGCTGCTGTGCACCAGTCACTTTACTACAGCAGTCCCCAACCCCCGGGCCGTGAGTCGTTTGGTACCGGGCCGCAAAGGTTGAGGCTCGGGTGTGAAATTTATGGTTTTCAGGGTTTTTATCGTTAACTCTGTCTTATTTTGAAAGAAATATTTATGCGTTACCATAGCAACCAGAGAGCATTAAGGGGCAGAGAGGAGGATGTTACTCTCAATGTTGTTAGCGCATTTCAGGAGGCATTTCAGCTGCTAATAAAATTACACAATTACACAGTGAATTCACGTTTATTATTATATTTACAAAAAACCACAGATTTTGTCTTGGTCGTATCGTTTTATTTTGTTGTATTTATCCGCGACACCTTAAAGGCCTGTCTGTGAAAGTACTGTCGGACATTAAACCGGTCTGTGGCGCAAAAAAGGTTGGGCACTGCTGCTTTACTATACATTTACCACATTGATGCAAACTAAGTTGTTTATCCTGGACAAAACTACCAGTATTTTCTTGCAACATTTGATCTGCCCCATCTGCCCCTTAAAAGATGCCATTCCCTTCATGCATCCTCCTCTTCTGCAGTTCCACAAACATAACTTACAGACGCCTGCAGTCCTTCCAGCCGTATAAACCCCATAGATGAACCTAAAGTCTGTTTTGTAAGAAGTAGAAAGTACAGATATTTGTGTTAAAATTTAGGGTGTAAAAGTTGTCAAAAAAATAAATACTTAAGTAAAGTACAGATACCTAAGTTCTTCCCACCTCTGACACTGACAGATCAAAGTATGTGGCCCATGGTGTAAAATGAGTTTGACATCCCTAATTTAAGGTTTAAGAACATGTGAGGCGCAGCAGTGCATCATTCATCCAGAGCGTATTTTCCTGCTGTCTGGCTACACTATGGACCTCAGCTTTTGTGATGTCATTGAATTTCGGTTCCTATCTTGTTATTTTTTTTTCTTTCAGTTATTTTTTTTTTTTCCAGATATTTGGTTTCCTTACATCTTGTTTCAGTTTCTACTACTTGTCTTCCTTTTGTTTTCTCCATAATGGTTTCCACCTGTGGAAACCTCTTGTGTTCCCTCTCTGAGTCCCCCCTTTGTCAGATAGTTGGTTCATCTCCAGTGTTTGTCCCAGTTTGTCTTTTTTCAGGGGGATTTTTGCAATAAGCTAAATAATAGACACCTTTTCATTTCTTTTGTTTGGCGGTTTTCCTGCATTTGTGTCCCCCCCATACCACACCCTGACAGATTAAGGCTGTGACTGTGGCAAGTATAGCATAATCACAATGTCCAGTCAATCCACAGAATGCCATTTTAGCCTGGAAGCCACTATAATTGGGAAATGAAGAAATGGAGAGGAAATGCCTTCAAGCATCTACATCACCGCGGAGCGACTGCACAGAAAAAAACAAAAAATTTTCAAAATGTTTACATGTTGCAGTTTTTATTTTGTTTATGTGTGTATATCTGTGTATATATGTGCGTACATATAGATATTATGTGGACTCTGAGATAATAATTACCAAATAACATAAGTTTATATTTTGTCCTACTCCTTTTTCAGTATGTAAATTGTGCCGTATTTCTATTGGCTATTTGCATTATATTATTTTTGTTGACATCTTCAAAATCAATCAATTAAAACTTGCATAATAAAACACGTAAATATGTAAGCCATTTAATCCTGACTGCTCTAAGACGCTTGTTTGAGTGGAGCACAATGCTACTGAGACAGATGCATTAATAGATCTATGCATTATTTAGTGTGTTTACTAACTGTATACCAAAGCTGTAATACCCTCAGCGAGGGGTCTCTGCCGGTTGTCTCTATAATTACGCGCTTTAGAATAGTTACTTGTGGAAATCTCCTTCAGCGTCATCAGTTAAATTCTTCATTCAAAGCAGTAAAACCCGCCTGTCAGGCTAGATGTGTGCTGCAGATAGACATTTAGCTCTTGGAGTGCAGACTTTTTGCTCACTTCCACTAAAACCTGAGAGTGAGAGCAACAGGTTGCCTCTTGGCTGCCATCTCGTCTGTCCACATCCCAAACACACATACACAGCCCAAGAAGAGACGCCCAAAAGCAAGTGCCTGAGACACAACACACACATTTCACACACATGCACGCCTCCCACACCGCATGGTTAATTAATTCTAATTTGAACGACCGTAGCCTCACCTCCTACACTCATGCCTTCTGATGGTGCTTGGAGAAAATGTCTCAGTGATCTTCAGTGAGTGGAAAAGACGAGCAGAGTGAAGCAAAAGAATGAATGTGAAAATAGAAAAAATGTCAGGGGGAGGTGATGTGATTGGCAGAGACTCATTGTTCCTGTGTGGTGGCTGGGAGTTTGGCTCAAAGTTTTAAAGGCAGCTTTGGAAGCGGCAGCCAGAAGTGCTGGCTTAATTGGATGGAGATGGTCATCAAGTGTGGTGATAGTTTTTGGAGGACACAACGTCGAGCTCGGCTGCAATCAGTGCTAGGACACATCAGCTGATAGCTCAAATTTACACAACTGATATAAGGTGCTTTACTTTGGCTGCTTTAGCCTGTCCACGGGTACTGTACAAATGCAAGCCGCTTTACAACCCACCGACCAAAAGCAAGGAACCAACTAGCTTCTGGTTTCATCCATCCATTTTTTTCTGTTTATCCAACTCAGGGTCACGAGGAGGCTGGAGCCTTTTGTAATTATGTTCTATTATTTTGTTGTTATACTGATCTTGAAAAGTGATATACAAATAAATATTTGACTTTACTTACTTACCTCCACACACACACACACCCCACCCCCATGCTGTATGTGCCTTAATCAGTGTTGTACATGGTGCCACTGATGCCTGGTGTTCAGTGCTGGCTTCTCGAGGCTTTATGAAATCCATGTATGCACAAAAAAAAGGTTGGGGAGGTCCCAAAATGAAATCATGTTGCCACATAGATTAGATAATATTACAGTACATGGAAAAATCAATCTTCTTTTAACTACAGTGGTTCTCACTGAAGTACCATAATTCTTTTATGATGTCAGTAAACAGTTTACAGCAATTACACAACCTGGTGAGGTTATGATATCTAATGCAATTACTGGGATTATAGAGACTGGTGCGATAACCACATCTGTGCTCATGTCTTGCAGCTAATTAAGAAAAAAATTTAAGTTTGAATGTGCCACTCAAACCTCCATGTATGGATGGCATATGGACAATGAGATTGCTGCTGTAATACAGATATACAGTGAGTTACATTATTTGATGTACGTGCAGGTGAGACGAGTGCCGTGGTGGTGAAAAACTGTCCGTTGTGAATATTAAGACTATACAGAAAGGTGTTTAACCTGCGGTGTAGTCATTTTCCCTGTTCTTCCACAAGCAGCAAGATAGCCCGGAGAGGCATGAAGATTCAGAGTAAAAGGTACACGTGTAACTAAGATGATTAAATCAGGTGTGCTCAGTGTGGTACATGTGGTATAAATTATATAAAACATAAAACCAGATTTTTTCTTGGCTCCTTGGGAGCATTGATGAAAGCAGAAAACACTGACAAATTATCCCAGCAGTTGGTGCTGAACAATGACTTTTTTACACATCCAGCAGCTACACTGGATTTCTGACATTTATTTAGATTCATATTAATGTCCATCTGACAAATGTGAGGCCAGTTTTTACTCTTCATTTTGGTGCATTTTTAATGCAGTTAAGACAAATAATATTGATGGCTTCATGGCTAATACAGCTAATGGCCCATCTAACAAGTGTGCGCTCCAGTGTGGGAGATTTGGTTGTCTTGGTATCTGTGTCTGTGTGTTGCATTGTGTATGGATGCATCTCGCTTACTAGCTTACTAGCAAGCTTAGTAAGCTAGCTTACTAAGCCACTGCCAAAAGCAAGGAACCCACTAGGTTTTGGTTCCATCTGGCCATTTTTTTCTGTTTATCCAATTCAGGGTCACGAGCAAGCTTGGTAAGCTAGTTTACTAAGCTAGCTAGCTGATATGTTAGCACTGCACCTGTTCAACCAGATACAAACAACCAACATCGCAGCTAACTAACTAAAATGCTAACTTTGGGGCTTCAAAATGCTCAATCCCAAACCAATAGGTGGCATCATGGTAGCTACGTCCATGGTGGGATTTATTGGGGGTGTTGGGCTACATCCGTTCATCTGCTAAACCAGTTTCATTCCTGGTGGGGATCAGTATTTATATCTTAAAACAGTTTACAGATCAAACAACACTAAAACCAGGAACTCTATTGGGCTTTCAGCAGATGATGATGAGTTAGATTTATTCAGCTTTTTATTAAGCTACCAAGCACTGGTGTTTCAGAGTGTGCAGCTTCCTCTGTTAGCTATAGTGCTTGCGACATTCTCCAGGTAGAAAACCGTGTTATAAAGGGTGTCTCTGAAGAAATTACCCGCACTGTTTGTTGGCTCTGCAAATGATAGTACAGCTGCTGTGATGAGCTGATATAGAGGAGCAGCTACCCTCCTGAGTGAAAAGATAAACCTTAACCTGTCCGCCATTCACTTAATCAGTCACAGCTGGAACTCGGGCTCCATTAGACAGGGCGAGTCATTTTCACGTATTTATTGACTCTCCAACTCCAGAAGTTTGCAGCTGATCTCAGTAAATGGAACAGTTTCGTCCTCCTCTGGTTAGAGATGCAGATGTGGGTTAAAGGCAGGAAATTTGCTGAAGGAGATGTTCTGCAAAAAGCAGAAAGAGTACATCATCAAAGTGGATTGTTTTCTGAGTTTGATATGTAGAAATTTATTCTGCAGGGTGATATTTATATATTTGTTTATTTGTTTTTCAACCAATGGCATTTTGTTCTGGTGAAATATTAAATGTGTTTGAATGGCACAGTTGACCAAATAGCAATGAAGGAAGTGGGATTTAATTGAGTTTTATTCATACAGTGCCAAATCACAACAGTCACCTCAAGGCGCTTTCTATTGTAAGGTAGAGCCTACAATAATACATACAGAGAAAAACCCAACAATCATATGACCCCCTATGAGCAAGCACTTTGGCGACAGTGGGAAGGAAAAACTCCCTTTTAACAGGATGAAACCTCCGGCAGAACCAGGCTCAGGGAGGGGCGGGGCCATCTGCTGCGACCAGTTGAGGTGAGAGAAGGAAGACTTTTATGACTAATATGTAATTATTTAAAGCGCACAGGATACAGTGAAATAAATATTGGTACTGATGACATATTTATTTCCTCCTCTGGCACACCTCAGGATGCTTTTGCGATTACCAAAAATATGTGATGAAATGCTCCCAGACCTTCCCCTGCGTTAATACCAGGACAGTCTGGGTGGCACAGTTCACACTCGACTTCAGTGTTGTCTCGCTCCTTTTAACGCCAGGGTCTCTGACACTGCGAGTGACCTCGTTCATATTAAACACTGATGATGTAAGCTTTTATCTGGTGCAGCTTTGCGTATTTTACTAACCTTTCCACTTTGTTAATGCAAAAATATTAATACGAACATGATATTAAATGTGTGCGAAAGACTGCAGCAATTTTCTAATCTCTCTGTTACAGGATCACACCATTAATACAGCTGCTATTTTTGACTTGTGGCTTAAATGCAGCTAACTCTCAGTGTCTTTATATATGTCTGGCACTACAACTTCTGGACAGGACTTTTGAACAGTGGATGGTGCCTTTAAGAGATTTTTCATCTGCACTGGCAAAAAAAAGCAAGGTAAAGAAGTTAAGTGTCAGGAACAGTTATTGATTTTAACAGAAACCCCTCAGAGAATCTTGTAATTGTGACTGTTTTTCACTTATTTGACAGCAAACAAGCAATTAATCCATATTTCATGGAGATGTTAGCATACTGTAAACTGTAGCTGCTTTGAAACATTGCTCGAGTACAGCTTCAGCGTACTCTACATTTCAGACCCGCCACTCATGTTTCTATTAATTAGACTATTTGCAAGAAAAGGGCGTCTGCGTTCCTCTTGTACAGTTTCATTGTTCACTTTAACCTTATTTAACAGCCTTATTGACGCTTATCTCAGCAGGTAAGAAGAGCCGCGGCGCTCTAAGTCGTCCACCAGCATCGGGAAAATCAGCCTCATTAATAAAACTGTTAACCCATAACAGCTGATCAATAGCAATCAACCGATTTGCACCTGCATGATCAATGAGGCGGGTTAATCCTGCGTGGTTAGAGAAGCAGAGAGGGTGGGGGGAGAGAGACAGTAGGTGGATGGTGAGGATGTCTCACTTCAAGATCGGTCAACTGTTAAATGAGCAAAACCGAAGATTCTCATTTGTGCTTCCGCCCACTTTTTAAGCAGCCACTGACATCTAACACATATGTGGGTGTGCACAAACACTCACACCTACGCATGCCTGGCCAAACGGCCCCCACTCACACACACACACACACACACATGCACGTGTGCGCACACACACACATGCATTATGAATGTCCTCGATTTTCCTACATGGATACTGTAGAACTTCTCAACATTTTGAGGCTTTACTTCAGATCAGAATGATTCAATGTTGTGTGCAATGTTCACAGATTGTTCACCATGAAACACACGCACACACACACACATATAACGCAGTGTCACTGGATGTCAAACAGGCAGCTCTTGATGTGGAGTTTTATGATAAGCCAACAAACAATAAAAGTGAAGCTCTCCGTTGTATCACTGTAACGAGCACGCTTGCGCACGGCTCTCAAACACTCAGAGGGATACACAGGATGCCCACTCAAGGAAAATCACGCACACGCAGACACACACTCTGACGGCGCTGAGCAGGGAGTATAAAAGGGGCATCCTTCCCACTCAGCGCAGAAGTGCTCTCACTCTCACACACTCCTATAACCTGCTGAAGATCTTTTCTCAAGGTAAGCTTTATTTGCTTTATGGCAGGTGATTTGAGGCTTTTATGAGGATTGTTAAACTAAGAATTTCCTTCTTTTTTATTATTCTTTTGTTTTCTTTACAATCATTTCAGAATTCAAACACAGAGTCTATTCTAAAACAGACAAAAAGTGAGGTACAGAGGATAAAATCTGATATTTTTGTGCTAATCTTTAATTCTTTGAAAGCTACACATGCTCCCTCCTTATGTGTACAATTAGATGAAAATGATTTGACACTAATTGATAAACCAATTTCCAGAGATGTTTCCCAAAATCAAAATAGACATTTTTTTTCTGCAATAAAAATCAAGTCAGTTCCACCTGGTGAAGCTTCGTGATATCTACCCTCAGTTATCTAATGTGACCAGAGTGTGTTGCGCGCGGGTGACTGTGTTAATATGTTAATATGCTGCCCTCATTAACGTGTTGAGTCAGAGTAATTGTTTGCTGTGAAGGAGCGCTTGTCTGGCAGATGGTCCAAGCTGTCGTTTCTCACTCTGGACTGCATCTCTGATTCCTTCTCATTAAACTTCTGTTTGCTCCTTTCCCACCGCTCCCAGATGAATGCTGGGCTGTGTGTGTGTGTCGTGCTGGCAGTCCTGTGTGCGAGCTGTTTGGGGCTCCCCTTCTCCTCCCAGCCATTAGACGAGGGCCAGCGCCCCGTCTCTGCTCTCTCTGAAGGTAAAAGTCGCGACACATTCCTCGCCATCACAGTGAATTTTTGTGCCTGACTCGTGTTTTTCTTGCCTGTTTCGAGCAGCTGTCCTTGAGGCTGACACCCACACCTTGGGAGATCTCCACCTCCGACACAGGCGCTCTGCCCCCCAGCTGAAAGCTCTTCCTCTGGCTGAGGAGGATGCAGACTCCCGAGCCAATCTCAGTGAGCTGCTCGCTAGACTCATCTCCTCCAGGAAAGGTGTGTTAGTGAGTGTGAAGGATGTGGATTTAGGTAGCATCCTTTCCATGCCTGCAGCCATAAATGATATATGTGTTTAGAGAAGTGTCTGTGTCCATGTGAGTGTGAAATGAAAAACATCTGGCAACAGTAGTTTTTGGAGCGCAGTGCTTTTCCTGCCTTCCCCTCCCCTCAGTCATGCTAATTACGGGAATTAGTGCACAACCAGCTTTGTAAAATGAATTAGTGGCTCTGAAAAGCTTTTGTGGTTTGAAAGAGCATGTATTACTGTGTAGAGCCTTCCGGCCACTTGCCTCATACCATCTTATTTCACTTTTGTTTTCCCCCTATCTGACTTCACATCACTTTTTTTTCTTTTTTTTGCTAAGGAAACAAACCCTCGATCCTGTCGTAGATTATAACGTCCAGCACTGACGTCTCTCGGACAGCTGACCGGACAGGAGAAAACACACACACATGCACAGACACACTGTCAGAATCAGACTTTTCCACTTGGCTTCCAGATACTGAATCTGACTCCTTGCGTGTCTCTTTGTAGGACAGTTTGTACAGACTGAAACATTTTGCAGAGCTACAGACGGACAGCGAAATCTTTTATTTTGGCATCAGTGGCTTTAGTGAGAAAACTGGATTTTACCCCATTCTTTAGCTCAGTTTTTCAGCTTAAGTAAAACACAAATATGTATTTGAGGTACAGCCGTACTTTTTATTTGCTGTTGTGTAATATCGATTATAAAAGTTCCCCAGACTCAGAAAGCGTCGGGCCAGACAGTGAACACTCTAAAATGTCAGAGGGCGCCGTGAAACTCATATGTAATGCCTCGGGGAATGTGTGTTTCTGTTAATCGTGCGTGTGCGATTGTGGGTGTCTGTGCTCATGTGCATGCTGTTCACTTGCATGTTTTGGTGTGGGAGGTGTCGTTATCGAGTCTTTCTGCAGCCAATCTTCTCAGCACGCCAGGGAGTTGAAACGCAGTGTGTATGCATGTGCATGCCGCCGTGTGCGTGCGTGTGTGTGTGTGTGTGTGTGTTGTGTAGGAGGATGTGGGTGGAAAAAAAACTGCATCTCTGTGAGCGCGCAATTGATTACCAAACGGAGAGCAGTTCTGCTCCAGTTCACTTGGAACAGAAATCAAAAGATCGGAAGCAGACGTGTTCTACAAGATCTGTGTGTGTGTGTGTGTGTGTGTGTGTGTGTGTGTGTGTGTGTGTGTGTGCGGTCATTTTACTGCAAAGCACACACAAATTTCTGCACACATGCACTGATACAGTGATCATGACACACAGGAAGGGAGGCTAATGGCACGCTGTCAGGCTAAACTTCAGCTGTGTCTTTAGTTTGTGTGTGTGTGTATGTGTGTGTGTGTGTGTGTGTGAGAGAGAGAGAGAGAGAGAGAGAGGGAGAGAGAGAAATAGAAATAATGACGACGCAAGCCCAGAATCACTACCGGGCAATTAAAATGCCCAAAAGCCACCCAGTTTACCGCAGAGCGATCACAAAATGAAGCAAAGATGAGAACATTTTTTCAAAGCCCAGCTCACCAGCCAAATATCCTCAGTGCGGAGAGCCAGTTTTCGAATATTGTGGGCACTTTTTCTTCCAGAAGGCACAAATAAAGAATTAAGTTAAGCTGTAAGCTGGTAATGAACACAGCTAACTGCCAAAGTGCCCTTAAGTGCACAAAATGTGCCTTAAAAAGTTAGAAAAGAGATGCAAATTTAGATATTCAAAAGATAAATCCATATAAAGTCTATAAACTGCTTGGTTTATGAGAGCACTTATTTGCGTCAGCGTTTCCCACATTTTTTAATTTCCTGCATGTGCTAAAAACCTCTCTGAGGTTTCCGCTCAAGTTTCTTGCGGAATTAAAAGTCTGATTCATGTCTCTTACTTTGAAAATCAGAGCGTCTCTATGCAAAATAAGAAATCAAAAGTAAGATCTCACCGCAGAGAAGTTCTCAGCTTCTCTCATGCTCTCCTCACTCAGAGGAATACTAATTTCACTCATGCTCTTTTTCTCTCCTCCACCCACGCTTTTTCCCTCCTCCCCTCCAAGGTTCTGTGCGCAGAAACTCCACGGCAAACAGCAAAGGCGTCGGACCGAGTGCCAACCACCGGATAGCAGACAGGGACTACTTAGGCTGGATGGATTTCGGCCGCCGCAGTGCAGAGGAGTATGAGTACTCCTCATAAGGGGAAGTCACGGCTCACACCACCACCACCATATGGGCACAAGATAAAAAGAAGAAAAAAAAAAAAACCTGCGCAAGCTGTCTCACAATAAGAGTCTATTTATGATGTATTTGTTGTACATTTGTTTGTAAAACTGTAATAATGCAATATACATACAGTATGCCAAATTTTGCAGAAAAGCTCTCACTGTCCAACTTTGTTCGTTTTTTGGATTTCTCTGGTTTCTTTATCATTCAAAGTGGAAAGGAGTCGGATGGTGTCAGGGCTTGTGGAAAGTAACCAAATAAAGATTTAAACTGTCGCTCTGCAGAAGTATTCTTCCAATAAAATGCACGCTGCTTAAAGTAGATCCATTAACATTCATTAACTGCTGTTACGTAACATGCGTGCCGAAGAACCAGATTATCTGAAACACTTCATTTCTAGTGCAATCATACGCCTTTATATAGCAAGGAACTGAAATGACAACATAAGCGTGGACTGATACTAAGTACATATTTACTTTGGTGACAGTTTATGAGGGTAGAGGCCTTGTAAATCAAAGGTGGCAGATAAAACATCCCAGTCAGGGTTAGGGTCTACTTTATTTAAGTGTTTCTACATCTCAGATTAACAGTTAAAAGGCACATTTGAACCCAGGACCTTCTTGCTGTGAGGCAACAGTGCATACTACTGCACCATTTAATTACTCAATTTGCCTAAATAAAATAACCTATTGCCTCATTTAAATAAAGTTATATGTTGTAACTGCTATCATTTATTTTGAGTCCCGGTGATTAAAGTAATAAAACCACTGGCGGTATATAAAAAATGGAAGTTGCCCACTGGTTTGTTGACTCACATTTTGAAACTCTAACATGTCAGAAGTTGCTATGTTTAGATGAGCAAGTTATCATCATCAGTTAATGCTAGCTACTTTAAATATCAACATCTATAAACTCTACATGTGCAACACAGAGACTACTGCTAACTGATGTTCTTCAAACGGCACAAATACCTCAAAAAATGATGGAGTGGTCCAATTCAGTGACCGGTCTTTGTGGAGTGAAACACTGCAGGCACTGATTTGCCACAGCTGCCTCTTAATCTATATATCCTTGCCTCTCAGTCCACAGTTTTAATAAGACATCACTCCCTGTGTAAATAAAGGAGAAAACTATGCATAGAGATCCAGAGCGCTTTGAAGATGTTAGTGTGATACTTGAAGGTCTGAGTCTAACATTGGAGTCTGTGGGGAAAGACTGGTTTTTCACTCTCGCCTCAAGGAAGTGGGGATTTTAGCTTTTCCATTTTGAAAGAGCCAAAGGTTGATAGTTGAATAAAACTCAAACTTAATAAATTCCAAAGTAAGCAAGCTCTGCTTGCAAGTTAGTTTAGCCGACTTAAAGATAAATCACCAAATCATGAAAGGTTTTATTTATTTATTGTAGAAAGCTAATAAGATAAGATAAGATAACCTTTATTAGTCCCACATGTGGGAAATTTGTTTTGTCACAGCAGGAAGTGGACAGTGCAAAAGTTATATAGCAAAATTAGAATACAATAAGAATAAAATACTGTACACAACTGTACAGAATAAAATAAAATACTATATACAGTAGAATAAATAGAACAAAATATACAATAGGATAAAAATAGAATGCAAATGCTTTATAGAACTGAGTAAAAATATAACTATGTCAGAAAAAGATTATTGCACTTAGTGTTATTGCACATGTGTGGATGTGTGTGTTTGATCAGTTGAAGTCTTTGTTGTGGAGTCTGACAGCAGTGGGGAGGAAAGACCTGCGAAATCTCTCCGTCCCACACCGTGGGTGCCGCAGCCTGCCACTGAAGGAGCTGCTCAGTGCTGTCACAGTCTCCTGCATGGGGTGGGAGATGTTGTCCAACAGGGATGACAGCTTAGCCACCATTCTCCTGTCACTCACCACCTCCACTGGGTCCAGAGGGCATCCTAGAACAGAGCTGGCCCTTCTAATCAGCCTGTTCAGTCTCTACCTGTCCCCGGCAGAGATGTTGCCGCCCCAGCAGACCACACCGTAAAAGATGGCTGAGGTCACCACAGAGTCATAGAAGGTCTTCAGGAGTGGGCCCTCTACTCCAAACGACCTGAGTCTCCGCAGCAGGTACAGCCTGCTCTGCCCTTTCCTGTAGAGGGCGTCTGAGTTATGAGTCCAGTCAATAGTACTTAAATGAACAACAACATTACATATCAGTTGACAGAGATGTCCAAATCTTTAATCTCCGAGTCAGAGAATCTCCGAGTCGTCTTGGTCGTGGTCACTAACTAAACCTTATCCCTGGTCATGGCCAGAACTTTGGAAACCACGTGATACATTCACTACAATTAAAGTTTAAAGGCACAGTGTGTAAAATGTCACCACTAGATGCTAGTAGATTGTAGACTGGAGGAGTCTGTTATGAGTCGATGAGTCAGTGAAGTTCACTTCTGTTCAATGACAGCAATAAAGAGGTGGATTTTTGAGGATATCCTGAACTTCTCTGTCAGTAAATACTGCTGTTTTGCTACTGTTAGCATCTGTTAGCTGGCTTTAGTGAAACTGTCTTTAGTGGACTTAATATTGTTGAACTTGGATGCTTAGTGAATGAACTCTCATACGATATAAGAATGTAATCAAACTGCTTATCAGAGGGAAAGTGTTATTTTTAGCACACTCGAGCCTAACATTAGCTGCCTTAATGTTAGCTGTTGTTGTTGTTTAGCTGACTTCCTGTCAGTTCATGTCAGGACAACATGGTGGCTTCCATTAACTGGCGCCTTCTCCTTTGCATTTTTAATGGATTCTAAGTTTATGAGAACACATCAATGTGTTGGAATACATAATTATGTTATGTCTATCAGTACATTTTTCTTTTTTTCTATTAAATAACCTTAGAAATGACTGACTGCACCTTTAAATGCTGCATATGTGAAATAACATTTAAGAAAATCCTATATATTTAGAAAAACAAGTTATTAAAATATTAAATTAAAGTAGGTATGTAAAATGTACATAAGCCGGTGTAAGAAAGCAAAGTTTAAATATTAGCGTAAACTGAGCTAAAAGCACTAATTTGTTGCAAGCAAGCTGTTTATTTTCATTTATAGTGCATTTTTAGTGAAGCTGAACCTTCAGGATGAAGTACCGAAAGTGACTCCCTTGGAGCTAGTGGTAGAGAAAGACAATTACTATCTGATTCTGCCTGAAGAATAAAAATACACACCACAACTGGGCTGTAGCCATGGCCTTGGTGTGACGGGGATGGAGTAAATCAGAGCTGGGAGTGTGGGGTCTATCATTCCCCCACTGAATTACATTTTCTGATCTCAGTATCTGCAAACATTGGCTCATCTCTCTTACTAATATATGCTTTTATCATCTGACTTTTCTCCTCACTGTACTGCTCTCTACTTTTCTTTTTCGTACACATGATGAAACTGTGTGAATAAAGGCCTGCTGCAGTAAAGTTGCTTGAACTGCAAGAATATTATAATACTAATCCATTGTAAGCAAGTACAACTACATGGTAAGAAACTACTGCTAACTGCATAAATTATATATGCAACACAGCATATATAGCCTACACTTTACTCAGGCTTGATGTCCCCTAATGAATCAAATGTAATGTTAGAGTGGAGCCCATGCGCACCATTTCTGGTCCTTGGGAGAATGTGTAGCTAATTTGATAACTAAGATATGTTAGTAGGTGATAGCAGTAGATGACTGGTTTGCAGCCACAAGTTTCAGGAAATAAAACTTTCACTAAGTGGTCACCTGGAACTACTGCAGCTCCTTTAGTGGCCATTTGAAGTTACCTTAAAAAATCCCCAGTGACTGTTAAATGTTAAAATACACAGCTTTACAAGCTTTACAGCATGTTTACAACCTCATATAAAAACAGTATTGGTCTCTATGGATGGTTTCTCCCTGGTCATTTTCTAAAATAGCTACTCCTCCTGATTACTGGGAGATGGCAAAATGACTGCTTTGGTTAGCATCGTTCTGACATAGGCAGCTTTAGCTTCAGCTAACAGCTGTGTACTTGCTGTTACCTTCACTAACTGGATGTTTCCACCATGCTTGTAGTGTTAGTGCCTTGTAGAACATTTTAATTAAATTAAATTAAATAACATGGTCTCCTGTGTAGTTCAGACCATTGTTTGTCATCCAGTTTGGATGACTTTGGCGTCTATCTGAAAAATATGCATTACCTGACTGGTTGTGAGTTGTTGCTAACAGTAAAAGAAATTGTTGAGGGCCCATAGGTCTAGAGACCAGTCAGTGACTCACTGGTAACTAGGCAGAAGTTTTTATTCTGTAACAGGTTGGCAAGTGGTTGCTAGAGGTTGCTGGCAGACTCTAATGTGAAACTGGTCGCAAAGAGGTATGCAGTGCTGCACCAAAACCTCCTTGCAGTTGCTTTTGTCACAAGCAGGTTGCCGCAGTCAGTAATAGTGTGCATGCAAGTTGCCAGCCTGTCTGCAAACAGTTGCCAACTACTCGTAAAGCTGCACTGAATCTGTAAAAAGTATAGCGCCAATTGAAAACAGAGAACGTTCGCCTTTAAAGTAAAAGTTGCATATTTTGGAATTTGTTGGTCACAGCAACAAGACATGACACTTTTTTAATTTCACTTCTCATTTGCACTGCACTCTTTCAAGTTTCACTACAGTTTGGCGGACAGTGATTATTTATAAGTATTTTATTAAAAAATCTATAACATCAATCTCATGTTAAAGGGAAAGAGAGGTGCGTTGCAAGCATTGAATAATCACGCGAACACAGAGGTCATCCTATGCAGAAGATTAAAAACACCTTGCAGGGACATGAAGAATTATGGGTAATGATGTTGGCTTTAGAATATGATGAATGTAAAGGAGAAAACGTCTAAGCCTGACATAAAGGGACAACTTGGAGCAGCACAAAGGAGATGAAAGTCAGTGAGCGTATCATTTAGGGAGCCAGCTGGAGAAAGTTCAAAAATATCTTCAAAAGAACAGTAAGATCGTTATGAGCTTTAACGTCTACGCTAAATATTGAAATGGCTTGAAGTGTCTGGGGGAAACTGGTATCAATTGAATTATTAAAGCAGGTCTGAATCTAAATCCTAATAATTGCTTTTGACTCCACTTGAGAGGCAGGAAAGGCTTTTGCGGAGTCTGGTATATTTTGGCGTCCTGTGAAAACAATGTAGGCAAAGAGAAAAGCTGATTTGATAGCTTGGCACTGACATTTAGTCATATTGTTTACTCCAGTCTACTTGACATTTTGGCTCTTTTCTTTGAAATGATCTTGAAAACAATACCAGTGGTTACAAAGGGTTATAAAGTTGAGCCTGTAGAAAGTATTAGCAGACACAATAGCCACAGTGGTGGTGAATTATAATGAATGATGCCCATTATGCTGCTCCTGGCTGTGTGTGTTAAGTGAAAGATGTGTCTTTGTGAGCGAGAGGTGGAGAGGGAGATCGATGAACAAAGCAGGTTTGGTGAATTATTCAATGAAGTGGGCTGGGAAACCCTGGGGGGAAAAGTTTGGTTTTGCTGTGCCTGTGTGTGTGTGTGTGTTTTGGGCATTAAAGCCACTGGCTCGGACTGAGGTCGGACATGAAGCAAAAACCTACAGAGCCTTGAGATTCACAGCGATCCATGGGAATCGATTCAACTTTCTGTTTAAAGAGCTGAGGCCAGAAAGGCTACAGAGCTAAAAAGGCTTAGGAAAGGTTTAAAGGCTTCAGTGGAACGAGCTGTAAATGTCTCCATTTGTATCGTGCACATCTGTATGTGTGTGTGGTTTCAGAACTGTCAATGCAGAAATAAAAAAGGTCAAAGCCTACCATAAGCCTACCATATCCTATGTTAGGCAATTTGAGCATTCCTATATGCACAAGATTTTGTTTATGGGCAAAACCACGCAGTCATGAAAGGAACAGGCGTGAGGCTGTAATGAAGTTCCAGCCACATTGACGAGCAGATGGTCTGAGCTCTTCCCGAAACTGGCTGAATATGCTGCGTTTCATTCTATTCTATCCATCTCCAAAACTTTCCTTCCTTTGACTTCAGATCTGTCATTTGAAACACATTTCACAGGCGTCTAGAAGAAAAGGGCTTGTGGTAAAAACGGGAGTCTTTAATGCCTCTGATGTTTGGAGCTGAACTCCAAAATGCTCCGATTCCAAGCTTACATAACACAGATTCATCTAACAGCACCGCCACCTGACAGTGCAGCAAAGACGCTGATGAGAAAATGGGATAGCTACGCATTTTGAACCGTTAGAAAGATGCTCTTAGTGTTGCTGCTAGTTGGGAATACATACAGTGGGATGCAACAGTTTGGGCAACCTTGTTAATAGTCATTATTTGCCTGTATAAATCGTTGGTAGTTGCAATAAAAAATGTCAGTTAAATATGTCATATAGGAGACACACACAGTGATATTTGAGAAGTGAAATTAAGTTTATTGGATTTACAGAAAGTGTGCAATAATTGTTTAAACAAAATCAGGCAGGTGCATAAATTTGGGCACCACAAAAAAAGAAATGAAATCAATATTTAGTAGATCTGCATTTTGCAGAAATTACAGCCTCTAAATGCTTCCTGTAGGTTCCAATGAGAGTCTGGATTGTGGTTGAAGGTAGTTTGGACCATTCCTCTTTACAAAACATCTCTAATTCATTCAGGTTTGATGGCTTCCGAGCATGGACAGCTCTCTTTAACTCACACCACAGGTTTTCAATAATACAGGGTGGGCCATTTATATGGATACACCGTAATAAAATGGGAATGGTTGGTGATATTAAAGTCCTGTTTGTGGCACATTAGTATATGTGAGGGGGCAAACTCCTCAAGATGAGTGGTGACCATGGTGGCCATTTAGAAGTCGGCCATCTTGGATACAACTTGTTTTTTCAATAGGAAGAGGGCCATGTGACACATCAAACTTATTGGTAATGTCCCAAGAAAAACAATGGTGTGCTTGGTTTCAACGTAACTTTATTCTTTCATGAGTTATTTACAAGTTTCTGACCACTTATAACATGTGTTCAATGTGCTGCCCATTGTGTTGGATTGTCAATGCAACCCTCTTCTCCCACTCTTCACACACTGATAGCAACACCGCAGGAGAAATGCCAGCACAGGCATCCAGTATCCCCATTTTATTACGGTGTATCCATATAAATGGCCCACCCTGTATTCAGGTCTGGGGACTGAGATGGCCATTCCAGAGCGTTGTACTTGTTCCTCTGCATGAATGCCTTAGTGGATTTTGAGCAGTGTTTCGGGTCGTTGTCTTGCTGAAAGATCCAGCCCCGGCGCAGCTTCAGCTTTGTCACTGATTCCTGGACATTGGTCTCCAGAATCTGCGGATACTGAGTGGAATCCATGTGTCCCTCAACTTTGACAGGATTCCCAGTCCCTGCACTGGCCACACAGCCCCACAAGCATGATGGAACCACCACCATATTTTACTGTAGGTAGCAGGTGTTTTTCTTGCAATGCTGTGTTCTTTTCCCTCCATGCATAACGCCCCTTGTTATGCCCAAATAACTCAATTTTAGTTTCATCAGTCCACAGCACCTTATTCCAGAATGAAGCTGGCTTGTCCAAATGTGCTTTAGCATACCTCAAGCGGCTCTGTTTGTGCTGTGGGCGGAGAAAAGGCTTCCTCTGCATCACTCTCACATACAGCATCTCCTTGTGTAAAGTGCGCCGAATGGTTGAACGATGCACAGTGACTCCATCTGCTGCAAGATGATGTTGTAGGTCTTGGTGTCGGTCTGTGGGTTGACTCTGACTGTTCTCACTATTCGTCGCTTCTGTCTATCCGAGATTTTCCTTGGTCTGCCACTTCGAGCCTTAACTTGAACTGAGTCTGTGGTCTTCCATTTTCTCAATATGTTCCTAACTGTGGAAACAGACAGCTTAAACCTCTGAGACAGCTTTCTGTATCCTTCCCCTAAACCATGATGGTGGACAATCTTTGTCTTCAGGTCATTTGAGAGTTGTTTTGAGACCCCGTGTTGCTACTCTTCAGAGAAAATTAAAAGAGGAGGGAAACTTACAACTGACCCCCTTAAATACTCTTTCTCATTATTGGATTCACCTGTGTATGTAGGTCAGGGGTCACTGAGCTTACCAAGCCAATTTGAGTTCCAATAATTAGTTCTAAAGGTTTTGGAATCAATAAAATGACAACAGTGCCCAAATTTATGCACCTGCCTGATTTTGTTTAAACAATTATTGCAAACTTTCTGTAAATCCAATAAACTTCATTTCACTTCTCAAATATCACTGTGTGTGTCTCCTATATGATATATTTAACTGACAGTTTTTATTGTAACAACCAACGATTTAAACAGGGAAATAATGACTATTAACAAGGTTGCCCAAACTTTTGCATCCCACTGTATGGCAGGGGCTGGTTAGCTAATAGGACTCGTTAAGTAGTTCCTATAATGCTTGTTATACAGGCAATTTTAACTTATAATTATAGAGAAAGTTGAATACATGATATATAAAAGGCTTAGCTGGTATATTTCCCCGTACGAGAGGCTCAGTTTTGCAACTAAAATAGGAAAAAGATAGCTATTGTGTTTTATTTAGCTTGGTAGCTATTGCTACCCAGTGATCATGGTTCAAGCAGTGACAGTAAAAAAAAAACAGAAGAACTGTAGGAAGGAATGTAGTGATATTAATACAATAGAAGTTCAATCAGATCCTCCGGAGCCAGATGTCATTGTGGGCAGGAGGCAGTACACCTTAAACAGGCCATTGCAGATTAACTATGGGCAATTTAGAGCCAGCAGTAACCCTAACATGGATATCTTTGGACTGTGGGATTTATATTTATATACTATTTATATTGTTCATCTTGCCTTTTTTGTCTCTGCATTAAGATTATTCAAATACTCTACCACTTCCTCTCCAATAAACAACGTTATCGACCAAAACCTGACCTCATCTGGAGGTGAACTCAAAGGAAATTGAATCATACCATGACTTCTCTTAATTCATAACTGCTCTTCTGCCTGCACACCATCCACAGCCTACAGTTTATGCAGCTCCAGTATCCTCCTCACTCTTTTCTACTTTCTAAGCCTGATAGAATTATTGCTTGTATTCATTTTCCTGCTAAAAGCAATTTACCTGTCACTGTTATTGTCTTTATTCCTGCTAATAAATTGTCTTTGTGTCTTTTAATGTCTTTATTACAGTTTATATTCACACATCTTATATGCGTAATGTCTTTGTGGACTCATCAGCCACTTTTTAAGGTACGCCTTTTCAACTGCTTGTAACCGACATATTACATCAGCCAATCACATCGCAGCAACTCAGTGCATTTAGGCATGTAGACATGTCTGCTGAAGTTTAACCTGAGCATCAGAATGGGGAAGAAAAGTGATTTAAATGAGTTTGAACATGACATGGTTGTTGCTGCTCTGAATATTTCAGAAACTGATCTACTGGGAGTTTCTCACACACCCATCTCTGGAGTTCACGGAGAACGGTCTGAAAAAGAGAAAATGCCCAGTGAGCCATTGCTCTCTAGTGAAAAGGCCTAGTTGAAGCCGAAGGTCAGAGGATAATGGCCAGACTGCTTCTAACTCATCTAATCACTGGTTACAAACCAAGTTATGCAGAAGAGCATCTCTGAGTTCACAACACGTCAAACCTTCATCATCTACACGAGCAGAAGAACACACTTAGTGTCACAGAACAGGAAACTGAGGAAACTCATTAAAACTGGACAACAGGAGATTAGAAAAATGTTGTGTGGTCTTATGAGCCTCGATTTGTGCTGCAACATTCAGATGGTAGGGTCTGAATTTGTCAGCAACATGAAGCATGGGTCCATCCTGCCTTTTATAAACAGTTCAGGCTGCTGCTGATGGTGTAATGGTGTGGGGGATATCTTCTTAGCACACTTTAGGTCCATTAGTATCAATTAGGTATTGTTTAAATGTCACAGCCTACGCGAGTCCATGTTCATCCCTTTATGACCACAGTGTACGCATCTTCTGATGGCTGCTTCCAGCAGGATACCGCTCCATGTCTCAAAACCTCAAATCATCTCAGACTGTTTTCTTCAACATGACCGGAAGTTTACTCCACTTAAATGGTTTCCATGGTCACCAAATCTCAGTCCAGTACCTAAGGAGACACATTTAGGATGTGGTGTAAGAGGAGATTCCCATCACGGATGTGCAGCAGACAAATCTACGGCAATTGTGTGATGCTACTGAATCAAAAATTCTGAGGGATGTTTTCCATCAATAAGTAATCTTTTCACTCACTGTACTGCTCATCTTTGCAATCAGTAAAAGCTACTAATCCCATTTCTCGAGAATATCATCTTGTTTGTTTTAGGTGCTTTTCCCCCACTTGTCTGCACAAATCAGGTCCAGACACTCATTCTTCCACATTTGAGTGGGAAAAAGGAAACACGCGCACAGGAAAAAAATCTTTTTATTTAGGTGTTTGACTTTCAAGGGGAATTACTGTACATCCAGACTGCAGAGCACCAGAAACGAACTAAAGAGCATCGCAGCGAGGGGCTTGAATGTCGGCACATGAACCGGTTAACAACCAACCATAGCCCAGCATTTATAAAGACCACCAAGTAGTCTGCAATCCAGGGGCTAAGCGAAGACGTTACAGAGAAACAATGTTGTACAGTAAATTAAAAAACAAAAAAATACCCCAACTTGAACACCCTAACCCTAACCCTAACCTTTAATAAACACTAAACCCTGTGAGGGTAGTCTGGGTGGTAGTTATTGAATAAAAATGATGCTTCCAGACTTCCTGTCTACTGTCACCTAAAATGAGCTTGTCTGGTATATGACAGGTACCTAAGCTCATCTGTTGGGGCTGTGTCATTACATCCAACAAAAATAAGGTTATGAAACAAGATTATCAAAATGCTTCTCTAAGATGACAAATATCCGACATGAGCGACATCACTGGCATTTGAAACCAGTTTATATTTTCTAATTAGACTCGCCGCCTGCCACTGTGACATTTTTTGGTTATTGCTCACCTCTCATTCACCTGTGGCCAGCCTAAGTTTAATAAGCAGCCTTCGTCATATCCCCTCCACGAGATCCAGATGGTGAATGGGTAATGGATGATGACTGCAGACAGACAGATGAACGCAATACACATCCTCGCCGTCGCGTGCCGAGTTATTTGTGAGCACCATCTGCTGGAGGAGGCCAAGCAATCATTTCCTGCGTGTGTGGCTTTTCTTTATGTCGTTATTACCCCGGTTCAATTCTGAGTCATGTTTTAAAACTCCATCACACAGAAAGGAAAAAGAAATCCTATTAATAAATTATTGTTTGACGACTTTTTATTTGGAAAAACCCTGATTACATGCTCACCCAGATACAGCGATGTGTGGTTCTTGGTTAAAGCACTACACATAATGGTTCGTCTACACATGACATTATAGTGACTGTGAACAGCATATATACAGTGTGTAAGACAATGCTATTTTTTACAAAAAAATATCTTAAAATCAGGAGTTTTAAAAATAAATAAACACAAGTGCAAACTATGGTTGTGTGAGCGCCATCGGACCTGCATGACAAGGAAAAATCATGAAACACAAAAGGCTGAGGCCATGTATTGCTTCATGTCTCTGATAAAACCATAAAACCATAAGGGAAAAATAGCTGAAAGCTTCCAACCACGATAAAGCAATCCCTCAGTGTATTGATCTCTCCAGTTCAGTGGAAGTACCATCAGCTTTACTGTCTAACGGCCATTTAGAAAATGAAACTGAAGTACCTTTAACACTGGCGTGAAATCTATTCGATGATTTAGTGAAAGTGACTTGTCAGACTCACACTTAATCCCTTCAAAAGAAAGGAGGGAGAGACAGAGGATGACATATTTTATGAATTCGGTGTATTTTTTTTTTAAAACCACTTCTGAAATTTTTATCTGCTAGTATTGAAGTATAAAGGCATGTTTCAGTGCTACAGCGACTACAAATAGCCAGCCAGTGCATGGAAGATTTAGCAGAGTGCACCTGTGTGAGTCTGGATGTGCGTGGGATTCTGTGGATGTGTTTCAGAAAAGGCAAGAGTGGGAGTACTACATCTAGCCAGCAGAGTCAGTCTCCAAAGCAGGAATCCGAGTGATATTTCAGTAGCTCGCTTTCAGTGTATTCTGTTTTTAACGGGTCAGTTCACCCAATTATGTAAAATTAAGTTACATAAAACTGGCTTTGTGTGTCCAGAATTTTAGATATCTGAATATTAGAGAGTGAGCAGAGATTACAGCAGCTCTATAAAGAGTGCTTTGACTTACACGCTAAACTCAACATGCTAACAATGACAAGGAAAGACTTCCAGATGCTCAAAAGCATTTCATAGGGGGTGCTTGTGCATCCATCCATGCATCATCTGCCTCCTCCGGGTAGGACTTGTCATCAGGTGATCCTATTCAGCCTGAACCTCCTCAACTGCCTCCTTTCGATGTGGAGTAGTAGTCCTCCAAGTCCCGCCTGAATCAATAAGCTCCTCCCCTTATTTCTAAGTGAGACCCAAAACACCCGATGCAGGAAGTTCATTTCTGCTGCTTGCATCTGTAACTTTATTCTTTATGTCAGCATCTATAGCTCACAGGGTAGGGACAGCTACCATTAAGATTTCCTCCCTTAATGGCATGTAAATGCTATAAACTCTTTCCCGATCAATCTGTGTGCATTAGAAAATGACAAAATATTTATGTGCATTATTAGCTTCCGATTAAGAAAACTTTAAGTAAATCTGTTTTTATTTCGGTTCAGACATATTGTGAGTGTTCCACTTATCAAAATTTTAAAAAATGTGTATTTTGTGACTAGAATCAACTATAATTAATAAGTAGATTAATAAGAAGCATTTGTTGCTCAATGACATGGAAGAAACTAGTTACCATCTTAAGAGTTACCATGTTAGCATGCTAAGGTTTGCTAATAATGACTAAAGTCAAAATAAAGCTGAGGCGGGTGTGTTTGTTTTCAGTTTTGCAGGAATTCTGGCAAAAATTTAAACTCAGACCTGTTACAGCTAGAGAGAAGGTGAGCCTCGTCATCACTTTTAGTTAGTCTCATCATTAAAACCAGAACTAGAGCAGGTGTTCAAAATATAAGCAGCTGCATGTATTATTCAGCACCTTCCCACTGTCTATCAGAAAACTGACTAAGTGTTCCTGCCTAGACCCGTCCTGTGAGATCCAATCAAATTCACATTTAGCACTCTTGGCTTTTAGAAGCATGATGTACCTGAACGGCATAATTAAATGACTTTTTCCCCCTAAAACTGCATTAGCCTTTCCCCCCTTAATTTTTACATCATTACAGCGTATTAAAAGAGTGCGCTTCTCGAAGAAAAACACTTACTAATTTTTATAAAAATGAAGATGAAGGCAGCTGACGTGGGAGCACTTGTTTTGCAGGCATTCTGGCAAAAATTTAAAATTCAGACCTGTTAAAGCTAGAAAGAATGTAAGCTTCGTCATCACCGTTTAATTTAATTTAATAATTGAATTTAATAACTGAAAGTCATTAAATGTCACTGTTCAGTGCTTTCACAGAGGAGCCTCCAATCTGTCCGGTCATTTTAGCAATATCTCAAAATCTGGGCACACAAAAGCAAAACTACAGCACAGACAGTATATACCAGCAGGGCTGTGTCAGAAGATGTTGCTGTGTAGTTTGGATGAACTAACCCTTTAAGTTATTTTTCTCTTTGTTCAAGCGTGAATCACCACTGTAAAGCACTACAGAGGTGTAGTGTTTGTGTAAAACTGTAGCTGTTATTAGAAATAGGTCAGTAGTGCCATGTTGCTGTTATACAGTGTGAACATTATTATGGGCTCCAGGTGACTGATCAACAGCCAGTCCTTGGCCCTGCTGGGCTCCTACTCGTCTACCCTGTTGGCCAGCAGCTATCCAGTCTACTCCTGGGGCCCTGGGGCTTTCATGACCATGCTGGCTCCAACCATGCCTGGATAACTCCGGTTCCTCCTCATTCCATCGGGTCCAAAAGGGGAGCCAGATCTACGCAGTCCACCCAGAGGCCCTAGCATGGGACCAGGGCTCATCGCTCTGCTTCCGGGAGCTCCAGCCACACCCAGCCGCTTCACCTTGTCTACCAGGTTCAGATTGTGGACGGCCACGCTAACGTCTGTTTGGCTTTCGCAGTCCCTCCCTCGCTGCCTGCCTCTCATCCCCCCTGTCACCTCCTTCAAGATGGAACGGGCTGGTTTGGAAGCCAGGAAGTTCTCATAAGAAGGACTCTTGAAGTCAAAGCCGGCGGAGCTTGGCACAGCTGAAGCTCCCTGTCTTGTGGGAGAGTTTGGAGGGGTCGAGGGCCGCAGAGGATCGGGATTAGGTGTTCGGTTGGGGGCAATGGAGGTGCTTAATAGGACTCCTCCGCTGCCCTGACCCTGCTCCAGGCCCTGGCTCTGGTGATACACAGCTGCTGAGATTCCTCTCTCCTGGAGAAGACGTACCAACCCTAGGGAGGTGCTGGTGGTGCGTGTAGCATCTCTGCACAGACATGAGACAAAATAGACACATCATCTCCTTTCTTAAAGGAACAGTTCACACCAAACTCAAATGCATATAGTTTTTGTGCTGATTATTTATCCAAATAAACAGCCAGCTATAACCAAGGAACTACACCTGCCAACCAAAGGAAGCATTCAGCCCGACAGAGGGAAGGCATTAATGCTTACAATACCACGACTCTGTCATCTCATGCAGATCAATGCAAACTTACTTTTTATATACACTCAATTAAATATGACATTATACAAAATATGAAATTAGCTAAAACAATCTTTTGATTTTATTTTGTCTTTTAAATAAAAAGGAAAATGTCAGAGTATGGAGTTTCTTGCCTGAGGTTAGTTGAGGATTCAGAGGGCCTGAGACTGAGCCTGCGGGACGTGCAGGGAGTAGCAGCAGGAGTACCCAGCAGAGTGCTGGTCATCACACAGGAGGACGATGCAGGCACTGGGTTTAAACTGGAGGGAATGAGAAGATTTCAGCAAGGTTAACAAAAAAAATAAAAAATATAAATCACACTTTCAGGTGGTCTCATCATTAAAACCAGAACTACAGCAGGTGTTCGAAATATAAGCAGCTGCATGTATTATTCAGCACCTTCCCACTGCCTATCAGAAAACTGTCCTGCCTAGACCCGTCCTGTGAGATCCACTCAAATTCAGAACGAGTTCACATTTAGCACTCTTTCGGCTTCTAGAAGCATGACGTATCTGAACGGCGTATTTAAATGACTTTTTTTAAAAACTGCATTAGTTTTTCCCCACTTAATTTTTCTTGTCACTACAGTGCGTGAAATGGCATTAAGTGCGGTTTTAACTTTCTAAAAGGGCGCTTCTCGAAGAAAAACATTTACTAATTTTTATAAAAATGGGGAGGAGGTGGGTTACAAAGCAGCATGCAGATGTGCAGCAGGTATAGGCAGGCTAAAGGAGCTTAAAGAAGGTGCCCATTGTGAGAACTGTTTATTATCATCGCCTGATTTTTGGTGGCTTGAATAATAACAAAGAGTCGACTCTGATCACAGACACTTCATGATGCCGCTCACCTTGGCGTAACCCGCGTCTGCTCATCAGTTGGATGGAGGATCCGACAGGTTGTAAAGGTGTAAGTGGAGCTGGTGTGAGCCATGCATTTACCTGGGTAGTATGCAGCTGGAAGTCAAACACACACAACCCGTCACTGTCAGTCACCACATTTTAGCCTTTTATACATGTTCAACAATGTGGAAGTATTCATGCACTAGTGTTTGCTCGTCTGCCTTCACACGCATATGAACTTGAGTGAAATCCATTCTTAATTATACTTTTGGCAGTATAATGTATTTAGAGTCAATGAAAATTTACTATATGTCCTCACCCAGAGCATCGGTGTTGCTGAGGTGTGGTGATGGTGATGGTGAGGGCGGAGAAGGTGGGGCCAGGGTGACTGAAGGCTGTACGAGGTTGGCGTCACTTGTACTGGAGGTGGGGAGCACTGCCGGTGAGGCAGAAGCTGAGGAGGTGGGAAGATTTTGGAAGTATTGCTCTCCTGGTTCATCCTCCTCAAAGCCGCCCCATGGGTACGCCTTAACACAAACAAAGAGTCATGCAGGGAAGGGAGAGGGCTGCTTTACAGGCGATAAGGTTTGATTCTCGTTACAAGAGGATGGGCCTAAGTTTAAACCAATACAGCGGTACATGTAATCAACTGAGATCGTTTAGCATGAACACAACAGATACATGCAGAGAAACCTCACACACAGACCTGCTCCAGCTCTAGTTCTAGAGGTCTGTAGCCCTTTGGCACAACTCCTGGCCTGGCGTCCAGGATCACACCCAGGTGAGGCTGGGCTAACTGCTGCCAGTGGTGCAGAGTGGCAGATCCTGGTGGAGAGAAGTGGATTTAACTTAATGTACTTAACTCCACCTGCACCATCTCCAAACACACATAAAAAACTTTTAGAGGAATATGAAACTATTTCAGCTGGCTGCTTTACCTTTAGCAGATGTTTTATACCTTAAATCTCCTAAAAATGCTTGTTAGCATTTTAAAAGACCTTCCTACATTAACAGGTTTTAAGAATTATATGTAACTGAGAAGTAACTAGAAGTAATAGCAACAAAACAGATATTGTGCACACACGTATCTCAGACTGTCAGCCAGTAATTCATGCGATTAAGAACAAAAAGTATTTTAAATCCTTTTCTCTAAAGAGCTCATCCATTCAATAAAAAAGTGAAAATGAAGATAATAATATAAGTGAAGAGGATGGCAGAGAAAAGTGAATAGTAAAAGCTATGAATATCAGAGGAATGATATGAAAAGGAAATGAAATGGAGGAGCAAAGCAGAATGAGAATCTTTTTATTAAGACAGCCACATGGATTACTGACAGAAAAATAAACAGAGACAGCAAAGAGGTGACAGAGTGAGCAGTGAAAAAATGAAAAAGCTTAAAAAACAGAAAGTTATGAATGAATATGGACAGAACAATGTGTATAAATATATAAGAATACATATAAACAAATCCACAACAGCAGGGCTTCTGTATATCATCTGGGTGTTTTTATACAGTTTAAATAAAGTATAAAATATTACCAGCAGAGGGCAGCATAGGCCAAAGGAACCTGTTTTGAGTGGGCTCTGTTCTGCTTTGCATTATTTTCTGTTACATACAGAGTATACCATTACAGTGGTGGACGCTCATAATGAACATAGCCAAAGTTACATATAAAGACCTCAGAGTATGTGCAAATAATCCCTGAAGCTCACGATTCAGACTTCTCTTAATGGCCAGCAAGAGCAGATTTCCCTAATTTTGTCAACGTTGTCAGCAGTGTTGACAACTCCTCAGTAAGGAAAATCGCTATTGGCTGTCCCAAAAGTCGCTAGAAGTCTCTAAATGACGTCATCGCATAATTTGCATAATTGGTCATGCTTATGTAATTGTAAACTATGTTGTAGGAGAGAGAAATAACATCATGGAAGAGACATAAAGTGAGTAAAAAACAGCCTAAATGCATTTAGAACATATTTGGAACTACAAATTAAGTTTCTTTTAGCAATTATTGTTTTTTAATGTCACAATTCCAACCCTCCTCCTTTATCCAGGCTTGGTACCGGCAAAAGTGACCCGAAATAGTAGTTTTAAAGCTTCTGTTTGCGAGGGACAACCAATCAGAAGACGGGCCTTAAAAAGAACAGGCAGGAAGCCACAACAGTCCCTTTCTGACAAAGATTTGATAAATAAGGTTAGTTTGAACTGTGAATCATATAAAACTAATCTAGCACAGAGTCCAGTAATAAATATTTGGCACTGATCTGGAAATGAGCATAATCTTCTTTAAGGTTAAATATAAGGACACCAGCTCCTTAATTGTACATGCTGACTGACTACTACTGTGACTCTTAACACACTGTATAGATCCTAAGGTCTGCCTGTTTCCCCTTTTAGCCCCGGATCAGTTCATGAGCAGCAGCCAGTGATTTGAATAGACTCCGTCTTACTTCCTCCGTGTAGTGCATGAGTGCTCAAAGCCACCCTCTGGGCTGGGTTTCTTTGTAATAGCTGTGTGGAGATGCAAAGCTGCCAGACTTGTGATGATGCATCAGAGACCAGAAAGAGTTGAAGAGCATCAGAGACAGGGGCCTCTCTGTCCACTCTTGCGCACTCCTCATCTTCTTGCTGCCGGCTCGGTCTCTAGCCCACCTCCTTCCCCTCTCCCTCTCTATTCCAGCTCCAGTCTTCCTTGTCCATCCCCACACTTTCTCCCTTTCCCCTTGACTGCCATCTTGCCTCCTCTCCCCCTCTGTTCCCCAGCCCTGCCTGCTCCCTTTTTTTGCCCCGGCCCCTCGGTGCCTCTCTCCTTCCAGGTTCCTCCCCGCCTTGCCGTTCGTTCCGTGCTCCCTTTCTACCTCACCTTCGAGTGGTTTGACGATCTGAAGCTTGTCGGGGAGGTAGGGCCCTCGCGAGGCCCAGAGGTGGAGGTTTCCGAGGGACATGATGCTTTCGGATGGAGTTAAGAGACTCTCCTGGCTGAGGGCATCGTGGAGTCCAGGGTGTCCACCCCGCCGTCGCTCTCGCTCCTCTTCAAAGAAGCGCCTTTCACTTAAATTGTTTTGTCGGCGCAAAGACAGGCGACGCAGAGCAAGCCGCAAGTCCTCTGCCCCACTTGCCTTCTTCTCCTGGCCCTCTGTGCTGTTGACAGAGCAGGGTTAAAACAAAAATCAATCAAATGTTTTAAAATAATATCATTCTTGAGAAAAATGAGTTTGATTCATGCAGATGACAGCAGCTTATCTCGGTCTTACCTGTCCTGATTGGATGCCGTCTCCATTAGGATGCTCTGCGTTCGGTTATCAAGGGCTACACTTTCTCCACTAAGGTCACCTCCATATATGCTAGAGTGGGGTGTGGAGAGACCACTCGATTGGGGTGACGTTCGAGCTGACAGGGACTGGTTAGAACCCGGGATGTTGGAGTTGGTTGGAGTCAGAGAACGCTGACGAACTGTCTGGTTAACATTTTTGACCGTCTCAAATACACGTTTCCGATGGATCCTGCACACAGCCAAACATAGGAGTATTATACTGATGCTCATCAACAGTGGTTCACAAACCTTTTTACCTAAGTTATTCCCAAAGATGGACTCAAGAACCCTTCACCAAGATTATGTTTATTTGAACTCTTAACATTAAACAAATCCCAACTTTAAGTTGAGTGTTTAAAGCGACTAACAATCAGAGTGAAAAACACCAACCACCATAGCCGAAAGTTTTCATGTGACACTATGGAGTTCTGTGAAAAACTAATACTCCACGTAGCTTATAGAACCATCAGCAATAACTCGAAGTGATTGTTTTCTGTATGACTTAAGCCATCTCTCACATTGTTGTGGAGGAATTTTGGTCCACTCTTCTTTACAATTTTGCTTCAGTTTATTGAGGTTTCCAGGCATTCATTTGTGCACAAGTCTCTTAAGGTCTTGCAACATCATTTCAGTAGAGTTGAGGTCTGGACATTGTCTGGATCATAACAACACCTTGATTCTTTTCTTTTTCATGCTTTTGAACAGTTGTTGCTTGGGATCAATGTCACATAGCTAATGCTAAGATTTAGCTGTCAGACGGATGGCCTCACATTTGACTCCAGAATACTTTGACTTTGATAGTTGAGTGGTTGTGAATTATGACCAGAAGTCAGAAAGCAGTGGAGTCCAAGAAGTAGCTTTTGATTTTTGTGCAGCTTCTTAAGCATTGCATGGTCTGAACTTTGGGTGAATTTGTTTGGATGCCCACAACTAGGAAGACTGTAGTATTATGTTAACACATACCCGAATGCTACAGACCAGGAAACTCCCAAAACAGAGGTGCTCACACTTGCTGATGATCAGTTAATCAAGTGCATTTGATTCTAAGCACCTGGCTGCAACTTACCCTTTTAACATGGTGTGCTTAGTTTTTCACAGAACTTCATGACAGTGTGGGTTATATACAGTAGTGTCCATTATTAGTGATTTAATAAGGATTTTCTGTAAGATTAACATTCATCAGTTACACTTCATTTCATTAGACTTTACATTTCAACCAGTCTTTGCCTATTTTAAGCTACTACTTTATTATAAGTGTATTCATTAAGTTTTGTTACCACTTTTAACAATTTAACCATCATAGCTAACAATTTTAGCTACAATGATATTTAGCAGTTTAGCTAATCCTCTCCAACTGCATCAAATCTGTTATTTAGCACAAATTAACAGTGTCTTTGTATTTTAGCTTTTAGCTTGCTAAATAAAAGCCTGCTAGCATTAGCTGATAATTTAATACGCCACCTGTTCATTCAGACATGGTAACTTCAGGCTTGTAAAACGAACATGACAGTGGCTACAATGCTAATGCTAAAGCTAAAAATTTCCAAAAGTCCAAACTCAGTAAGTGAGGTCACAGTGGTTACATTTCTCTTTTATACACTGTATTCAAACTTTTACTAGTTACTATGCTTATGTATACTTTTGGAAAAAGGTTTTAAAAGACTTTTAGTGAGCTATGCTAGTTTTTCACTTTCTTTGACAATTACTTATGTATTTACCTTTAATCGTAGTATATTTATTTTAGCTATCTATTTCTACTGTCTGTCCATTACTTATTGCCAACTCTTGCTCAAACAATTCCCAAACCTGTTCCCATGTTTGGGAATTGGCATCTAGTATGCATGCATGAATACGTACTTCTGTTCTTCACACTCTGGGTCATCAAGACTCAGCTCCTTCCTCATCGTTCCCTCAATCTCAGCTGCCAGAGAGTCCTGCAACATATAAACTTTTAAGAGGGGAAGACGATGCCCACAAGCAAAGAGAGGCACACACACTTTTACAGTAACTCACCATTGGGTACAGTCCCAGCGGGTGGTAGCGGCGTGGGGTTCCTGCAGGGTAGTTTCTGTTTCTCAGGTTCTTCAGCTCCTCCTGAGCTTCATGCAACATCTCAATGCACTCTGAGTACTTCTCTTCTAACTCCTGGAGCTGTTGTATTGTAAACACAGCAATTAAACTAAAACTCACAGTATTTAGGGAACAAACTGTGATTGGGGACAAGCTTGGCAAGAAAAGAGAAGTTACCTCTGCTGTGAGCTGCCTTTGGGCATCTTTAGCTGCCAGCAGGTGTTGAGAGAGTTCCTCATTTTCCACTGCATACTAGACACACAAATGCAGCTTTGACTGAGCAAACAGCTAAACAGGACAAGACCAGTAAAAATATAACCAGTAAAAGAATATACCTGTGTGCTTATATACTCACAGACTTGGCTTTCTTTTGCAGGTCTACTATCTGAGAGAGGAGGTGTGTGATCTCTTCTTGCTGTCGTGATGCGTCTTCAGTCTTACGGGCCAGTTCCTCCGCTATGGTAGAAATCTGAAGACTGGACAACCCTTAAAGTTTGACAGGAAGTTCAATAGGAGAACAGAGAAAAATGAGAACAAAATGTGTCAAGCAAAAACATTTTTCTGCACTGCACATAAAATATAAGTAAAATCAGAACACTTCAAATTCATATTTAAAGTGCAATGAAATACTGAAATAAAAATTTAAAAATCAGGGACATGCAGTACAATTTATATACATTCACAATCGCAGTCACCTCAAGGTGCTTTACATTGCACGATCGAGACCCTACAGCACTAGAGAGACAACATCAACAATCAACTGATCCCCCATTATTGATTGCCGTCCATTATTTGAAATTTGAAGTTATTTTCTCTAAATTTCGAGTCACGGAGGGCATTTTTTTGCTACAAACAAGCTGTCATACATCTGTAAGCAACCACTCTGTAACAGTGGAAATGAAAAACTCCCTTTTGACAGGAAGAAACCTCCAGCCAGGCTCAGGGAGCAGCAACCATCTTCCACAAAACTTTTTTTTCATTATATATTTTTCAGTCTGTTGTCTGCTTCTCAAAAATGGTGACTAAATCCAATTAAAAATTAGATAAATTTGTAACAGGATATGATTTTAAATGAGTTGCATCATTGCCATAGGCAGTATAAAAGGTGGCTGTAGCTACCATGACGTTACTCAATGATTTCTGAAGAACTGTTTTGATGATGCATTTTCGCTGTTGCTTGATTGCAAAGCTGCAGATGTGAGGAAGAAGAGTGGATCTCGCTATGAAACAACAAACTCGAACTACTACTAACTACTTGACAAAAATGTGACAAAATGTGAAAATGATCAGCCATTGAACATGGAGTTTCTTACCAAAAATAACCCTTCACAGACTTAACCTTTTACCCAGCATGATCCAAACCAAGTCAAACTCAGCAGGAAAGTGTTTCAAGAGGTTCAAGTCATAAAGCCATTTTCTCGTAGACTTTTGGGACAGTTACATATAAGACAGGAAGTCTACCACAGCTTTTGCCATCCAGTAGAATCCAGGTTTAAGGCACTTCCACTCTGGCTTCAATATTCAATATTTCTGTCTAGAGTGATTGCATTGTGTTTTTATTCAAATATTACACAGCATGCAAACTCTTGGAGGGAGTTGTGTAAAGAAAAACAGGCAATTTCACACACAGAAGCTCCAAAAAAGAAATTGGTGGCAAGACAAAACTCACTGAGCTCTTTGACACAGTCGTTCACGAGCTGCTGCTCCTTTTCTTCATAAGTTTCGGTCTCTGACTTTAGATGGTTAGCCTACAAGTAGACGTCCACAATTACACGAAATACTCTGAGCCGTTTTGGTACCTCACCTCCCGTGTTGCCCTCATTACTGCGTGTCATACCTCTGAGCGGAGTGACAGGTTCTCCTCTTCCAGCTCTTTGAGTTTCTTCTGGAGCGTGTCGCTCACAAAGCCTCCTGAAGCAGTTTCCACTTTGCTTTTTTTACCCCTTCAGAAGACGAACAAGTTTAGCATGAAACTTACAGCCAGCGGGTCATTTGTCTGTACAAGTGAAATGGTAAACAACAGTATTCACACATTTTAGGAGTGACATTAAGAAAGGAAACTAACGTTGGGGAGCTGCTGGATTCATCCTCGATCTCTTCAGCTGCATTGGTGTAAAACTGCAGCAGCTCATCCTTCAGGTTCAGCTCGTGGTGCAGCTGGGCCACCTGCAGGAGGACAGGTACTGTTCAACACCTGTAGCACCAAAACATTTTTTCCTGGTCTAAATTTCTGTGAGGCAAACCTCCTCTGTGATTTGTCCCACTTGTTCCTCCAAATACTCATTCTGCTCTGTGAGAGTTCGGTTCTTCTTAAGTAGCGACTGGCCAATCTTTGCAGCAAGCTCCAGATCTCTCTCTTTCTATTGGTTGCAATGTAGGAGAAGCAAACGGAGGAGAGGAACATCTCATTATCATTTGGTCCGATTAAAAAAAGAAAAGCTTCAATTTACCCTCAAAGAACTGGCAAAATTAAAATACCTCACCTCTTCCAACAAACGTGTGACAGCATCAATGTCATTGTAGGTCTTCGTCATCTGGCCCACTCTGTCTGCACATAGCACTGTGGAAAGAACAAAAAAAGAAGACCCAACCGAGAGTCAAAATGCCGAATGACCTTCTGGTCATCCCATCACTTGAGTTGTGACCTGCAAATATGTGACTGCATGCAAAAACGGCCCCATTATGTAACACAAAGAGTATTTACACACTCAGAGGAAGTGGACGTGCCACGCATAGCGTGCAACACTTCCATCACCGCTGTTTGGAAATGCACGAGCAGGCGTTAAAGAGGAAAGGGTCGTGTTCCATGGCGCACAGAGTGTGGCTCTGCTGCCGCGGGGGTGGCAGCAATTATTGACTTCAGAGCTCGAATCAATAACGTGCTGCATGAAGTTATCGAATCCATTATGGTAAGCCTCTGTAATCCTGTTGGTACTTTAAACAACACAAAAATGTCCCATTTCTGAAAGCAAATTTAGGTGATGGCACTGAAATAGTGATCCACGCTGGTTCACACGGGTACAGCAGAGAACCATGTGTCATCTTAGTGAGGCGGACTAACTAAGAAACAAACACCGGAGCAAAACTATCAGCCAGAAACTACAGCTTTTCTGCATTACTGGAGTTCTGAAATGATGAGACTGCAACCTGTAATCCACCGCAGTCAGGAAGCAAAGAGGAACAACGACATTCAACAAAAATCAGAGTACTGAAAAGAAACTAATATCCCAATCATTTGATCACATCTTAACATTGAGCTGTCCTCCGGCCCACACTCATCCCTTCATAATCTCTCTATCATGCTCTTGCTGTCTGTATCCTCCACTTGCCTTGATAACAATCGACCGCTGGTCCAAAACACCGATACATTCACTTTCTGTCTCTCTCATGCCACTGTTCAGCTACTGTATCACAGGCTTACAGACTATATTACCCTCCACCCACACCGACATCCCTGTGTTGGTGGAGCGAGAACGAGGTAGGCGGAGAGATGAGAGAGACTGTGTGTGCATCCGTTTTGGCTCCACAGCTGCGGAGGTGAAGTGGAAGATGTGTTATGATTGGGCAGGAGGGGATGCATTATGCAGGACCGAGCCAATAGAAGTGACTCCCACTTCTCTCATTTTTACCTTTCTTTCATTACCTCACTTCCTCTGTCTTCTGATTCATTCTTAAGCACCGATCATGCTGCTAACACAATAGACTGGGAACCTGTAATCAAACTTCCTCAGCAATTAAACAACTTAGCTGTATGCTAAGATGTCAAAGCTGAAATCATATTTTAGTAAAGATTAGAGATGAGTCTATCTAAAATGTAAAAACTCACTCTTAGAAATTATAACTCTTCCGATCAATCTCAGATACGCACAAAATAAATGAAGAAGAAAATTCAACAAAGTTTCAGACAACATCCCACACATGACACGATCTAACGTCTCAGTAAGCGAGTCGGATTCTTCCTCTTTTCATTAGACGACCTAAATTCTTCTTCACATCTTTCCATCGTGCAAGTTTTCCATATGGGTCAAGGAAAAAGTCATTTGCAAAAGCCATAAGAGAGATTTTACCAACTATACCATCCCAAAGTATTGGGGTGCTGTGTAAAAATGTGAATAAAAAGATAATGCAGCGATTTCCAAATCTCATAAACCCATATTTTATCCACAAGAGAACACAGATAGCAGAAAAAAATGAAATGTTTAAACTTAACTTAAATTTATGCAATTTGCAGATCAATGCATTCTGCCTTTATTTACATTTTACACACCGTATTTTCATTGTGTCCACTTTTTCATACTGGGTTATTAGAGACAACCATGTGGACAGAAGCTGAAATACCAGCTTTATCCATACAGGACAAAGACAGACTAGACTAGATTAGAATAGAAAACAAACAATCCAAATCTAACATTAACATCTTATTGAAGATCAATCTACTCAAATGTATCTGATCTTCAAAATGTCAATCACATCTTCTTGTGTCACGCCCACCAGCTGCATGTCCTCCTTCACCTGCATCTTGATGATCCGCATGTTTGATTTTGTACAGATTTTATGGCGGATACTCTTCCTGACAGAGGCATTTATCCAGGCTTGGGACTTGTAGGCTGGCTTGGTGGCTCGGGTTATACTTTATAAACAGATGCCATCAAAGATTCAAAGAACAATGTAATGCGATGACAGCAAGAGTTAATATTGTTTAATATTGCACATTAATCTTTAATGTGAGAAAGCCTCTGCAGACAGCACTCCCCTTACTCCATAAACCTCTTCTCCTTACTCATAAAGCAGCGTATTAAGCAGAGTGCTGATATGATATACGAGGAGTGCAGCAATTATCCAGAATAAACGAAGATGCATTCATGTTTCAGGGCCAAACAGAAATAAAAGGCTTGGTATCCAAATGTTTTCATGGCTTAACTTTGAGCATTAAGTCAAACAGATTCATAAAAGACATCAAAGGGCTATTTGAAACCTGTCTTGTTCATCTACGGTGGGAGGGGTTCTCAAATGATTTTAAGGGAAAGACCCATAAAGGCAAGTAGAACACCCAAGTACCTCTTTATAACATCGACCCCATTTGAGTGCATGTCGACTACAATTTGTACTTTTTGCTGTCATTAGAATTATTTGTATTCTAAAGCTTTTCAACTGAAACACTTCTGCAGTTTTAATAACGTTAAACAACGTTTCAGTTTTAATCCTGCAGTTATAACCTGAAACCTTTAAATAGAGTTCTGTTATCATTGCCTTCGGCAGCTTTTCCTTCTTGCTTTCAGTCTGTCTCGGTGTGAAACATTTAAAGTACCAATGCGATCGGGCAGACTTACAGAAGTATTTTAGTGTCTCTTCGATCTGCTCGGTGGTCAGGTCGAGCCTGGCCTCGGGAGCGACGAGCGGCGTGTGGAGCCAGTCGTCATGGTCGTAGCCGTAGACGGTGTCGGCCCGCAAGCGGTACACCGGCAGCTGCTCCTCCAGAAGACTGATGATCTCAAACTCCGGCAGGTCAGTGCTGTTACAGACATCTGAACATTAGAGGGAGGGAGAGAGAGAGAGAGAGGATGAGGGTGGATGAGACGGGTGGGTTTTTTCTCCACTCATTCCCTGTGTGACCACAGCGAGTCAGGTTTGTGATGGCCGACATTAAATCTGATCAAACATTTGAAAGGCAGGTTTACCTTTAATCAGAGATAAAAAAATATTCTGCTAAAATAAAATTAGATAACACTTCACAAAACTCTTTTTTTTTTTGTAAGAGGACCCGTTTTAAACAGCAATGTTTCAAATAAAGAGATAATTGTATGTACAATCACGTTTAGCTCAGCTCTCAGGCTTGAGGTTGCTCTAAATGCTCAGATTTAGACAGGTTTTACTGTACTTGGCTCTATATGATGTCACTGAGAGTCATCTCAGGCACACGGCTCTGGCCCCTGGACACCTGTCGGTTCAAAGCTACCGTTTACGCGGAGCAGCCAATCAGCTGAAAGCTGGCTTAAAGGAAGGGGGAAGGGCAGAAAAATAGCTGAGGGGCTGCACCAATAGCAAAATTAGGATCATCTTGATCTGTCAGTCTTTTCATTCATGGACTCTATGAATGAAAATATGGAGCTAACACGTCCTATTTAATGTGAAATATTTTTTAAAAACAACTAATACTGTACTTTAAAAACAAAAAGAAACACTTGTGCATTTTAACTTACTTATGACTGCAAGCGCAGAACGGTAAAAGACTACTTTCACCAACTGGCATCGCTTTACTTTGATGCATGGCTACATCTATGTGCAAACTGTGGAAAAGTAACTTTATTAGAATAGTAATTTCAACACTGTCACCAGACGCTGAGCTGCATACTCAAAACTTTGTTGCTATATTTGGACTTTTGGATGATCTGAGTTCTTCTGCACCTGTGATGGTTTCGGCGTCCCTGCAGTCGGGCGGCGCCGGACGTGTCTCAGGCTGGTTGTACTCGCCCTCGCTCACATACTGCTCCTCGTGGTTGTGCTGCCGGTCGGGTTCAGGCTCTGACTCCGGGTCCTGGGACAAGGAGGGGGCTGGGGAGGCCAGCTTGGCTCACCTCTCGCTAGCGGAGAGAGACGGGGGCCATGGAGCTGGAGCTCCACTGTTGTAACAGGGACAGACGATAGACGGCAGACACAGACGCCTGCAGGGGACAGAAGAGAGGAGAAGGAGAGATCTTTACTTTTTCTGCCGCTGTGATCCAAAGTCCACTTCAATCAGTGTGGCTCTCTTTCCCTACAGAGTCTTTAGCACAAGTGCTGCTGCTGACTCTGCAGAGTGCTTCCTGCCAACAAGCTGCATAAAACCACAGCCTACCCACTGCAGACACCGGGTTTCATAAGTTGCAAGACTTAAATAAAAACAGACGGTGGTTGGAGGGGAACATTTATGCTTTTCTCTATTTCCTGTCATATATACAGTACAGTAGTGGATGCCCATATGAAACATGGCCAAAGTTTCAAATCATGAGCAAATAATCTCTGTGGGTCAAAAGAATGCGCTTCAGACGTCTCTAAACTCTCCATTTCTAACACTTTTCCTAACATCTGGCTCCAGTTGGTGTCAATGAGAGTGGACATCTCTGGTACGATCATCACAGGCATCCACCTCTGGCTTGAAGCACATAAGCTCCACCCACCTGCTTTTAACCTTTCTGTTTGTGAGGGATAGCCAACAGGAAGAAAAATGGTGCAAAGGCCTTGTGTAAGAGTTGTAAAACATGCAGATCTACTCCAGCAGACTCCAAAAAAAAAAATAAAACTAAAATATGGAGCTGGAAATGAGCATAAGAGGTCCCCTGTGCAGCTCTTTATAAAGACATTATACCAAAGAAGAGAAGAAAGAGTGTTCCACCTAATCGATCCAGTAATGTTAAATTAAAAGGACAAACCTTTTAGCTTCAGCCTGTTCCACCTGACCTCACAGTCACCTTAGACGGCCTCTTTCGCAGTCACACACTGTACTGGGATCCCTGTCTGAAATAAACACACCGCTGCTCATTCATGGTGACCTTGTATATCTCAGTTTGCATCCTGCAGGGATCAGCATGTCGAGGCAGGGTAAAAACACACAAGCCAGATGAAACAAATTCACCTGAGCGTCAGATCAAACAGCCGGTGCTGCAGCTCTGAACAAAAATAGAGCCTCACTAAAAGTCTCTGTGCATATGCATGAGTGTCTGTGTGAGCCAGTTGCATGAATAGCCGGTTACCTCTGTAGCTGCTTAGGAGAGACATGTCGGTGCAGAAAGTGCATGTATAACGGGACACACGGGCAAGCCCGGCTCTCTGTCATCACTGTAGCTGCAGTGCAACCTTGGAACGTCTTTCCCATTGCAGCAGTCTGAAAGCTGAACTCACACTGCTCACTGTGACAGCAGCATCTTATGGGAATTTATCTATTTTTAAAAACCTCACCACATAATCTGTGGGTGAGAGATGACTCCAGATTTGAACTGACAACACGCACATGCAGATTTGGGATTAAAACAACACATTACAACCTCCCTCTCCAACCACCTAAACTTGTAAACAAGTCCTCCAAAAAGAAAAATATCAACATCCAGTTTCTATATGATTCGTACATATAAGCAGACAAGACTGAATGAATTAAAGCTGGAATCCCGTGCTGACGAGGATAAACGTGAGGTGCTTATTGGATGTCCTGCAGGCCCAGATATTACGACTGTCCCGCAGTGAACGCTGACAGCTGCTCCTGCTGATTGTGCTGCAGTAAATAGGCCAGGGTTCATTCACGCGTGGGGCATACACAATGCCTTGTCTGAGGGCGTGGCTTCATCTACATCAGCACCCGTCACGGATGCGAATCTGGGTTTTTGCAAATCGTGTCACCCTACAAGTATGACAGTAAGTACCAGAACCTGGTCAGCTGACCTTTTGATGCACGGCATCGCCATTAAAAGCATTTAATCGTGACAGCAGTGCATCAGCCACTACACAGACACTCACGGTGACGGATCCAAACACGGTTCCTTGTCAGTGATCCAGGGAGGACTCGGGTGAAGCTGAGCAATCCTGCAGCTAGGAAATGTTTAGACAGTGAAATTGTTTCCAGGATGGGCAGCCGAAGACGGTGTCTGCCACACAGTCCGCGGTCAGGCCGGGCTGGAGCGCCGTGACGGGGGATTTGCGCGGTCTGGACTCTCGTTCCACAGCGCAGACACCTCTGGATGATCAAGATCACCTTAGACCGCTTTCCAGACTCGCTCCTGACCTGGACCACTGCTCCAGCCTTTCAGCCATCTCCCTCTGTCTCTCTCTTCTCTCACTTTCCCTGCGACCAGCCTCCCTCACCACTGTCACACCACACAGCATTAGAATAATAGGACTTCTGGCCGAGACCTTCAAAATAAAATCCCTATTCCCTAACAGCTTTAAAAAAAAACGTGGATGCATATGTTGCACCGTAGTTAGTATGCTTTTTTCAAGCACCTGTAGAATACAGTGAAAGTGCACAATGATCATCTTGAGATTAACATTTATTACGGCTTACATTGAAAACTCATACTTTTTCTATATATTTAATTGTTATTTCTTTTAGTAAACGCGTTGATGCTTTTAATTGTAAGGCGGTGCTTTATTTCGCACTGTTTCCTGGGTAACTGTATATGACTTGACTTTTTTCCCACCCTGCTGCCACCCAGAAGACTCCCAGACCAGAGACCCAACCCGTTCTGGATCGAGCATCAGTGACGTCACACGCGCCTAACAGGAAGAGGTTGGGGTGATCATTTGCGGGCAATTTAAAATGATAGGGTCTTTACAGCTTTAAAAGCTTGTAAGGCTAGTTTTGCTTTAATCATTATAAGGAACATATTTAATTTCTAATCAAGAATCGAGAAATTTATTTGTCCAGAACAAAGTGGTCACGCTGAGCAATGGTATTCTTACTTTGAGATTTCCTACACGCCAATAAATAAAATAAATCTATAATAAACGAAGCACTGTGTACAGAAGGGTAGAGAGTGGTCACAATATAAAGTGCAATTAATTATCCATACTATTGTAACGTCGAGACATTTAGAGTGTTATTATATAAAAATGTATTATTTTAGATTAAAAATAAAACTTGCATTGTGTGCAAAGTTACAAATGTACAGGTCACGACAGATAATCACGTTTCTTTCTTTTCATTTATTGACGATGACACACAACTTCAGTTCCCAGCAGTCCTCAGTGTTTTCTTTCTATCTGATCAACTGCACAAGTGAGAGAGGGGGTAACTTAAGTAAAAACAGCCACTCAGGTCTTCCTTCTCACTGTTTCTCAACCATTTTTCATCCTGTTCTGAAAGCCAGCTCCAGTGCAAACGAGTAGGTCTGAAACCAGAGGTGCCACCCCTGCACCTCTATTTTTTGTCTCCACCAAGCATAAATTCTGTGCAGCTGTCAGTGCAGCAATATGCAGAAATGACAGGAGGACAGATCCCCCTTTAAAATAGGCATGCGCTGTAACCTGTGGTGATTATAAACGCAAAACAAGATAGCCTTGCATTATCAACTGCAAAGTAAGAAGTGTGTCCACAGTTGCATTACTATAAGTCATTTGTTAAATGGTTTATGTTGGTGTTTCTTTCTGATTCTTTTTCTGATTTCTTACGCTTTTATTTTCTATTTTTTTCCCAACTTGAGCCCCTGAAAATTAACTCTTGTGATGTACTCTGGACTCCTCCACCGCCCTCTTTTCTATCCTGATGTTCATATGCCACTAATCACTAACTTTTCTCTCATCTTACTGTTTTTTTTTTGTTTTTTGTTTTTGTTTTTTTATTTGTCCTGATCCCTTTGTGCTCGTCTTTTTTCTGCCCCTCCCTGATTCTGAAGTTTCTTCCCTTTAAAACAGTTCTTTCTCCCCACCTTCGCCACCGCCTGCTTGTCTCCCTAACACTTTAGGGTCTTTACCTTTCATATCTAGCACTTTCAGGTGAATGCTATGATAACCCCCGCACCCCTCCGCTCACAGAAGTTTGGTGCCTACCATCGCATCAAACGGCAGGTGGCAGCAGAGAGCCTCTTAGATAACGCACAACCTGCTTTTTGCAAATTGAGAGCAGAGATGTTGTGTTTGAAGGCTGTGTAACAGCTGAGTGCTACACCTGCATCCACGCAGTGAACGGCAGCAAGTGAGGTTTACACGATTTCCACATTGAAGAGCTTTAAATCCGGTAATCTGTGAAATCACTGCGCCTCAGTGGTGGCCCGTGATTCTTACACTGAGTTTTTTGTTTTGTTTTTTACATATGAGATGTGGTAGCGATGCTATGGCCCTTCCCCTATAAGTAACGGATACGTAACACCACACGCGCTCCCCGCTGCCATAATGTGCACATTTTGCACTGAGTGGAAAACAACACTGGCGTTTTGTTGGGTGCGCGATTTTACTCCCTGTGCAATGTTTACAACGGAAGACTGATTGTGGATTTTTTAAATTTAATTTGATGCACTTGTTACTTGGTTTGAGACTGAAAAACTTTATCCGCGCGTCTCACCTTGGAGCATTTTAATCGATCTCTGTGAAGCCTCATCTGCAGACACTCGCTGCCCGTGAGGTGAGAGTGTGTTTAGGGAGAGGATACCTTCTTCAGCTCGTTTCAGTAATTGTTAAACAACTTCACTCGGACTGACCACGGCAGCACATGGGAATTTATCTTGTTTGTCTCCATACCACCGCAAACACCGCCTCAGTATCTGGTCGGTATTTACAACCATCTTCCGCCTCCATCTCCCGGCTCATCCACTCTATTGGAGCCAGTTTGACCTACATTTGAAATGAATTTCGATCAGATCCTCTCTGCCATTGGAGGCTTTGGTAGATACCAGAAAATTCTCTACATATGGATATGTCTACCTCAGATCCTCCTCGCCTTCCACATGCTGGTGAGCATCTTCACCGGAGCCACGCCGCCTCATCAGTGCCGCGAGGGCTCGAGTCCAGCAGCGGGGAATCAGTCCCTGTATTCAGCCACCCTGAACTTCAGCCTCTCCAACTCCTCCTGCTTCTCCCAGGATGTCGTGCTGCTGGGCAATGGCACTCAGCGCGTGCCGTGCGGTGACGGATGGGTCTACAGCAGGGAGACTTTTGAGAGCACCATCGTCACCGAGGTACAGAAACATGACCATCTGGTCTGTTCGGTTTGGGCTGAAGATCAACTTAAGTCATTAATGAATTCACTTTCATGCTGGGAAAAGAGGTGGAAATGGAAAAAAGATATAAAAAGGTGTCAAATATTAAACGGTAGGCTATCATTTAATACTTTTTATTACTTATATTAATTATGAAATACTTATTATAAGTATCAGAGTAAGGATTTTAATCTCACTAATATATAAAAAGACATATCCAAAGATCATTTGCTGCCAGTGTGCTTTATAAGCTATGATGTGGTATACTTTATCCCAAAGTTGGGACTTTTTTGTGTTACAGCAGCCAAAACAACCAGTGTTTAACGCATTTATTAGACCTGCACCTAGTGTAGCGTTTATGTCTAAATTAACCATATTGATATTTACCAAAATCATCTTCTTTTGTTTCTGCAAAGCCTAATCCAAGCCTGCTTAATTTCTTTTATTTAAATGATATTTTTAATGCTAAAATATAATCGTTGTTGTTAGCCGCTGATTCCCAAATTTACTGTTTTATAAGCAGAAAAAAGGGAAGCACTTAAAAAATTATATTAAGATGTCAAATTACGGTTATTTACTTGCATTGTTGGCCTATAATATGTGAAACACGTGTAAAATCTGTCCCGCGTGAATAATATTAATTCGTTAAGTGCCAGAAAGAACATTTCTGTCACAGAGTAGAAGCCGCAATAAGTTTTTGGCAAAGTGACTGTTATCGATCTTTTATTTATCCAGTTAAAAAGTCTCATTGACTTATGACTTATGTGACCAAGTGGGTAGCAGAAATTGCAACAAATATCTAGAAAGATATTTTAATTGGCCATAAAGGACTACACTGGTTATAATGTCGCAGTCATAAAGATATGAAGAGGTTACATTTTTTATGTAAGCCCTTTGTGAATTCTGTTCACTAAAGTTTATTTACCAATATAAATAAAAAATATTACACTTAGGAAACGCATAGAAATATTGGAAATCACTTTTTGGCAAAACCTGAATTTAGTGCTTTATGTACCTAATAAATAACAATATAGTTTTCTTTTATTTAGCCTGTTTTTAATAAATATGTAAAATATTTGTGTTGTTCTTATGACATGTGGTCATATGACAATGCTTCTTGGCAATAAATTTTAGCTTGTTTGTTTTCCCTAAAATGATGGGACATTTGTCAGGAAAAACCATTTGTGGGTTGAGCAGCAGAGTTGAGTATGTGGGTTTTGCTGTAAAAAACTTGACAAATCTTAATCGCTGTTGCTAAATTTTCTGTGACCAGCACAACCACATTGTCTGACCTGCGACAAATACTGATTAAGACTGGGATGCCATGCCAAAGCAGTGTGTGACCAACCTGGTGAGGAGGAGGTGCCAGGCTGTTGTGGCTGTGTACGGCTTTTCTACATGCTGCAGAGGCCCCTGTTTGATAAATGAATCAGTTGTTAACCTGCCAATATCTCTTGTTTCTTCAGACTTCAATCGTATAACCCAATAAACAACACCAAACAAGAGTCACGATTTAAGAGAAGATTGGCAAGTTTTTCATGGATGCAGTCCACATACTCAGCTCTGCTGCTCAACCCACAAATGCATTTTTCTTCCAAACGTGGCTCCATTTGTGGGGAAACAAACAGGCTTTCAACAGGTATAACTATTATTGACAAGAAGTATTGCTTCAACAAAGAAGTAATCAACCAAACATAAATGTTCTTATTTTTTGTGCTAAATGCATGTGATAAAATACAATATGGCAAAGCAAATATCTCAAAATCTATGGAAAAGAAAGGAGCTAAATAAGGAAAAACATGAATAAAATAAAATAAAAGTCAAATATGTAAAAATCAGAGAAATTTAATTAGTTATTTCATGAAAGGCTGATGTGATGATAAAGAGTAATGAACCCAGCACAGCAAACATCCACATTAACTTTCCAAAGGTCCTTGGAGCCAAAATAAGCGACTGGCCCCACTCACACCCTGCTGCACCCCTGCTGTTCACTGCTGCTGTTGTATGCACGAATTCATCAACAACAGTTTGTATTATATTACATAAGAGTCTTCTTGGCATAAAGGCTCTTGTGTCCTTGATATTGTGCTGTAGTGCTACATATTTTCCTTGACTAACAGTCACTGTCTCAACTATAAAGGGATTCAGAAATGATTGCCGTCATTTTGTACTGCTACCATATCCTGGACAGTTTAGTCACTTCAACATTGTGCGCATGTTCTTCTTGAACTTTGGAAGGTTGACTTTGTGTGCAAGGACTATTTTATGTATTTTATATATTCTGTGTTATATGTTTAATGAGCCAGAACAGAAACAAATGACAGTGTAATCTGAAAATCATCAGTGTCTGGTCATTTACAGCTGGTCAGCTGCCATTTTTGTCAGTTATAGACTGATTTAATCATGTTTCCTTAGAGGTTACAGTCAATCTGACCCTGATGCGGCCCTAACCCTTTCCTAAGGTCCATTTGCATTTCGAACTTTATGACAGTGCTTTGTTTTGTCCAATACCAGTTTGATACCATTCTCAATAATCAATATCAGCGAAGACCAAGACCATGACCTTGACAATACTCTACATAGACATAAGTACTGGGCCAGATACAGCTACAGGATCTGCATAAACATGGAAACCCATCTTGTGAAGCTCCCAGTGCACAGCTTTTGTGCTGATGTTAATGTGAGCAGCAGTTTGGAGCCCTGTAGTTACTGAGTCAGCAAAACGTTGGCAACTTTTCCACAATATGCACCTCAGCACTTGAAAGGCCTGCTCTGTAAGATTATATGGTCTGCCACTTTGTGGATGAGTTGCTGTGGTTTGGTTCCTAAAAGCTTCCACGTTGCAATAATACCACTTTCATGTTATTGTGTAGTATCAAAGGAGGAAGAAATTTCAGGAACTGACTTGTTTCACTGATATCATCCTACTACAGTACTACACTTAAATTGATTGAGTTCTTTTACAAACGTGAGGTGCTTAAGATTACGCGATGTAGCCCGATACTTTGCCCACAGAGTGTCTGTCACTTGCATGGCCATTCACCAAGACATAAGAAATAAACAAATGCACAAGGACTAACTTCTTTTTCCACCTACCAGTGGGACCTGGTGTGCAGCAAAGCTGTGTTCAACAACATTGGATCATCTATCTACATGTTTGGCCTGCTGGTGGGATCGGTGGTGTTTGGAGCCATGGCTGACAGGTAGGCTTTTCTCACTCGGCGCACAGATAGAACAAAGTGTCACATCCTCAGCATCAGAGCACGACTGTAGGGATGGGGACTGCTGGAGGCCTTTGCATGTGGTGACTGTATGTAAGGGGAGTAGTTAATTTATTTGATTCATCAGCTACAGACACACACAATAAAACTGTTCAGACTTAACTGTGAGACGTTAAAAATCACCCATACTTTTAACACTGTTGTTCATTCTCTGTTTTTTCTTTAAACCAGAGACAATAGAAGAGTAGTATCATCAATATCTTGGAAAAGTCTTTGAACTGACACAGTAGATCTATTGCAGAAAGACAAAGGGGAAGTGGGAGTGGGTCATGAGACCTGTGCTTCCCTTTTATTGACGGAGCTGAAAGGGTTAAGAAACTGAAGAGTGAAGGCTGCAGTGGGTGGTAGTGAGCAGGTGGCAATATGTGGTTTTCCTGGTAAGTTAGGGCTAAAGTGAAGAAAAGGAAGCGTTTGCACCTGAAAAGAAAAACAGCCCAGGGAACAAACTGATGTTCCCAGCTTTGTTACTAATTTTCAAACCTCAGGTTTTCTCTGGTGAACATAAAGTTATAAGCACCTGGTTTCTGATAACTGCACCTCCTACACTTAGAACTACATAAAGACTTGGTATTTTTTTCTTTCATGTGTTTGGAGCTTAGTGTGACATCTTTACTTCTATTTCGTTGGGTCTACTGGTGCAAAGCTTTAATAATGAGGGCGGGCTAGCTCACATTCCTGTGTCCTCTCTCTGTCTACAAGGTATGGCCGACGCTTCGTCCTGCTGCTGTCCCTCGCTCTCCAGACTGTGTTCGGCGTCGCTGTGGCTTTTGCACCCAACTTCCCGGTCTATGTGATTCTTCGCTTTGTAGTTGGCACAACAATATCTGGTGTCATCATCAATGCTTTTGTACTTGGTACTAAACAAACAAACACACACACACACACACACACACACACACACACACACACACACACACACTCAAACCCTGCGTGAGGTCGATGATTTGAGGTTGCTGTAGTGGAGCATCAGCACAGAATAACCGACAGGCACTTACCTTCCTACTGAAATCATTGTAGTGTATGTATGCATATGTGTTGGGTGGGCCAATCAGAATGAAGCTGTGCACGAACGTCGTCATGCATGTAACAATTATTAACATCTATACGTTTTTAAAAAATGTTTTAAATAAATCCAAATTCTTTTGATTTTCAGATAGATCACGTTTCACGAGTCATGTTCAACGTACGTTGCCTGTTCGAAACTTAATGGTCAACAAGTCAAAGTAAATACAGGATGAAAAATTTGAAAAAGTAGTAATTATTAAAAAGTGATGTTTTCATAAAACACAGTGGCTGATATATAATCTCAGGTTCATTTAAATGGTGACAAAAGATAATTCATTAATATTTTTTTAAATTGTCAATTATTTAACAATAATGCCATGTATGACAGGACTGCTGTCACAGGATAGTGTGTTTATGTTTTTTAAATGTAGGTTAGCATTCCTGTTTTAATTTCCTTATTATGACTTTAATTTTAAAGCAATATCACATCAATAAGATGCATTTCAGACACATAAGGACCTCATTTATTCATATAAAACTTTTATACTAATAACAACTTACATTTCAATATTAAATATTTAATTTGGTAGTTAATTTAAAAATGAATTAAACAATTAATTTTATTATTATTATTATTTTTCAAAACTTTTCACACTTTTCTGATGACTTCAGGGTTTGTCATTTTCAGAAGTGTTTTTAATAAAGAAAGCATAATGACAAACTCCTCAACAATGTAACTCAGAGAAATCATCCTCCTCCTCAGTGTTAAGACTTTTTAAGTTATTATTAAATTTTATTAATCGTCACAGATCCAGCACAGGTGTGTTTCTGGTTGAGTGTCCCAAAAGTGTATGTATAAAAAACCACATTGGTACCTGTTGTAATGTGATTACATTTACTTTGAGTGCAGATTAACGGTTACGTCACTATTTCAAACCCAGATAGTTTTATATTCTGGCTGATAAACTTCAGTTTTATTTACTCAGACTGGAAACATGGAAACAGCTAACGAGGCTCTAATTAGATACACTGAGAGACACCGCTAATACAAATTTATGGTTGGTGTCTTTGTGGTGTCTGAGGGATTGTGGGATTTGAGTCTATGAAGATATATTTGTGCACAGTTCTCTAAAACAGCCAACAGCACATAAACCGACATTGGTGGCCCTGCAGATATGTTCACAGCTGACTGGTTGAAAATATATATTTAAAAAAAACGTGCGTGGGAAGCACAGACAGTATTTGCAATGGTTAATATTTATTCTTTCACTTGGTTTCACTTCACTACAAAGAAGTTCTTATTGTCATACAACCAGAACAATATCAGCACAGACGTGAAACATGAACACGTCACAGCTCTGCGTGTTTTTGACACCGCTCTTAGGGAACAGTACACAGCTATAGCATGCCGATCTGTGGTTCCTGCAGGCTGCTGGTTCTCGCTGAATGAAATCAGTTACAAAGAGGATGCTGCACCATAAACCTGCTTCTGATTTGAGATTGCTGTGGTTCCCAGTCGTTTGCATGCAACACATCAACCTGTTTCCAAACAGTCTGTGACTGCCAGCTGAGTGAATTGTAAATGGACTGGTTCTTATATAGTTATAGTTAAAGTTTTCTACCCTACAAGCACTTTTTTCTACATCTGCATCTAACATTCACACTCACACTCTGATAAATGCACTGGGGCCACATCAGGGTTCAGTACCATGCCCATTGCCCAAGGACTGGAACAAGAACACTGAACTACAAGCCTACCGATTTGTAGAAGACCTGCTCTGCCTCCTGAGCTACAGTCACCCCATGGCCAGGGTGGCAGCAAGCCTTGATAAAGCCAGAACGCTGACTGCGACAACCTGCCACTGACCAAAGCAACCTCAAGGAGGTTTTTGCCAACCCGCGGGGTAATACGCATTTTTTCCTCGTGACCAGCGGTTGCCAGGTTTTCATTGAATGGGTCCAGGCTTGTGTGACTGAGGGTTTAGGAGTCTATTTCACAACAACTGCCAGCAACCTGCAGAAACCACTCAAAAACTAGTTGAAGAATACTCATTTTTCCCTGATGATTGGTTGTTGTCAGATGGTTACAGAGCAGCCTGTGTGACTGTGGCCTTACTCACTTAACCCTTGTTACACATCCAAAAAAGCAGACAGGTTATATCATGTGATTAACGGTCACACGATTCGTGGTCACATGACTCAAAACCTCACTAATGCACCACCATGCCAGACATTTAAGAGCTTGTCTAGCGCTTTCCTTAATTTCACCTAAGTTCTCATACAGTCATTTTTTGTGCTGAGTAAACACAACAGAACTTTTAGATGTAAGTTCAGGCTTTAGACAGTGCTAGGCTTTCCTCATCTTTATGCTAACAAGAAAGGAACACATTTGTGCAGACCCTTCATTATCTTCAGATATGCAAATACACTGGTTGAAAGCTGTCTTTGCAAAGCCCTTGCCACAATTCCTCTCCTCTCCTCGCTTCGTTCTACAGGTACTGAGTGGACGTGCACCAAGAGACGCATGCTGGCTGGTATCATCACCGACTATGCCTATGGCCTGGGTTATATGCTGCTAGCAGGAGTAGCATATCTTATAAGAGACTGGAGAAAGCTGCAACTAGCTATATCAGCCCCGGGCTTCCTGCTTAGCTTCTATATATGGTGAGAAATTCAACTGAGATCTGAATATAAAATCTGCCCTGCTCAGACATGAAAATACGCCTGCATTTCTATGAGTGTCTTGCATGTTTTCATTCCTCATTTTATCCTTTTCTCTACCTCCCTGTTTGACCTCTCAATGCCAACAAGGGTGCTTCCCCATTCTGCCAGATGGTTGTTGGCCAACAACAGGAGAGAGGAGGCCATCGCGCTCCTTCGCAAGGCAGCACTGGTTAATGGTCGTGTCTTACCCCCCACCGTACAGGTGTGTGTGTGTCTCAGCTTCAGGATCACCTGGTTCAAAAACAGTGTTTGTGACAGTGCTAGGCTTTATTTTTACAGTCACGTTTCTGCTGTTTCCTCTAAACTGTAAACTCTCACAAAAACCTTGTACTCCTCCGGCAGCGATCACACACAAACCTAACTGCGTTTTAGATCACACACCAGTGGTGTGAGCATTCATTACACGCTACATTAAACTAAGGGAAAACAGTGAACAGGGCATGTTGTCCTGGAAGCAAATGTTTGCTCCTTTGATCCTCATGTAGCTTCGTGCGATTCTGTAACAAAATTAAAAGAAAATAATCACAGAGAAACCTCCTCTCCTTACAGTTGCCTTTATATCAGCAGCGTGATTACTGAAACATCTGCATACAGTAAACATGATGACCTTGGGAAAGCCGCAGAGATTTCGTCGTCTTCATCATTTCCACGTGAAAAAGAAAAAAAAAGCCATATTAAATGTTTTGTTTTGTCTCGTAGGACTCATGCTGCAGTTCTCTCATGAAACGGGTCCCTCTGGCATTTTTATCTTGCAAGATATTCATAAGAATTAAATATGAATCAAGTGAAAGCTGAGCTTCCTGAGGAAAATGGGACAATCACGGAATGAGGAGTACAACTTTTATACAGTAAAACTTAATAAATACATACATACATACATTTCTAAGCTGGTTTTCTAATCCTTATCCTCTGATTTGATGATGGTCACATGAAAGCTGAAGGACTTGAGGTTTCGTGCCGAGAACACTGTTTTCTTGATTTGTTTTAATGCAGCGTGTAATGCATGGTCAGGATAGCAGGGATTTTCACTGGCTGTGTGCTGAACACTTGCGGGTTTGTGGCACAGATGAAACTTCAACAACTGGGTGTCACGACTCACGGCTGGTGATACACTATTGCAGTGTAGTGACGGCCTTCCAGACGAATCAGCACTCTTCCCGTTACCGTGGTTTCATGTACAGGGCTAGACGGAGAGATACGCAGTAAATATATTGTTTGATCAATATGTGAAAAGTCTTAAATTAATTCACTGTACATGTAATGAGTAAAGAATATATGCAACTTTACCTTTTTGAATGAAATTACAAATAAACATAATGAATTCTATTTCAGTGCTATCAGGCCAGTAATGATCCAACAATATCCTGTATGTGGCTGTGAGAGCCATCCTGCTTTTCTACTGAGTATTTTATGTACTTCAAATATATTTTTATACTAAAACATGTTTATTATTGATCATGTACAGGGGTTTAAATTGAAATTGTTAGGTGGGGAACCCTAAGATAGATGGAGCAGTGCCACGGGGGGATTAACTTAAATAAGTCACATGATGATGTGCACTGGGAGCTACAGAACAGTTTCTTTGTGGGCAGCCGGTGATCAGCTGACCTGTACGCCTGGTGTTGATGACTCAGAGGTTTACTGCTCCTTGTGGATTTAGCTAAATGTATTCGGCAAAGATATAAGCAGTGGTTACATGAGCCATCATGACTGCTTAAAGCCAGCGTGGCTAAAGGCACCTGTACCACAACACTGCAGTCTACACATAACTGTATGGGGTTTGTAAACCTTATAAAAACATCTGGTTTGAGGATTTTTAATGTAACACTTAGATTTAAATATAATATTTTGATTTAACATTTACAGTACATCAAGTAGTGTAGGGATGTTTTTAATGTACAGGTAAAATGTAAAATCTCTGAAGCCTGTTTCAAGGTTTCTGATTCATTTGTGGCGTCACCATCAGGTTGAGAAGTGTGAGATATCGGTTGAGGCGAAGAGAAGTCACTCGGCTGTCGATCTGGTACGCACGCCTCAGATGAGGAAAAGATCTCTGATCCTGTTCTACGTTTGGTAAGACTTTTTGTTGTTTCACTGTCATTTTCAGCAGAGACAACGTCTCTGTAGCTTTTTACCACCCAATCTCTTTCTCCCCTTTGAAATCACAGGTTTGTGAATGTGCTGGTCTATTACGGTCTCTCACTGGGCGTGTCCAGGTTGGGGACAGACCTCTACCTGACCCAGTTCGTGTTCGGGCTGGTTGAGATCCCCGCTCGTTCTCTGGTCCTCGTCGTGCTGCCCTTTAGCCGTCGACTCACTCAGAGTGGCTTCCTGGCAATCGGAGGCCTCGCCTGTCTGCTCATGCTTGCAGTGCCTGCAGGTAAGATGGAAACTTGCTAAGATGCTTTTTCTTCCTCAAATAACTGATATTAAAATTTATGGATGGTTTGAATGAATGGTTTTTCTCCTTTTGTCTGCAGATCATCCTAATCTCCTGAGTGGTCTCGCCATGGTAGGGAAGTTTGGCATAGCGGCGTCGTTTGCTGTGATCTATGTCTACACTGCTGAGATATTCCCCACGGTGCTTCGGTGAGACTTTTGTCCTAATCATCAAACCGTTTTCTCAGTGATGCATTCCTGAAACTGTCCCTTTTCCCTTGCTGTGCCAAAAGGCAAACAGGAATAGGCGTATCCTGTATGTTTGCAAGGATGGGTGGTGTACTGGCACCCATTATCAACATGCTGCATAACCACAGCCCGGCCACACCCCTCGCCATCTTCGGCATCTCTCCGCTTCTGGGAGCTGTCCTAGCCCTGGCCCTTCCTGAAACTGCCGACAGACCTCTTCCAGACACAGTGGAGGATGCAGAGAACTGGGATGTTAGGTAATTGTTAAAAAAAACTGCTTGCTTCTGTGCCAAATACATGAAAGGATGAAAGTAAAAACGCAGGTTAGCAAACTTTAACACACAGTCTTCAATTTAAACACCAAAGCACATGAAATCTGCCCCGTTCATTCCCACGTAAACCTTCTGTACAGTTATGAGTGTCTGCTTTTTGTTATTCCTCTCTCACAGGACACCTCCAACCGAGGAAAACCCAGAGATGTGTGAAGATGATAGCCAATCAGGACGCAGCACAGAGAAGCTGGAGTTATGCAATCTGGCAAGCCGCACCTAATGCACAGCCTCAGCTTTGATGCCAGAAATACTACTTTTCACAAAATCCTCTATGCAATTACACGTCAGGTGTTTGATTGTGAGCAGAACATATTTCAAATGGAAACAAAAAAAAAAAGCACCAAACAGTCAGAAATATCTGTGTTTTACAATCTTGTAAATCCATCAGAGATTTACACTTTTTACTTGAGGTTTGAATGTGGGTAGGCAGAATAATAGCTCCTATTAGGATTTTGCATATGTGTATATATTCATCCATACATGAGAGCACTCATACATCACTTCCCTGCCACCAGACCGTTGGCACCGCCTTTTGGGTGAAAACAATCAGTGTAAAAGTGTTTGAAAAGTGAGTCACACCCTCTTGAAAAGTTGCTGAATCCTGTGTTTATAGACCGCCCTTCATTTAATCATTAGTAATTGTTCATCTCTGGCTCACCCCCAGTCAGTTAGGGCAGATGGCCGCCCCTCCCTGAGCCTGGTTCTGCCGGAGCTTTCTTCCTGTTAAAACGGAGTTTTTTCTTCCCACTGTCGCCAAGTGCTTGCTGACAGGGGGTCACTGGATTGTGGGGTTTTCAGTCTATTATTGTAGGTCTTTACATTAATGTAAAACTGAACTGAATTGTTCTGTAATTATGTATTTCATTTAAGTCACATTTAAAGAGTAAAAACTCACATTTGTTAAATCTGCCAATTTAATAATAACTCTATAGCAACAATGAAACGTAGCAAAAATTAATTAGTAAGTCAGCTAACAGTTAGCTTGTCAGACATGGCTACAGCAAGCTAAAGCGACTTCCTCTCTCCTTCTGCGACACTCGTTAACTCCAGAATCTTCTTGTAGAGCCACATGTATTAACTTGAAGTAATAGTTCTCTGTATGACATCTGTCTTACAGCGTTGTTTCAGTTTATTGAGGGTTTTTTTTTTTTCAGGCATTTGTTTATACACAGCTCTCTTAAGCACCTGCAACAGCATTTCTTGACTTTGACGGGACCATTGTAACGCCTGGATTCTCTTCATGTTCAGCCATTCTGTTCCTGCTGTGCTGTTACATGACCATATTTGGGTCAAGCGTTAGCTGACGGACAGATAGTCACACATTTGACTTTAGATCACTTGTGTGTACAGAGGAGTTCATGGTCGACTCAGTCACTGAAAGATGCTTAGGTCATATGGCCAACAGGAAGCCTGAATCATCACCCATCCACTACTGTGCTTCACAGCTGATATGAGCTGTTAGTGCTGATATGCTAAGTTGGGTTTTTGCCAAAAGACATTCTTCAGAAGTGTTGTGGTTTGTTCAGACCAAGCAGTGGTGCCATGTTCTTTTTAGAGAGGAGATGTTCTCCTGGTAGCTCCTCACAAGCAAGCGACTTTTTCTGTCTTTTTCTAATTGTACTGTCGGGAACTTTAACATTTCACATGCTAACTGAAGTGTTTAGAGTCTGAGATGTAGCTCACGTAGCTGGTCTGACCTTGGGGTGTCCACTCCTCTAAAGATTGGGTATGAATGCACCAGACCATCAAACATCTGCTTTTATAGAAGTGGTCACGCTTGTTGTTAGTCAGTTAAATAAACTGTGTTCTGTTATCCTCTTAATTGCTTTGGAAGCAGTAAAGTAAAACAAGTCCAGTGAAAACTTTCTGTTTCACGTGACTGTAACGGTGCTGATTGTTGATCTGGGCATAGGCCCACTGTGTGCTGCGTGCTATAAATTAGCAAAGATCTTGGGACTGTGTTTCGCACCACTTAAAATGAGGTATTGTTTTCACTCAAGATGGGTGTGCGGTTGCTGTTCAGGGCGAAATCCCTGGACGTGCTGCTCTTATGATTGGGGGGGATCAAACGCACAACTAAACGTGATTTAAAGACTGGAGAAGAAGACTAGCAAACTGCCAAATGCAGCACACCTATTCTCCAAACGTTTTTACTGCATTTTGTTCAAAGAAACGTGTTTGATATTTTTGTATGAAAGTGTTTTTGTTTTGGGCATATGTTCGTTGTAGCACAAATTTATATTGCAAGCAACTGCCTCATCCTCGTCTCAAGCCAAGAAAAATGAAACTAGTCAAGTGAGACTGCATGCACTAATGAAGCCTTTTGGTTAGACTGCTGTATTTAATAGTTTTGGGTGAAAAAAAAGATTTGACTGTTATCAGCATGTGGAAGAATATTTGACTGCAGCATTGTTGTTGTTGTTGTTGTTGTTTTTAGATTTGTTCTCCTTTTATGATTGTCCAATACAAATGGACTGCAGCATGTATCAATGATAACACTCAATGAGTCTTCACAAGCAATCAAGGGCTGTTATTGTTATGAATTATAGAAGAAATTCGATTCATGTATCGGATGCACTTGAACGTGCAATATGATGCCATACACTGCTGTGAAGTATTTGTGCCCCTTCATGATTTTATTTTTACACATTTAATGAAATGATCATTTAAAAACTGCATTTTGCGTTTACTCTGGTTATCTTTGTCTAATATTACAATTAGTTTAATGATCTGAAACATTGTGACAGATGAGCAAAAAGAAAAGAGGGAATCAGGAAGCGGGCAAATGCTTTTTCACAACACCGTATGTTTGTGCTGTTACTCAGGCACAAGCATCTCCAACTGTAAAATGTAAATAGAAATAAAATGCAATGATTTGCAAACCTCATAATCCCACATTTGATTCACAGTAGAATATGGAAACAATATGAAACATTTAAACTCAGAAAAAAATTATTCAAGCTGCTCATCCGTCCTGAGTCTTTATATCTTGATCTCTTCATGATGTGCCAAATGCTTTCTGTTGGTGGAAGGTCTGGACTGCAGGTTAAATTCCAAGAAAAAAACAGAAAAATATCAACATTTTTTACATTAAAATGGCAAATTTATGAGAAAAATGGCAAATTTGCCAGGAATAACACTAATAATAACCTTTTTCTTAGATGACCTAATTTAATTATACTTTTCAATTGGACTTTGCAATAAAGAAATCCTTGTGATTTAAGTTCAGAATCACCACATTTTCAAAAGCGTCTGAGCTTCAAAGAGTCGTTGTCGTGAGCTGCTATTCTACAGAAGACACACTGATTTGAATGAGGTAACAGCCTGTGTGTGAAGTACTACAGCACAATTGATATCTTGAGGACTTGTGGTACATCAGGACGCAATCCAACAGATTATTAAAGTATTCAATCCTCATGCTTTGAAGCTTTGAAGCGTCTTAAGCACTGTAGGCTCAATGTTCTCTCTCAGATTTGCCACTTTAATGTCAAAAATCTTGAGTTTTTTGTCAAAATTTTATACCCACCCTGCTTTTTTATTTTGGGCCCTCATACGTTCATATGCCATTCAGCACTAATGGTGCCTTTTCGGATGTGTAAGCTGCCAATTGCACAGCCCCTGATGCACTCACACACTGTGAAAGACGCAGGATTTATCCGGGAGGACACGACGCTCATGTTTTCCAAAAGGAATTTCACATTTCTGACCACAGAGCAGTTTTCCAATTCCTCCGGTCCATTTTGGGCCGACAGAAGACGGCATCATTTCTTTATCATGTTCCTGTATGACTTAATATTTTTGTGACCTTCCATCAATTTTTTTAAAAAGAAAATAAAATAGTAAAGTCAGTTGAAACACTTGATATTATGGTGTTCCATTGTGAAAACAATTTGTTGTAAAAATTTGTGAAGATTTAAAAAAAAAAAATCTAAATTCCTGTTGCAAAGAAATTAAAGAAACCAATTGTATAAATGTCGATATGCATGATGTGAGAGTGCACGCCTTAATGCTGGCCACAGCATGTGATGTTAGATGTCGTCACAAATGCAACTTCTTTTTATAGCAGGAATAATTTGTCTGTAAAGGACGAGTGGAAATTTGGGACTTACCTGAAATAAGGGCATTGAGCCAGTGTGCCTTGAGCAGGAAAATTTTAATGACTAAGTGAACTTGTTCTGTGTGTGTTTGTGTGCCACCAAGTAGAAACAGACTAAGCAACCAGAGTTAGTCACTTCCTGGGACCAGCAAATTTATTTAAATTTGTTTTCAATAAAAATTCTGCCTTCAAGCAGCAATTAAAAAAAACTAACATCACAGAGACAAAAATGATTATCGGGACGTAACACTTTTTGTTTCACAATGATCCAGTTTGTCTTGTTATCAATGCAACACACTGTAGTGCTGTCTCCTCCCAATCAGGCCGTCATGTTTAGTTCAGTCCACGATAAGTTCTTAGGATTTTTTCCCCATAAAGCTGGCCTAACACACACATCAAGATTAAGTGTAATTCATCAGTCATGAAGTGGCACCAACAGCAACATAAAGGCTTTAAAAGAAGACGCAGTCTATGCCAGTGTAACATATGTAGCATCAGTGGCAACACCACAGTTGTTATCCTTCATAGACATGAGGATGTAGCCATCATTGCCCCAGTATGTGGACCAAGAGTTCTTGATGAGCCAGTATGGCTCTCCACTCAGGGTGCCATATCCCACTGCGAGCACAGCATGGTCCAGATCATCCACAGTGTTCCCTGAAAAACAGAACCAGCGGGTTACGTTGTTGTGAGCGTGAAGGATAGTTGCTAACGTAATCACTGGGGAAAGAAAAAAACTCACCACAAGCAGGTTCGTAGTAGACGCCGTGGCTGTAGAAAACAAACGAGCGGTGTGATGCGTCGATGCTCACGGCCACGGGGCCGTTTTTGAAGAGCGCCATCTTGAGGGCCAGTTGATCGCCAGACGTGACGTTCGTGTAGCTCTGGATACGTGCGGTGAGCTCGGATGAGTCCACGTGGCAAAATCCGTTCTATTCATAGAGAAAAAGATATTTGTAAAACTTTCTCACAGCTTCTCGAAATCCTCTTTTGTGTTGAAATCCACTGTTAATAAGGAGGTGCTGTCCCAACTTGGTAAATGAAACAAGCAGGCGGTTATTCTGGTGGCTTGTTTTTTAAATGTAAATTTGTAGGTTTTGCTTTAAAGTTTAGGGAAGAATGTATTGAAATGAATCATACACATGTGATTTACTGGGGTTTGTGGAGGGCAAATTAATGGAAAAACAATCCATTATTTAACACAGAAAGAGTATGTGATGTTTTGCTCCTGATGATTCTATGATAGCTGCAAGGAATGTTATTTTATTTGGAATACCAGAGCGGAGGAATTATTGGAACAAAATGTGAATCTTTGTTTGGGTTCTGAATATTTCTGGACCTTAAAATTGATGTTTTATTACAAAGGAAAACTTAACAAGGAGCACTGGAGAGAGTGGTAGAATAGCTGCCCAGTAAAGCCCATTTATCCACACCACCAGTTGTCATTTCAACTTGTTGCCCACCTCTGGTTTTTTGTGACCTAGCACATGTGGGGCAGCCGGGTTAAAGACATGAATGTCACGTAGTTTATTTTTAAATACATGTATAATATTTAATACTACTCTCTAACAGCAGACCTATGTCTGCTTAGTTAGAGCATGCTAGATTCATGACTGAATTTTGCAAAATACTGTTCAGGTGTTGCTACTTTTGGGTGACACCGGAGCAATTTGGGATAATCACAGGTCACTGGAAGTCAGTCTCTTCCTTTCATGTTAATAAATACACAGTTATACACAGTGGGGCAAACTGACAGTAACTTTCTGAATGCTTTAAGTACTTAAGAGACACATGAAACAATCTCTGGTCAAAAGCTTGTTTAACTGTAATTTCAGGCTTCCTGAGCCTGAAATCAAACATGCCGTTAATGCCACAATTATAAGATTTGTAAAATTACACTATTAATGTCGTGAAACGGCTCAAGCTCTTTTTAATTTTTTGATTTGTTGTTGTGAAATCATCTCACCATTCCCATGTAGGCGCCATATGTTTCCGTTGTGGCGATGCCTCCGTGCTTCATGATCCACTCGTACGCCCTCCACTCCTCCCCGCCATCGCAGCCGTTATTACCGAAACCCCAGGAGCAGTCAATCAGCATCTGCTGAGACAGAACCTGCAGGGAGCCCGTCTGAAAGACACGAGCAAAAGTATGATTACACTCGGCATGATCATAACAGCCTGCGCTTACTCTGCACTAATCATGAATCACACTGTACTAAAATGCAGACATTTTAATCCACTGATCCACTTTTTATTGACATTTGATTATATGAAACACAAACAAGACAGCTAAACATTTATAATGGGCTCTCATTCCTACACCATTTTTACTCCAGCTGCAATCTACAGGTTTCTAGGCAGATGCTGTGAGATCACGAAGAACTAAATTCAAAGCGTGCCCCCCACTGAGTGGCTCTGTTTATGAACCTGCCCGTGGGGAAAGGGTCACTGCATCGCTCAGGTTCAAAGGCGACCTGCTGCAGCCTCACAGCAGTCCTTCCTCCAAGCCAAAACAAATTGTTCTTGCAATTACTGCAGAGCAATTAGCAGTTCAAGCAGCTTTATGTCAGTGAGAAATGTTAAGATTATTACACGGATGAATCCCTTACATTTATATATATAAACAAGAAGTAGCTACAGAGACCAAAACCAGACCTTAAAAACATGTTTTGGTTTAAAGTTGGACATTTTTACATGGAAGTCTTTTATGACCACTGACAGTGTGAAACATGGACATAGCTACCATAACTGCACTGTGAAATCTTATTGCAACATCATCCTGGTGTTTTGAACCACATGTGACAGTGAGGGGTAATCTGACCGTGAAACCGCGCTGATGCCAAGGAGCATGTCCTGGATAATCCTCCTTTTTGACACTTCAAATGACTAAAATTTACAAAAGGGATAAAGATTTATGGGATCTTCTCCTACAGACTTTTATAAGGCAGGAGTATTTTTGAAATCACAGATATCACCTCCCCGGTGGCTTTAAAAAAGAATAAACTTGCAGTTGCTTCACTTTTCAGACCCAGAAGCTCTATCGATCTTTTATACTTGAGTGAATCGCCTTTGGAGCCAGTCTCAAGGGGCTCACTTCCACATTTACTTTACTTTTCGACCCTGGATTTTGGTGTTCATTATGTCCTTTGCATTTTCTGATCAGTAATTTAAAACTAGATGTGTAAATAAACACTGAGATCAGATGTTACTGATACTCAGTGGGAAATTTCCAAGCTTTCCAGCAGCACCTTAAGTATACTGTGATGCAAACACATTTTACTTCAGTAAATGTTTAAAAGTTGTTACTACACCGCAGTGAAGCAGGAGCTTTAATCTAAGTATAAGACCTGAGACTTCCTCCATCACTGGACCTCAGACTAGGAGTTACAGAGCTACAGGACACATAATTAAGAGTCTCCTATGTGAGGGAGAGACACAGAATTCGGTCACTTCAATGGGGTGCCGTCAAGTCCCAATAAACTGATCCTATGTTTGGATCACGTTGCTAGGCAACACGGGATAAGGAATGCCTTTGAGCTCAGCTTTCTACGGGATGGAGGCAGCCCAAAGCTGACATCCCCTCAGGTTCATTCATTCACACAGACACACACACACTGTAAAGCCTGTCCAACACGACTGAAGTTACACAATGAATCTTCCTGTGGACCTGCCCCCAAAAGGAGGGCTGCACTTCAGAGAGAAGGATGTTTGTTTGTTTTTTTGTTTTTTAAAAAAGGTCAGTAGACTCAAACAGCGGCACTACGCTGAATAAATGTGACAGACTGTCACATCTATCTATCTAATTTACAAATGGTTATTTTTAATTTTGCATATGGTTCTGCTGGTTTTGTCACAAAGAATCTATATCAGTCCTGCACCTTGAATAAGTTGCATCTTTGCATTTTACTCATTTCACTGGGCGTATTCTTCTGCCTGCACGAGCCACTTTCATACAAGGAGTATTAAAATAAAACCTAATTTCTCCATAAAACATCAAAAGATGTGAACTATAAATTTATACCAAACGTAACTGCAATGCAAATAAACCCAAACAAGTACAGATGAAGCATCAAGCTGAGCATCTGCAGCTTCAAAGAGAATAGGGAAGGAGCCCCATTATTCGAAAACACTGGAATGGGGCCAAGGACTGTGCAGCAAGCTGCCTCCTATCCTTTTTACCTTTACGAAGAGAGCGCCCTCTACTGCTCCAGTGGTGGCAAAGCTCCAGCAGGAGCCACAGATGGCCTGATCCTTTACTGGGGTCACGGCGCCTGGGAGGCCAGAGTTAAGGTGAAAAAACAAACCTTCCTCACAGATGCATCTTTGGTGAATATTTATAGCTTATACATACCATAAAGCCTCCAGTCGAGTGACTCGGGAAGATTTACTCTTTCGTAAGCTTTGAAGGGGAAGGGGAGCCCTCTGTTTGGGGTCTTTCCCCTTTTTCTTCCCCTCATGGTTGCCAGCTCAGACATGGTGCGATCTGACAGAGAGTTCAGAGCCAGAGAGAAAGACATGCCCGCTCTGTTCTTAGAGTGAATATACCTAGAAAAACAAGAAACCAGTCAGAGACACACCGCTGAAAAACTACTGCTAAAACTGTAGCCTCACAATTATTATTAAAGTATTAAATGTTGCTCTCACCGTAGGTTAAGAACAAAAGCATGCTCCCTCTTCTCGTGCTCCCTTTCATCGTTGTACTGCCGCTGGAACTTGTCCTTGAAATGGCTGAACATGCGCTGTGACTGGCCTGACGCTGAGGTGTGGATGAGATCTTTCATTGGATTGGCCAACATGTGGTGCTCCACTCCGGGACCAGGAAACCCACCACAACTCATGCCTGTATAGAAACACAACAAGAAGGAGTTTTTGTTTTTCTTTTGTTCTCTGAGTCTTCCAGAAGGTCGAGCAGGTATATATTTACACAAACCTTCAGGCAGCAGGAAGACTTTGGGGTTCACCTCAGTGCTGAACTCCTTGTATTCCACCAAGTACTTGTCATAATGGGACCCCAGCAGAGTGTTGTATCCCATCATCTCATAGTGAATGGGAATGGGGGTGTCTTTTCCTCCATCTGCACCTCGCTCTGAATGTGTCATCCACAGTGTGTACGTGTTCTTCTTGTAACCCACAGTGGTCACATTCTGCCAGACTTGACACAGGGAACCTCTGTAGTACTCCACCCTCAGGAACTAAGGAGGGAAATGAACAACTTGACTTGTCAAAATAAAAGATAAAAGCATTCAATGAAATATGTGACTAAGGTATAAATACACATAAATGATGACTGTTTATTTTCCATTAAGACGTGCTCTTTAACTGAACTTTAATTTACAAAATGAACATGACACTGTAATAAAGAAGACTCTGACTCATGACTTATGAGACCATAAACCCATCAGAAATGGTGGTAAGAGCTGAGGTAAGAGCTGAGGTAAGCAGTTGAGTCATTTACCTGTGTTTTCTTTTGAGGTTTTGCTGACACATCACCACTGACCACGTGACGTCAAATTCTTAACCATAAATAACATAATTGTGTGACAATCATGGTGACAACATAGGATCAAGTAAATGCATCTACAGTGCTACAGGTCTAGAGAGTGACCATCTGACAACCATTGAACGTGAGGAGGAAAATGAGTACTCCAAGACCAGCTGTGAATGATTGCTGGAGGCTGATGGCAGTCACTGGTAAAATGACTGCTATAACCAAAGTCACACAGGCCTACAGACAGGTTAGTGACTTCCTGGAAACCACCTGTCACTAAAGAAATATTAGTATTCCCCCAGTGTTAGTAATACTGGCAATGGTAGCATATTCCCATTTACTGGTCTGACTGTAAGTGAAGGGCTTATCTACAAACACTGGCAATCTACTAGAAACACTTCCAACTGGTTGGGGAATAGACATTTCCCTAGCAACCGGTGGTTAAATCATGTCCAACGTCGAGGTCAACTCGACCTGTGTGCATGACCTCAGTACACTCTGACTTCTTCTTGCAGTAGGGTAATTACCCCCTTCTGGCCATTAGAATGATAGAAGTATACAGATTTAAGACTTTTCTGCTTTGGCTTCTGTTTTAACAAACGGAGACTGTTCCATATATACACTTTTACTCATGAAGATAAAACTGAAAAGTGGAATAAAAGAAATAAAACACACACCTTGAAGTCCTGCAAATCGGGGAGCGCAGCCTGCGGTGTGACTGCTTCGTCCTTTGTTCCATTAATCTGGAAGCACTTCATCACATTTAGCTCCTCTTCAGTGGTCTCAGGCGAGATCTTATAGGCAGTGCCATACTGCTGCTCTGATGCTAACTGGTAAGTCAAAACCTGGCCTGTTGGTGATAAAGGGTGTTAAAATTTGACATTACTGACTTCTCTAATGTCAATAGTACATTTATTTTGTTAATAACTCAAGATTTCTGAATGAATATTCTATGTGTGGCTCAGACAAAACCTTTATTAGCTATAGTCAGGGCCTTTTGGCATATACACCAGTCAGTAGAAATGCATTATATCAGGATTCAATTTTATTATTATTATTTCATTACTACTTTGAATGTGTTCATTCTTCCTTTTTCCTAACAGACTACAGTTATGTACAAGTCAAGATGATGATTTGTCTGATGGAGGAATAACTAAATAAAGAGGAGTATTCATGGGTAAGTTTGCACCAGCCGTCATCAGCACTGTAAGCATATAAAAACACAATTTTGGGAACATAACCAAGGTACAAAGTCACATGCAACACGAGTCATCAGATTATGTTCATCACTCGTGCTTACTCTTTCTTTTTTCACTTCTGTTTTTTTGCGATAATGTTACAGTCTGGTATCGTTTCTCTTACACAACAGGCACTCAATTTCAAATTACTGATTAGCCAAGCAGGGGAATACAGAATCTGCTTCAGGAGAATCAGCTGAAGGGGGTTTCTCACCGTGGTAGTAGTCTATTCGGCTTGACTTTGCTGGTAGGTCTAACCAGGCCTCAAATGGTTCCTCGATTTCAGCATAGGGCAGAGAGATGATTCCTGAAATATAAATACTGAATGAAACATAACTTCCAACAAGGCCCAAAACATACTGTGTAACCCTCTGTTAGTTCACAGCTTACCTTTGACGTGATAGCTCTTTCCAAAATCAGGAAGGCTATGTACTGCCTTTGCCTCTGTACCTGACAAAGAAGCAGAGGTGAGTTAAAACAATACATATTAGTAATATAACTGCAGAGCTGTGTGTAGGTGCAATAAGCAGCAGATGGCAAAGTAAGAAATACTGACAACTATCCCTGGATATTTGCTATAACTGGTTACATGGATGCCACAAACACTGGTCATTTACAGACGCTTTCTTAACTTCTAACACACGGAGCAGAGGATAAAACATAAGTATATAAGTTATAAAATTAGATAAACTTCGCATACCTCAACCTTCCTTTTTTAAGTTTTAAAGTCCACTTTATCATAAAAGGACCAGTTTTAGTTTTGGTAAATAATAAAGTAAAGTGTGGTTAGTGGCGCTCATAAATTAGCACTTCTCTCAAGCTAAAACAGGAAGACTTTAATGTGAAAGTTAAAAATTATCGTATGTATTCCTGCTCTACTGTATAGCTACCTACACCCAAAGATAGCCTCCTATTTAGCAAACTGAATGCTAATGAAAGTTTATTAACATGTTTATTTGCATGTAACGACGGCGTAATAAGAGCACCGAGTGCTAGCTACCTCCACAGCATGTAACGCTGGCTGACTGTAAACAGCTAACCTGAAAAAAACAAACAAACATGAAATATAGTTCCTTACCAGCGACAGCGCACAAAAAAATAGCTGCAATGTACCAAAGCTGCATGTTTTCTTCTGTATGCTCAGAGAGACAATGAGAACAGCTGGCAGACTAAAGCCAAACCTCACAGAAACACATTGCTCTGCGGACTCTCTTTAACCTCCAAAACAATGATTAAATCATGGAGAACGGTCCCTGCCCGGTCCACCAATCACATCGCGCAGAGGAAGTGTCTCCTCCAATCACAGTTTTATTTGCACGCACATCATGTGAAGTATGTCATATGACTGTAGTTAACTAGATAATAATAGGAAAACAGCGGACAGGGCAGTGTTTGTGTGAACTACCACTGCGTTTCATGAAAGGCAGAGGCTTCCTCTTTTTGTTTGGAGCTCTTAAAATCCTTAATTCAATAAGACGGAAATAAATATTTTGATTAGATAACTTAATTGTGAGCTAATTGTATGTTAAATGACATTTACAACAGGATCAGTCAGAGTTCCCTCTTGGGTTTTGTTTGTTATAGAGAAGAGTTACTTTCTGTAAAGCTATTCTTTATATACAATCCTGTGCAAAAGTGTCAAGTCGCCCCATTTTGATTCTAATGAGCCAGTTTAAAAAATAAATAAAGTGATGTCGAGAATAGTCTTTAAAAGTTTCTGAAGGTTTTTCAAAGTATTCTTTGGACAATGACTGCTTCTTAATTCACGTTCAGTCCAATCCTCATACCTGACCATTTCCAGAAGTTTTTAAAACAAAATTTTAAAACAATTTCTATTATTCATTTTATTTATTTAAATGCAATCCATGATTATTATTATTATTATTATTTATTTAGAATAGAATAGAATAGCCCTTTATTGTCATTGTACGTGTAAAACGAAGTTGTGGGTGCTCCACACCAACAGTGCCAGAATAAAATATAAATAGTAGACAGCAGGAAAAAATAACAAAAGAGGAAAAATATATAAAATCAAGAGGAATATTTTCGGAAATAAGAGAAAGACACACATTGGAGAACAAAATAGCTTCAAATAGTGGCCTGAGGGATGAGGGTCACACAGACCATGGCTCAGATTTGTGAGGTGGGTGTTTGTTAACAGTCTGAATGACCTAGGGGAAGAAACTATTACTGGGCCTGGAGGTGTGGGACCTAATTGACCTGAGGCGCTGACCAGAGAAGCAGGTAAACAGATGGTAAGCTGTGTGTAAGGGTGTAAGGGGTCACCAGTGATGTTTTCCTGGATGGATCTGGCAATGGCCTCCGGGGGTGGCAGAGGGCAGCCAATGATTTTTTTGGGTGGTGTTAATTACCGTCTGTGCAGCCGTCCTGTTCTCAGTAGTGGTCCCTGCGTACCAAACACCCAGGCAGTAGGAGAGCAAGCTCTCCACCGAGGAGCAGTAAAGGTCAGCAGCAGCTTCTGGTCCACATTATTCTTCCTCAGGACACGGAGGAAGTGCAGCCGCTGCTGGGCCTTTACCAGGGCGTTGGTGTTGTGGGTCCAGGTGAGATCAGGGGAGATGTGGGTGCCCAGAAACCTGAAGGTGGAGACAGATTAAACCCATTCTCCATTTATAATTAGAGGGGAGTGGACCTGTCTGTGCCTCCTGAAGCCCATTATGAGTTCCTTTGTTTTAAGGACGTTCAGCTTTGCATTATTTTTGGAGCACCAGCGGGACAAATTCTCTAACTCCGCCCTGTATGCTGTCTTATCTCCATCAGAGATGAGTAATTGGCATACTTGATGATGACGTTGGTTGGTGTGCAGTCATAGGTGTACAGGGCGTGGGATCCAGTGCTGGATGTCGGGGGAGGGGGGTACACTCAACACCATAGTTTTATGGTGTTGAACGCTGAGCTGTAGTCCACAAAGAGCATCGTCAAGTATTTCTTCCTGTTCTGCAGATGGTTTAGTGCTCTGTGAAGGGTGATGGTGTTAACGAAGAACTTTTTTTAAATGCCGTCTTTACGCACTTTGTTTCTAATAGCCTGTTGCAAAAATACAGAATTTATCCCTGTTTCTTTTGTTGAATATTTGAAAAATGTCAAAGAAAATACAGTTTGACAAGCATGAAAAACTATTTTTACAACAACAATTTGATTCTAAAAGAGCTAATGTCAGAGAACCTGGCATACTCAGCATGGTGTGCAGTGTGTCATTGAAAAAACTAAGAAAACTGGACAAGTGGAGGACAAAGGAGGAAGTGACAGGCCTAAAAAACTGCTGTAAAACACCAAAACAGAGAGAAAATAAATAAATAATCTAGTTTAATTCTCTAACTCTGTGTGTTAAAGACACGTTCTGATGGTTGCAGAGTTGTTGCAAAAGAAGAAGATGTGGTTTTGTGGGTGAGTCTGCATGCAAAAAGATTCATCTTGCTGATTTTCTTCTTGATTGGAAAGTGTAGAGCTGTGAAGGTGTGTGTGTGTTTTGTCTGTCTGTGGGTGAGTATGTATGTTTGTGAGCGTTAAGCTGGTGGAGATTCAAAAGTAATAGTTGTTATTGTACAAAAAGCTAATACACAGTAACATCAGCGTTTACAGCTGTGTTATTAACTACATGCTGAATGTTTTTCATTTATGTTCCAGTGCATTTAAAAAAACACCAACGTGTGCACATTTTGACATTTTAAAGAAAAAGACAATCCTGACTCTTAGTGACAATGTCTTGTACATACATTGTAGTTACAATATTTATAATTTCATTGTTAAAAGAAAGTATGGCTCCTGTCAGTTCTGAGGTTTTATGTACCAGGATAACAAAATTTTGATCCTTAGCAGGTCTCAGAATTAGACAAATCAAATGTCAGGTGAACTACAACAACAGTCTTCTCATGAGTGGAAATTCTCCCCAATGCTCAGTTGAATTGTAAAACAAAAAAATCCAAGGGCTGCATCTCACACTCTACAGGCCTCGGTTAGTATGTTAAATGTTAAAGTTCATCACAGTACAAGTAGGAAAAGGCTGAACTAGTGTGGCTGGTTTGGAAGGACTGCAGGGTGACAGCCGCTTCTCTCTAAAGAGAACTTGGCAGCACAGCTTGGGTTTGTACCTGAATAAGTTACAAGATCTCTGGAACAGTGTCCTTTGGACAGACAAGACCAAAGTGGAGCTGTTCGATCATAATGCACAGCACCAGGTTTGGAGAAAACAGAACACAGCATATCAGCACAAACACCTCATACACTGTTACTTGGTGGTGGAGGGGTGATGATTTGGACTTGTTTTGCAACCATGGGTCACTGGGGACCTTGAAGTCATTAAATTTGCCATTAACTCAGCATAGCAAAGTATTCTAGAGTCAAATGTGAGGTCATCTGTCTGAAAACTAAATATTGGCTGAAACACAATCAGGCAACAGGACGATGATCCCAACCACAGCAGGAAATCTACAACAGCATGGCTGAACAAGAAAAGAATCAAGGTGCTGCAGCGGCTTAGCCAAACTCTAGACCTCAACTTGATTGTGATGCTGTGGTGGGACCTCAAGAGAGCTGTGCATGAGCAAATGCCCAAACCTTAGTGAACTGAAGTTATGTTACATCTTCTTCCACAGAGATGTAAGAGACTGATCAAGTGGCACAGAAAATGATAACTGGTCAAAGAGGTTCCATAAGCTATTAAATATCAGCGTGTACTCTGTTTTTCTGCATTTTGGCCTAATTTTAAATGAAACCAAACAAATAAAGTGAGAAATCTGATCTCTGCTGTGTTACCACTGACATGAAACTAATTTAAAAACCTTTAAGAACATTAAAAGTGACAGAGGGCATACTTTCTTATTCAGTTTTGTATGGTAAATGTTTTAATGTACTCATTTATTCTTACGCAATGTGATTCTATTTTATTTCATTCTAAATAATTCTAATAACCTAAAACCACAAACAACATTTAATATGCTGAGAGTGAGAGACAATCAGTCTTTAGTGCTTCATAAAAAGCAGAACCCAACCCTGTCACTAGGTGTCAGTGTGTGACAGAGCATTGCTGTGTTGTTTCCCTGCGTCTCAGTGAAACCTCTGGAGTTGATCTGGCACAGACGGGGAGATCACAGGATATTAAATAACTGAAAGGTAGCTTGCTGGCAGCAGCCTGTTCAGACAGACAGATGGACAGACAGACAGGACTGGAGTGAGAAGTCGTTCTACGATCTTTTCTCAGGGCGCTAACTGAAGTCATGAGGTTACTCTTTAAACAGCTCAGCAGACCTAAAAACAGTGAGTGTGTGTCGCTGCAAAAAACCAAAACAAAAAACAGCTGACTGGAAAAGGAATCAGCAGGAAAAGTGGAAGGTTATCAAATGATACGACCAAATATCCCCAAACAAAGCATTCAGATAAAGAAGATTCACATTCAGCAATCCCAGTCGGCCTTGCTGCCGAGCAAATCTGTTACTCTAGACCATCTTTATTGCACTACGCTGGCAGCTGTGGCAGTACGAGGCAGCTGTTGGTGCTTCATTTGATGACTCGGGTCACTTTTTTTCCACCGGTGGCATATTTTAACATAAAATAAAAAGTTCCCAAACACCAGGCTGCAGTGATCACCAGTATGACAATCAACAACCTGAACGTCTAACACACACCATCAATTCACTGAGTTAGATGAAGTACGTGTTTATTGCTTATTTGGTGTTAAACAGTTACAACGATAACCACACGACATCGTTCATATACAAGAATACAGGAGTATAAATATAGAGTATTTGTACTACAGGGTAGGATCGGTCAAAAAACACAAGACACGCATTCAAAAAGTCATTCGCTCACACATCCGTGCAAACCACTGACCCCACAGTGCAGTTTGCACTTGACACACATTCAGTCACTCATTCACAAATCCAAATGGAAGACCAGTTCTGCCTCAAAAACAGGGCTCGGTCCCCCAGAAGTCTCTTTAGTGTTCAGAGCGTCGCCTGCACTCCAGGTCCTTCTTCTGCTCTCCAGAGCCGACGCCGTCGTTCTTCATTTGGAATAAACAGGAGTAGAAGGGAGGGGTTCGAAAATGGACTAATCCTTCAGGAGACAGCTCGTCTTTGTCCCAGTTTGACCCTCACTTAAAGGGGACCTATTAACCTTTATAAATACTATTACAGCGGTGGGCCAAAGTCTTAAAAAATTTGTTCAATTTAGGTACAAGTGATTAATTCAGATTGTTTCAAACACTTTTTAAGATTATGATGTCACAGAAAGGGGATATTTTAGGTCTGTGGCAACCAATCAAAGGAAAGCTGGCTTAAATGGAGGGTAAAAATAAGGATGAACTGACCCCCTGTATCTGACCTGCAAATCAGTCCAAGAATTTAGACATGGAGTAAGAAAGGAGCGTAACGCTGTTCAATATAATGAAATGCATGTTACCGGTGTCAACAGTAGCAGGTTAACTATTAAGTTTCCTGTGTTACCTTGGATATATCCTGCATGAATCACCAACATCTTCTAGAGTCTGTAGAGGAACTTTGTCACACAGCTGTACTACACAAAGAGTTTTTTTGGCACAAAATGAGAAGAACTTTGTCTTCTGTAGCAAATACAGAGCGGGAGGGAAGGGGAGGGTCCAGGGAAAATGCAGTGCTGACACTCAACACCACAAGGGTGAAGCAGAGTCCATCAGTCATCCTGTCCCTGATTTCATTTGTTTGTAATGAAAGATGTTAAACACGCTACGCGCAGCATCTTCCATGTGACAGCACTGATGTTTAGACAACACAACGAATGAGACACAAAGTCATGCGGGTGTGCAGGGCTTCACTCTCCTCCCATTGTGTCTTCTGCCAGTGAATCCACTGAGTCTTAAAGCTGCGCACGGCGAGTGTTCGCGCCACGACGCATCCTCGTCACACGCTGTTGAGGAGCAGGATGGACGTGGCGGAGGTGGGAGATGTGATCTCGGGGTTAATGTAATGGGGGTCTCGCTCATCAGTGGGATCCTCTTCTCGTTCTTGCGCTACATTCAAGGTCACCTTGTTCAAACCGCTCTCCAGTGTCGCCTCTGCTCCTTCTGCTCTGTCGCCTGGAAAACATGCAGGAAGAAAAGTGCAAGAAAAGGTTAAATTAAATCAGGGAAATTATCCGACATAGAGATTTAGACAAAAGTTAACCAACAACTTCTAAATTAAGAGTCCTTCACGAGGACTCCTACTTTTATTTTAAACGTGTAACATCCTTTGCAAAATAATTCCTCAATCATTAGATTTGCTTTTGTTTTTCAGGAAACGTGCTCAGGATCAGGTTTCACATCAGTGCTCAGTGGGACACACACCTCTCTCCTGGTCACAGTCTGGAGAGGAGGCTCCGCTGCACTGGCTGCGAGGGCCCAGGAGAGGCGAGGCGTGCCCGGAACTGCACACTGAGTCTGGGCTGTGAGAGCCACAGGGGCTCGCTACCTCCAGGACACCGGTGGGGCAAGAGGAGGACAGGATGGAAGAGGAAGAGGGACAGGAGGAGAGATAGGAGGATGAGGAGGGGGTGCGGAGCGAGGAGGACGAGTAAGGTTGGAGCATGTCGACGGGGGTGGAGGCAGAGGTGGAAGGCGAGGAAGAGGTTGCTTGGGGCGAGGAGGTGGAGTGCGAGTCGGCCTCCTCCTCTGAGCTGCTACTGTGACTGCCCTCTTCGTCGATAGACACTGACACCACTGAAACACACACACACACACACACACACACACACACACACACACACGGGGATGTGAGCTTGAAGACACGCACATGCAAACGGCTCAACAAAAACAAAGAAATGATAACGCGGCTCGATGATGCGGGTGACTGCCCATCTCCGAGTGGGCGTGGCACTCACTTGACAAACCGTCCGACTCCATCTTGAAGTTGGCGATGTCGTCGCTGCCGCCGTCGCCTTCTGCTCCAACTCCCTGCTCCCTGGTGCCTATGGCGAGGGAACGTCGCTGAGCGTGGATCTCCTCTGAGATGCTCTCCAGGTTGCGCAGCGCCGTGCGGTACTCCGCTTTGGCAACCATAAGTTTGGCCTGAAGCTCATCCACATGATGCTTTATTTGCTGTGAGAAATAAAACGGTGTTTCTCAGTAACGACGCCTTGTAACACAACAGATATATAGATTATGTACTGTTTACTCCTTCGAGTCTATGAGTAGGTGATACATACCTCCAGATGTAGGTAATACTTTGCTTTGAGTTCAAAATACGGTCTGCAGGGGGAGAAGAAGAAGAAAAAAGTGAGAGAGGGAGGAGAGAAATTTAGCCCGCTGGAAGAATAACCCTCCTCTGTGTGCAGTCACATTCCACGTCTCTATGGAGGGAGCGCAACCCAGCACTGCACAGCCAACACACAAAACATCTGGACTTCATCAGGTTACAGAAATTTCACTTCCCCCACTTCTTGAGCACCACTTTAGCTCAGTGGGCGAGCAGGCAACCACTTGCACCATGGCCAGAGTGCAGCGGCCCGGGCTTGAGTCTGACCTACGGCCCTTTTCTGTGTGTCTTCCCACTCTCTGTCTCCTCTGTTTCCTGTCCATCTTCACTGCTAATCTATCCAGTAAAGGCAAAAAACCCACCACGCTCGCATAAGAGGTTCAGGCGGCGGGGAGCTTATGAGCAGCATTTCCCAAAATCCCATCACAAACCTCGACTTGTTGATGGAGCGTTTCAGTTTCTTCTCCAGCTGCCTCATGTGGCTTATGCAGGAATTGTAGTTGGCTGCTGTTTTCTTGTGCTCTGCTTCGCTGCACGTTCTCGCCTGCTCGGCCTCCATCACCTGAAACGACCGAGAAAAAAAGCGCCTGAGGCTAAACCGCTCGTTCAGGATGGAATTTTTTGGCTGTGCTGCTTTTATATACTTACTCGCTGTGTGGCGTGGTTAAGCATTTCCTGCCAGGCGGAGTCAAACTGCCGGGTGTCCTCCTCGAGCAGCCTCTCCTCGGCCAGGGCGATGGTCTCCTTGGCTGCCCGCAGGATCTCCACCGACCGCTGGAATTCCTGAGTGGCCTTCTGCGCTTCAATCTGAGCCTGGAGTTCAGGGAAGGACAAGCAGCGGTCAGAACTTATTAAGTCAGACTGGAAACCAAATGTTCCACCTAAAAATACAATTCAGAAGCTAAATATTACTGCACACATTTCTGATGTCAAACAACTCACTGCCTGCTCCATATTTTCCCTAATAGAGTACCTTTGCTTGGCTCACAGGTCAAAATAATGCTCATTTCTCAGCTACTGCTTCTTGGTGCAGTCTTAAAAAAAAAAAAGAAGCTCCTTATGCTTCTTTCCCTACTTGCTTTAAGCCAGCTTTATCCTGATTGGCTGCCCTTGAAAAACAAAACAAAAGATTTGAAGAGCAGTGTTCACAGCCAAAGCACGGACTGTGTATAAAAGATGGACAACAGCACATCTCCACATGCCCTCTCATGCATAAGTGCCTTAACTTCTTCTCACTTTAGCCAGTAACTGGGCTTCTTAGAGTTCTTCTTAGATTCGGCAGGGAGGCTAAAGCAGTGTATTCTCATTGGTTACATTAGCCAATGGGCGTGCAGAGTCCCAGTGTCTTTGAGCCAGAGCTGTGTGCCCAAGAAGACCATGTTAGAGATATGACATCACAAAGAGCCAAGATTAGAAAAATCTACACAAAACTGATCTTGAAACCTGAAACTTGGCTCATAGCTGAAACTTTATCCATGTTGAATATGAGGATCCACTTCTATAAGAGTAGAAGAATGACAAAAACTAAAGAAAAGCAAAACAGGTTCCCTTTAAATCATAGTGACAAATTACTTAAAATTGCTTTTATGAAGTAAAAGTTCACAGAGTAATTATTCTTACATGGTATGAATGAAGCAGGAGTCTTTGTGTTGCCTGTGTGTTTAATTTAGGACCCATACTCTCCCTCGGCCTCCCTCCCCTCACACCTCTAACCCTGAGCCTGGTTCTACATGAGATTTCTTCCTGTTAAAAGGGAGTTTTTCTCCCCACTGATACCAAAGGCTTACTCATAAGGAGCTTGTCTTATTGTCAGGGTTTTCTCTGTATTATTGTTGGGTCTTTATCTTACAACATAAAGCAACCCGAGGTGACTGTTGTTGTGATTTGGCGCTATATAAATAAAACTGAATTGATCGAATTGGTTGATTCCCTTTGACGCCCAAACAGGCCAACATTCATAGAAAAAGACAACTGAGCCTTGATCCAATAGACAAACAGAATCTTTGTCGCTGAGGAAATCTGACACACTGTGAGTGGGCTCCTCCTGCCCACAGTCACAGTCAATAGGAGGGTTATTCTCATCACGCTGGACATATTTGGACCCACTCAGACAGGCATAACTCCAAGGTCATTGCACTGGCTGAATACTAACATGAAGGAGTTACAGTAACTCCAATTCAATGTCCTTGAAAGAGAGAATAATAATAATCAGGGAGAAACCTTCCCTCTGGTGATTAGTATTTAACAAGTGTACTATGAGCAATGCAGCAGTTCAGAGGGACGTACTTCATGCTGCCTGTCTGTCGGTGTGCTCCCTGTGCATTTCAGAGGGTTTCGTCTGTATTGACTGTGAACTACAATGGAACCAAACCTGCTCGTCTAGTTTGTGTTTTTATCTCAACGTGTTTTCAATGGACGATTGTTTCTACTAAACGCTCCATTTAAACTAAGAAATAAAGCCGTGAATTCATGTTAACACTTATTATTTATGTTAACATGAATGCACGGCTCAACGTCTCCAACATCTATTCTTTAAAATCCAAGAGCGACTTCTCTACCAGCGTTTTCCATAAACAGATGCAGACGCAGAAGAACGCAAAACCCAGGCTGAAACGCATGAAGTGGTCTGTATGAATGTAATCCTGCTGACATGACTCCAAGGATAAGAAACTGATGTCACTTCTAACACGTAGCCTACACATTGGTATTGGTATTTACATTATAGAAACAGTGCAAAGAATTATGTTTATTACTTACTGTAAAGCTGAAATGTAACACAGCAACACCAAAGTCACTGTGTAATATACACCATTTGAACAAAAGCACCGGGCCACCTTCATGCTCAGCCATGGAAATCCATGAGGTGAAGCTCCCAGTTTACAGTTTTTGTGCTGATGTTAATAACAGAGGAAGTTTGGAGCGCTACAGTTATGGAGCCAGCAGCTCGTTGGCGATGTTTACCTGAAACAATAATACCACTCACAGCTGATGGTTGAGTATGTCGGAGGAAAGAAATTTCACAAACTGATTTCTTGCAACAGTGCATCCTGTTACAGTACCACGCTCAAATTCAGAGAGCTCATTAAAACGAGACAGATTGCATGGCTTTGTGCTTGACTTCAATCCTGTGGCAATGAGACTGAAACCACCTGAATTCAAAGGTGATATAGTGTATCTGCCAACAAAATAGTCTGTCTGTGATAGATAGGTACAAGTACAGTACCTGCTAATACTTTTCTGGAGGGGCTTTTTGCCTTTAATTGATAGGTCACCAGTGAGAGGTAGACAGGAAAGAGGGGCAAAGAGAGTAGGGGAAGGCATGCAGCAAAGGGCAGCAGGTTGGACTTGATCCCAGGGCCACTGCAACATATAGCCTGCTCAAGCAGTGAGCTGAACTGACACCAAAGTGCTAGCAGGTATTTACACCTGTATACTTTGAGTGACTGAACACAATGTGGACAACAGCAGTGTTAATGAACTACAAAAGAAAGTTGGAGTACAACCAGGAGATTTTCTCTGTCCTTGTCCCTGGAAGCAACGCACTTCACATTACTAAAGGTCAGTGTAGTCACACAAGCTGTGTAACGTCGGCCATCTTTAAGACAAAGCCACCACCGGTGAGTGATCAGAGGTCCGCTACGACTCACACAAAATGCAGAAAGAACAAAATCTTTGGCGTCTATTGTCGTGACAGTGTTGTTGTTAAGGCCTGTGAAAAGCGATGAGAGAGAGAAAAGAGGCGGAAGATAACAGCTTTTTTATTGCGCGTGATCTGCCATTTTAACAAAGTGTTAAAGATGAATCCTTCCTCTTTGTCTCTCATCATGACCCATTTCCCAGGCTCTAAGAGGAGGGAGGTTGAGGGGGGAAACAGAAGGAGGGTAATAGATATTTAATGAGGCAAAAACAAGAAGAAAAACAGAAAAAAGGAACTGAAACATTAAAACAACATCCATCTTTTTTTGTGACAAGATGAAGACAGAAAGAGACACAAAAATACCAGAACTTCCCAGTCAGAGCAGCTTTTCTCATTGCAGGCTTGGTGGTGTTTCCATGAAGTGTCAGTGCTGTGTGCCTTTTGCAAAAAGCCTGACGAAAAGTCTCTGGCACCCTCGTGAATAACGTGTCAGAGAACACAATTTGCCATTATCTTCATGGCACAAAAGCACACTGAGCTTCAGACACCACGCACATAATGAATGGGCTTTGTTATCAGTTAATTAACTAGATGTCATAGAGGCCAAATCATGTGACACTCAGAACCAAACAATATGATGTTCTTTTGATCTGAAACAGCCTGGCAGGCTGTGATATGCACCATGGCTGCTCGTATCATCGTGTGTGTGTGTGTGTGTGTGTGTGTGTGTGTGTGTGTGTGTGTGTGTGTGTGAGAGACTCATTTGTAATTCATGTGTCAGACACAGTCACCCTGTCTGATGTCTAACTCTCTCTAAAGACATCCTATTTACAATTTCAAATGGGTGAGAGGGTTGGAGGGCTGGGAAAGGTGGAGAAAGGTGACTAATACCCAATGTGGTAAGGGTGGGGTTTGGAGGGCGTGGACACAGACAGCCAGACAGGCAGCGGTGCAGAAGTGAATGCTGGGTAAAAAGAACAAAAGAGAGGACAGTGCAGGCAAATTCCTATATAGCCCCCACCCACCCACCCCAAGCGTTGTTGGAATGTAAGGGGGAAAACATGGGGGGCGGTGTTTGAGGGGATGAGACTGGCTTATGGGTGGGGGTAGATGGAATATGTGTGTGTCTGTGGTGGAGGGTCAGTGAGGTCATGCATGAGTCCCTTTAAAGTAGGTCGTGTATTTAATATTAAATATTCGTCTATAAATCATAACCAGACAATACGCCAGTTTAAACCCGAGACCGTTATCGGCTTTGCTCTGTTTAAACCACCCAAACACGCACACACACACACACACACACACACACACACACACACACATGCATGCAAGCGAAGGATTTTGATCCTTTCATGCAAATGCCGGTCCCATCAAAATTCAAAACCTCCCAGTAATCCCTGGCTCTCACGTGTTAATACCAGAAGCAGATGCCACCGGCAGGTATTTTGTCACAGCGCAACAGAGATAAGCAACATACACACACATACGTACATTCACACACACACGTGTACAAGTACAAAATCTATTTCAGTTTGACATGCAAATGTCAGCCTTCTGATGCATGACTCATAAGCTCCTGTATTGGCTAGGATGGAGGGGTGGAAACTTCAACAGGCTAGAACAGTAAATGAGACGAGCCACTGCAGAGGGACAAGCACAGATTGGGTGTCCTAACCTTTAGGTTGTGTTGCCCTGCTTTGTGTCTCCCTGCAGCAGTGCTGCAAGTATGACAAGTACTTCCAGATCCAGCGAAAAGAAACAAGTTAGGCCATGCAAAATGTTGCAAGTCTATCACCACGCAGAGACTATGTGTGCATGCGTGTGTGCGTGAGACACTAGCTTAAGATTCAGAGCTGTGACTGAGTTTAAATATAGGCGTCATGTGACCGTAGTCCCTTTAAGTAGATAGAAGCGGCGCTGTTTAAACTTCTCATTGCTAATCCTCAGTAATCCTGCTCTCACACTGTCTGCTGACCTTGGAGTTGCTCCAGCTCACTCTTGTGAATGTGTGTGTGTGTGCGTGTGTGTGTGTGTACCTGTCTTGTCACTTTACGGGCTTCCCAGTAGGGTTTGGAGTCATCCACTGCTCGCCCGATCTTCTTCACCTGCTCGTCCAGTTTGACTGTTGCCTCAACCAGCACTGCTCGGAACCTCTGACGGAAGTCCTTCACACACACACACACACACACACACACACATTCAGATGCTTAGAAATGAGGAGAGGAACTTATCGGGTCACACTATGAGGTTGGACATGGTAGACTGCTCAAAGCACCACTGTGCCTTCAGTGCAGCGCTACAGAACAACAAGTGTGGTTATTATTTATATCTGTGTAATATCAGGCCTTATTGTGGTGTGCGATTTCCTGTTGCCCCCATTAGTCTTACCCCTATACAAGAGCATGGTCTGCCCATGTAACACACAACTGTAGAGTGTGTAAACTATATTTTCTTTTCTTTTCTTCATCCAGTGGGTGTGTCAGCTCTCATTGTTGCTGAGCAGCATTGCTTATGTTTTTTTGTGGTGACCTACTGAATGAGTATGAGTATGAGTAAGGCTGAAGCATTACTGCAGGAGGGCCCAATATCCATGTGCATTTGTGCAGCTACTTTTGCGTGTCTGTGTATGCTTTAATTTGCCGAAGAGGGGTTTAAAAAGCAGCTGCATCCTCTTCACAGAGCACAGAATGGCATAAATGAGCAGTTAAAGAGGGAGAAGGGAGAGGGTGCTACAGGAAACACACTTCCTGTGACATCATCGCATTTCCTACGTCCTGTTCCTGCAACGACGGGTGACGCGCCACAGAATCTACGAGGTAAACTCTGTGAGCACGCTGCTGGTCTGTACAAAACTAGTTTAATCAAACAAATTCAAGATTTATTGTAAACAAATGGAAATAACAGTGGTGTGAGAAAGTCTTGAGCCACCCCTTATTTCTTTATATTTTGCTAGGAAAGTGGGAAACGTGCAGTGAGTTACTGAAACATTAGCAAACATTATACAAGACAACAAAAGGATGAGGTAACCTCAGAGAAGACAAATCTACTGAGAATAAAACTTATTGGATGACTCATTTTTCGTCTGAGTCACCTATTCCACGCTGCACCGTTACACTGAAACCTGGGGTTTCCCCACCTGTCAATACCTACTTTAAGCCCTCGTATGACCACCTTTACTCATCATCACAGTCTGAACTCCCTTACATAAGCATACTGGCCATTTCTTTGAGTTGTCTTCAGGAATAGTTCTCCAGGCTTGTTGAAGGACATTCAAAGCTCTTCTTTGGATGTTTCTGCCTTTTGTTTGGTTCTCTGTGAGCATGATCGCACACTGCTTCAATAATGTTGAGGTCCGGGCTCTGGGGAGGCCAATCCATGACTGATACTGTTCTTTCATTGTGCGCTTTTCTATTCGGGCATGATTTTAATGCACTGGCAGTGTGTTTGGTATCACTGTCATACTGAAAAATGAAGCTGCTGATCACACACTGTCCACTTTTCATGATGGTAGTTTTCTGCATTCAGGGACCAAACATTTCAATTTAATTGTAATTTATTTATATAGTTTCAAATCACAACAACAGTTGCCTTAAGGTGCTTTATATTGTAAGGTAAAAACCCTACAATAATACAGAGAAAACAGAGAATTCCCCAACAATCATATGACCCTCTATGAGCGACCGCTTGGTGGGAAGTAAAAACTCCCTTTTAACAGGAAGCAACCAGCAGCATCTGCCATGACTGGTTGGGGCTGAGTGGACGAATACAGGACAAACACACGCTGTGGAAGAATTTAGATTTGGATTCATGTTTCCATTAGTCCTGTTGTCACTTATTTTCAGTGGCAGCAGGGCCTGTTTGAGGGCTTTTCTGGATTTAAAAAAACAATTCCTGAAAGACACTGCGTTTAAGTCAAAGTTCGTCTGGGTGGATGCTCCCCACAAGCAAAAGACCAGAATACTCAAGAGACATTCAAGAGATGTGTACCCGAGATGAGGGGTATCTGCCTTCAGTGACATCATACAGAGTAGAAAAAGCTTAGTTTAACTTTTCCATACAATGAATGCATTATTTCAATTCACCACAGCAAATGCTATATGTGTGATAAAAAAATAAGGACATGTATAACAGGCTCGTTAAGGCAGATCAGCTCATCAGGAGCTGACAGATTCAATCAGACGCTTCCTCTGGGACAATAATAAAGAAGACGTAGTTATCGCTTCATAATAAAGGTTAAAATTTTAAAATCTGTTTAGTTTCTATGGGAGGCTCATGATGGCATGCAGTCACAAGGGCACAGTCCCACATCTGCCAGACATAGAAGAGGTTTAACGTTGGCAGGCAGAGTCAACCATGGATTTAAACTCTCCGCCCAAACTTACTGATCCTCTGAATCTACTGTACATCATTTTTAATCAGCTCCAGACTGCAGAAGAACCCCTGCAGCCTGCCAGGGGCTCCTTCCACAGTCCTTAGCTCCTCCTTAGCTTTTTTTTTTTTGCCTCCAGATGCATCCATGTTTCTTCTAGTTAGGTGGCATGTATGTGTATGCATATAGATATATACCACATAGATACGTGTATGTGGAAATATGTGTGTGTATGTATGTACGGATGCATATATGTATATATACATATATGTATGTATGTGCGTGTATGTTTGCAGGTGTATGTATAACTTGTACATATCTTTCTTGTGTAAATGTAAATTTGTCTGTTATTGTGTAAATACTTACGCTATTGTGTACTCCACACACGGAGAGATGCCAAACTGCCTTTCACTGTTCTTGTAACAGTGACAATAAAAAGCTATTCTATTCTATTCTTCTGTCCGCTCGTGTATATACATCGATCACCCTACTTATACTGCTGTTTCCTGTAAACACTGCCAAAGCTGTGAAAAAGGTGAGCTTTCCAAAAGCACCAACAAGCAATACGTTAAAAAATAAAATCAGGATATATGTATATATATATATATATATCTATATATATATATATATATATATATATATATATATATATGTATATGTATGTATAAAGTTGAAATTCAGCTGGAATTTAAAGTTAAAATTCAGCTGGAATTTCATGGATTACAGGAAAATTTCTCCTGCTGTCCCTCTCTGTCTCTGTGCGTGCTGTTACATTCATTCCAGCTGTGGTTTGCTGGGTTTGGATGAGAGCGCAGGGCTAATGAGAAACAGAAGAGGCCTACTTTCAGGAAAACAAAAAACTGAGGCCTCGCTCTGGAATGTTTTCACTTTTGCTCAACAGTGACCCAGCTAGCACACACTTGAGCTGAAGCTGGCCCTTCTGTGTGCCGTCCGCCTTCCTGCAGTTGTTCGCTTCACTTTACATCCTTTATTCCTCCATAATGTGTCTGATTCCTGTTTCTGTTCTGACTCCTAAATGAATGTGAGTATTATGGAGCAATAGAGGAATCTCACCAACCGCTCCACTGCTGTGTTTTCGACTAAGACCACAGCTGCACTAGGAGTTTATAAAGTGCAGGGAGGGACAGTTCCTGCTTCAGTTTTTCCACGTCTTCCGACTGATGCACATTTAGTAGTTTTCCATCTTTCGAAAGCTTTCCGTTTAGACTGTTTTAAAACAATGGCACTGTTGCTAGGCAAATCCCTGACACTACAGTGGCAGAGAGACAAATCTCACAGCGCTGACACGATTTCTCACCACTATAGTTTTTAAAAAAGTGAGACTTAGTGACTGCTGGGTGGGTGCTAGAGCTCGGCTTACGCCCTGCTCTCAGTGTTTGAGGGGCAATCATTCTGATGCCAGCAGTGTGTGTTGTTGGGTCTCACCTCCAGCTCACTCTCCCAGCGGTTAATGTCATCTGTAGACTGGTTCAACTTCTCCAGCTCTCCCTGTTTACAGAAAACACACACACACACACACACAGAGGGAGAAAGGGAGGAGTGTGATTAAATAAGACTGGCAATCCTCAGGCTGTGACTTGTGTTAACCAAATTATTGAACTTACAGCTCTCAGTCGGTCATTTTGGAGACAGTCAAAATATAACACACACACACACACACACACACACACACACACACACACACTGACATTTTTTAACCTACTGTCACTCCACATCTGGAATCATTGTCCTAACCCGACCTTACCTGTATTCTGGGGTCCACTTCTTCCTCCTCGTCAGCACCCTGCAGGTCATCCTCACAGGTATTCCCATTTCGCTCCATTCTCGGAATTTCTGGGAGATTTCTGGTTACCAAACGAGGGTCTTCGGCGCAAACTAAGCGCGACCCCGGGGTGCTGAACAGCACAGGAGCGATCCAAACCCGCTCTAACCTTTAGCGCGGTGCATAGCTGGGCTTTTTAAAAGCAGGCAGCGAGTTTAAAGAGACGTCCAGCCGCGGGGAGGGCGGACACACGAACTACAGCGGACCACAACCTCGCGGAGGTCGAGCTGCAAACGAAGAAAGCGTTTAACTACAGCGAGACCTACGGCTACTTCCGTTTGGGACATTCAAAATAAAAGCGGCGCGTAATGTTTACGTCTGCAAGCCGGACCTGAAAGGGGGAGGGGCGGGGCACGTGTCTTATTACAGAGCTGTTAGCTTAAAAGTGGCGCTGCGCGTGAGTTTAAACTGAATATGTATGATGGATACTTGCTCTCAGATTATTTATCTGGGCATTATATTTTACTTACTTATAATCTTACTGCACAAGCTTTAAAAACCAGATACAACAGATAAAAGTACCGATAAACTTATTATCGATTTTACCGATAAACAATCACATGCATGATCGGTTGATGTATGCTCAATCATCCAGGTAAGGACATCCCTCAAGGTTGATTCTGTGTATCTGGACGTAGCGTTTTCAGTGGGAGAAGCATTTAGTCACTCATCCAAGTGACTTCTTCAGTGTCAGCTGACTGCAAGTTTGCCCAGCCTTATAAACAGTCCATTTACACAGTGATGAAACTACCGCACTGAATGAACAATGGGCTGTGACGTCAGTTTCTTGATCATTGCAAACTGTCATGACCATTGATCAGCAACCACCGATCAATGACCACTGATCAGTGGCCATAAGTACCATTCATAGAGTTGGGGAATGGCTGCTGTCACATTGTGTGACGTAATTCACTGACACTTTACAACTGTTGGTCATTTTAATTACTTAGATTTTATAGCGGTGGGTAGCTTAGTCTATAACACGAGCAAACATGAAGCCTGAAAATGTAAAGGACGGCATAAATACTTTAACTTTTAAATGTATTTTAATACGTTTAGCGGCTTTTTCTTCTGGTAAAGACGTTCCATATTGCCATTCATGCTACAGAGTAATACTATGTAATACTACAGATACAGATACTGATACTTTTCATCTATAAAGGCATGGTATGGTATGATTCATCAAAAGTTTGCAAATTCTGAACACACTTTAATGTCTACTAAATCACTGTGATTCTACAATAACGAGTTAACACAATAAAAACACACCTTTCAGCGTTTTATGCATTTTGAAACTGTTTATTTTTGGAGACCTGATATGTAAATGTGCCTGTCTCTAAAGCACAACATATGTTGTTTACATTTGCTATAAGCTATGAATAAAATAGACCTAACAGTCAACACAAAAAAGACTTTGAGATACCATGTAGATATATATACCTCTCTCTATATATTTATATATATGGTGTATGTTTTAATTCACAAAAAAATGTCATTTCACACAATTCAGTGAACTTAGAGGATAGAAACAAAGTATCGATCCAATACTAGCGTTGTTATTGATACTGTTAATATTTGGATTGATCTGCTCACCTTTGCCCATGAAATAAAATGTGTTTAACATCCCCGGCTTGTCATAACACAACTGATCTACAAAGACCAGGCACTGAACAAATGATACAGAGTACAAAGTACAGTATTTGAATTGATAGTTAGATTAGACACCCTCTCCACAGCCTACTGGTTGGGTAGAGGAGCAGCAGTGGCAGAAGGCTCTCCTCACCATGCTGCAGTCCAGGAGGACCTTTATCCCCATTGCACCCTTTAACAACCTTTGACCCCTATGCAGCCCTCAAATCATTTTCTCTCACTCATGCACGCTTCCAGTACTGCCACAGTCTTTTATCCTGTGTTATCTTTAAATATTTTTATCCCTATTTTTAATATAATTTAATTATTTTATTAATTGATTGATGGTTATGACTGGAGGAATACTTATTTTTAAAATGATCTGCTGGATATTTGAATTTGAATAAACAATCTATATCAAGTAGAGTCAGTGTAGGAAAGTTACATTCCCACTGATCTGCAGTAATTCAGTGGTGTTATAGCTATTCATTTATTATTATTCATTATTCTTTCAAACCACACCCTGCAGATACATCCCCATACTGTAATATTATTTTATCACTGAATATGTAGATTTTTTGTATTTATTTACCATTACTGACTGAATCAGATTAGCATGCTGCTACAGGTGAGATTTCAAGGAAGCCATGTGCTGATAATATTCGGTCATGTCAGTTTTAAAACAAACATAAATTGTTTTGGTTTTTTTTGTCGCAATCTACCAAATTTCCCCAATATTATTCTTTTATCTCAAACAGACTTCCTCTTAGACCCGTTTCAACTTGACAGAGCCCAGCATGGGAGGTACAACAGTTACTGGTTTCACGGGTTTCGCTCGCCCCCTGGTGGTGAGGACTCCGTGGAGCAGGCAGGGTCAGACTGGGGGTGGGGGCAATAATGGAAGCGGGCTGGATTCATGTAAACACTGTAGACACACTGTTTATGCAGAAGAGTGGTTCCCAGTACTGTGTGGGCTACATGCCACTGCAGTTTTCAAGGGTCATCAGTAAACAAAGAAGAAAATGGAACAGTTCTTGTTATGTAAATATTTTACACTTATTTAGGCTGCCAGTAAAGCTGATATAGTGCTTATTTCAGCTTATTATTATAGCAACATCAGTGCTTACCATGTAAGATATGGTGACTTCAAAAAGCATATTTATTTTGTGGCTCTTTTTGAGTTTGACTCACACATACAGTTCCCATGACAGATCTTGTGAAATGAACAAATGTGATAATTATGGCTTAATCATTTTTTAATGCAAAAATGAGTCAGCATTGAGTCTGTATCAGGCGAGCTATTTTCATTATTTCCTGAGAACCGAGAAAAAAGCATTTTTCAGTTTAACTTGTGATTTCCTGCCTCTTTGGAGCTAAAAGAGGCCACCTAAAAACACTATTGAGCATCAGTATCAGGACCTGGTACGGTAGCTCAAATAAGTCAAAAGATATAGACCCAAAAACAAATGTCCATTACAGAGGACATAAATGATAGGCTGGGTCTCGGGAGGACATACCATATCATGGTGGGACATAAATGTAACAATTGACCCCGTTTGAAGATGACGGGCGCTCACATGCTTTCGGTCACATCAGGTGGCCTTTAGAAGAGATGTCGAAAATTGGAAGTCTGTTTGGGTGGAAATGTGTGTGTGTCTGTGTTTTTATTGCTTGCACACTAGAAACCAGTAACTATGTCATGGCAGCAATGGGCCATTAATATATGATGACCTCACACTCTTTCCATATGGAACTATGACAGGACTTGCAGGCTGTCGCATGATGTCAGCTCTGTGGGTGATGAGAGCAGGTTAAACGCTTCGCTGGCGTTGTTATCGTCCTGAGCCAGCAGTGAGAAAGTTGGGGTTAGGCTTATAGCGTCTCCGTTATGGACGGCTGCCCGGCTCCACTCGTCGTCATCGCGTTTTCTCCAGCGTCCTCCTGCGTATGCATGCATGCGACCGAAGGGCTGATTTCATAACGTGAGGAGGAAGAGAGGAATGGGGCTCTGAGCACGGATGAGCGCCAGACCCCGCTAGGCTGTGTGCGCCACCAGCGTTATCTTTATTCCCGGGCCATGCAGAAGGCGCACTGAGGGAGATGCGGTATAGTGGAGGCTGCTGATGCTGCGGGCAAATCAGCTGTTAGGCCTATTTTGCGTCTTGAGCATCATCGCCGCGACGGCCAAAGAGACAGACACACCAGGGACACCGCAGAGCGGATAACGGAGGATGGAGTTCAAGCATCTGGTGGAGGCGGCGGAGAAGTGGTGCTCCGGTAACCCCTTCGACCTCATCTTCGCCGAGGAGGACGACGAGAGGCGGCTGGACTTTTACGCAGAGCCCGGCGTCTCTTTCTACGTGCTGTGTCCCGGCGGCACCGACAGCTTTGTAAGTGCTCCATCTCCTGCAGGGCCTCGTTTCTGCGCGCTCTCTCCTAGGTGTGTCGAGGTTCGGCTGAAGGTGCGCGTTCGGCCCCGGGTTTTCTAGCTGATGGATGTGGGAGAGGAGAGGATGGGATGATGTCATTTCAGTTTGGGTGCACCCCACCCACCCCTCCACCACCCGCCCTCCTTTCCCCTCAAAGTGTATATGTTGCTTATTTCTCCAGCATATAATCAACTCTGCTACGGGCACAAAACAGGCAAGCCTTTTGACTTTCAGAATAAAAGCCGTCGCCATCATGTGGATTTTGCGACACCAAACAGTTCATTTTTATTTCTAAATTGAAATTGATTTAGAAATAAAAATAAAAGCTTCTTATTTCGGGCTTTTATGTTTCCCCCTATTTGAAGTCAATTTTATTACTTGAAAAACTTTAAAGGCCAGTGATTGTTTTCACAAATGCAAAAAATATTTTACATTTTTGTCATCATGCCTTTATTTTGAAAGAGTTATTGCTGCTGGGTTTCAGGTTAAGCCTACTCTTATTAGAAATGTTTGTCTAGACACGGCAACGTTTACCAGCTGACGTTTTATTTCTAACACTTGATTTACTTTGGCCAAATGTGCCTCCTTAGAAGATAATCCAAACAGCTGTGACTGTGATGAAACACTGATTCCTGATGTTTTCTCTGAAAATGTCCTAAATAAAAGGAGCGTGGTTAAAGAACCACCCATCCTCCACCCCTGGCTGCAATTTCATCTGGCCTTAAAGCGCTAAAAGTGCTGCTTATAGATGAAAAACTATAGTCTTAATTTTTAATGGCCTCGCTCACATGCCTCGCAGTGGTTTGATCCGCTGCCTTCCTGTTCCTTCTCTTCTTTACTTTTCAAAAGTGAACGTGAAAATAAGACAATCAGTGAGAAATTTTTAGCTCAGTTTCTTTGCAGTTGAATCTTGTACTTCGAAGCAACTGCCATTTTTTAATAGGGTCGTGACTCATTTGGCCCCCGTGCCACCCCATTTTTAAAAATCCTGGGTACGGCCCTGCTAAACAAGAGAATCTGCCTTAAAAACAGCATGCACTAGCTGCTCAATAGAGCCCCAAACCTCCAACCACACTACACTGCAGCTATGCTGTGAGCTCAGTGTCTTTGTAGCTCCAGCGCTGCTGTGATCAGCCACATGCTGTCTTGAAGCATAGCTGTATCATATATCAGTGTGCTGCAGTGGTGGCGTTATGAGTCCTAAAGCCCCAGAGGCCAGGCCCGCCCTCCTCGCTCCTCCTGCTCAGTGACAGGGGCCAACAGGGCGGGGAGCAGATGGTGATGACCCAGGAGCCAGGGCGTCTGCTCGGTCAATAACACATTATGTCACACAGTCCCCGTCTGCGTTGTGTGTTTGCAGGCATCGTCTGGACTGTCCTGCAGACAGGAGAGCAGCATTAGAGCCGGGGTTTTCCATAGCTGTGTGTGAAGAAACTGTGACGTTTATAGCTGCTGCACAATTAATTACCCGGTCTCTCTCACACACACAGACACACATAAGGCGCAGGTGCTTAAATGCATCATGTGACTCGATGTCTGTTAGCACCAACTTCCTTTTTTCTCTCTGTTTCTCTCTCAACTCACAGTTTTCTACAGCTTTTTAATCTGGTGCTCGCCAACTGCTGCAGGCCTGCTACTCTCTCTCTCTGTTTTTAACACACACACACACACACACAGCACACACACACACACACACACACACTAACAGTTCTCCGTCTCCTATGCACATTTAAATAAGCTTGAATAACTCTCTGTCTTTCTGCAGGACTCTTGAGATCTAGTTACTCTCCCCACGATCAATACTGCTATCAGCAGGACGTCTCATGCTGTTTTTCTCTCATTCTCTCTCTCTCTCACACACACACACACATGCAGGGCATCATCTTGTCACCTAGCTGCACCATAACAATAACCATAATGATAATTTGTTTCCTTCCCTGTAATTTCCCTCTGGATATGATACAGTAGTGTTTGTTTTTAGCAATCCACATCACCCGGTGTGGCGTTCAGCTGCTGAAAAACAAGAAGAATTGAACGTTCCACGTGACTCCGAAGACGCCTCTCTGCTTATCAGAGCTGTAGCTGCCGCACAATCAATTACAGAGTCACGCACACAGCTGTGCTTGGTAGGTGGGGTCAGCTGTTTCAGTGGAGACGCTGGCTGACGTGAGAGGCCGTCCATCGGGGTCGAAGTGGAGCCGCATTCCCAGAAAAGTCGGAGCTGAAGAGCCTGTTGCCGGCGCAGTTTGTAACAGCGTGTTTACATTTTCAACCCCCCCCTCCTGGGCTGTTTTATACCATCCCACATGAATCGCTCTCTCTCTTGACTCTTGCATTTCTTATCTTGGATTTTCACTGAATCATCAGCAGTGATGACATTAAGATAGTTTTTGATGAGATTTTAAGGGACTAATCAACGGATGACGCAGTATAATGAAGCAAGAGTACTCAAGGGATTTCAGTTTTCAACTGAGATTAAATTTCATTGTCTTTTTCCCCAGGATGTTAGGATAACAATGATCACTGTATCATTGTATCAAATGCTACAATAACCAACCAACAAAGCCTCACAGCTACATGTAAAACAACGTCTTCTGTTTGTTTTACATCTGCTCCTTTTTTGCCATGTCATTCTGCACATTTGATTTGGTTTAGCTGACGACATTGCCTAATAAATAACTTAACACAATGGCCTTTAGACTCTAATTAAACTATAAACTATAATAATAAGCCAAATAGAGCAGCTCCAATGGGCTTTGCTAGTCATCAGTATTTGTCTAACAATTCCTGTAAAGGCTTTGAGGTGGCCGACAATATGTACTCATGAGGAAGCTGATTTTAATCAGCGTGGAACTCGTACATCTGACGTATCAGATGTACACGGTGATAATTCACCGTGCTTTTGTGCTGACCATAAACACACTCACTTCCATTTCCATTGAGGTGTGCCTGAACCGTCAACCCATGCTGTAAACTGATCCCAACTCGAAACTGCACCTGTGGTTTGTGCGTTTTGTCCTAAGATACAGACAATGTAAGGCAGTTATTGTCCTTATTGTCTAAACAGCATGTATCTAATTCACAGAGATGGGAATTGTTTAGTAGTCTGAGCTCAAGAATTCTGTACAAAAGCCTCAAGCCGACTCTCATCTGATTACATTTCGCTTTTTAGGAACCAAAAAACAAAAAAAAGGAACCAGACTTTCTTTAAAAAAATGTTTTAATTAGTGCTGTCAGCGTCAATCTCGTTAAAATTACATTAACCCTATAACCGCATTAACGCGGCAAATCTCAGCTAGTAAGTTAGCACAGATCACCCCGTGTGTGGGGCTGCACGGTGTCAACGCGTTAGCGCGGTTAGCTCGTTAATGTGTTAGCGCCGTGCAGCCCCACGCTAACGGAGATTTGCCGCGTTAATGCGGTTATGGCGTTAACGTCATTTTAAGGAGATTAACGCTGACAGCACTAGTTTTAATGTGATCTTGAGTAGTAGTTCTCCAGGATTTCTTTGGACATCGGCTGCTTTTTCACTCACTTTCATCTCTTGTTTCATTTTCGGAGGAATGTTTTTAACACTGACCTGTGAATCAAGCACTGAGCATCAAAAACTGGACCTAACTCAAAAGACAAACCAGTGTCACGCCTACACATAACAAAACACTTAGGAAAGAATCAATTTTAAATGGCATCTTTAGGCAGTTTGTTGCTAGTAGCCTGGACGAGATCACGAGAGCGGCACAACAGTGAGCGTCTGCGGCCATCTGTGAAACACGGTGGAGGCTCTGTAATGATGTGGTGCATCATTTCAGCCAGTGGTGTTTGGGATCTTGTCAAAACTGACGGAATTGTGAACACAAAAAAGCACAGTAAGATTTTGATTTAACATAAAATTCCATCTGAACTGTATCTGAAGCATGGCACTGATCCCAAACACACTGACCATGCAGTAAAACACAAAATCGGTCATGATCTAAAGTCTGAACCTCAACATTACTGAAGCAGTGTGAGGAAGTAAAAATCCCCCAAAAAGCAAAAGAAACACTGAGGATTAAAACAACAGACTGTGTATCAACAGACAACATCATGACAACATGTCTTTGTCAGATTTAGTTGCATTGCTCTGGTTTTTTTTCCTGTGCTACATCTGCTGTGACTTAGTTTTGCTCACTTATCCATTAATTAAGATGTGTACAGCCCACATGAGGCTACACCAGTGGAGGAAGTGTGACACTGTTACATCATGTGCTGTGTTTAAAGTGCATGGACAGAAATTGAAAGATTTTCCTGATCTGTGTGTGCAGCATGTGTGGAGTGAGAGCGAGGACTGCCTTCCCTTCCTCCAGCTGGCCCAGGACTACATCTCCTCCTGCGGGAAGAAGACTCTGCTGGAGGTGCTGGAGAAAGTCTTCACATCCTTCAGGCCTGTAAGTAGACAGAAGCAGGGATGTTCCCGGGGTCGCGTTTCACTTTTTGTTTTTGTACCCAACACGCTGCATCAGCCACGGCTCTGTTTGCTGCATCTTTTGTAGTCCTGAAAAATTCTGTTCTCTCTCAAAAACATCACAACACATACTCTTAGAAATCAGACATTTCACTGTTGGCTTGTTCATCATTTAAGGATTTTGTGCATTTGTGCAATGTTCTTGTCTCTCAGGAATAAGAGAAATGATCCTTATTTCCCAAAATGTAAATCTGAAGCAGTTTTTTGGTAAATAATACATTTAAAAGGTGTAACAAGCAGTAATCAGTTTTAAAAAATCAGAAATAGGTTTTACTGCTTGGAGGTTATCATCACAAAAACAACAATCCATTTATCTATTTACTTAAGTATTGCAAGTTGCACTACTCTTAGCAACAGCGCTTCTTTGCCGTCATAAACGTGAAACAATAATTTTGTGTAAAATGCATCTGAAATATATCAAATCAAAGATTCACTCAAAAAAATAATCATGAAAGAAAATACATTTGGTTTAAACTGAGTGTATATCAATCAGGTCAATTTCATTTGAACAGCTGTCGCTAAATTTAACGGTTTACACGGTACTTACACAGTAAAAACATCTGTAAAGATACAGTACACTGTACCGTATTCATTTTTTATGGACATTTTCACGAATTTTATTCCACACATTCAATTCAACATTTACCATTTATGGAAGCCTGCATTAAAAACACAGATAATGTACTAGCAGAAAATTACCAGGACATTTTCTGCCTTTTTTTTAAACAGTGTACGTAAAAAAACTGCATGAAAATGTTTAATTTTATAATATTTTAATCAATGTTAATAAATAAATATGCAAACCTGAAACTGGTGAGGCTTGGAGACACATTTAGATGATAGTAAGTTACACAAGAGAAGAAGGCGTCTTGTATCAAGTCAAAACTGGAGAAAAAATCAAAGAAACGAAAAATGTTTAGTTTCCAAAAAAAGCTTTACATAATGTTTACTTATTTCGAGGTAGAGTTGGGCTGTTCCTGCTGTTTCCAGTCTTTATGCTAAACTGAGCTCACTGCCTTCTGGCTGTAACTGCACAGACGTGATAGGGGTATCATATTATATAACGCTCTCACTGCAAGGTGTGTTTTTCAGCAGTGAATCAAGGAATAACTGAGCAGAATTGGCAGGATTGTTTATTTAGTGGAAGAGAGAGAAACTAGACGGCTGACATAAAGGCTCTTTCTGAAGGACACTGAGTTTGTTTGCTTTGTGAAACTGTCTTCATGTTAATTAGCAAAAAAGAGAGAGAGAGACAACGTAAACACACTTCATGGTCTAACACTGCATTCTCTCTCTCTTCCTCCCTGTCTCTGTTAGCTGCTGGGTCTCCCAGACATAGAGGACGACAGTTTTGAGCATTACCACGCTGACATGGAGGGGGAACCCGGGCCCGACCACCAGCAGATGGGGGTCAGCCAGCAGTGATAATGCCCAAGGAGAAGCCCGGGCCTCAACACATTAAGCCCAATCACTTAATGACACACATTCGTACATATTTAAAGTGAACTTGCTTTAAAAAAAACAAACAAAACAAACAAAAAAAATTGCACCGCCATGTTCTTGAATGTCTCAGTGGCTTTGCTTCCCAAAGAGTGCACGCTGCGGCACTTTTTTTCAGCCCCCTCCCCTTCGCCTCTCAAAATAAAATGAACACACTTACACAACAATTTGGAGGCTGCGTGAGCAGTAGCCATGTACAATGCAAGTATCTTAATCATTCACCATCTGGTTAGTTAAAGTTCCACAGCACAGCAATATTACATCAGCCTCAGCTGGCTTTCTTATGCAGGAATACAGTCAGATGTTACCGCAATACCCACTCCCCCCCACCACCACCAACCTGCTCTCAAACGGGGAGATGAATGTTGCAGATAGCCTGCTTTCTTTACCTGACACACGAAGGGGTGAAAACTAACGGTTTGTGGCAACGTGAGGCAATCGGCGCTCTAGCAAAGTTCATTTTCCACCTCATGGAGGGAAAGAGGGAGGGAACTGAATAACGGCTCTCAGACCCTTCCCTGTTTTAAACACACGCTTAGAGAAGTCATATAGGAAACCGTTTTAAAGACATTTTACAGTCGCTCCTCGCGTGGAAATCAAAGTGTGCAGCTTAACAGTAGCATGGAACCTTTTCCCCCCCAACCCCCAAGGTGTGTTTGTGTTAATGTTTCCAAATGCAGCACACCTCAAAAGACTTTCAAGTCACTTTATGAGGATGTTTTAATCATGTAATTATGGTATGACCGTCACAGCTATGACCCATGCTGCAGCTTGATAAGCCCTTACCCAGACTGGGTGTCCCAGACTGCCCCCTTCCAAGTTCTTGTATCCAGTAGTCTTCCTGGTTGTTGGTGGTTCACACTTTGCCCTCTTTTCTCGGCAGCATCTGAGGAGATACCTTCTTTAAAGCTTGTACATCATCATAAATGTAATAAGGGCACACACCCAGACCCCTGAGTGGTATCACAGGGAAGGGGGGACATATTTGTTTTTAGCCACCCTCAGCTTAGCCTTGTTACTTTCTAACCTCAGTATTGTAGTGTCACACCTGATGCACTGCAACGCTTCAGGCCACCCACGCCCACCCACAGCTGCCTTCAACCACTAGATCTACATGCAAGACTCTTTCAGACCTTTTACCCATTTACTTTTTTTGGCTTGTACAGTTTTGTCTTCTTTGTTGCCTGAGCGTTCCTCATTCAGTGTATCTTTTGTTTGTCCTCATGTGTGTGAAACTGGTCAATAAACAGTGTGAACAGAGTGTCCCGAGAGCTGCTTTTTCTTTAATCTCAAACGCCATGAGTTAATGAAAGACAAAGCTCCAAATATGGAGGGCATTTCATATCAGAGTGGACTGGTGACCTGCTGCTGTGCCAAAGGCCTGCTGGTGTTACTGGGGTTGACGTCACGCAGCCACTCAGGGCCGAGTTAAGCTTCGAACTGAAACAGGAATCGCGGACAGGAAGTAGTGGTTTAGTATTCAAATTAAAAGCACAAAATTCATTGCAAATGTGCATTTTTCTCTGTCTCGTCCCCACATGCACATTTATAGGATACATTTGAGTATTTGTAACAGTTATAGAGGGAGCTTTGTGTATTTTGCTCGTTTAGGTTTTACATAGGAGGAAAATATGATGAGTTTACCCACAAAAACTGCTCAACAGTGAATGAAATTGTTTAAAATCTAACATCAGCTGGACAAACTATGACAGTAAAATGCTAATTTTCAAAATAATACTTCTAGAAATGAAATTTCCAGCAAAAATACACGCAGCAATGAAAAAAAGTACTTGCAATCCTGGTAAGTCCTCTTTGACAGCAGGTCAGTTGTGTGCCATGCTTTGCAGCAGCAAAGTCACTGAACTTCATGTAATAAATTAGGCTGCTGCAAAGCGTGGCACACAGCTTGTGTAATACTTTCATAGAGTAAACAATAAAAGGAATCGCCATCTGTCAATTGAACAATTGGATGCTTTTACTTTGAAAGAAAATGTACTGTATCCGGTGGAGTTGATTACGACTGACAGCGCTGGCTTACCGGAAGAGGAGGGCAATCCCTGCTTATATTTTTCTTTCCAGACGCCACAGTTGATCACAAAAACAAACTTGAAACCAGACGGGCTGTGGGGTCAACACTTGTGCGTGTGTTCTCGGCTAAAGCGGAGAAACACAAACCGTGTTACTAAAGAGATTTTCTCTCTTTTTTTAAAAAAAATACTTCTGTTGTTGTAACAAAGGGGAAGGACTTTGAAACGAAGAAGAAGAAAAAAAGAACCTTTGGAAAGGAAGTTTTGCGTCAGTGAGTGCGCACTTTACGCACAGTGCGCACAGTGAAACTTTGACATGTTGAATAACCTCGGCTGTATCGCTGCACACTTGTTTGGCTGCATTTCCTTTGTTGTTTTCGACTCTTCGGGGCTTGCTGTGATCATGTGTCGTGGCTAAAAAAAAACTTCTTTTAGAAAGAAAAACGCACTGACAAACAAAACCCCTAAAACCTGCGGCAGTATGGGGTCCAAGCAGAGCAGCCCTGTGTTTGACAGCAGAACTCGAGCTTATTCCAGCTCCGATCTTCCATCTGGAAATTCCAGCAGAGGAGAAAGGTTTGCGGGGTTCAGGTACACAAATGGACCCGATGGCCCAAGAATCCGGTTCACGAGTGGAGGGCCAACAAATTCTGGGCTCAACATACCGGCCGGCGGCAACCAGAACCTCGACGGCACAGATGGTGACGATGAGGGCCAGCTGCCCCCAGAGGGACACAGGCTGCTTATAGGGTCCCTGCCGGCCGAACTGTCCTCACGCCTGCTCGGGGGTAAGGCGCAAATTCATAAAAGTACACCTGGAGAGCCCAGGCCCATTATTGCTCAGTGCACACTTAGATTTTTAATGCACTGATTTCCTCTTTGTACTCGAGGTGCACTTCCGCAGTGTCAGTAAAGGTTTAATATCATTTTATGCATTTTATGCATTTAATGCATTTCGCCTTCTCTGATATTACTACTCATTATTCTAACGATTCTAATTAACATTTAAAATCCTGCAGCACATAACTGCCCACACTGCATATCCGAGCAACTTCATTGTGACTTACATTTCTATTTAATGTAAGGTACCCTATCATTATTTCTCAGTTTCATCTCCAAAGTTGTATGCGTAATTTTGGTGTCAGAGTTACTTAGTATTTTTCCATTTGACATGCGATACCTGGCATATGGCTAAGGCTGTCTGATGACTGAGCCCTTTGTTTTGCACTTCTGCACTTTTATTCTAGCCACAGGTGGCTCTGCTGCACCATGCTTGCTTTCTTTCTTTCTTTTTTTTCCCTTTTTTGGGGACTCTTTCTTCTTCTACTGCTTCTTTGTTTTGCAAAACCAGCCTGTTTTGTCACTCTGGCTATGAGAGGGAAGAGTAGTGCACTATGTAGGTCAGCAGATAAGAGCTTCCTGCTGGTTACACATTGCCTGACAGAAACACACCACGCGCACACATGCACAACAAACTTCCTGAATCCGCAGGTCTTGCTGTTTCTCAACTGAAGGGGTGTCTCACCGGGCCAACCTGCAACAAAAGCCTGAGTCAAACTAACTTAACACGACACTCAGACAGCCTTTAAACGCCAGTGTCGCTGAGAGCTCAAACGCTGCTTAAGCACAGGTTGAATTGAATTTTCTAGGTTTTTTTGTTAGAGGCCTAAAAAGTTGTGACATGATCTCCATATCCAGCTGTGTTCCTGCCCTCTTCTCTTCCTTTTTCCTTACCGGCATATAATTCCCCCGATGAGGAAATGTAATCATTAATCGCACCATCAATAATCTTCGCTCAAGAGAACCACATGACTGGGACTCTGCAGGCCTGAGACTTTATCTCAGGTCTTGAGGCGAGCTTATCTAACATCCAGCGGTTCTTGGCCTATTAATCTTTGCACAGCTGTGCAGATACAGGGGGTCAGAAGGAACCAAACGATCAGCCAATCGCATGTTTTATAGATGCTTTTGCAGTAAACATCACATCTGCGTTTAAGTGTGCGCTTGCAGTAAGTTTGCAGCACTGCAGTGACATCTGCAAACTGTGTGAGGTAAGCAGATTGTTAGTTTATGGGAGAACCAAGTTCATGCAGGCAAAAGGTCCCGTAGGTCACAAGATTAATTACAAGCCAACAGTCCCACGTCCTGCCATGTGTACAATAATAGGTTATGATCGGTGCACTGCCACATCAGGGTCCCTTAATGTTTTCTCTTTGTGTTTTTCCCCTCCAGGCTTCCACTGTCCCGTTTGCTCCAAGTTCATGGCGTCGGATGAAATCGAGAAGCACCTGCTCATGTGTTTCAGCAAGACGCGCCTCACCTACAACAGTAAGACTGAGGGGGAGATTCTGAAAGCCTTTGGGACTGTTATTTTATTGATTTAGTTTGTTGCCCACTGCTAATTATTAAATGAAACTGCACAGTGACAAAGCAAGAACATTTAAATTGTGTCCTTAAGTAATGTAGCAATTCTACATTGTAATAAAATGCTCTAGTGGTTTAAGGTCTCAACCTGCTGCACTGATGTACAGCTGTTCTAAAGGTTACTATAACGGCCCTGGCTTCAGTGGTTACAGCTAACTGATATTTAAAGCTCTACCACTGATATGCATGTGATAATGGATACCAACTCTCTTTTCATCTCCACAGTCTTTGACTTTAGATAATCTTCCAAAAAGAGAAAAGACTTTGACTGATAATAATGGGGTGACCTCACAGCTAGCAGGTTCCTGGTTCGAACCCTGGGTTTCCTCTGGGTTCTCCGACTTTCTCCCACAGTTTATTAGTGATTCTCAATTGTTCAGATAAAGTGTATGGAATACAACACTGTATGAATGTATGGTTATATGTAACTTAGAGTCTAAAATGCTTTGAATGGTCAGTAAGACTAGAGAAGCACTATATAAATGTGAGTGCATTACAGATTTATTTCCATTTTTCCCCATTTTCTGCAATACTGAACTTAATGTGAGATTTTATTAGCCTGATAATTGTGAAATGCAAATCTAATTTTATGACGGCCCTAGCTAATTACAGGTGCAAACGAGCTGCCATCAGAGCGTAGCGTTTTTTGTTTTTTTTTTAAGATTATTTTTTGGGCCCTTTTTAGCCTTTATTGGGTAGAGACGGTGGAAACCATACAGCGTATGGTCGCCTGATCACCCACTGAGCTAAACCTGCGGCCCCCTAACCTTTTTAAAATAAATCTTTTTATGCTTTGAAAATATAAGCGCTAGAGCCTGACTGATATAGGACTGTCAGACCAATGCCGATATTTGTTGATTTAAAATCCCGATAAATAGGCACACAAAAAGATGTCCATAATATTTGTTATGTTTCTTTTGAGTCCTTACGAAGACGATCTGACAATGCAATTTAAAAATAATCTTGTTTTATTTTTACAACAAGTCACCAATTACTTGTTTGCCCTTGCCGAACACCTCTTGGATGATAGTCCCGTTTTAAGTATTAGAGTGCCCCCTGGTGGGCAACCTATGCCATGCCAACATTCGTAACATGGTTGAATGGTGTTTCTCCCACGTTGTCTTTAGTTTTTTTCAGTTTCATTTCGCGACAATTAATAAATGCTGAGATAATCCTAATGATAGATCGACAAATAGCTAGAATCAAAATATCAGTTGTCCTCGAATAAATGTCAAAATATTTTTCTTTTTTAGCAATTTAATCATCATGTGATCTCTAAGCTTTATCTTGTTCGTCGTTAATTTTCTTCATTTTTAATTCCGATGTTAGAAACCACTAAAATATAATTATTGTAATGGTCATTACTGTGTAAGTAGCAATTTATTGTTGCAAAAAGCTGTTATGTACTGGTGTTTAGCTTGAATTAGTGTATTTATTTTATCCTCACAACTTTTCTGAGTAGAATATTAATGTCTAAATTATGATAAATAATTATGTAGAATATCCAGTGTACACACACCGTAGTAAAATCTTAATCTCTAAATTATAACATAAAATGATATAATTTGTAAAATAATTCAGAGCTTACTCATAAAAATAGAATCCTCAGAAAATCCGTGATATATAATTATACATGTGTTATATGTAACTTTATGTTACGAGTTCATACATCGACACCAGTGCACCTGCAATAAAATGCTAAACTTGAAACATCAAAGCAAAAGCGGCCGTACAGCTACACGTCTACTCGTCTGCATGGAGATTTTGTTTGTGTGTGCACATGCATAGTGCAAATATGCACAGCAACACCTGTGTAATGTACACACAGGAACGGCAAACACATCTTTTCTGTCAAAAACAATCATAAACAAAGAGTTTGGCAGAGCACACCCTTCCTGCTAGAGACTCCCAGGCTTGTTCCATTTAAATAAACAAAAGTACATAACACTAGGTTCTTCTTCACCGTTAACTCTTCCCAGACACACACACACACACACACACACATTGGCCATGGTGGAGTTTATTAATAGAAAAGCTGTAAAAAGTATGAAAATTCAGATGGAAGTTCAGAATCTGTGCGCTGTCAAATGGGCTGGACTGAAGACTTTGCTGGGCCAGTTATGGCCCCCAGGCCTCGTGTTTGATCCCCCTGCTGTACACTGTTTATTAACTTAGCACAGACATTCAGATGTCTTTATTTTTTCAAAGTGTATTTGACTGCAAACTTGACATACAGGCAATACTCTCTCCTTAGCCTCAGGCATGGGCACAAGAGGGTGTTACAGTTAATTATGTAGGCTGTTACGCAACGCAATAATCATCATCCATCTCAGCTTAATCTGAGGCTCGGTTTTTCTCCACCATTATTAAACTACACCTTCACATTTTCATACAGAGGAACTGGAGAACAAAAAGTGAAATTGCATTCAGCCCAGTCAGCAGCACATTTCCGCACAGATGATAGCAGGTATTCTGGTATCAAAGGTTAAACAGATGTTTGTGTGGGATTCGGTGAAGTGATTATTCGATACAAGGTTTGGTGTGCGAGGCAGCTTTTTGCTCATTTGGTCTGTGTTTGTATTGTCTTTCTCAGAGGACATCCTGTCCAGAGACTCTGGGGAATGTGCCATCTGTTTAGACGAGCTGGAGCAAGGAGACACCATTGCCAGACTGCCTTGCCTCTGCATCTACCATAAAGGGTAACTAATGTGCACAAACACACGCAGATAAACAGAATCAGCTGGGAATACTTTGACTAATGGACAAAGTTAATTTAAAACCTGTAGTACGTATATGCACAACATAAATAAACATTCCAATTAATGCTCAAAGGGCCATTTGTTGTTGTTGTTGTTGTTGTTAGATGGGAAGATAATAAAGCACTCATGTTTAAACCTATAGACCACATTAATGTAAAGCCAGCTTAGAAAAAAATACAGAAAGCTGTTTAAAAACAGGTTGTGAAACTTTACTGCATCCTGTAAAATACTGTGGTTTCCATCAGTGTCTGAGAAAATGGGGCATGTTTTACCTTGTGATATACAAGTTCCTAGATGACTATGTCGAGTCCCTCAGTTTCAAAGTCAGACCTGCCTCTCGTGCATGGCATGCATTTTCAAAAAACTAAGACATAAGTAGTTGCGTCATAGTGGCTAGCAGCCAGTCTAGCAATTTCACCCTACTTCTAATCTTTAAGCTAAGATAGTGCAATCTTAATTTTTCTTTTACTAGCTTTCACCATTAACCGGCCTATTTGATTATCTGTGCAAAGCACCGACAAGTTTGAACCTGTCAGATTAAGAAAAAAAAGACCTGTAAATGGAAAGCATCGTTAGCCTTCTTGCAGAAATAAAATAAAATGATGAATCTATTACTAGCAGCTAAGTTTAACAAAGTCTGAAAACAAGAGAAAGCAGCTAGTCTGGTGATATGTAAAGTGCGTTCCTGCACCTATAGTTTGTTCGATCTGATCCAAATCAGTTAAGTTTGGAAACTTAACTTTTAACTTTTCAGCAAACTCTGAACTAAAATACGTCACAACAAAAAGGTCTGGAGCAAGAAAAGTAAATACTGGAAGAAGGTGCTGTGTTCTGGTCTTGTGGATAACATGAAGAATTTACATTAATTTTACAGCTAGTTGCTAGCCCAAACCCCCGTTTGTGCATTTTGGACATTTATGGTACCCTGCAGCATCCCAGAATGCAAAGCCTACCTGGCTACAAGAAAGCATTTAGCTCAAACTTGCAGCATACACCTTGTAGTTTGCTGGGATTACGTTCACACCATAAACGAACCGCTCTGGAGTTTGTTTGGAGCTGGACCTCCAACAGGTCTCAGTGCGGTTGTTTTGGTGTGCTTGCTGTGTGTTCTTTTGTTAGGTTGGACTAGAACCAGGCTAGCTGTTTTTCACTTTTTGAACAAAATTATGCTAACTTGCCACCAACTGTAGCAGAATATCCCTCACCAATCAGTCTGCTTTGGTGGTATTATAAGCATTTAATGCATTAAAGCATTCAAAAAGCAGATGTTACAAGGAAACACTATACAATTGTTTTCACTATTTCATATTTGACATTTCCTAACAACAGGCTCTTTTCTTTTTAATCTGCATTTTAGCACTTTTCTTATATGGGCACCTATCATCAGCTGTAGAGTTATGCATGTCCCACAGTTAGCATGTAAAGGCTATAATATGTACAGAGATCCTGCTGTTCCCTTTGTTGGTGCAGGTGCTCAGATCTGGGCTCAAACATGTACAGAAGGTCGTGAGAAAGCCCCATTCCCAATCAGGAATGGGAATGTAGTTAGTAGTGCTACAGTTTTGTTTAGGAACCTTTTAAGCCAGCGAGAGGAATAAACAGCGCTAACAGCGAGTGGGTGCTGTCCCCTCCGCAGACTTTCAGAAGTTGACCAATCGGGAAGAATTTTAGTGAAGTGGGGCCTGAAGGAAGCCTGGGGATAGCATGAGCAGTTCCATGCAGAGGCTGGACTAAGGGGCCGCATAACAATCTGAGATAAAGTCAAGTGTTTCGACTGGGAGCAATGCCAAGATACACTAGAGGAGTCCCAGAATAAAAATGTGGAGTTGAAACAAGCATAATATTTACATTAACCTCATTGGTTCTAAGAGCAAGAATTACAGCTTTTCCATATAGATCTTAAAAAACTAATAAAAATCAGTGAGAGGAACAAAACGATACACAAGCACATTGGCATAAGTGAATAAGTTCTTCATAATTGTTGTGATAATATTTTATTTTCCATTTTTAACTTAAAAAATATACAAATTAAAATATAAATAAAAATATTTTGTTTTGTTTTTTTTACTTCAAACTGGTTCCATTTGTTGTGTTCACAAACACTAAATATGTTTCCAGCTCCGTTTGAATCACGCCTCCTTGTTACTGTTGCAGGTGTATAGACGCGTGGTTTGAGGTGAATCGCTCCTGCCCGGAACATCCCAGCGACTAGGAGCTGCAAATGTCCGCTACCACAGTACATCACTGGGATCGACTGTGTGCCCTGACCTCATCCCAACACTGTCTTTTCCAGTCACGCATCAGCGCTCCTCAGGGATTATAAGACATTATTGCGTGCAGTTTTCACATTGCCTCATGGACTTTGGATATGCCTCTTTAGGTGAAGTGAAATGTTCAAGGAGCCACACCGGTGGAGTCATTTCAAAATATGTGACATCCCTCGTGTCACCTACTGGCCTAAAGAAGGTTCATGCAACCTGGAATATGAGCCGGGCTGTTTTTTCTTGAGCTGGGCGTGGTTTTTATAGGAGAGGACTTCTAAGACTGACATCTCTCTTCAGGAGGGACTGAGGCCAACAGACTGTGGAGAGAGACGATGAGAAGGCTGATGTTGTGCAATATGAAAAGCAGCCACAGGGAATGGGGAGGGAAAAAAATGTCTTTATCAGCTTTAAGGGATGATTGCAGTGTTGACGTAACGAAGCAGATCTCAATGTTATTGCAAAATAGGCTGTCGATATTGTTTGGTAAACAATCATGTGTCATAGACCAAGCAGTCTCGGCCATTACCACTCGGCCATTTAGAACCACATTACTGTGATTGCGTAGTTTAGTTGTGGGTTTTTTTGTTGTTTTTTTAAAAAGTTGGGTTGTAACATATCTAATGGTGATTCATTCTGTCTCTCTCTCTCTCTAAAGAGTGCCATAATATGCTGCTATGTGATAGACTGGAAAGTTTTTCTATAACCTTTGAACCTTTTCGGTCAATGTTCTTTCTGTTTGTACTGTGATGAGTTGCACAACAATAAATGTTTTGTCTTTGTGTCCTTTTCCTGCATGAGAACTGTTAATGTACATTTATGTGTCTTTACACTCGCCCTCCAATTAAAAATTCAGTAAAAGTGTGAAGTTTGCATTCTTTCCAACCAACAGCTGTACTTGCTTACAATCACGCAACGGTATTACATAACATCTGCAGTTTATCCTGGAAACATTATTTTGTTGTTTTAATTGCCAAGAAAAATTAAATCTTAATGGCACCATTCCTTTTGACAGTAAGTACTAAAACTACCAGCTACAAAAATGCAGGGATGATGTGTAATACCGATTTAGAAGTGGGTGAGCAGAGGCATGAAGAGCCAGGAGTTATTTGTTTGTCTGAGGACTTGCAATCTTTTCATTGGTTACAGAGTGTTTGGTAATGAAATGTATGCGTGCCAGAGAAGGTATTTTCATATGAGGGAAAATGTCCTCTGGCAAAGCACAACAAGCACTTTTGCTGTAACAAAACAAATTTCCCACCTGTGGGACTAATAAAGGCCATCTTATCTCTTATCTTATAACAAGTTAAAATATGACAATACGTCTTGATGATAGTAGTTTACTACCACCAAGATTAGACAGCTTTAAAACAAACTTCTAGGAATCCTGAAAGTCTCCTTACAGAAGTCCAAAAAACAAAAATCAACATACTACTGTATGCATGTATACCTATATATATATGTATATATAATTAATATATATATGAACTTAGATCAAGCTTATTTATATATATTTATATATATATATATATATATGTATATATAATTAATATATATATGAACTTAGATCAAGCTTATTTATATATATTTATATATATTTATATATATATATATATATATTATATATATTTATATATATATATTATATATATTTATATATATATATTATATATATATTATATATATATATTATATATATATAATATATATATATTATATATATAATATATATATATTATATATATATAATATATATATATGTAAAAAAAACAAAAACACCCAGCACGCCCCTGCGGGCGGTTTATCCTTCAAGCTCGGGTCCTCTACCAGAGGCCTGGGAGCTTGAGGGTCCTGCGCAGTATCTTAGCTGTTCCCAGGACTGCGCTCTTCTGGACAGAGATCTCCGATGTTGTTCCCGGGATCTGCTGGAGCCACTCGCCTAGCTTGGGAGTCACCGCACCTAGTGCTCCGATTACCACGGGGACCACCGTTACCTTCACCCTCCACATCCTCTCGAGCTCTTCTCTGAGCCCTTGGTATTTCTCCAGCTTCTCGTGTTCCTTCTTCCTGATGTTGCTGTCATTCGGAACCGCTACATCGATCACTACGGCCGTCTTCTTCTGTTTGTCTACCACCACTATGTCCGGTTGGTTAGCCACCACCATTTTATCCGTCTGCATCTGGAAGTCCCACAGGATCTTAGCTCGGTCATTCTCCACCACCCTTGGGGGCATCTCCCATTTTGACCTCGGGACTTCCAGGTTATACTCGGCACAGATGTTCCTGTACACTATGCCGGCCACTTGGTTATGGCGCTCCATGTATGCCTTGCCTGCTAGCATCTTGCACCCTGCTGTTATGTGCTGGATTGTCTCTGGGGCATCTTTACACAGCCTGCACCTGGGGTCTTGCCTGGTGTGATAGACCCCAGCCTCTATGGATCTTGTACTCAGAGCTTGTTCTTGTGCTGCCATGATTAGTGCCTCTGTGCTGTCTTTCAGTCCAGCTTTGTCCAGCCACTGGTAGGATTTCTGGATATCAGCCACCTCCTCTATCTGCCGGTGGTACATACCGTGCAGGGGCCTGTCCTTCCATGATGGTTCCTCGCCTTCCTCCTCTTTCTTGGGTTTCTGCTGCCTGAGGTATTCACTGAGCACGCTGTCAGTTGGGGCCATCTTCGTGATGTATTCGTGGATGTTTCTTGTCTCATCCTGGACTGTGGTGCTGACACTCACCAGTCCCCGGCCCCCTTCCTTCCGCTTAGCATACAGCCTCAGGGTGCTGGACTTGGGGTGAAACCCTCCATGCATGGTAAGGAGCTTTCTTGTCTTTATGTCAGTGGCTTCTATCTCCTCCTTTGGCCAGCCTATTACCCCAGCAGGGTACCTGATCACGGGCAGGGCGTAGGTGTTGATGGCCCGGATCTTGTTCTTACCGTTCAGCTGACTCCTCAGGACTTGCCTGACCCTCTGCAGGTACTTGGTGGTTGCAGCTTTCCTAGCGCCCTCTTCGTGGTTCCCATTCGCTTGCGGGATCCCCAGGTACTTGTAACTGTCCTCTATGTCTGCAATGTTGCCTTCTATATATATGTATATGTATATATATATATATATATATATATATATACATATACATATATATATACATATATATATATATATATATATAATATATATATTATATATATATACATATATATATATGTATATATATATAATATATGTATATGTATATATATATATATATATATATATATATATATATATATATATATATATACATATATATACATATATATATATATATAAGCTTGATCTAAGTTCACTCAAAGACATTTGGTGAGTTAATGGTTTGTAGTTTTGTGACAATCAACTTTTGGATACATTTTCAAGGAGGAGCATTTGATATGATGTAATATAGTAGATAAAATGCAGCTGCGCCTTAGTCACATTAAACAGTAACCAAATGTAATGTTACTATAATAAAAAAATAAAATCTAATAAAATGTTATCAACTATGAAACATGAACACCTTTTCACAGCCCATGTGTAAAATGAAAGGACCAAAATAGATCCCAAAGGTTGACTCTGTTCGTCTGGACGTAGAGTTTTCAGTGGGAGAAACATTTCATCACTCTTCAGTCTCAGCTCAGCTCTCTATCAACTCTCTACTCATGGCCAATGATCAGTGGTCTTTGATCAGTAGTTGTTGATCAATGGTCATGAGAATTTGCATATTAATGATCAAGGAACTGACCTTCCACCCATTGTCCCTTCAGTGGTGCTAGTTTCAGTCATTATGCAAATGTACTGTTTATAAGATTGTGGAATCCCGCAGTCAGCTGAGACTGAAGAGGTCACTTGGATGAGTGACGAAATGTTTCTCCCACTGAAAACGCTACATCCAGATACACAGAATCAGCCTTTGGGATTTACTTACCCGGATGATTGAGCATGCATCAAGATATTAAGATAAGACCAAAATAGATGGCACCAAGTTTCAGTAATTAGCTCACAGTACTTTGTCTATGTCATTCTCGAACCTTTATAGAAATGTTTCACTGGGTAAATCACCTTAAATGAAGCTCTTCTAAACCGTATTTGTCTGAAAGTACTTTTGTGCAGGGACCTGTAACTGTGTAATGTTTTTCAGTGTAACCACAGTATAAACCTGTCTTCTACAATCACTGGTAAAGACCAAAAGTTCTTCCAGACAGGGGCGGGGCTAAAGGGGTGGGGTGTGGTGGCACTGACATATCTGAAATTTGTTTGCTCCTCTTCTTCACACACATTCATCACTTAAGTAGAAATACAGATAGTTGTATTTAAAAATGCTCTAGTAAATATTAACATACCCATTCAATGTCCTTACTCAAAAGTTTTGTTTTTTTTTAAAAAGTACAGGCTCTGAAATGTACTCTATACAAAAATAAAAAGTAGCTCTTTGAATTTTTTGACAACTAATTAAAACTCATGTTATATTATTATTATTATTAAAAAAAATCTTAACAAAGGCAGTAAAAAATGTAGCTGTATTTGCTGTTGTCTAAATTGTAGAGCGTTGACTTTGCCTCCACACCTAAATAGAAAAACGACTATAGGGCTACATCGAGATTTGGCAGGTGTGGAAACACTAAAATTACCCGAAAAGAAAAACGTAGAAACAAGTGACAAGTTGTTTCTGATCGGATTTTCTGAATTCCTATGACTTCCACACCCCACCAACCCGCTGTGCCACCCCATTAAAAAAAAATCCCGGAAATGCCCTTTGTTCCAGTTAATATTAAGAAAATTCTTCCATGTTGCAGCTGGAAAGGATGCCGTGTTTTCCTGAAATCTGATTTTGGAAGTCATTTTTCTCATAAATGAAAAACAGAGGTTACCTAAAGCAGATTGAATAGGGTCAGGACGTCTTACAGCATAATTCACTAAGGAAAAACCTAAAATGTGGTTGCATCTGACTAAAACGTACACACGGACGTGACGTAAACACGTCTGGCGCTGGATTGATGACGTCACGTGTCTAGAAACGAACCATTTGCGACAAAGTACACAGCGGCAAGAGCTGTAGCAGAGGTATTATTCAACAAAGTTTCTCTTTCTTGGAGTTACGAATTGCATTGTTACCACAAACACTACATTCGTGGCCTAATAACACGGATTTATTTACGTTTTTAGGTAAGTGTTTCCGAAGTTTGTTCACTTCTTTTTATGCAGGGCTCTCTATTTCTCCTTCCAGATTTTTCCTTGCTAACCTCAACCCAGACTGCCCCGTTAGCAGCAGGCTTACTGCCTATTATGACTAACACAAACAAAAACAGAGGTTTTATTGGATGTAATTTATAATGTAATTTACACATTTGCTACTGTTATAATGAAACATATTTATTTGCAGCTTAGGAATCAAAAACTTTGGATCAACATGTCGTACATGCTACCACATCTCCACAACGGCTGGCAGGTCGACCAAGCCATCTTGTCTGAGGAGGACCGAGTCCTGGTTATCCGCTTCGGACACGATTGGGACCCGACATGTATGAAGATGGACGAAGTTCTTTACAGCATCGCGGAAAAGGTCTGAGTAGTTTATCAACGACGACTGTTTGCTAGCTTATGTTTCTTATCTGAACTCCTGTAGAGGGCGCTGTTTGTGGGGGTTTAACCGGATGCATGTAATATTATTAAGCTGATAAAATTCAGTATAGAGGAGGTCATTTTAGTACTTTAAGGGCAATACGTGGAATATTTTACCATTTATTGTAACATTTAAATACGTCTTAAAATCTTACAAATTGAAAATATATGCACAGCATCCTTGGTGGGGTCTTATTCTGGGATGTAGTGATTTTTCTCTCCTGCAAATAATCTTTCTAAACGCAAGTCTTTCTCTTACTGTTAATTACAACTTAAGAGGTGAAAGTTTGTAGAGCCTATAACTTGTACAAATGTAATGCTGGCACTTTTTCCCCCTCCCTCTCCCAAGTAGTCTTTGTTTTGGTCATTTTGTTTGTTTTCATGGTTCAGGTTTTTCCCAAGTCTTTGAGTTTCAGCAAGCTACCTTCAGTAATTTGCTGACATATGTTAGTCCTTATAGTGTGGCAACAATTTTTATTTTTTCACTGGTAAACTCAAAACCCGGAGGAAAAGTAGCCATAAAAGACAGTATGACTTTAGTAATGACTCAGTTCAGAGAGCCAACTTCACCCATGTTTCTGGGTCACTCCTTGAGAGCAGTGTTATGGATACAGCAAGTCAAGAAGAGGGAAAAAAAGTGCACCTAACTACATTTTCACTATGATAACTGTAGTGTCAGTGCAGTTTGATTCAATATTACTGTATCAATTTCCATTGATTCAATTTAGTTTAGTTTAGTTTTTTTGGCCTTTTAGCCTGTAATGGATAGAGACAGCATAGATAGACAGGAAAGTGGGGAAAGAGAGGAAGACATGCAGCGAAGGGCCACAGGTCAGACTCGAACCCAGGCCTGCTGCTATCTGGCCACAGGCCTGCTCACCAACAGAGCTAGTATTTGTTTATTTATTTAAACCCAGATTTTTTTTGTTTGAGACTTTCTAATGCCTCTTAAAGGGGCCTGGAGGCTCCGTACTACATTGACTGGTCATGGAAGATTATTGCTGATTTTACAACCAAGGCTTTTGCTGGAGGATTTGGCTCTGAGGTAGCAATTGGTTGATGATTTTCCAGATGTAACCTTGCTACCCAGAGCTGTTAAAGTTAAAAAGAAACCTGGCCTTGTGTAATTTTTAAAAGATAAAATTGACTTGATGTCCAGGAAAACATTTTGCTAAGAGCAGCACTTTTCTTCTTCTTTTTTTTTTTCTGTCTGTATTTACTTTTGTTTTTTACTTTGCCTTGACAGGTTAAGAATTTTGCAGTCATTTACCTGGTGGACATCACAGAAGTACCTGATTTCAACAAGATGTACGAGTTGTACGACCCCTGCACTGTCATGTTCTTCTTCAGGTGAGGCTGTCAGTGTCAGCCCTGCATTCTGTCACTGTTGTTGTTATTTAGTAGACTGGCATTGCTGGAATGCACTCAGGTTATTAGTTATTAAAACTAATCATATTAACAAAACTGCTAAATCTTGCAGTCATTGTACACTTCATTTATGTAAGGATAATCTAGTTCTTTTAACACTAAAAGTGTTCAGCTGTGCTCTTCTGGACTCTGCTTCACATCAAACTCACAACACATTAAATAAGCAGACCAGAAGACTGTACTAGAGAGGTATGATGGTGCGTGGGGGAAAACACCAGATACTGATATTTTAATAAAGAAGTTAACATACTCTGGGAATACTTTGAACAAGAGAGCTCAACTCATGCATGACCATCTTGAGAAAACTTAACCGAAAACTTTCCCAGCACTGGACACGCTTATCTTAACGCAGCTGCCCCCTAATTCAGAGCAAACAATCACTTTTTGATTGTAAGGCGATTACACAAGGTACCTGATGGGAGGCAACCTTTATGCAAACAGTTGCTGTCCGACTTGAATAAGCAGTCACACTCTGAGAGATTGCCGAAGGTTTGTAAATACGTGCTGTCTAATTTGTAAATGCAGACAGATTGCCAGCATGTTGCCATCAGTTTGAATGAGTCTTTGTTAAAAGCTGAAGGCAAGTCGACTCATCCGGCTGCCAGCTGGTTGTACTCTGGTTATATTCCTATAGAGCAGGAAGGTTCATCAGTTTATGCTCTGATCATCATCAGGAGCATCATCTATCAGCAGTCTTCCTCATGATTATGATTGGCTGTATCAAACTAGACAGATGGACAGTTACTTATTTGTTTTGGACTGAAGACCATAATTATAAAAGTTAAAACAAGAATACTTGAAATAATTCACATTATGTCACTGAAATTTAAAGAAAAAAAAAAAAACCCTTCAGTTTTTAGTTTTAATCTGTTTTCCACATTAGAACACAGATGGAAACCCAGTTTTTGGTATTTAAATGTGATTTAAAGGAACTCAACATCAAACTTCATTTCATCCCATTTTCAGGAACAAACACATCATGATTGATTTGGGCACCGGTAACAACAACAAGATCAACTGGACAATGGAGGACAAGCAGGAGATGATAGACATTATTGAAACTGTGTATCGAGGAGCAAGAAAAGGCCGAGGTCTGGTAGTGTCTCCCAAGGATTACTCTACAAAATACAGATATTGATTCTTCTTTTACTTCTCTTCTTCATTTTGTTGGAGTTCTCTTTTTTCCATCCCTGCTGTTTTGGACAGAGACTACAAATTTCAGAAGTCGAGGATTTTGTTTTCCAGTATTTTCATTTTGCCAGTGAAAGAGGACGATATTGTTATTATTGGTTGTGTATTTGTTACTTTGTGCCATTTGGGGTTTTTGTGTGTAGGTATCAGTTTAACTCAGTTCCTTAATGAGCTGTTTATTGTGCTTTTTTTATTTTCTTGTGTGAAATGAGCTGAACAGATCACACACAGTGTACACAGCCCTTATATTTAAAAGTTGTAATAAACCTGGATTTTTACTGAGATTTTTTTCTTGAGTAAAGTTTCTGTGGTTGGTACAGTTTATTTATTTATTGCTTTTTTTCTTCCTGTAAGGAAGACCACAGCCACACAGTGGCTGCAAGATGGGTAGAGACAAATAAGACTTCTTAGTAATGTGTTGATAGCTTGTTGAATGGCTTTGAGTTAGATTTTGTCTAATTAGAGTTTTAGCTCTGATGACCAAGCTAGACGGAGAACAGGAATTTAAAAAATGCCTAAGGAGCTTTTCTTTCCAAGCTCCTTAAACTACGGTGACCTGAATGACTGAGAACCTTCACAGACAAAAAAAACTCAATTTTTCTGTGTGCTCATGTTGAAATCTAATCTCAGTATTTCCTGACCACAGGCAATAAACACATAAATAGTTGAATATCTGTACACCACCACAGATTATTTTAATTTAAACAATTAAAATATGAAGTGCAGATTTTCAATTTTAACACAGTGTTTGACAGATAATGTGGTGTTTTGGACCTGAACTGAAGATCCAACCTGTAGACCCAAAATACAATTCCCTGAGATCTCCACTAGATGGAGCCAGAGCTATTTGGAAGAAGACTGCATCATTATAATGTTACAGGTTCCAGCCTTACTGCTGAACACTGGTCAAGTGTGCTAATGACCTAATTCCAATTGTCCCCTGCACCCTCCCATTGAGTAACTAGTGTAACTCCGTGTGGATGCCCACTTGGAGCTGCAGTAGTTCCTCGATTAAGGGATAAGGGTATAAATGCAAGCTCTGGGACACGTTTGTCCTCACACAGGAACAGGTGCTTCCACTCAGCATCTGCAGCTAATTCTACTGTTGTCAGACGGATGTGTTAACATAGTCCTTCATCTTCTGTGCTTCACTTTCATTCATCATTTACAAAAAGCTGACTTGTCTTTAATCTTTCCTCTTTCTTGTTATTAGTATTTATAACAACAATAAAACAAATAAGAGATGAATTTTTAAGCAGCATACAGAATTTCACTAAATAAGTATTTCTCTTATTACTGAAACGGGTCATTTGAAATAATCAGAACTCAAACTCTAGTGTGCCGAGTTTACAGAGCATGCTTAGTAAGTCTGCATCGCTTAATGTTGTGGATTTTTCATGCAAACAGTAAAAATATGTAGGAATGGAATGGGGCCAACATCCAGGCAAACAAACTTAAATAAATGATAAGACTTTTTCCTCACTTTCACAGTTTAAATGATTAAAATGTAACTACGTAACATAAAATATTACCAGACAGCAGCACGACAAACAAGTGCTCCGTGTGCACACGAGGATAAAAACGCTAAATTGTGCATATTTTACAAACATTAAACAGGTTAAATCAACTTATCAAGCCACATTTAAAATACATAAATAAAACATAAACACTATTGCTTACACGAGCTAACCAACAAGATTACAATATACAGGAAATCTCTGTAGTTTCTGTCAGTTTGATCACATCTTTTGCTTCACATCTCCAGTTCTAGAAAAGTTGGTTTGATGTAATAAAATGTAAATAAAAACAATTATTTTCAAATCCCATAAACTTATTTTATTCACATTAGAACACAGGAAACGTGACATGTTTTAACTGAGAAAACTTAAAACTCTAAGTAAACGATTAAAGTCATTTTTCATTTGATGGCAGAAACGAGTCTTTATAAAGTTTGTACTGGGCCATGTTTACCACGAGGTGTAGCGTCCTCTGTCCCCTGACGATGTTATTTACTGTAGTTGACGAGGTATTCAAAGTCTCTGCAATTTAAGGTTGAAACACATTATTTTTTTTTACGATCTTTGACACATTTTATTTTTTTATTTATTTTTTGGCAGATCGGTGAACTTTACCCATCTTTACTCATGTTACTCACCTGTTGCCACTTAACCCGATTAGTTGCAAATTGTTTCTCCAGCTGTTTCCTTTTAGTACCGCTTACTTTTCCACAAATTACTATGATGATTAGAAAGACTAAAAGTAAAACTAATACAAACTGAAGTGAAACTAAACTGAGCAAAAATTCAAAATGAAGTAAAAATCTAATATAAAACAAAGAGACGAAACTAGAATAACCCTGGGACACGTTCACACACTGAACTGTTTATGAGTGTGATGTCCTGTGGGAAGAAGCAGTTCTTGTGTCAGCCTGTTTCGGAGCTCTTTAGCGCCTGCCACGGGAGAAATTCACATAAGTTCTGGACAGAGTGCGAAGTGTCTGGGATGGAAAAATAACCCTCAGAGGAGTCCTGGTTATTGCTATATCTCCGCATTTACATTTTAAACCAAAGTATATACATTTTAACATGATTAAAGCTTAGATGGATGATATTTCTGTTAGAAAAAAACAACAATCATGGTTCTTCATAGTTGCGAACTCCTGAAACATCAAGCTTAAGATCATGAAACCAGGGTTTGAGCCTTCCACAGTCTTCGGTTTTAATCTCTATGCAGCATTTAAAGAAAAGGGGAAAAAAGAGAGGAGGAGTGAGGAGTTTGAGAATAAGAGAATCTCATTAGTATCCTTCAGCTGTCAGCTCCATGTTTTACAGCTCCTTCCGGTTGGACACCGCACACCAAACGGGAGTCCAATTTGCCGAGTGACAGACGAGGTGAAAGGAGACAAACTCCGTCTCTCTCCCTCTGTTTCGCTTTATGTGAGCGTGTTTGGACCGGAGACACAAAGAAGAATCCAGAGAAAATAGCCTGACCTCTTCACCTCTAATCTCACAATCAGGGTGTGTGTTCGCTTCCAGTTCACTGCACTGTATATTTCTGCCCAGTGTGTTGGGCACAGGGAGTAGACAGCTGGCCACTGAAAGGAGACGAGCGAGGACCGAAAAGGGCCAATAACTGCTTTGGCTGCTGCCAAAACCAAACACTCTGACCACACTGACATAACATGTGAAATATCTGTCTTCCAGGAAACAGAAAAATGCAGTGTTTTTGAAGCTGCTGTTCATTTTTTAAGCTTAACATTATGAAAGCTAAAGCCAAGAAATAACCTCACTGCCCTAATTTGTGTACAGTGGCAGGCCTGAGCATATGTGCAGTTCAAAATAAACTAATATCCTCATACTAGTCTGTGTTTATAGACCATGTTGGGAATCTATACACACACCCTTAAGGCCTTGTATGTTCTTTCCACTTAGATTAGCCTGGCATGGCTTTGTCTTTGTCTGGCCTGTCCCTGCAGGGCGCGCGCACACCATTACTGTGCCACTGTCCTCATGTGGAGCACGGGGCCAAAGGCCAACTCCATCGGTCCATTATAATTCACATTATCATGCGTTGTGTTGTTCCCCGTAACTGTTAATCAGCTCAGCCTCGGGGGAAAGTGGAGGGAAACTCCAGTCTAGACGCACACAGTGAAGAGCATGTAGTGGAGTCGTTGCTCTTATGCACTATAGAGGGAACGTGCATGCACTAAAGCCGCATTAATCCAGGATCTGTTTTCAGCTGATAGTGTTTAAAGTGGATCTGCACAAAGAGGGTGCAGCATGCAGACCACGAGGATCATCTGGGTGCCAAGGGGGAAGACACGCTGGCATCTCTCCATCCCTTTCTCTGCTCCCTTTCTCGTCTGACACTAACCATGTGGATGGCGAGGAGGGGGGCAATTGCCAATTTCTGGGACACCCCATCCCCCCAGCCCTGCAGCTTCCCCTGCTGGCACTGATTCAGATGAACACTCATACACAAATATTGTATTTACCCATTTCTCTTACCCGGTGACGGTTTGGTCACAGCCTAACCCAAATGTGTGCCACATGACGATCTGAGCCACTGCTCTCAAAGTTAGCATCAACTGTCATCCTGAGTAAAGCACTGTTGACCCCTAAAGCTAAACAAAGATCTCTTAACAATTTGGCCCACAGAATGAGTCAACATGGCTTTTTCAACCAGATTCAGACTGAAGATTTTACAAGCGTAAATTAGATTCTTTCTCCACAAATTTAAAGTGAATAAGAGGGTCAGACTTTTGTTTTACTTTTGAATTACCTGTTTTATTATTTCACGTTAGCTATGTTTGCTGTGCACACACACATTTATGGCAGTTTTGTTTTCACCATACAATAACCCCCAAAAATGTACATAACCTTAAAATCACTGAATTTCCCTGAGGAACCCACCAGAGGGATTAATAAAGTTTTATATAATCTATCTAATCTAATCTAAAATCAAAATCACCACCTCTACTATGCTGCTAGGTAAAGAGCCAAGCTAGCTAATGAGACAGGCTAGCGGCAAACAACTCAGAAGAATTTTAAACAGATGAGATTGACAAATTACAAAAATTTGTTTTTGTTTTGTCCCCCACCCCCATCCACAACAAACAAAAACAAATTAAAAAAAGCTAAAATATGTTATCAACAAGCTAACGTTTTAGCTAACATCTTAGCTTAACTAGAGCTTAGTTTATCTTAGCTTAAATAGAGTGTTATAAAATACACACACTTATAAACCAGAAAAAGGTAGAAATGGTAGAAGTATTATTTGATTTTCTACTTTCCACAAGGTTGTGAACCCCTTAATTTTTTTATTAGCTTTAACTGGAATGATTTAATTAGGTCAAACAAGAAGGAAATACAATAAATCCAGATTACATTTGAAAAGATGTGAATTTAATCTTATAGCTGCAACATTAAAACCATTGAATCGTAAAGTGGAGATTGTAGACCAAGTATACTGGTTCCTGTTATTCATGTATGTGTTTTGACATACGCCACCAACCCAAATGTCGTTGCAGACCAAGTCAACCCATGTATGGAAGGTTAATTCGCTCAATGCAAATTAGCCATACACTTTTTGTTTATGGCTATTAAGACACATGGAAGATATCCATCCATCCATCCATCCATCCATTCATCCATCCATCCATCCATCCATGGTATAAAAACTATATCAAATAAAATTATTTAAAACAATACTATATATACATATATACATATATATATAAACCATATTAAATAAATAAATAAATAGTAATATTTTCAATTTTTTTCTTACATGCTTTTTGTTTGTCAGCTCTCCACTGAACTATGTTCTTAATTACAAATATTTTGCTTCTGTGCTGCTGCTGCCACTCTCAGTATGTGTTTATATATCTGTACATAATCATCCTGTCATCAAGCCTCCATCACTGCAAACCCATGACCTCGTTCTTGCTTGTCCTTCAGTTCACTCTCTCCCCGATCTCCACCTCTCCTCTTGGGTTATATCATGGGCTCTTTTTACATAACTGACACAGCAGGGAGAGTTATCAAGTCTCATCTCCTCCTCGATAGTTTTAGTTCTCTAATTTCTTCAAGGGAAATGTCAATTCAGAGACCCGATGGAGAGATAGGACTGTTAGATTTTCTGAGAGAAGAGATGATGAGCACTGGCTTATCTCCAAACTCTGAATCAAGATCCTGTTTATTCATCTGATATTTTCTCCTCTTCTAAGATCGACTTATTTGTGTGGGCTTTAGGGTGGGTTTGAGTTTTGGCCCCATTGGGGAATTACTCAGAGTGAATGAACCATTGCCCACAGGTTGCAATACATTATCAAGCGGCGATCAGTCATACTGATTATACCCCTAAAGAAACACAAACCCTACGCCATCAACCAGCTCCCCGCCCGCCTCAGTTCATAAACGCTGACACACTTAGCAGCCGACTGTTGTGTTGGTTTAATTCCTTCCCCCTCCTCACGTCTGCCTTCTACTCCACTTAGGGACCTGTGACTAAATGGATTTGCATCTCTTTTTCTGCATCATTCCCAAAGGGGTGCCATCCCTCCATGCGGGAGGGTTTACTTAACTCAAGTGAAACCGATACCAGTGTGTACGGGAGAAGAGGTGTGTTTATGCAGTCTGTCGCAATGCTGACACACCTGATGTACAGTACACATGCTGACCCCCCATCACCCCGGGCTTAACACACTCACTCCATTCATGGCAGGCACCTCCATTCAGAAGCTTCAGAGCCAATTAGCACCTGCACAGTCCTCGCAGGAAGACCAGGCCTCCTGCTACATGGGAAGTGTGATGTTGCTAAATGCCCCAGCTGAACCAACAAAACCAATGCACGTGCTGGTACTCGTGCACAAACGCCCCAACGCACTTACACAAGCACAAGAGTGGAAAAACTCAATTTCCCCACATTTTAAGAAGTGGCTTGTGGGTAATGTGTGCAGCAGGATTTGACAAGCAAAAAGCAATCCAGTGATTTTACACATTAAGCTGTGCTCAGGTGTCACTGCTCAGCCTGTAAAATGTTTGTGGCAGCAAGGGAGGAGCTTTGAGAGGTGTCAGGAGTTAGTGATGTTGTAGGGGTTAATGTAGCTTGTGGAAGGAGATTTCTAATTTTTATTTATTTTTGTGAACATCTCATGGTGGATTATGTGAATTTTTTTTTTTTTTTGCACTGTCCCATAAAAAGGATTACATAATTGTGGAGGAAATAAACTAAACTAAAATACATGTCTGAATATAATGTTTTACATACAAAATTACACTGTTCGTAAGTGCTCAGTGTGTCCTGCTCTGGACACACGGCATATGTCCCAATACTTTTATGAGCATGTCAGGGGTGACTGCAGTCACAGCTGCTGTTATGCTACCTACCAGCAAACACGTGAAACTCAGGAATTCAGTCTTTCTAACAGTACACGTCTGATACATGCTGTCCTAGAGGGTCCTAGAGTCCTAGAGGGAGCCACAGTCATGCATCCTTTCAGGATTCAGGAAATCCATCCATCCATCCTTCTTCTGCTTATCCACTTTAGACTCGAAGGGCAAAATGTGCGGTACACCCTGGAGAATTTACCAGCCTTATATTCTAAGGTACTAGAAAGAGTTTGACTGCACAAAGTACAACATGGTGTTACATGTGACCTGAATATGACGTGCGATCAAGCTGTTAACATGACTGGGCCAAGGAGATAATTAGCACAGAACGAAATAGTGGAGGAATTGTAGCCTGTGGTAGTAACATCATACTATCATACTTCACCACACAGTCTGTAAATCCTTTCTTCCTACCTTCAAATTCCAGTGATTTTTATTCTAATGGTGAGATAAGTAAGATTTGAGTGGGTTGCATATACGAGGACACATACACATGCACTCATAGCTGACGTCCAAGTGTTTTTGTCAGCAACTCAGACACACAAGTATAACTTTTCCTCGTTTACAAGAAATGAATAAAGTGATCAGACTTACATAGTAAGAACGTGGGAGGAAAGGGATGTTGATTATTAAATGCTGATTACTTGTTAAAGTTCCTAAACAGTGGGTCTGATTACAAGCTCATAAAAGTTTCTGTTGTAGCCCTGTGGGGATAATAAATGACTTCCACTGAAAGGATTTTGTCTTGTAGGATACACATATTTCATGAGCTATGGAAAAATATGAAAGTTTGGAATCAAATACTCGTATTCGCACAATATGACTGTTTTGTCACGCGCTCAGAAATAGGATTAAGTGTCCCTACAGGTACTTGCTACACCTAGGGATAAATACTGGACTGGAAGGCAATTATGTGTACTCTTTCAAGTATTAAAAAAAGGTACGTGTTTCCCAGCAAGAGTGAAATGTATATAATTGTATTGTTTCCACTAGATTTAAAGGTGCATGATGTAATCATCATGAGCTGGCCAGTGATGTTGTGTGAGTATTAGGTTAGCTAAATTCTTGATTAATCCTAACTGTCATTAGTGATGTAAATTGCATTTGCAAATTTGTAACGCTAATAGCTAACATGCATGTTTGTGGACAGCCGAGAGAGAACCCAAGAATTCAATCACAGGACCTTCTGCTGTGAGGCGACAGTGCAAACCACTGTTCCACCGTGCCACCCTACCAGGAGATGCCCAAATACAAAAAGAAATTTTAAACTAGAAATTGTTTTTTGCTCCTAGATTTTAAGTTTTTATAATTTTCCTTTGAAAATCAGACTAGAAAAGCTCTGTACACATGCCAGTCCATTTCTAAAGGAATAAATGAGTAAAAATATATAAAACAGATTCACAGATACTCCTGAACACTACTTTGTACCTTTTTAAAGCATCTGGTTTTGGATATCAAGGTACAAAATTGTCGCTACAATACACAAGGGCAAACCTGCAGTAACAGGGTACAATAAGATGAATAAAGAGTGGACAGTAATGTGTAGGGCTGCCTCCTGTAATAATTCACACATGTAAAGCAAATATTAGCATACTGTAAATGTTCCACTGTTTTAGTACATTAATGGTTTATTTAACTGATACTGTGATGTTGGAAACACATTGATGCGTAGAGGTATTACAGGAGTCTTTGGGTAAATGTTTGCATTGGCAGTTTTTCAGAAGCTACTTTTAGAAATCTAAAGGCAGGCTAATATAGAAACATTTAATTCTGAGGAGCTATTAGCTATTAGCCATCTTCAGTGAGTCAGCTGTAATAGATCGTGTCTAAACTGTGATGTTTTTTCCTGTTGCGCAGTGGGACAAAGGCAGAAAAAGCTGCACGAGCCTGAAAATTGATTGACAGCTATACCCTCCTTTTAAAAACGTTGCTGTTTGCTTTCAAAAGCTCTGAAAGCTTCAGGTTAAGCCCTGTTCTTATCACACAATCGCCCGTCGCCCTCGCTCTCTGGCCATCTTCATCACTCCTTCTTGTTCACTGTTTCCTAATCTCTGCTTCTCTGCCTTTACATCATCTCTCTCTCTCTCTCTCTGCCTCTTTTTTTCTCTCTTTTCCTCCGTTTGAGCCGCTGTCCCCCTATCTGCCAGCCTGTGCTGGTACATCCCCTTCTCTCTGCCTTTGTCAATGTATTTTGCCCTTATAAGGAGAGAGCACAGGCAGACTGTACTAACCGCGTGAGCTTAGCGGGGGTGTTGCAGGGGCAGGAGGACCACGGCAACTGTAACGGCAGGGTAAGATGGGAGGAGGATGGAGGAGAATGGATGGATGGCTGGGGACGGGGGGGTGAAGCCACCACACTTCTGTCAATGACCACCCCTTCACCCCCACCCACCCCCCAAGTAAGATGACAGAAATAGACACAAGGGAGGAGGAGGAAGGATGAGAAAGAAGAGGATAGAGGCTGTAGAGAGATGATGGTGAGGAAAGGCAGGTGAACGAATGTGGGAGTGGGGAGGCTTGCACGCCAGGTCGAGGCTTTAAGAGGAAAAGAGCTTCCCAACATCGTTTACCTCTCATTTTAAAAGCCAAAAGTTGCTCCATGCTGATTATATACGTTCACAAAGCTCCCATTTTCTGCTCTGAGCAGTATCTGCATGATGCCAGCTCACCAGCTGCCCACATACTCATCGATACAGAAGTCTAAAATTCAGCTGGTGAGAGTCATGGAGGGAGAGTGTGGGCTTCAGTGTGGTGCATGTCGGTATGGTGCAACGTGACTGATCCAGGACTCCGATGTTCCCTGTTTTGATGAGAGGAATAAGGCGCCCTTTGACTGGGTGAACCTGATCACACAACACAATATGATTACATAACCTCACTATTCAATCTCACCCCAAATGAAGGCAATACATTACAGGCCGTCATATGTAAAATGTAAATGAACAGCATGTTAAACAGCCTTCCTGTTACTGCTGTATTTAATTTTAGTTGGGTTTTTTGTAAGCACTGATATTTCTTCTTCCTCTTGCAAGTGATTAGAAATAAAGTAAATCCTTCCTTAATTCAGTAGCCTCACTGTCTTTGTTGGTAAACCTGTCCTATTCTCGTATGACCAGCAGTTTGCGGTGGTTTAAATTAGCCCCACATTTCAGATTTTAAGAAGTGTTGCTATTGCTGTGTCACTGATCTTGCTGAGGGACTTCTTTGGGGTTAACAACTCATTTGTTTTTCTACATAAAGTGGACATGAAACACTACATGTACAAAAGCTAATTTACAGTATGGAGCCCTGCTCTCAAAAACCGTTTTTCCTGGTCTTGCCTCTCTACCATACGAGTGAGGAGGGATATGAATAACATGCTCATCTCAGCCATCTCAGGTCTGGATACAAGCATAACAGCCTCTCCCACATTGGTAAAAGGTAAAAACAGTACATTTCCCAACACTGCACAACTATCACTTCTCATTGTAGATGTAGCAAAGAGGCTACTCCTTGGAAGCACCAACCGCTGCTTTTACCACCAAAGGGTTGTGCAGAGTCCATCAATCCATCAGTCTGTCTGTCCTCTTAACTACTTTTCTAGTTTTTTGTATTTAAAATGAACCTAAATAAAATAATAGTGTAGGGCAGCACGGTGGTGCAGTGATTAGCCTTCCGTGACCGCAAGAAGGTCCGGACTTCGACTCCACCATCTGGCCGGGGCTTTTCTGTGTGGAGTTTGCATGTTCTCCCTGTGTTTGCATTGGTTCTCTCTGGGTACTCTGGCTTCCTGTATCCTTTTTTGAGTAGGATAAGACGTTCACCTATGTCCCTTGGATTGTCGTCTGGGGTTTGAATTGGGAGTATGAGGTGTCCGGTTCCTGTAAAACCGTTCCAGGGGCTTTGTCAATTCAATTTTATTTATATAGTGCCAAGTCGCAACAACAGTTGCCTCAAGGTGCTTAAAAAGAATTTAAACAACTCAACCTTTCTGGTGAAATGTGTGCATGTTGTGACATTTCTGTATTAAAGTCTCCTCAGCTCATATTTCCTCACCACGAGCATCACCCCATGTGTTACACCTAATGTGAGTTGTGCACTTTACATCTCCTTATAATTCATGAAGCAAGCCTTTATGGACACTTAACTCAGACACCACAGGCAGTCTGTGTCATTCATGCAGTGGCAAGCAAGACAGGACGATTGACCTAAAAAAAAATAAAAAATCAGACACTGTATAAATAATCCAAGCTGTTCCACCTTGTGTCGGTTGGCAATTATGCTAAGGTATAAATATTTCACCTCCGTATCTCTCTGTGCATCGTGGACTGGTCTTAAAAGGACAGCTTGCCCTTTTTTTGCCTTCCAATCAATGTAGGAAAACAGACTGCGAAGGCTTTCGACTCCACGGATGAACTGAAAGGAGTTAAACATGGTGATTATCAGATGCAGAGCTTCAAATACCTCTGGGCAGCTCAGCAAACTAAGAGACTGTATACAGTAGGTATCTTTGGAAGCAAACTTTCCCCAGAAGCTTATGCAAATTGACTTACTCATCATCCTCCCTCGGTATCCTTGGATACGAGTTATTTATTCATTTCGGTCTCCTTCACTGCAGAGCCGCTGCCTCTTGGAGCAACGCACGCAGATCAGGTGATGATCATGTGTCTCAGCCGGGGTCTACACTCTCTGCTGTTCAACCTGACACACACACACACACACACACACACAGAAAGACACTGATCTGAGTGGGCCCTTTTTCACAGTGTGCTGAGATTTGATTTTATCTTTTAGCCGGAGAGTTCAGCTGGTCGTGAGGGATCAGTGGGAGGCCTCCCATCAAAGACAATGTTTATTAACAGACAACAGGCAAAACTGGCTCTCCAATCCTCTCTGGTTTCAAAGAGAACATCTGCTGCTGTGCATATTTGAGTCATTAGGCCAGAGGGTGGTGGTGGTCGGGCTTGTTACAACTGTGAAACTGGAGTGTTTCACTGTTTGAAAGCCTTCCAGATCCTGTTAATGAATGATCAGAGTCTTTTCTGAGAGGAGAAATTAAAAGCAGTGGTGCTGGTTGTAATAAGGGAAGAAGAAAATTCAGAAAAACCAGTGTCATCGCGCTGACACTGCTACACACCGCCATCAACAGATGCTATTTTTGAAGCTTCATTTTCGAGTGTAATTCCCGAGGATACTTAGGTTTTTGCATTTTGGTCTTTTATTGCGACGCTGGATTGAATTTACTGCACAGCTCATTAACATTGGAGTAAATTTCATTTACCTGAGTAAGGAGGGGAAGCCTAATTCACGTTCAGAGAACCAGAAACTGTCACTAAATAAATCATAACAGACCAAGGTGCGTCATCATAATAAGTCTCACACCAGGTTTATAATAACCTCCCACTCAATGAGCTCGAGTGACTCATGAAAAACTCTCTGACGTTGATTCTTTTTTCTTGAGCCTCACAGGAGACAAACTCTCCTACCAGCATTGTACTGTCAAGCTGAAGAACCTGCTCACTACTGATGAAAAAAATAGTGATGGAGATGGTTCTTCAGCTAACAGGAAGCACTGCAGCCCTACGTCCATGACGTGCTTTTTACTCTGTGGTGGACAACACGTGGCACAGGTGAAACATCTTTTTTAGTTTAAGGGGACAATACATCTAAACTGTCTAAAGTTTGTGCAAATAAACTGATCTTGCAACACACACTGAGACATATACAGACCCTTTCCAAAAAATTAGAATATCATGGAAAAGTTGATTTATTTCCATAATTCCATTCAAAACGTTAAACTTTCATAGATTATAGATTCAGGGCCCATAACTTAAACAATTTCAAGTACTTAGTTGTTTATTTGTACATAATTTGGGCTTCCAGCCCATGAAACCCACGAAAACAGGATTTCAAAAAATTAGAATACTCTGAAGACATCAGCCCAAATTTTAAAGGGCATGAATGTTTTAAACTGAGTGTCACACACAACTCATCTACGAAACTCAAAGCACCTGCACAGGTTTTCCCATGTGTCATTAAATTGGTTCACTTTGATCCAGTTGTCTCAGTTAGGTTCAATATGGGGAAGACTGCAGACTTGACAACTGGAGAGCATCATTGGTACCCTCCATATGATGGGTAAGCCACAAAAGTTCATAGCTAAGGAGGCTGGCTGTTCACAGAGTGCTGTGTCCAAGCATATCAATGGAAAGTCTAGTGGAAGGGCAAAATGTGGCAGGAGAAGATGCACCAGCAGAAGAGATGACCGTGGTCTTCAGCGGATTATCAGACAGAAGATTCAAGAATCTGGCAGAGATCCAGAAAGAGTGGAATGAGGCAGCAAAGCTTCAAAACCACTTCTGAGTTCAACGTCGGAAGCGACTCAACTGGGCCAAGGAGAAGATGGACTGGACTGTTGGCCAGTGGTCAAAGGTCCTCTTTTCTGATGAAAGTAAAGTGTGCCTTTCATTCGGGAATCAAGGTCCAAGTTTTTGGAGGAAGATGGGTGAGGAACAGGACCCAAGCTGCTTGAGGTCCAGTGAGAAACATCCACAGTCAGTCATGATTTGGGGTGCAATGTCCGGTGCAGGTGTTGGTAAACTCTGCTTTCTTAAATCCAAGGTCACTGCAACAGTGTACCAAATGTTTTAGAGGGCTTCATGATTCCTTCTGCTGAGAATTTGTATGGAGATGCAGATTTCATCTTCTAGCAGGACCTGGCCCCTGCCCATACCGCCAGAAGCACCAAAACCTTGTTTGATGGCCAGGTTTTAGTGCCATCACAGGGCTTGACTGGCCAGCCAACTCACCAGACCTAAACCCCATTGAGTATCTATGGGGTATCAAGAGGAAAATGAGGTCCACCAGACCCAAAAACAAAGAAGAGCTGACAGCAAGCATCAAGGAAATCTGGGCTTCCATAACTACCAGGCAATGCCACAGGCTGATTGCCTCAATGCCACGGCACATCGAAGCAGTGATTAAGGTGAAGGGATTCCCAAGTATTGAAGACTGACATATCATTTTGAAAATACCACATTTTGATTGATTTGATGTGATCCAAATTTCTTTCTTTTTTTTCCTGCAAAAACTGAGAAGTAAATGCTGATGTCTTCACAGTATTCTAATTTTTTAAAATCCTGTTTTTGTGGGTTTTATGAGCTGGAAGCCCAAATTATGTACAAATAAACAACTAAGTACATGAAATCGTTTAAGTTGTGGGCCCTGAATCTATAATCTATGAAAGTTTAACGAATGGAATTATGGAAATAAATCAACTTTTCCATGATATTCTAATGTTTTGGAAAGGGTCTGTATAGATGATATAAATGTCTTTTTTACAGTATTGTCCAAAAATCCTGCAACACACCTCATTGTTTTATATTTTGCTTGGAAAAAAATGGAGAAATGGGTGCAAACATACAGGGAAATACAGTATACAAGAGAAAAATGAGAGCCACTCTTCCACTGAGACCTTTCTGGTGAGGCCTTGGTGAGCAGTAGATGACAAACTGAAGGACCAGATGCATCTCTCAGATCTTTTGTCAGGTCTTTGCTTTTTTTCCCTTCTTGTTTCTTACAGACACGACTTTCTGACACTGTTCATTGTTCTGCTGTAGTTTCAGGCCTGTCACATTTGGCTTCCCCTTGTCCAGTTTAATCAAATCTTTGAGGACACACTGCACACCATGTTGAAATATTCCACATTTTAAGTTAAGAACTCTTTGAGAATCACTTTGTTGATGCTAAAATACTGTTTTACTTCTGTCAAACTGTGTTATCTGTGATGTTTTTCATAGATTCAACTAAAGAAATGGGACAAATGATGAATTGCTGCTGTGTGAAAGTGCCTAAAGATACACATTCAGATTGGTTTAACAATGATACAACAATGGCTCATCCATTGAGTTATGACCCCTTTTTCCTTGACTGAATAGGTCAGTGTTAAATGGCTTAACAAAAAAACAAACAAAAAAACATTCTTCTGAAAATGGTCAGATAGAAAGATGAAGCTTATGGCTAACAAACCGCTGCTCAAGCCCTGTTTAAAAAATATACTAGAAAGTCTGGCTAGTGCGCTTCTGTTCTTGGTCCCAAGCCCAGATCAATGGAATAACTGCACCAGGAAAGGCAACTGGGAATTGTAAAACCAGTATCAAACAGCAGATCTATTTAATGTGGCTTTCTTGTGGGAAATAACAGAGGAGCTGAAAGTACCTCATGTATACTGTTAAGATGTATTTTAGCTCTACAATGAAGAGAAAATTCACCAGAAATGAGTTTATTTTTGAAATTAGGTTGAACTCAAGACATTGAAACAGCCTGAAAAAAAATAAAATTATATTTATATATATGCATCTCTCTCTCTCTCTCTCTCTCTCTCTCCATATATATATATATATATATATATATATATATATATATATATTTTTAACCTTTCAACCAACTTCAGACATAAAGGGACAACTTTTATATGTCATGATAGACCGAGCCGATGAAGCCCAGAAAACAACCTCTGTAGATGTCTAATGCTTGGTGACAACATTTTTTGGGGCCTGCTAACCTTCATATCTGAGATGCCTATGCAATACTATATATGATGTTATAAATGTGTGAATGTATTGTGAAAGGGAAGGTGTGCAAGCTGCAAGCTGCCAGCTCTTAAGTGTGTTTAAGTAATGATGGAGATTATTTGCAAATGTGAAAGTAGAATTCAGAAGAAGACCAGGCAGAACCACACAACAGGAAGACCCCTGTGTACTTGTTAGAGGTTAAACTCTGGTTTACATTTAGGCATGCAGAGGTGTGAGGAGTACAGCTTTGGTGTATCTTTACTGGACTGACTCACAAAGATCCTTTCCTATCAATAATGTACAAAACATTAAAGGTATTTGAAAATGTGCAGAAAGACAGTGCTCATTTGCTATGTTATGTTATTTGCTACTCTCTTTGCTATGCTAGAAGATGGTATTATTAGCTACTACCATGCTAGCATGCTACTTAAGATGAAAGAAATGATCACACAGATAGCGGTGCTGCGTAGACCTCCATCAGAAATGAGTGAGGCAAGTTTTTTTTTATAGTTACCTCAAATGTCAAATGCTATTTTGACACCTTCTGTCTGATTGGCCAAGTCAAAGTTTGGCTCACATTTATAGGGTTTCGCTTCAGTGTTTGCTTTAACCTCTTCCATGCTTGGGGCACCTGTAACAGATACAATGCGTGCAGTCCCATTTTTTTAAGGTTGCCAATTCTGTCACATAGGTCACCTACAATACGAGCAAGGTAAGGTCTATTTTTAATACCGACACAACAACACATTGTAAAACTGTCATCAAGGTTCAAGTGGTCTACATAAGTTACACATCAGAAAAACAAGTTAACAGCGTCAATATTATTAGCCCCCTGAAAAATGGATCTTTTTATTGAGCCATAGCACAAGCCACTGCTGTGTAGTGATGTGCTTTAATTTTGTAATGCTCAAAACTTTTAAAAGTTAAAAGCAAGGGTTATCTTCCAATTTACACACAGTATAAAGCTTCAGCACAGGTTTGAGCTGTCACTAGAGAAAGCATCATGTCAAAAACAAATAAATCAGTTTAGACTTGAGAAAAAGAATAATTGATGCTTACAAATGCAGAGATGCATATAAGAAAGTTATCTAAGCATTTCCAAGTGTCAAGAACTGGAGTAAAAATATCATTAAGAAATCAAACAGAGCCACGCTGTGGAGAACACGCCTGGCAGAGGAAGGAACTGGAAGGCTTAATACACCCAGTAAAGAAAACTAGTTAGAGATGTGCCTAAAAACCTCAGAACAACTGCCAAGACCGTATAAAAACAACCTAACCAAGTCAGTAGTCTCAAAGAAGCGAATCACTGGAACCATACACAAGAATGGACTGTGAGGTTGCAGAACAAGAAAAACCCCACTTTTACAGAAGAGACACCTTCAAGTCAGACTGAAGTATGCTAAATAAAACCCACAGAATGATTATGCAATACTGGAATACACTTGAAGTGCGTCGTTTGATCAGATGACTTCAGAGCCACAGAGTGCTGCTTATGTTTGGAGAAAGAAGGCGGACAACCCAAAGAACACCGTCCCCACAGTGAAACACAGTGGTGGGAGTATTATGTTGTGGGGACGCTTCAGAGTTTCTGAAAAGGGAATCTCGTGGAAAGAAGGATATGTGAAGATTTCCAAAGGAAACATCAAGCAGTCTGCAGCAAAACTGGTGCAGGGTCATCGCTTTGTCCTCCAACGTGATGACCCAAAACATACATCGCTTTTCCAGGACCAAATAGAACATTATTGATGGGCCTGCACAAAGTCCATGACTTGAATCATTAAAAATCTGTGGGATGAACTGAAGACTAAGGTCAATTCCAGAAGACCATCTTATCTGGAGGAGCTTGAGATATTCGCCAAAGAAGAATGGGCTGGAATTTTGAGACTTGTTAAAAACTACAACAAACAACTGCAGGACGTTATCCAGCTAAAAGGATGCACAACTGACTGTTAGCATCAGGGCGGCTAATAATTCTGACCCTGGTAGTTTTTGTTTATTTGTGACATTATTTTCCTTCTGTGTGAAAAAAATCAGGATGTTTGGAAAAGCTGTGTTAAAAATTACTTGTTCTGTTTAACAGGTCTTGGAAAATCCATGGTGAGGCTAATAAATATGTCCTCATCTGTATATACTAGGACCTAAAATTGTTCATTTTAGCCTCATATAAACTGTTACTGACTTTTTTTCAGGTCAAAAAGCGAAATGCTAGCCTGAGACTTAAGGGGTTGTTTTTTTTCATGATTTTCAAAAGGGCTGCCAAATGGTTCATGACCAGTCCAGGGTGTACTTCGCCATTCGCTGGCATAGACTTCAGTTCCCCTGTGACCCTGAATTGGATAAGCAGAAGAAAATGGATGGATGGATGGATGGATGGGTGGGCTTTCAAAAGGAGTGAATAAACTCATTATGAAGCACTTTTGTAGTCCGATAGTATGCGAGTGTAAGCTTCTCATACTCAGAGAACAAGTGTCCTTATATGACCCATGAGGCTTTTAACTGCAGCCATGGTCAGAACATCAATAATGGCTACTGGTCAAGTCAGATTCCCTCACATAACCTGACTGTAAGAGGGCAGCAGGTCATTGTAGCCTCACTCTGCATCGCAGCATTATGCCTTTAAACTTTTGTACAGAAAAAACTGAATAAAACAAACAAAAAAAGGGGGATGCCACAAGCACTGATCTGGGTACAAGACCACCAGATAATAGGCATTCTCTCCCCTCTCACACACACACCCACACCGACAAGCACACTGAGTGACAATTTAGCCACGGCTCATTTAACCTCGCCCTTTCATACAGGCTGTGACCCCGAAGTAAGGGTCCCTACTGGGAGTTTTCACCAGGCCAAATTCTTGCTGAAGGACGAGCACACAGAGGAAAGTGACGACGCACACAGTCAACCACATACTTAGTAGGCGTTCTAGCGAAAGAGGTGCCCATGAAGTTTCATAAATAGGAGCTCATTCTGTTCACACTTAAACTGTACACTTCGGCCTAGCTGTAAATAAATACACCCTCGTGCTCCCGCTACCCATAACCACAAATAATGCGAATTTCCTTCCCTTTCTGCAACGCGGCGGCGAGTGATGCTCAGCAGTCACCCACACAGTTTGCAAAAAATACCCCCGATGCACATCCCTGCTCATCGCAGTGCATTTTCTCACCATGCGGACAGAAAAAGTCACTCTGCCACTAGAACAATGTCAAACACAATGCAACTCTGCACTCTCTGTGTGTCACACACACACACACAGCAGTGCCCCCTCCTCTTGTTGCCAGCAGGCTAGTGGGAGATGTTAGTCAAAGGGGGAGGGGGTGTTGTGAGGATATGCTGAGTGTGAGTGTAGTGGGGGTCTTTGTGAGCGACAGAGGTAGGAGGAGAAGGGCAGAGGGAGGGGGACATAGCGTTCTATTTCTCATAGACCAGCAGCTGCTGTCTATAGTGGAGAGAGAGAGAGAGAGAGGAAGAGGGAGGGCTGTGTGGCGTGAGGCAGTGCGTGTGCTCAGTGTTTAGGTGAATCCACAACCCTCTGGCTCACGAGGATAAAGGATCCACACACAGAAAACGAGAGAGAGAGAGAGAGAGAGAGAGGGAGAGAAAAGCAGCGCGGGGACTTTGTCTTCTTCTTCCTCTTCTGGCATCCTCTGCGCTCTTTCTCCTCGCTTCATTTTCCCGCAAGCCGACAGCGGTTGTTTTTGCTTCTTTTCTCCCTCCCTCCTCATCCTTCCCTTTTGTTCTCTGCATCCATCTCCGTTTCACCCGGTCCAGCAGAGGAGGCAGGAAGAGCATAGTCAGAGGCATCATCCTCCCCTCCTGCACGCCGAGCCGGTAAGCTGAGCTCTTTTTTTTTTCCCCCTCTCCCTTCGTTTCACCTCTCACCATCGTTCCGTCCACTCAGCACTGACAGCAGGAAGGGGATCGGATAGTCCCACCCTTCACCTTAAAGAGAGGCTGGAGAAGGAGGATGGAGGAGGCATGTGGGTCAAGTTCTGGAGTGAGGCTAGTGGGTGACTTGGGTGGTTAGTTTTAGCAGGGTAGATGGACCGGATGGGAAAGACTAGCCTGGGTCAGAACCCCCCTGTGGAGTAAGGCGGGAGGAAGGGAGCATGTGGGGCTGGTCAACTGGGACTTGTCCTCTTTCACTGCAGTGCTTAGCCAGAGCGCCACAGTCACGGCCACAGTCACATTCAAATCTCCACACACACACACACCATCAAGAATCTGCTCTGCATGTTGGAAACCATCAGGAGAGCTCATGTGTGCAAATTTCCAGTGAAGGATGGTGGCTCGGTCGTAGGACATATGTGACCTAGAACCATCGCAGCACATGCATCGTATATTACACTGATACTGTGGGAACAATGTGGATAAATTGCCAGGCATGGCCTCTTGCACATTGAGATCCATTCACCGCACACGCGTTATATCATCTAATTGTCGACGCGTGCAAAAGGCGCCTGACTTTACGCAGCGAGATGAGGTGTTTGAGGTTCAAGCTCAGGCCGGTCATTTCTGCATACAGACCTGCTAAAAACAATAGCCCCAGAATTGCAACACTGATCAGAAGGGGTGGGTGCATGCGACTGGAGTGGATAACAGGGAGGAGGGAAGGAAAGGATGGAGGGAGGGAAAAAAACTGAATGGAAAGATGAATGAATGAGGGCTAAGGATGTTTGGTCTTTTCAAATGTAGGAAAAAAACTGGTGGATGAGAAAGGTGTGCATTTGGAGCAGAAAGAGTGAAGCTACCATGTGACTCTGCAGGTCTTCTTTGTGTGTGTGTGTGTGTGTGTGTGGGAGGGGTGATGTGTGGATGGACAGATGCATTTGAAGCAAGGTAGAAAGAGAAAGCATGTGTGTAAGAGTGGACTGACATGAAAGGTGTATAATTCCAAGTATGAGGCTGAATCTATGCCTGCTGCAGTCGCTAGGAAGGTGGTTATGATTATGATAATGAATGACTCACTGTAATTTAAGTTTGAATGCGTAAATTGGTTTACATACCAATGTATGTATACCAATTATACAAATGATACACATGAATGCATATGTGTGCATGGCCAGTCTTCTATAATATATCTATATGTAGGCCTTTATTATACTGTGCAGGTGCATGCATACATATTTGAAAGTATGACATGTACAATATGTGATATATTTATTAACAATTATTACAATTATCACTGTAGCACATGTAGTGACTGAGGTAAAACTGCATAAACAAATATATTTAACTAAAACATGACTTTAACATTAGACAAATAACTGCTCAATGCGAATCAGTTTATTTATATCTATATATAAAGCATACCAATGTGTTAATCAAATTGTCTGTCTGTGTGTGTGTGTGTGTGTGTGTGTGTGTGTGTGTGCGTGTTTGTGTGTGTGTGTGTGTGTTTGTGTGTGTGTGTGTGTGTGCGTGTTTGTGTGTGTGTGTGTGTGTGTGCGTGTTTGTGTGTGTGTGTGTGCGTGCATGCAGGATTTTTCAGTTTGAGGTGGAATGGTGGCTGCTATGGTATTTACTCCACTGTTGCTAGGACACTCCCTTTGAACATTTTAACGGAGCCTTTTCATTGGCCCGCCACGATGATGCAAGAATCCCTCACCCCAAATCTTTCCTGAGCGCCCATAGAAACATGCCCGTCTGCATTTCCCCCCCTGCTCTCCTCTCGCTCCTTCTCTGTCACTCTTTTGTCTCACCCCCCCACTTTCCCCCATATCTCTCCCCCCTTCTCTCCCATATCTTTTTCTATCTGTCTTCTTTTCTCTTCTTCATTATTGCTTCATTTATTAATTCCTTGCTCTCAGTAAGTCACTCCTTCCATCAGTCTTCATCGGCTCGCCACTTTCTGTCACTTCCTTCTCTCTCATCCAGTCAAAATGCTCGCTGCAAAATGGTGTTGACAGTGTGCGGCGGTGGCTTCCAGCGCTGCACGATCACTCTCTCCTGCTGTCTTGCGGAGGATTAGCACCGTGTGTGTGTGTGTGTGTGTGTGTGTGTGTCTCACACTGTCCTGTTTCGTTTGTCCATGCGAGGTGAGGCATCATCAGGCTGTTTTCCATGTGTCAGGATTATCAGCCTCGACAAGGCAGAAGACAGGAATAGGGGCTTGGGTGTCACGGCGGAGGAGGTTCTCGTAATAGACATCACCTTATCTACTTTTGTCCTTTCTCCTCCACAATATGTGCAGTTATTGGTGTTCACCTTATCACTGCAATAACCCCAAGTTAACAGCCATACATTATTTCCTGTCATGTATTTGACACTGTGGAGGTGTGCAACCTTAACAGCTCCAGTCTGTTGTTTAGCACATGTTAAAGGAGTGGGGGTAGAAGATTAGGGTATTTAAGGTTAGGAGGAAGGAAAAAGGGGAAAGTACGAGTAATTGTAGTCTTGTTTTCTGATCTTCTCACTTTTGTAAAGTGTGAACAGAGTTCCCGCCTGAAAGAGTGTTTTGTCAAAACATTTTAGCACAGAATAGTGGCTAGTAGGCTAGAAGTAGCCTAGCCTAAAACAAGTGAAAGTCAGGAAAGTTAGTGATTACATCTCAAACATGCAGTCTCTTATTTTGTAAGGTGTCTTCTCACAAACATGTGTTTTATTTGTAGCTGTAAACTTTGAGAACTCAATGCTAGTACTAGCTAGTTAGCTAGCAAGCTTCCCAGAGACCAAGAAGCTCTCATAATAAATCATCCAAGGGAGCAGTATTAAAAAAAGTTTTGTCCAGTGTTGATAGTTGTCTACTTCATAACAACTGTACTGGCTGAAACTGGGGGCTCACCACTCTGATTGACAGGTTTATGACATAGGCTACTATAGCATATAATTAAAATAGCTTAACTGGACCTTGCTGCTGTCTATGTGTGTTGGAGCCTTTTTAATGAAATTATCAGTCATATGATAAGGCCTGCAATGAATTTTGCACTAAAATCCCTATTTTAGTCACCGTGTTTGTCCAAATATACTTCTGCTTCGGAAAAGCTAACATGGTAGCAGTCAAAATGCTAATGTTGGGGCTTAAAAATGCCATTGACATCTGGCTACGTCTATCTTCTGGCTGACATCTTCTGTATGTTTGTGGCATTGTTGGAGTTTATGCATATTAGTGTTGTCTTCAGTGTAGTATTAGCTGTGGCTGCAAAATGCAGCAGCTAGCGTTTCAGTGACAGTCAAACTCTGAAACTGTCACTTCTAATAAATGGACCAGTTGACATATTCAGTTTGACTACAAGACTCTGTTGAACTTCGTGCAGTATGAAAGGAAGTACATGATATACATATTGTACTACATGTAAGTTTATTAAGACAGCTATCCAAATCAAGTCACTGTGAATTTTTTGCTCATCCTCCCATGATGCTTTGAAATGGAAATGGTTCTTGTCGAAGCCCAGCTTGAAGCCCAGAATTAAACACTTGCCCCACCAGTGCCTTTGGAAAGTACAACAGTGATCCAAAAGTATATTTTGGCTTTCTTTTCGTTTTAAAGCATAGCCTTCTACGACCTCACAAACACGTGAAAGTACAACCATTCTCAGTCAATCCTTTTACTAAAATACACCATCATCCATATGTTTGCCCATGTGGCCACACAAGCTTTCTCAAAATGTGTGACAGCCCACACTTTATCTTACCACTTCTAATCTATTTGACTTCCCCGCCCATCTGTCCAACAGCAACATCTGTCACTTCAACATCTGTCACTTGAGCTCTCACGCTTGCTTTTGATGTCTTCTTTTGTTATCATTTGAGTTCAGAGGTCAGGCCAGACTGGTGTCATAGACAGAGCTGAAATAATTGGGGAATTTGAGATTTGAGCTGTCTCTAGCCGCTAATCCTGTAGTATTTAATCCAGTATTGTCAGGAATTATGGATTACTTCCTGCGAGCAGAGATGATCCTGTTAAACGGGCATTGGGTGGAGGAACAGAGGGTGTGGGACGAGAGGGTGGGCGCAGGCGTAGGATGCTAGAGGGCAGTATGAAAGAAGAGCGTTTACTAAATCCAGCATTAGTCAGAAAACTCTTGTGAGATAAAAGACAAAATGTAAATACCACCATTATTAATTCAGTCTTAAAGTCTTAGGACTCTTAAAAAGTAGCTTGACAAACTGGAACATTTGCATATTTTCCTTTTCTTGCTGAGAGTAATTTGTAAAGATAGACAACACTTTCATGTTTGTATTAGAGTAAAGTCAGATTCAGGGTCTTGGTCTGGATTCACGCCTAAGACAGGGATTATGTGAATTTAAACAATACAGAGGCTACACTTTGACACCGTCCTACAAAAAGTCAGCACAGATTATGCTTAGGTTGAATTCGTCCAAAAGTGAGCTCGAACAGGAAAGAGAGCCACAGCAAACATCACCACAAAGAGAAGCAAGTGAAAAAAACAAACCAACCCCAAAACCCATCAAAGATTTAAAAAGGCACAGACGAGAAATACAAACAGTGGCTGCTGTGGGCAGTTATAAATGTTTTCAACACTCCACTGCAAAGAAGTTTTTTGTCTATCATGATTTCTAGCTTCTCTGTGGCTAAGCTAGCAGACCACCAACAGCACAAACATCAACACAAGCAGCCGTTGGGCCTGCAAAGCTCCATGTAGCACCTACAGACTATCAAGACACAAGAGACATATAACTGGTGGAAACACTAACATGTGTGCCCACATATAACAAAAACTCCTTACCACTCTCTCTTAAGGTTTCGAATGAATAGGCCTACTAATTAGTTGATTTAATTCGTATTGGTAGTTCTCAGTCATATTCTGCAAAGTCGTTTCCAGAGCAGGAAAAAAGTTACATTTTGGGTTTTTGAAATCAAAGTCAACTCCAAAGCATCAGCAAACTATTGCTTATTTTTCCGATAACCTTCATATTCAATAAAGTTAGTTTCGCTCCATATATTGCTCATGGTTCTCCATGAAAACCAACAAGCCTAAAAAACGTGTCCTCAAAGGACTTGCTGAAGATATCTAACAAGATAAGAAATTTTGATAGTTAAACGAAACCAACGCGTTCAACTTGTTTTAGAGTAATTCAGGTGTTCTTCAGGAATTTTCTCAAGACATTTTGAAACAAACAGGAAAAATTATAAGAACTATAAGGCTCATTACGGGGTAAAAAATCTAGACTAACAAGTTATAAAAAGGACTAATGTAACACGTCCTGAATTCATCCGCTGAATCAGTAAAAAACTAGATTCAGGAGCCAGTGAGATTTAATTCTTTGTGACTAGTGAGCCGGGATCTGATAAGTCATCGATATTGCTTTATTCTCAATGCTGGATTGCAGTTGTGAAAACTGCTGAGAAGTCTTATTAAACTCTGTTATCATCCTTGTTATGGGTGTTCTGCTGAAACTCTTTGAAATGTGTGCTGTTAAATCCGGGAAGACACAGAGATGAGCCGCAGTGAATCCTCTCCAGCTTCTAACTTCGACATGACTTGGCTTGTCAAACTCGTTTTCTTCCGTGGTAGTGAAAGATGATGTAATCAGATTACTTTAGTTACGCTCACCGTGGGCTTACAATAACATTGTGGCCTGTTGTCTGTTGATGAGAACAATAAGCCTCCACTAACACCAACGAAAAGTCCAATTGCTCACCCTCTGGTCATATTTAAGGTCAATAAATGAAAGGTGAAATCAATTTATGCTGGTGGGAGGCTAAAGAGAGCAGAGCGAGAGGAGAGGAAGCAATACTGTGTTGCAATTAGTGTGTAAAAAGTGAAAAGACAAGTTATGTACCCTGCAATGGCTCTAACTTCCTTTATAAGGTCTGCTATAAGGCTATATCCTAATGTCTGGTTAGAGGCTAAAGGTAAATATACTTACTGTCGAGTGGAACACTTTCCCTGTGAGAGAAGAATGACTCAGTGATTGTGTATTTACTTTAGCAGCCATTATGCGCAGCGTAATCGAGCATGTCTTTGATCGTTGCTTAAACCTCATCCCTTCGTTTACTCTTTCTTAATTGTTAGCATGTAGCCTACAGCTAGAAAGCAAATGGTGCTACTTCCAAAACCAAAAGACCTTTTCAGTAACAAACTACATTGCATTTACCTACAGTTTAGGAATCCTTAGTGAAACTACACTGGAATTTTGGCTAACTTTAGGAGCTCTTTCCACGCAAAGTTTACACTTCAGCAATGAGACAAGACACCATTACATTGCCACATCCGGCAATAACTTACTCTCAAAGACTTACAGTTTATAGGATTAAAAATAATATAATTTTAAAAATACAACAACATTAAAACTTGCGCAATATTGCCTCGGTTTACCTTGTACTGGCAAAACAGCTCTAGATCCATCTAGGCATGGATGTGGGGCCTCTGGGATGTACTAGGATGTAGGCAGCTGGACCCGAAGGTGGTACTGGAATTTGGAGGCCCAGTGAGTGTCCTGGACTCTCTATTGTGTTCCTCAGGCCATAGGATAGTGTTTGCATTGTGGTGTAGAGCATTGGAAAGGCTCTGCCATGACAGGGTCAATGGGTGGAGTCTGACCTAGTCCCAACAAAGCTTAAAATCCAGCTGCACTCAAGGTTCAAACCCCCATGGGAGAGTTTGGACTTCCTTAGTTTTTTCCAGAAAAAAGAAAGCATTTTCAAACCACGATTAACAATCTGAAAATTTTAACCCAACCCGTGACCTATCCCTAACCCGAGTACTACTGTTTCATAAAACCAGTGAAAACTGAAGAAGAAGAAGAAAAAAAATCCAGCTAAGTCTTGAAATACACAGGACTTGAATTCCAGTCCCCTGGTGAGTGTCCATAACTTTTGCTGCTACCTGAGATCCAGAATCTGGCAGTATGTCATGAAAGTAGACTTGTCCCCCAGGTGAAACATGCCACTCATGATGAAAAACAATGTTGAACGTTAAGTAAATATTAGCAATGCCAGAAATTCATGCAAAACTTTTGCATATCAACAACATCGTTTTCTATTAATAAGGGAGTGTTTACACCTCAATGCTGGGCGGTGGACCTGCCAGAAGATTGGGGCGGTATGCTTGGTGGCCCAACACACAAGGCAAGATACAGCTTTGATTAGCAGGCAGCATGAGCTAAGCTGGCTGTGACTACTTTTGGTTATGTACAGCACATTTCTGTTTCTTTTAATGCAGTTTTCACTCAGTTGATGATACTGTGTAGCCTCTGTTATCACTGTAAAGCTGGACAGGTGGGCAACAGTAACTATGGCAGATCTTAAATGTCACAGCTGCTTGTGTGTGTGTGTGTGTGTGTGTGTGTGTGTGTGTGTGTGTGTGTGTGTGTGTGTGTGTGTGTGCCTGCCCTTCCATGGGCAAACTAAGATGCTGGCAGCCATACTTTTATACTGTGTTTGATCAGGCTTGTGAGATTGTACACAGAAACTCTTCCCCCCCTCCCTCACTGTGCACATAGACACTGAGATATCCTCACTAATTAGTTTAGCAAGGATTTGTACGACTGTATATATCACTCTTTTTTAAACTACATCAAACACCACTGAAAGAAGCTTTTAAGTCCAAAATAAATCACCGGACAGAAATAAACCAGGAAAACAGCCAAGAGCTCAAACTTTCACACCAGGGATCCACCAACATGTCCCAAATGTGCTTTCTTTTTTGTCTGTTCTTATCTTCTTCCATCAGTTTCTCTTTTTTTTCCATTCTTTGTGTCAGCTTGAGCCCATACCTCAGACTGCAGCCAGTCTCCTACATTTGAGAGCCTCTGCCCCTCCCAATGGGATGGGGAACGGTGAAACACTGCATCCTCTGCCATGTGAGACACACTGCAGCACGGTGTGCACAGCAGAGGTGTCAAGGTCTGCTGGCAGACTTTGATGCTAAATATAGATTGGCTCTGTGTACATAAAGGTCAAATTGGGGTTAGAGGTCACCTTGTTCATTTATTCTCTGTGGTGATGTTCCAGTGGAGTGAGACACATAATGTCTCCCAATTCCAAGCATCATTATTACTGTCAGTTTACCATCAGCACGAGCTCTGGCCTCTTCTCACTCTCCTTCTTGGTCTCTGCATTATGCAGTCTGACATCAAGGTGCATTCATGTTAGCTGTTTTTTAGCAATAAGTGATACATTTGCTACACTAATGTCATTTTCAGTTAACAGAGAATTTATATTTATAGAGAATTTATATCCAGATTTAAAGCCTGCTTAAGGGCTCTGTGTAGTTTAGACTGGAGTTTAAGGAGCTTTTATTTGTAAAGTTTCATTTTCAGGTACGTGCACTGCTCCTTCCACCTGCTTCATGTTTGCTGCCATTTGTAGCAATTTTTCTTTCACTATTTTTATGCACTTGCACAGGAGGATGACGCTCCCATTTTTAGGCACCTCTAATGGGCTCAGTCACTTTTGCAAACGCAGCACAACTGCCAGTAGACACCAGATCCGCTGGAATCTGCTTTGCTGTTTTGTGCTAAGGAAAAATTGGGCAAGATCTGCATCCGTGGAAATCACTTACCCGGAACTAAACATCAAAGATGACGCTGAACTCTTCTCTAATTTCCTCTACTTAAGCAAACTGTGCAAAATTGTGCAATCAGAAGCATTTTATTAGGCATGCAGACTTCATTAAATTTACTGTACTCTGTCAATTTCTCAGTATTTATTTGTTATTAGGGCATCCTGCTGTCCATGCCATAGCTTCTGTTTGATGAAGGTGAATAAGACAATAGATACTGCTTATATACTGGAGCTGGATCACAACTAGAGAGTTTGGATTTTGAGGCTCAAGATAAGGAAGAGTTTTGGTGCACGAATGCTACGTGAAAAGAATTATTGTTAAAGAACAGAACAGTAGCTAGTGGGTGCAGGCAAAGAGGGAAGTGGACTAAAATATACAGCCAGACGTGGAATGAGTGGAATGAAAGAGTGAAGGAGAGTTGAAGGGGAGGGGAGTATCACAAGACAGCGAGACTCCAGGGACTTGACTTCAAACTGCCTTTACGTACCGTTTTATAGTAGACCTCGTCCTTGTGACATTGACTCTCTGTGTTTTACACACACTGTGTCTCTCGCTGCCTCTCTCACTTAAATCCCCCGACTTGACTACACAAGTCAACAATGATAAAGAAATTATACAAAAACAAAAGAAATATTTAAAAAGAGATTAAGTTATTTAAGGTATTAAGTGGAGAAGATAATGACACAAATTTTTTGTGTTAAAAAAGGAAGCTCTGTTAAAAGCTTTGACCAAATCACATTTACACCCATAAGCAAAGACAGTTTTTGTTTGTCTATAGTGAGTCTTGAGCATCGGTATTATGGGATATATCATTTTAATATTATACACAAACTTTGCACACAGATACAGCTTAGGCCCCTGAAGGTTCTCATCTACATCACGCATTAGGATGTCATTATGCTGCCTAGCAACCACCTAGTAACAGGCTAAAATAACCCATTTTTAGCATATAAAGAACATCTACTGCTTGTATTTTTTAATTTTTGTCAGTGAGTCTTAGTGTTTTCAGTTTGCCAACAGAAAAATGGGCCTAACAATGTGTTAGCATGGGCATGCAACACCAACATACAACAATTCACTGAAAAAAGTACACTTTGGATAAATTTTTAAGGGTCATATTAGAATATTGTATTGATGACTTACAAAAACAGGTTGAAGCATGTGATGATCTCCTTTTTAACTACATTTTAAAACCATGCTCATCTCCTACCCGTGCTTCCTTACTTGTCAAAACAATTGTCAAATAGAGTCATATTTTAGCACTTGTGAAGGTATCGTAAACAGCTCAAATATTTAAACTAGTTATAACAATGCACTGAACGATAAAGCACGCCTCATTTGGTCCAGATAAGTGGACGGAGGTCAGCTGAACAGGTAAAACCAAACATTCGACTGGTTCTTACAACCAAAATTTTAGGTCCATAACACACATTATTACTCAGTGTAATTAAAGTCCATCCTGACTGATGTAGATGATGTTGATTCAGGCAAATACACGCTCACTGCATGTGGAGGCATCTGCTCTAATGCTCACGCTGTTCACGTCTATCCTTGCAGTTATCGTCACATGTAAAAACACAAACATACACACTCTCCTCTGACCTATATAAAACACAGTGCAAGCAGTCCATCAAGAACAAAGAGCGCCAGCATGCACGCACGCATATTCGTCTGTCTTTGTTTACAGGTAGTGGGTGGTGGGGAGTTCTAGAAAAGGGGGTGCAATGGGGGAGGGGGACCAGAATAACTAACTACCACACACACACACACACACACACACACAAGCCCCCCTGCGAGTGCATGTAGAACCCTAAAAGCCTATCGTGTTCTCTTTGATGGCAGCTAATTGGCATCCCGCAACACAAATACAGATAACAAGAGCTCGCAGATACATTCCTTTATGTCCTCTGACAGCCGAAGCACAGAGACAAAACCGCTATTAAAACTGATATATAAAGCTGTAATTTTCCCAGATCTGCTTTGCCAAGTTTTAAAATGCCCCGGAGCCAAGCCGCGGTATTCAAATATTAATGGCCGCATTAAATATAAGGCATATATTAATCTGTGCTGGAAAAGAGAAAGAAACTACAGAGGAGAACTCAATTATAATTCCCAAGAATTTCCCGTGTTCAACGCTTCAGCAAAACGAGCTGCCGCAGCAAAGGCAAATAGACATCAGGTGGTTTTTTTTATCCACCTCTGAACAAATAAGCTATGAAATCCCCCCTTCGCTGCCCCACTTCTTTATTTCACTTGAGAAAAGATCACGCTGAAGGATGTTCCACTGTAGAAATGGATTCAAGTGCAACTTAAACGAGCCGCACATCTGCTTGCCTGCCATTTTTTTCTGCCTCTCATTATATCCTCTTTTCTTTGTCAGCAGCGCAGACTCACAATGCTCATTTGCAATCGGCCTTTCACGAGGCACCGTGCTCTCCTCCGGACTGGTGTGTGTGTGAAAGAGAGTGAGAGAAGGGGGAGGGGTAGCGGTGGAGAATCGTAACCTCCTCCTTGATTTCCATCCCTCCTTTGCACTCCATCTTTTGCTCTCACACTCAGCCTCTCTCTTCTTTTATTCTTCATCCCACCTCACTTCAAGGAGGGACAGCGGTATCTATTATTGTATATGAATGTGGATGGGGAGGGCCTGAGGCAAATTTGCTGTAACATTCCTTCAGTGGTCAATCTTTGGTGATGGTCTGGCCTTGTCTGATGCTGCCACCTCCCATTCTGCTCCTGGAAAAGCCTCTTTGTCTCCTCTCGTGTCCTCACACACTGCTTGGGCTCTCAGCAGGGTTCAGCGGCCACAGCCAGTGCTGTACCTGTTTCCCTCCAAACCTTAACTTTGAAGCGTTAATAGATCTTTAAAGCTTCATCCAAACACACTGCCTGACTGTTAAACACACACCTAACTCGTGCACTTGAATGCAAAGTGTTTCCTAACTGAGGCGTGTAAGTTATTTTGAAAGAATTCAAACACACAGCATCAACTATTCGGCCATTTTTGCCCTTCCTTCCTGCTTCTAGGTGCATGGCGGGTTTCTGTGGGCTGTATGAGAAGTTGACATGCCACGCTGTGGTCAAAGTTCAACCAATCTGACAGTGTGAGGAGCTCCCAGAGCACTTCAACATACAAGAGCTCCACGAGGATGATGCAAGCCCAGCATCACTCCGGTCGTCTCAGTAAAATAGCCAGCGGTATTTTTTTGACAGGCTTTTTGGATTCTTGGAGAAAACAGACGTTTTACTGAGAAAGATAATCTCAACGAAGTGACGCCACTTTTGATCTTCAAAGCTTGAATGCAATCAGCACTGAGACTAACGAATTACTTGAGCGTCATCGCCGCTAAGCTCCTGTGCTCACTGTCACGGCGTTTAATATCGCTTGCAGTCATGTTTAGCCACATGTTAGCAAACTCCTTTCTGGGACACATAACACCTTAGAAATTTACAGGTCAATTATTTACCTACATATTTAATATTGTAGCGCAAAGCTTAAAAAAGTCAAAGGTTTGAGTTCTTCTCTTTCCTAGATGAAGAGAACCGGAAGTACAAAATGCCAAATTTATTGGTTTTAGGATTTTGAGCCACATGCTGCGTTACGTTTCGCTCAGCATAGAAATCAGCAACCATGATCATTGTAGAGACTACTTACAATTAATGTTAGTATAAAAAAAACAGCTGTATCCTGTGACACCACATTTATCTGCATCTGGCAAGAAAGCACAAACGAGAAAGTGAAGAAGTCAAAATTGCGGATGGTGAGAAGTGAATGATCGGCTGCATAAAAAAGAAGGTTGGAGAAAAAGTGGAAGAGATAAAGGATTAGAAAAGTCACGGGTGGGACCTGCTGAGAGCGCAGAATCAAAATGGACTGACGTGTCTGTGCAATGACTTCTGATCTGTGTCTTCTTCTGCCCCACCTATAATCCTCTAGTCTGAGTCTCTAAATACATATCAGCTGTCAGGTTGCTGAAAAAAGCAGCTAGAGTGCATTTAAACACTGTCCCCTCCAGCTGGCTTGTCTAACAGTGTCTGCCATCTGGAGACTGCAGAGTAGTCTAATATTTGATTAACATGACACTGATTCACGATGAGGCTCATCAAGGGCGAAAAGAAGAGTATTCATCGATTTGTTTTGACTGTTTCCCCATTTCCAAAGAGGATGGAATGATTAGCACCTCATGGAAATTTGTTCCCAAATTTCCCAGAAACACGAATTTTTAAAATAGCTTTTCCTAACCTAGTTTTTTGGGGGGATGCTTTTATTTTTTATACTTTGAACACTAAATTATTTCACAAAAACCAAAAGCTACCAGGGTCAAAATGATTAGCTTATTGCTAATATGCAGTTGTGTATCCTTTTTGCTGGACAACATCCTGCAGTTGTTTGTTGTAGTTTTTAAACAAGTCTCACAAATGTTTCCTGAGCAATCAAAGCCCAGTCTTCGTTGGTGAATCTCTCAGGCTCCTCCAGATGTGCTGGTCTTCTGGCGTGGACCTTGGTCTTCAGTTCACCCCACAGATTTTTAATGATTGAAGTCAGGGACTTTGTGCAGGCCTGTCCAGAACATTTACTTTAATCTTCTGCAGGTAGTTCTTCACCAATAGCAATGCATGTTTGGGTCATTATCGTGCTGGAAGGCAAAGTGACGACCCAGAGCCAGTTTTGTTGCTGACTGCTTGAGGATTTCTTTTAAAATCTTCACGTCCTTTTTTCTTTATGATTCCTTCCACTTTGACGAGATTTCCAGTTACAGAAATCCTAAAGCGTCCCCACAGCATGATACTCCCACCACCGTGTTTCACTGTAGGGATGCTGCTCTTTAGCTTGTACACCTGTCCCTTCTTTCGCTAAATATAAGCAGCACCTCAGTGGCAAAAAAAAGCTTTATGAGCATCAACAGTTCTTTTTCTCAATTTTAAAGTAATTTTTGCCGTGATGATTTCTCCCTTACTACCCTTACTTTAGTTTTTATGCTGTGTGTAAATAGTAGATAATGCTCAGTTTGACCTTGATTTCACGACCTTTGAGCAGTACAAAGTTAAAGCACATCATTGCACATGCTATTGCTCAATAAAAAGGTCAGTTTTTCTGGTGGCTAATTATAATGACGCTGGTAGTTTTTGTTTCTATGTCCAAATATAAACAAGTTATGCTTTCTAAAGAAAACTAGTACGATTAGAAAACAAATGCGGCCAATAATTTTGTCCTCTGTATATATATTAACACTGTAATAACACATATCAGATTTGTGTAAGTAAATTCATCCATGAAGTTAATCATATGACTTATTTGCTCAAATCTTGGGCCAGTTTTACGAAATTTTGGGGTGACGAGCTTGATAGCATCGTCATCTTACTGAGTCCCTTCATGACCATTTTTCCTTCATTTTTACTTATCTGTATAAAAAAAGAAACTAAATGTATTTGCTTAAATGTTAATCAAGCACATTAGTCATGAAGACCATTTTTACGCCTCCTGCAACACTGCAGTATTACTCACTTAGTGTTGATTGGATTTAGCTGTTGAAATGAAAAGCTGTGCACTATAAAAGTGGATGCATCTTAAACCCTCGAGCTTTAAATATAACCATGTATGCTGGAAGTAGAGATGGAAACTGAAGTTTGTGTATGGTGAGAAAGCAAACAAGTGGCATGTAGCTTTAATGGAAAAGTGGACCACTTGATTAGCAATTAGCAGATTTTAAAAAATAGTTCTCCATCAAAGTGTGTAGTCGAGGCCCTGAAGCAGGGGTAAAATTAGATATCTATTCTCGTCTGGTAAAGGCTCAAATAGTTACAACTGCAACTAAACGGGCTTGTGTGAGAGCTCCAAAGTTAGGAGCAAGAATAAAGTTCACCATAAGTCTGCAAACTTAACCTGCGCTTGTTAAGTGGGTAAAGGCTACTCACTGAGTTTTCTGTCTGCACCAAGCTGCAAACTCACCAGATGTGACTTTGCATATTAAATTCTTCTACAGTAAAGACGACAGTTTAACACAGCTGAACACTCAACCTGCCACAACACATTTAATCTGTGGTTTGTACATATAGCGCCTGCTGCTACCTAGCTAGCTAGCACTGCTGGTGACCACCGGTATCTCAATTAGCAACCACCTTACAGCTACAAATGCAAGAAGTGACAAATCAATCTTTTATGTGAACTGGGCTTTAGTCTCTTGGGTCTAGTCTCCTTTGAAAGGCTTGACCTTTGCCCTTTCACTGACAGAATAAAAATTAAACTCCTGAATCAGTCCATGACTCCCTGATAAGGCAGACGATGTGATTCCACGATTGCACAGCATTTTACCACTGCTACAGGAAAGTAAATGCTTTGGTGTCCCCTCGCGCTCCAGATATTGAGCGAAGTCCATCTATCCATCCCACCGCATTGATAACACCAAACTGTGCGTTGCCATGAGAATAAGAGGCTGTGTTTCCCTGGCAACTATTCTGCAAATATCCTGCCTTCCTCCTGTCTGCACTCTCCCCTGATGAGATTCGATGATGCAATGGCAGCAGCAGCAGTGTTAATAGTTACACCAGTCAGCGGGTAAGAGTGCTGGAGGTGTGCGAGACGCTCAGTCAGTAAGATGAGCTTAACAAGCTTAAATGAAGACATAAAAATGGAAAGAAGAAAGCAAGAAGCACCATTCACGGGCTCCCAGACTGAACTGATTGTTAAGCTTCTGTATCTTAAATGGTATTACTCCATCAAAACCACCCTGAGACATAGAAAACGTCTATAATCCACAATTGTGTGTGGATTACAGCTGCTTTTAGTGTATGGTCTAAATATGTATGATTCTGAATCAAACATATACCAGTTGCTTATGGTAAAAAGAATTGTTACGCGACTCTGCAGATGCTTGTTAAGGCAGCTGGAGTGGATTGTCTACCAGTCAGAAGGCTGGTGGTTTGACTCCATGTCTGAATATCCTGAACCCCAAGTTGCCCCTGATGCATCTATTGGAGTGTCAATGTTAGATAAGGTGCTTAGAAAAAAGCACCTGTATGAATATGTGTGAATCTAGTAAAAAGTGCTGTCAGTGCTCAGTTAGCGTTGAAAATAAATATACAAGGCCAGCTATTTAGTCCACCTTAGCATGCCAATAGCGCTACGGTCTGCAAGCCATTTTGCAACCCACCCCTACCTGAGCTCCATGTTAATGCTTTATCTGACTCACTCAGGCAGTTTAAATAAATACAGATTAAATTAACAATCTTCTTTGACTGTTGTGGTCTTGACTGACCTGTTTTCAGTTTCTGGTCAAACCAAGGTAGCCTTCATCAGTTAAAAACAACTAAGTTAGTGGCTATCTAAGGATACAAGCATGGTTAAGAGAAAGAACAGAGCTGAAGGAGAGTAAGTGTGTGGCCAAAAATCTGTTATTTGTAGGTTTAAACAAAGGCTTGAATGTTTTTTGGATGGAGTCACATGTTCAGTCTGGCCAATTATAACCATATCACAGTCATATTTGTTCCTAATATGTTGCCGTTTCCAACTCTTAACATCTTGATATCCAAATAAACAATACGCTACATTCCTGTTTTTCCCCACATTGCCTCCACATGTAGTTGAAATTTACGTCGACTCCCCTCCCTTGGCTTTTTTTCCCTTCTTCTTACCCTTCTTAATCTGTTTCTTTGTCTTTGTCAGGTTGTGGGTGCTGATGCTGTAACCACTGTTTGGAGCTGACAAGCCCTGGTTGATGCAGTGAAGTGTTCCAGTGGGATAAACACAAGCGAAGGTAGGAATGCAAGGAGATAACTCGGAGAAAGAAAAACAGAAGCATACAAAACACCATTCGGGGGAAGAGGAGAGGCAGATTTTCTGAATAAAGATTGGTGAAGATGAGAGCTGAACGAGTGCAGTCGCTGGATGCAGTACAGCTGCTAAAGGGTTTGATTCACAGGCCACTGAATACTCAGTTAGTGACAGAAAGATTGTGGTTGGAGGCAGAGAGGAAGAAAGACAGAATAGAAAGGGAATGCGGATGGTATTATTGGTGAGTTAATAGAGGTTAGGCTTGGCAGTGCCATTCCTGTGCTCACTAAATCCACACTGATGAAGCTCCTGGGCTGTAACAGGAGGAATCTTTCAGTGAGAGCTGAAAGGAGGCTGGGAGGCTTAGCGCTGCCGCTTGGCTTCCAGTCTGGACCAGATTTGCTTTTCAGGCCCATGTGGGAGCAGGGCTGTGTCTTTATTAAGGCTCGAGGAGCCCCTCGCTTTGGTGTCTCTTGCCGGACTACAGATGAGAGCTGTGTGTGCTGTGCGGTTGCATAAGAGAGGCACTTTCCTCCACTCAAACGCCGGCAGACTGCAAACACTGTGCGTGTGAGAGGAGCTGCAACCGGTGGCCACCAAAGACACACTTCCTAATTCTGCAGAGTGCCGCATCTCAGCGCCCAGAGAGTCCATCTGTGAGGCATCCAGTGGCTTCGTGGAAAGTTTTAATAGCAAACGTGTGTTTGCGCTACCCTATCGCCATTTCCGTTCTGCCACTTGGATATGTTTGCGCCCGAGGGCCACCAGTGAGGCCGAACGGCACCTTGACAGAGATGTGCTGCGACAAGACAAGGCCAAAGAAGCCGGGAGAGTGCTGCTGAGTGGTGAAATAGGGAAGTGAAGCAGAAAGGAGGGCTGAAGGGGATATTTTTGAGGAACCCATTCTGACGTCAGAAACAAAAAAAGAGAGAAGAAACTTTTCTCTATTTGAGTAGAAATGATATAAACGCACACACGAAAAAAGAGAGAGAGCGAGACATCTTATGTTCTGTAGACTCACAAGCTTACACAGCAAAAACAAAACAAAAAAAAGCCCATAGAGCGAATAGAAAAGGAAAAAGAAGCCACAGGCCTTTAAATAGACATCTTAAAAAAAAGAGAAGTGTGAAGTGGACAGACTGAGGGAGAAAGAGCGAGAGCAGAAGTTTACATCAGTCTCTAAGAAAAGCCGAGAGTGGGAACCGGTGGAAACCATCGTGGGACTCCAGTTGTCACTCTGGGATTTACTGACAGGAGGTGAGGACGTGCAAGAAGAAGCTGAGGACCAAACGAAAAAGCCACACACTCATAGGAAAGCAGGGTAAGAGGAGAGAGGCTGGCTTTAAAGCTTAATGAATCGCATTTACCATCCGTGCCACCAAATAAAGACCAATCTCATGAGTAGTAACAAGTGAAGCATCGGCTCGCTGTTGTGAGCGACTGACCCGGTGTGCGAGTGAGCTGGATGCTGTTTTTTTTCCCTTTTTTCTCCTTCATCTTCAGCTGAGAAGATATTACCAGGCCAACAGTATCCTGGCAACCATCAGCCCAGCTCTGCTCTCGGCACGGACCACATGCTGCTCCAGACTCAGTGTGTGTTAATGTGTGCGTGTGCGGCTGTTGTGAGGCTGACACGCACCAACACTTCACAGAAATCTTTCTTTGCTTTATGCGAGGTTGTGACGTGGATCTCAGCTTGACTTCGCCTTTGTAGTCACCTTGTCAGGCCGAAGATGAGGATCGGTTATTCATATATACACGCCGTCGGCTCGGTTTGCATCTCTCGGAGCAGGTGGTGGAAAAGTCAGGTCGGAGACGAGGTGCGTTTTGGGCCGACGCTCACAGGTTACAGCCGTGACTCAGCACACAGCCGCGTTTAAGCGATTTACCTGCAGATGGAGCAGACACAGAGTACGGCAGGTAGCTGCAGTCCTCGTGTGAAACTGTCTCAGTGACCGGACAGTGTAACCCCATCCCTTCCTCTGTGCTGCATTGCAACACCCGTTCTTGCTGAGTAACAGGGAAAAGACCGTTGATACATTTAATTTATTTTCTGCAAAACGGCATCTAGAGAACATGCAAATGCCGGCTGTAACTCATTCTTGAAGCGGGAAACTGATAGACCTCAGCTGTGAGCTAACACAGCACATGCACAAAGGGCACGGCAGAGGAAGTGAAACTTGGCAGCCGCTTACCTTCTGCTACCAAAGCGAGCGAGAAGCAGGGAGACGAGTAAAGGCGACCTGTTATGCTCATTTCCAGCTCCGCGCTTTTACTGTAAGAGCAGATGCATGAGTCAAAAATAATCGTTATTTATCTTATATTGGTTATGAGGACAGATGTCTTCTGATTGGATGCCCCTCCCAGTTCAGGTTTGAACTGGGAGGGGCATCCAATGCTGACATATAAAGGATATCTACTCTCACTCTCAAAGTACTCTCTCATGCATTTGGGTAAGTCATGTTTCTTATCAACATTTATAATTTTTAAACTACTCAAAAAATTAAAGGAACACTTTCATTAAAGTGTTGGAATTAAACTTGTGGGATATTGATCTGCTCAGTTTAGTAGCAGAGGGGTTTTAATCAGTTTCAGCTGCTTTGGTGTTGATGAATTTAACAACAGGTGCACTCGAGGGGCAACAATGGTTTTGGGGGTTGTTGGTAGCTGCTTGTGGCATGAGGCATGGTTGGCATCAACATCATACTCCAACTCCTCCAGGATGGCACATCAATACGTGCCATTGCCAAAAGGTTTGTGGTTCCTCCCAGCACGGTCTCAATCACACCTGATCTGACCAAAGAATCATGAGGGTGGCTCCTGAAGCCAGGTTTGCATTTGCCAAAGAATACCAGGATTAGCAGGTCCATCACTGGCGCTCTGTGCTTTTCACAGATGAGAGCAGGTTCACCCTGAGCACATGTAATAGACATGAAAGGATGTGGAGAAGCTGTGGAGAACATAATGCTGCCTTTGACATCATTCAGCACGACCGATTAAGTGGTGGGTCAGTGATGACCTGGGAAAGCATATCCATGGAGGAACACACAGACGTCTTCAGGTTAGGTGCTGCATTAGATATCAGGATGAAACCCTTAGTTCCATTCTCAGACTTTTTGCTGGTGCAATGGGTCCTGGGCTCCTCCTGGTGAATGACAATGTCCAACTTCATGTGGCAACAGTATGGAGGCAGTTCTTGGAGAATGAAGGAACTGACACCACTGACTGCCCCCTTGGTGTTATAGGCAAAATGGAGTAATCTGCTCTATAATTTACCTTTCAGGGTGTCTTTGAATTCAGCTCTCTGTAGGACGATCATTTTCATTTCCATCAAACAATGTGGGATCCTTTCATTCCTAACACATCAGCATAGATATCCAAATATCTGACGTGTTTTTTAAGTGTTCACTTCATTTTCTTGAGCGGTGTATATACAAAAAAAATGAGCTTCCTTAACAGCATAACAGGTCCCCTTTAAGGAGGGTGGCTTTTTTGGTGTTTTTTGCTCTAAACTACCTGTTTAAGCAGCTTTAATGTTTTTAAAATCATCTTGTTCCACAGTATGGCATGCTTTGTGCATGAGCGTGTTACTGAAGCTGTGTGTGAGTCAGTCAAAGGTAAATCAGCAGCATCATTTCAGACACAGAAATAAAATTCAGCAGGCACAACGGATATTTTCATTGAGATGTGGGCACCTTAATGCACCTGTACTTACTGATAGTTTGGAGTATAGACGCTCCTGTTAGTGTGATTAGTGGCAGAAAAAGTGCCTCACCAACGTCACTATTTTCAGTTAACTGCCAAATTGATCTTAAATGGGCCAGACCAGTAAAACCGTTGAACAATAACCTTTTAAACACCCCAAATTGTTTATTTTTAATTCAATGAAATCATTCTGAAAAGCTCTGTATTTAATGGAGAGTTTGGATCCTTGGGTTCACGCTCTGGCATCTGGCCCTGTGGTCTGAAGAAGTATCTATACACTGCTGTACATAGAGAGCATTAGAGGGGAGCAGTCTGCACATGGCAGGCTTTTATTGGGTTACTATAGTAATGTAAATGGATTAAAACCACCGCTCAGCTCGAGCGACTCCCAGTGAGTGAGCTAAATGATTCACGACTGGATTTGGGCCGTGCTGTAATTGAATACAGCATACGCTGCGTATCGGACACAAACTGCGATCGGTGTCATCTGTGACTGGACGTCCGGCTTCGCTCTGGACATATTGCTTAGACAGAAGGATGCAGAGGGGAAAATTAGGAAAGTGCAGATGGGTAAGAAACTAAAGCACTCCCGGTCTGCTGCATTCTCCATGTGCCTGTTGTGTATTTTGATTGCAGGTTGCCAGATCCTGCGTACTGTATGCATTTTGTTGTTTCCTCCCGTCCAGGTCGCCAGCCATGGGGAACCTCATTAAGGTCCTTGGCAAGGATTTAGAGAACTGTCCACATTTTTTCCTGGACTTTGAAAGTAAGTGGGCGCCTGGGTTGCGTGCGTGTGTCCGTGTGGTTGAATTGTGAGCGTGTGGAGTGGAGGTGTGCAGCGGGGAGGGGGTGGGGCCAGGAGAGGAATGACTGGATGTGAGCTGCTGAGCTGGTGGTGATTTGATGGAGTGTTGTTGAGGGTGTGGTTTGTCATTATCAGACACTCTTTAGTCCCACTCTCCACACGAGGAAACCTGTTTGTTTTATGAATTAGTCAGCCGTCCACGGAAATCAGATATTATAAGAAGCCAATAAACAGAAACAAACCAAACCAACAACCTCAGACGCTTGAGCTTAAAATGGAGAGCAGTGACCACAGGTAATTGAAAGCAGCACATGGGGTTTTTCTCTCATAGAAACTCACCTTTTAAAAAAATTCAGTTTCACTGCTCCAGTTTTGAGTCACGTATCTGACACGCAGCTTTCATAAGGTGGATGCAAACACTCCAGTGCTACGTAACAAGCTGTACTTTGCATCAAATTATACCAAACTAGAAACAATCTGTTTTTATTACACAGTAAACAAACGCAGTCATATCCTAATTACACCGCGGTTATGGGCTAATTAGAACCTGTGCATAATGTTTCTGGATCCAAAAGTATTAAACCTAATTAGATCAGGTTTGGCCTTTATTACAGCGGGATGAAACACAGAGCTAGACTTTATTCTTTCACTTCATTTTATCGCAGGGTTCTCTTGTAATGTGTTTCATTCACACTCTGGATGGATCCAATGTTCAGACAACAGAGTTATGATAGTTTGGCATTTAAAAAATGTTGTTTCATTTTGAATTTTCCTTTTTGTATCAGTTTAGTTTTAGTTAGTTTCCAGAGTGGGCAGGAGGAACATTACAGTACTGCAGACATCACAGGCTCAACAAAGCCTCATCAGGCAGGCTGTGAGTGGTTTATCAATGAGTGTATTCCTGTTTTACAGTTTATTTGTATTAAAATAACTGATTTTTTTAATCACCTAATTTTAGCTTTTAGTTTAGTTTTAGTTAACTATAATAACATTGCCTGACTAGTATTAGGCCAGTGTTAGGCTGTTAGAGGTAATCCTATAACACCAAGGGAAGCATATTTTATACACGAATGTTTGAGATCAATAAATTGCACATAAAGGCAGAATGCAGGAAAAATGATACGATCTCACTAACTCAACAGGACTCGAACGCATCAAGATGCATGTGAAGTAGTTACAATGAGCAACAAATGGCCTTGTAATAAAGAAAAAACATGATCAATAAAGGCCCAGTAAGTGTCCTCAGAGTGCAGTGTTTTCAGTGTGAACCAGTACACAGAGTAGAACTGGATACTCTGGATCTGACAGTATATGGAGTTTCTAACTAGATCATAATTAAGGTGTATTGTGTCTAATCAGAACGTATTATTCCTAGTGTTTGTCTAATTTGATAAAAAGGACAGCTGATTAAGTGTTATTAATGCAACAAAAAATAAAGTGCACCCCTGCAGTATTTTTTAAGTCGTTATCTGTATATTTCATGACTTTATTGCAACTTTTAATTTAAACTTTCTGCACCAGACTCAGGTAGTTTCCTGTATTTGAGTCTTAATGAGTTTCCTGTCTTCCAAACTAAATAAATTCAAACTGTTCTTGCGACAAACTGTCATGAGATTGAGGCTAGTGGCGCATTCCTGCGACCTTTGACCTTTAAGCTCGAGGGCTTTTGGAGTCGGCGCCTCCAAATGAAGGACTATTTTATGTCAGAGGAAACGGTGAGAGTGGGATTAAAGACGTTCTGCGTCCACGTTGTCACGCTCCACCCAGGACATACTCCCATCATGCCATTCCAACAACGTCCTCTCATCCACCTCGACACCCTCACCTCTCGCACAACGCACACCCACCTACACCTCACACGCACGCACACGCGCGCACAACCCCTCCCGACACCCATCCCCTCATCACCCACAGACTTCTCCCCTCTCTCTGTTCCAGGGGGCTCATGGGAAACCTCCTGAAAGTGCTGGCTTGCGCCGAACTTGAGCATGGCCCAATAGTTTTCCTTGACTTTGAACGTGAGACCATCCGCTTCTTATTTTTTTGAGTTATCCCTTTCTCTCTGTTGCTTCCCCCCTCCTCCCTTTTATTTTTTGGTCATATCATCCATCTTAGCTGACCATTGTGTCATCTTTAGGTCCTTCGTTACACTTTATTTCCTCCTCAGCTCTCCCCCTCCTCACCCCTCCTCCTTTTCTTTATCTTTTTGATTTCTGCTCCGGGGACCGGCATTTGAAAGGCATCTGGCTTCTTTCTGAAGGGTCTTACTCACGCACGCTGCATCCTATTAGACGCAGACAGATGCACAATAGCAGGGTGGCACAGCAGCAAAAAGAAAATAAATTCATTAATGTTAAAAACTGACAACAATAACACTTTGCTCTCCGAAGCTACAAAGAGCTGAGGAGAAACAAACAGAGAATGCCAGTCCTGTGTGGGTTTCTGTTGCTCGGGGATGACGATGGCTAACAAAAAGTCTGTCGTCATCCCTCCACCTCCTCATCTCCTCATCCCCTATTGTGCGTCTAATCTATTTGTGAGTGTGTGTGTGCGTTAGGAGAGTGGGACTGATAAAGAGAAGCTGAAGTATGACTGTGAAGAAAGGCTAATGAATTCACCTCTGTCCCCTCTTTTCTAATTTACCCAGTCAGTGAAGTCTGAACTTTGCAAAGCATCCATCCTAACAAATCTTTTTTACTTCATTACTCAGTGTTAAAATCATTTTGTAGTTCACCTCAATTTATAATTTACTTTGTTAGCAGGCTTGGCATTTAACACAAAGTTCAGTGAGCGAGCTGACATGTTTAGAGGTTTTCTTGAATTGTTGGGTTTCTTTGAGATTCAGATTATTTTGTTCCTCTTTTGATGAGTTTAAAAAACCTTGAAAAAGCATCTCAAGGGAAGATCTTAACACTGATTATGAATTTTTAAGATGTAGATGTTTTGCACTGTATCCCCAACATGTTCTGCACCTCCTCAAACATCCCCTTCCCCCCTTTTAACAGCTGCCTTCCTCCCCCCTCTTTCTTTACCCGCTGTTACAGTGGGAGTGGGAGAGCTCACTGCTGGCGAGAGACGTCAGCCGTCAAATAGGTTGAATTTCCCCTTCGTGTGTCGGGCCTGTGATTCACTTTACTTCAAAAGCGAGTTGGGATGAGTCAGACTCGGGAATGGCAGCTTTGGGAGCGTCCCTCCCCCTCCTCACCCACCCCCTGTGCCATCTGTGAGCTCTCCTTCTCCACCTGGAGACACACACTCACCTCTGTCACACAGCTTCAAGTTTGGTTTCTCGTTAAACTATTTATAGCTCGGCGCTGATCGCACCTCCCTAACACCGTTTGAAGGATAAGATGCAGTTCTGACCACTGACAAAAAGATTATCTGGATGGATGTCTGGACTGAGCTGCTCTCTGTGCAAATCATCAGTCAGCTTGAAGTCATCCTCAGACTGAATTATAGCAACCTCAGTGTCTTAAAACATCTGAAGGAAATGGTTTGAAAATCAGGGAAGATACTGCTCTCACGATGAAGCTGTAATCAGCCAACCTCGGAGAGAGAAACAAACTTAGTTTGGTGCACACATTGTGAAAATCCCCCTGGGAGCACGACTAAATACAAAAATCAACAAGTGAAGCTTGAGGTTTATCAAGGTTGTGTAATACTGTGATAATTATGGCCAGATTTCCCATATCCATAATGAGACTTCTGTCACAAACAGTATGTGCGAATCACTCACTGCACTGTGTATTATAATTAGGGTCGTCCATTTTATTCAGTAAATTTATATCCACAACTGCCCGCAGTAATTCCATCCACTGCATGAGCTTTATACATGTAAAATATAAAAATAAGTGAGCTCAATTCATTTAAATTTATATGTTGCTAAATCACAACAATGAACCAACCATAAAAGTGAAGTCGAAACCTTAGACCCCGTCCCTGGCTTTTTTCGTTATACTAGCGCATGCCAACACATTCTCTGCTCCACGTTCATATCATTAACTGTATATTAAAAATGGACATCACAACTGTAATGCAACCAATTGGTTTCTGGACAATGATTTTTTTAACGCCTCTAATTTGGCATTTTGCCCGTCATCATCTCTGCTGATCAGCTAATACTGACTGCTAGCTAGCTTAGCTAATGAGGTGCATTTGTTATTTACTTAGCCGTACATGGGATGCTAATTTGGCTAGCAAAAGACAGGGTTAAAACAAAATGTAGAAAACTACACAGCAGCACCTTTTAGTACAACCAAAAGTGTGGGCTGGATATGAATGAGGAATCTGTATGATCACAATGTAGCCTTGCCTGAAGTATACTGTGCTATATTGTTTGAATAACAGCTTACAAAATGAAATCTTTCTTTATTAAGGAAGACTTTAAATTTGCAACTCAGACCATAAATAGTTCTTTAGCTAATAAATCAAATCAGCAGCAGGATAATTGTCTGTAAAGATCTATAATTGATTCATTTTTTCCAACCAAAGGAGTCCCCTCCCCCCCCCCCCCGCTGGCCAGTATAAAGAATGCAGGTTTAAGGCAGCTCCAGACTGATACCTGAATATGTCCATCTTTTATATACAGCTAATTTACCTTACAAATATGAGAGCGTTATCAAACACCAGATCTTGGCTTGATAAGTGGATTTAATACAAAGCAATTATGCTATACTTAATTAATACCTAGTAAACATAATGTGTTGTTTACCAGAATAATGAAGGAGGGCATTAGAGAGAAGTCTCTAACGTTGCACTGCTTGCTGTGCTTATAATGGCAGCTGGTGTGCACGTAGGACAGCAAATATACCTTGATTACTATTTCTCCGCAGGGAAGCAGCGCCTCGGGGTGCAAAAATAATCAGCAGAGCAACCACATGTAGAGAGCTGCCTGGGCACACTCCCACTCTTTATACCTGAGTCAGAGGCAAGAAAAACCAAACACAGCGCTGACTCAAGAGGACCCCTCCTAAATTGTGTCCCTGTAAGCACTTCATCTGTCCTGCGTGCATACATGAACGAAGCAAAAACTGTGACTGGAAAAAAAAACTGAGATAAAAACTGAGCATGCCCAGAGGCTTCCCTCTCTGCTGCTTATTTTTCTCACAATTAAACTTAACAGTCATTAAAAAAAATCATTTCACAGATGTGTAAAAGGAAAAGGAAAGTGAGGAAAAATCTATAAGACTATTACATCAGTCTGGTTCTGCTGTTACACCTACCCAGGCTTTGATACATTTATGCTGAATGGGCAGTGGACATGAATGGTTGCTTTTACAGCGACTGCAGCCCATCAAAATGTAAAACTCTGTTCCCTGACACGAAACCGACTTGTTATATGAGTAACCACAAACCTTGCTGTCTGACAGAGCGCGCTCTACGAGTGTCCTGTTATTGTTCTACCTGTAGGTTGTTTATTGGCCAGATTTTAACCTTAGATATTTACACCTCCAATGATTACTCTTTGTCTTTCTAATTCTTTGCTAATCTCAGGTTTCTATCTGGCCTTCTAGGACATCATCATCTAAACTCCTCACTAATCCCCGCTCTCCCTTTCCTCTCTCCTCTCTGCATCCCATCGCCTCTGCTCATGGTATTTTCATCCCGTCATGACACTTTCACGTTCCACTCCCCGTCCTTCTTCCCTCCCTGCCCTCATAGATGCCCAGCCCACGGAGGCAGAGACGGCCGTGTGGAACCAGGTCAGCGCCGTGCTGGAGGAGGCTCACGGGATCCTGGCCGAGCTGCAGTCCTACAACGGAGCGGGCCAGGAGATACGAGAAGTGAGCATGAAGCAGTGGAGCCCCCACTGCAGCATGGGGAAAATAGCGCTCATGTGTGATGCCAGGGTTGGAGTTCTGACATGCAGCATGCCATGCAGCGTGCTGTGCAGCGTGCCGTGCAGCGGGCACAGAATCTAAATCCAAGCAGAAACACCAGAAACATTTCATGCAATATGTCGTTTCCATAAATATAAGCAGCTACAAAGCTGGTACACTGGTCCTGATGATCAGATGGCACACAATAAACTGTCTTCAGACACATTAATGAGAACCACTGCTGATAGCTTAGCTGTCAGGATAACTACATTTATAAGTGCTGAATCATTTCCTCTCCTTGCATCCTAACTCTGAGGACACAGATACTGTATGCCGGGGGCTATAGAGAAGATTTATGTATTATTAATTCCACAGAGGAGAGAAACTGAGGAGAGTATTATTACCAAACCTCAGTAAAGATAACTAGAAATATATCTTTAGTGATAACATGCAACCAACAGATATCCCCATCAGCATTTTTTTACACTGAGTAATTTGTGAAATATTAATGCTGACTAAATATGTGTCAGTTTGCACACTTTTCCAGGACAGAAATGGGAACATTTAGATGATCCAGGTTCAAAAAGTCTTCTTTCATATTGTTGGCAAATTGGAGTAAAGAGGTTTTTTTGCAGGAGGGATTTTGGAAATCTGTGTTTATCACTCCATAACAGCCATTAAAAAGTCAATTTTCACTGTGTTTTAGCAATAAAAGGGGCTATAAATCAGGCTTTGAAGGGCTATATGAACACCTGATGGTGTAAAAACCATCCGGATATAGACAGCACAGTAAAAGTGAGAAGTTTGGTGGATTTAAGAGCTGTTCGAGTGGAGCTTTTTGGCTCAGAGAATAAAAAAAAACTCATATTTCTTTCTTTTTTTAAAAAAAAATTGGGGATATCTGTTTGCAAAAGAAGATGCTGTCACAACAGGATTATATGTCTTATATATTCAATAGCATAATTTACAGGAAAACATATGATGACAGTCATAAGGGCTTATTATGGAGCTGATATGTATTGATTTGCTGCTGAAAATAGCCCTGAGCAAATACACCAATTTCCTCTTGTTTAAACAGCTTTAAGCACTGAGTAAGCCTCTGCAAAATGTTTCTGTGCCCTATTTAAAGATTTACACCAAAAGTAAGCGCAAAACGAATATATATATCCACACAATGCTGACTTTGAAAAATTTGATTACATGTAAATTTTACCTCTAATTTTTTTCTGTAGGAGTACAACATAGGAGCCACATTTTTTTTAATGAAACTGGAGGAATGACTAATTAAAAATGAAAAATAATTTGAAGAAATTAATGCTTGATTTTAGACATTTCAGTTACATTTTACCCAAAATAATTATTTAATGTTTATGAGGACAAATAATTGTTGTTGTTTTCTTTCAGTGTAAAGAAATTGAAAGTGGGGATTAACAGATGTATTGATTTTTATTTGTTGATGCAAAGAAATATCAAACCTTTTCACTTTTTCTTATCATATTGATCAGGTGAGATTATTTGAGGCATATTTGAGTGTGTGATACTGTGTGTGAGATCACTGGTCAGAGGAAAGGACAAGGAACAAAAAAGATGGCAAGGTTTTTAAAAGTAACATCTGTCTGTGTTACTGGGCTGCAGGCCATCCAGAACCCGGGCGACCTTGCTCTTCAGGAGAAGGCCTGGAACGCAGTGTGCCCCCTGGTGGCCAAGCTGAAGCGGTTCTACGAGTTCTCCCTCCGACTGGGTGAGTGTGGCCGTTGCAGTCTATGAAGGCATTTCGGAGAGTGATGTAACCCCATCTCTGGTGGCCATGTTGGAGCTGAAAGCATCTGTAACATGAACCTAAAATCTAGAGAGACGGCATTTGCTGTCAGCTGCTCATTTATGAGAGAAGCAGGGTTGTCAGCTGGGTGGATGTGCTGCAGTTTAGTAGGTGTAAAAGTGCTGCACGGAGCCAGTTGAAGCCAGGAAAATGAGTGGAGATGAGGTGATGGGTGCACACCTGAGATTCACGTCTGTTTAGTGAGACAAATTACGAAGAGCTTCTCTCGCTAATGACATTCTCTGTCCTCTGTTTATCTCAGTTTGAAACAGCTGTTTTGTTATTTAGCATCTGCGCTTCATTGGAGTGCACAGGCTTGTGCTGATCGTGTCAGCACTAGCTATTATACTGCTTTTTCTTTTGTTGTTTTTTTAAATTGGCATCTCTTCAGCAGCTACAGGATGTGATAAATCCTGTTAAGACTGACTGATGAATGCAGTCAAAAGTGTCCACGCCGCATATGTTTCATTAAACAGGAAGGAGGATCATTGAAAGTGATAAAAACGGGCCTCGGCAATGCTGAGAGCTCCATCGGCATTGTGTCACTCCAGGCTTGACAGCATTCCTCAACAAACACACACACACACTCACATTCATACTCCATGATGTCCTCTCAGCCATCTCTGCAGCATCCTGACCCAGCAGCAGCCAGGCAGCCGTTGCTACGGAAACAGTGGTCCACAGTGGTCCAGCACGGAGAGAAAGAGAGAGAGTATAGAGAGGAGTATGAGCAGAGAAATAGAGTTCAGCTGCCGCCTCTGCGCTGCCTTCCAATAATACTTTCAGTCTCAGGGACATTGTGTTCTCAGATTACCATACAATGGGAGCTGGCCAATAATTGATGATAATGTCTGGCGGCTAATGTATCTATGAGATTCAGTACAATAGAGATCGCATACTTCCATCGTGCTGAAGAGAAAGGGTGGCAGTATGTCCCAGCACCACCTTTTGCTTTATAGTTATTTGATCAAAGGGGGCAGTAAGAGGTGGAGAGGTCCAGTTTAACATTAACAGCTGCTGCATCTCTATAAGCCGTCAGAGGATGGAGATCGTGCACTCTGTGCTCTCGGCAGGAGCGAGACTGGGGTGTCTGCCCAGGGCCTCAGATGAAACAATTCCATGTTGTATTTATAGAAGGCACTCGTGCATTTTTAATGCAGAGGAAGGGATGGAGCCCCAGGAGCTTTTGCTTCTGAGGCATCAACACCACTGTACATACAGCCTCTGGAGTCCAACTGTGGAGTGTGATTTGTTGCAGACTTAGTTTAACATCATGGATGACACGGGTGGGATAACCATGGCCACTGCCTCTGCAGTCACAGGCACAGGCTGTATGAGCAGCTGCAGCTTGATCTGTGAACATGCAACATGCAGTCTGTGTTTTAGCAAGGAGCGCTCTGTTAAGCCTGTGGTCACTGAGGGCAAATAAAGTCATGCTGAGCTGCAGAGCCTTAATGAAAGTGAAACTAACAAGACAATAGTAAGGAGAGCGTGCAAGTGGGTATTTTGGATTCCATGCTAAGCAGAAAAACATTAATCATGTTCACCATCACACCCGATGTCTGTTTACCAGTTCAGGAAGGTAATACTGCATTTGCTTCCAAAAAAAATAAATACATAAAATGTTGGACTGATCTGTCTCTACTCGTCTCACTCACGACCTACAAACTGAAACTGCTCCCCGAGAGCTCTGCCTCGAAGTGTAGCTAAATATGCAACATTAAAAATGCAACAGACATGCTGTTTCAAATCCCGTGGCTCCACTGACTGTATATAAAAGATGGAAATTGCCACTGTGATGAAACCTGTTGGTTTGTTGATTTCAATTTTGGAACTTTATGCAAAGAGTAAAAATATCCAACATAAAACTTCTTGGGTGTCCTCTTAGGTCAAGAGATTGTAAATAGTACAGATCTGTCAAATAGTGTATAGCATATAGTGTTTGTGGGAGCTGCCAGCCACAAGTGGCCTGTCTGCCGAACCGCAGCCTTCAAACGTTCCTTCTGCTGTGATGAAGCCATTTTGGTGTTTATACCGTGATAAACTTGACTCCTCGTCCCAGGTGCCCACGCTGAGCTGTTGCATAAAGAAATAAAGAAAGAAATTCTTTCCTTTGCTGTCAAAAACGATTTCAGTGTAGAGGCAGCAGTCCTTTACTAAATTTACACCTTTGTGCATCCTAACGGGACACACATCAGAGAAAGACTTTTAAGGCTCATGCAAAATGTAGAAGACACGCTGGTAATGATTTCCTTTTAGGAAAGCAGCTTTTCCGTTCGCATACTTTCACTTCCTCTGAAGCTTTATTTCTCAGACCAACTGTTTGGCTCCAATTCTAAATTTCTGGACACCTGAAAATGTTCAAATTCAGCCAAAAGAGGCCGGCTGGGGGACCTAAGGAGGTCTGGAGGCCTCATGCACAAATCTGTTTTCAACAAGCTCATCAGTTATCCTGCAAAATAAGAAAAAAACTTGAGCAAAGGGGATTTGATCTGTTTGCACCCAAAGCTGCTGCTGCTGCTTCCTTTAGTGTTTAATTAAGTTCAACCCAGTTTTCCTTATATAGCACCAAATCCCAACAACAGTTGCCTCAAGGTGCTTTATATTGTAAGGTAAACACCCTACAATAATACAAAGAAAACATCCAACAATCAAACAAACCCCCCTCTGAGCAAGCACTTGGCGAAAGTGGGAAGGAAAAACTCCCTTTTAACAGGAAGAAACCTCTGGCAAAACCAGGCTCAGGGAGGGGCGGCCATGTGGTGTGACTGGTTGGGGTTGAGGGGAGGTAGATGAGACAAAAGACACGCTGTGGAAGAGAGCCAGAGATTGATAACAACGATGATTAAATGTATGTATTTTAGAGAAAGAAAAAAGAAGAAACACTCAGATCCTGGCTAGATTAGAGAGGATTACACAAGTCTCACCAAACTGAGATAAAACAGGCAGGTCCTAGCTGGACTGGATGAATTTCTGACTTGGATCCATTTGCAGAGAACGCCTTGCGCAGCCTGCTGGAGGCGCTGACGAGCCCGCCGTATGCTCCCATGCAGCACCTGGAGAGAGAGCAGGCCTTGGCCAAGCAGTTTGCCGAGATCCTCCATTTCACCCTCAGCTTCGATGAACTAAAGGTGAAGGAAATCTTTGTTGGTGTTGTTCTAATTACAGCCCTCAGACGCTGACCTTTACTGTACTGAAAAATCAATGCGGTCGTTGATCAGCCTTTGTGAAACTAAATGCCACCTTCTCTCTCACTGTGCAGATGACAAATCCAGCCATTCAGAATGACTTCAGCTACTACAGGAGGACCATAAGCAGGAACAGGCTGAACAACCAGCAGGTGAGGCAGGCCTGGCTCCGGCTGTTTGTGCTGCATACATGATCAAATGGTTCAGCGCGGTTTCAGTTCCCCTCTTTAATCATTAATGAATGAAGTGGGGGTGTCCGTTTCCTCCCAACGACGCAAAGACGTGTACAATCAATATTTCATCTAACTTTTGAGTTATACAAATTAACACCAGGGTTGCCTCCATCATTACGCTCTCCTTTCACCAGCTGCGTGACATGATTATCGGATCGTCTGAAGACAAACGTTTGTTTTAAGTGTGACATCTGTTTTGTTTCGGCGCGCAGCTGGAAGCGGAGAACGAGGTTAACAACGAGATGGCAAACAGGATGTCGCTGTTCTACGCCGAAGCAACACCAATGCTGAAGACTCTGAGTAACGCCACCACCAAGTTTGTCTCAGAGGTACACGTCATCCACTCGCTGCTTACATGTGTTTATGCCTTAGTCCACATTCCCAAAAACAACATTCCAATCAATAATAATGAATAAAAGTAGTGGTGACACAATACATCCTCAACAATGAGTAAAAGACCAAAAGTATTCAATGCAGACAAGGTTTCTGGTAGTATTACCCCATTTTTGGCATAAAAGGGCAGGATAATTCTACCAGCTATCTTTGACCAGAGGAAACTGAACCTCGTCTCATGTTAGAATAATATAATAGAATAATCCTTTAATTGTCCCACTAGGGGAAATTAGCTTGTAACAGCAGCAAAAAAAGCACATATACAAACAGAACAGGACACAGAACAGAAACACACACAACTTTTACCGAAAAAAATATTTACATCGTGCACAATAGTTACAAAAATAGAGTTCTGTACAGTTATTAAGATTAAAGTACAGATAAAAATGGCAAACCCAGGTTATCGTGTGCAAACAGAGCAGGGTCCTGGAAGATGTTTAAATAATTAAGAATATTTAGAATATTTAGAAAAAGTACAGATTGTGCATTGTACCTGTGCATTAAAAAGTAAACGTGTAACTTCCAATAAGTTAGTATATATGTTATATGGTATGTGCTACTAATAATAATAAAATGAGTACATGAGTACAAACAAAAGTGTAATTCAGTGAGTGAATCTGATCAGCATCATCGCTTTAAATTTAACTCGATGTCTTTAATGTAACCTGACACTGACCAGGAACACCACAGCTGCTCTGCACCAGTCAACCATGTCAGCACAGCACTGTATACTAACCACTTTAGCAAGTTTCGCGAATTCTACTGTATTGATTTGCAGTGAAACGTCCATATATGACAGTGAGCAAGCCCCAGCTGATGGGGGATAGAGCTGCTCCAAGTGGGGGACGACCAAGCAAAAAACACAAAATAAAATAATGATTTTTATTTAGAGAAATTAAAGAAACAAGAGTACCAGATGTCTCCTGCTAACCTGAGAGCAAATGAAAGGACTGGGTTGTTAACTGCTTTTGGGTTCTGAAGAGGGGCCAACTCAAGCTACAACGACCAGTATAAAAGGGAGTCCTGTTTCCCTCACTGTAGGGGTCTTAGTTTTAGACGTGGTCATTGTCAAGACATCTGGGTGTAACTAAGTAAAGTAGAGTCTGTCAGCACAGAAGTGAAGCTCAATAAAGCGAATAGAAGAACAGAGCCCTCTATGTAGATTTGATCCAAATTACTGTGTGTCTCTATGTACACACTGTTTTTGCTGTGCTTGTAAGAAAAAAAACAAAACCATATCCTTCCACGGTACACTCGAGCCATCACCTCAGGCGGCCATGTTGAACTGCTGTGTGAAACATCCGCGTTCTCCTGTCAAAACACAGTTTTACTGGCGAGGCAGCAGCCTTTTGCTAACTTTACACCTCGATGCATCCTGATGGGCCGCACGCCACACGGAGAAAGACTTCAGAGGTTCATGCAAAATGTAGAGGACACACTGGTGATGAACGCCTTCCAGCGTAGCAGCTGCACAGTCCTCATGCTTTTTACCCTGCTTTGTCGCCACCTTGTGGTAGAACATTTTGGCGCAGGCAGTGCATTAACGTGTAGAGGACTTTTTCACATTGTCGTCTCATCCAGATGGAAGCCATTTTTACATCTTCTTTCATTTCCCTTTTGTCTTTATCAGAATAAGACCTTGCCCATAGAGGACACCACAGACTGCCTGAGCACCATGGCCTGCGTGTGTCGCGTCATGCTGGAGACTCCGTAAGTGCTTCTCGTCTCCCCATCATCTTTTGCTCAGTCCATCTCCTTGAATGTCAGAATCCTAAATTCGAACTAACAGGCTCTTTCACCGTGCCTTGTAATATGTCAGTAATTCAATAGATCAACGCTCAGAGTCCTTCATGCTAAATATAAAATGTTTAATCTTTGTTCTGCATGTCTTTGTGTGAAGAAACTCTCATCTCAACTTGTTCCCTGGTATTTGGTGGACACCCCCAACCCCCGCCGTGTCCTCTGTTAAACAGAGCAAATATTAACTCCCGTTTTTGTCCCAGGGAGTACCGCTGTCGGTTCACCAACACAGACACCATGCTGTTCTGCATGAGGGTGATGGTGGGCGTCATCATCTTGTATGACCACGTTCACCCCGTCGGGGCTTTCGCCAAGACCTCCAAAATTGATGTGAGTACAGCAAATACTTGCATACTTTGAAAATAATGGCCCTCTGTTGCATGTGTAAAGCAAAGGAGGTTAATCTGAGGGGTCCTGCTAAGCCAACAGTTTGGTTCGGCTGGTCATCAGTCACAAAGCTTTAGTTGACCAGCTGCGCTCATTTCAGTCTCCATATTTTTATTATTGAGCTCCACCAGAGAAGATCTGCACAACTCAAAGCTCAGATTAATCTTTTTATCTCATAACAGCTCAGCTTATCTGCTCGCTGGAGCACGTTTGTAAAGAAGTGTGATGAGTGTTGAGTAACAGACCTAGAAAAAAAGGAAAATATTTAAATTTTGCATAAGATGGATGGAGTTGTTAATAGCTGGGTATTCTGAGCATCAATGTAATCTGGGCTTTGTTGTGATTGATGCAAATCCATTAGCTTCAAATCCCCAAGTTTCATACCAAGATGAACGCCTCTCTTAAATGTTTTTTTCTTTTTCTTTTTTCTGTGAAATACTGAATATGTGAGGATTCGGAGGTTGTAGATTAAAGAAAAAAAACAATCTGAAGAGCAAAGAAATCAAATTAGATACAAATCCGAATTAGAGAGAAAACTTGGCAAAGCAGAAGGAAGAAGTCGACTCCAGGAGGAGCAGCTATCCATTTATTACCAGGACAAACTGATAATAAGGAATTACAAATAGACGAGCATGGAACTGATACACGCTGTCCTTTATCAGTGACCCACATCTTCAGCTTCAGTTAACTGACGTTGGTGTGCATTTGTTCATGCACGGCGCTCTTTAACTCCTGTTGCACTTTGATTGCAGCACATTTTCTTTTTCAGCCGTTCTGTTGTAGAGTTGCTGCTGTGCTTGGGATCATTGTCCAGCTGTTTGACAGATGGCCTCACATTTGACTGTAAAGTACTTTAATATACAGAGGAGCTCATGGTTGACTTAATGACAGCAAGGTGTCATTAGGGGTTCCAAACAAGTCCAAGTCCACCACCGTTCTTGACAGTTGGTAATGGGGTGTTTGTAGTGCACTTTCTGTGCATTACGTAGTGCTCTCCACCAAAGTAGAGATATCCAACATCTCCACTTTGGCCCTGTCTGTCCAAAGGGCATTGTTCCAGATGTCTTCAGGTTTATTTGGATGCAACTTTGCAAACACGAGACATGCTGAGAGAAGAAGCTTTCTCATGGCAAGCTTTCCAGTCAAGCCATAAATGTTTAATCTTTTTCTAACTGTACTGAATTTTAATGAATATTAAAATTTAACATTCTAGCCGAGGCCTGTAGAGTCTGAGGTGTCAGTTTCATTTATTTGCTGCATTTCATTATAGTTCATCTCAGTGCGTTTACAGTAGATAAAAAAAACACCAAATCCTGTGTAGGTTTAAGATGAAAATAAAAGCTAACACACACACACAGAGTTATTAACTGCAAGCCTGCGAGAACTTAAAGGTTCCGAGTCTGTTTTTAAATGTATGCACGGATTTGACTGACCTCAGGTCAGCAGGACAAGATGTTCTGGGGAGCTAAAAGGTTCGTGAACTGGGAAGGAATTCAAAGGTAATTCTGTGTTCAACTGGGAACCCGTGAAGTCACTTCAATACTGGGGTAACATGATCACATTTCTCTGTACATGTTAGGAGTCCAGACAAGTTAAAGTTGTCTGACCCTGCTCGATATGAACGCAAGGATCAGTTTCCCAGAGTTGGTTTGAGAATTTTTAACTTCCGATATATTACATTCCTGAATATTATTACAAAAAGCTGTGATCACTGTCCAAAAACGATGCCATGGTTCCTGACCTGCTCACCGAGTTCCAGAGAAAGGGATGATGCAGTAAGACGTAGCTCTTGGGTTTCTGTGCAGTTTCTCTGGGCACAGGATGGTCTGATCTGGGGTGAATTTTGCTTTTATAAAGGTGCTCACACTTCTTGTTGATTAGTTAGTCAAATGCATTTGATTAGCGGCGCCTGGCTGCCCTCCTAACTCCTATGAAAGCAGTGAGGGTCTACTGAGACAGGAGGCTCTTGACTACATTTCATAAATATCTGCACGTGAGTTTAGGGTTTTGGTTTTTTACTGCAGCAGCAGGATATGATGTGATGTGAGCCCGCTGACCTTTCTCTAATGCCCTGTGTTGTCTTTGTGGTGGGCAGATGAAGGGCTGCATCAAGGTGCTGAAAGAGCAACCGTCTAACAGTGTGGAGGGACTCCTGAACGCACTGAGGTGAGTACGAATGTAGAAGAGTAGAAAGGAACAAATCTCCTTCTTCCTCGCTCTGACTTGAACGTGCTTCTGCTTCTTCAGATACACGACACGGCATCTACACGATGACAGCACCTCCAAACAAATCAGGGCCCTCCTGCAATGAAACAAAGAAGAAGCGACCAGGAGAGGAGGAGGAGGGGAAACGAAGGAGCGCACTTGAAGGAGGAGGAAACAAACGCTGATAAACCTGTTTGTTTACAACGAACAAAGAGAAAAATCATCTCCGGGGTTAAGTGCGACCTGATGACAATAAGAAGAGGAAAATAATTATATATATTGTCAGCTGTCCATCATTCTGTCTCTCATTTTGTAAAGTAAGAAAAGAAGAAAAAAAAGCCAGAAAAGAAGATATAGATATATATTAAGAAAAGTGAAACACTGAGCAGCAGGTGAAGAATAGGTAGGATTAAAGAGGAAGCTATATTGGAAGATTTACGGTCAGAACCAACTGAAAGTGTACGAAACAAAAAAAAAGAAAAAAAAAGAGGGTTAATGTTCCAGAAGTAGTCTGACGAGTATTTTTGCACACACTTTGAAAACATCTCCTTCCCCAATGAAATCTGATCCCAAACTGGTTCCCATTGCTTGAACTGGAGGGGCTCTCCTTCAGCTGCACTGGTCTCCACCCACGGGTGAATCATAAAGCAATGTGATGGATACACTCCGGAGATTTGCTTCTACCCGTTTCACTTTCCTTCTGGTGCAGCTGGAGGAAAGCAGGCAGGCGGAGACGGGACGCTTCTGTTTTTGCCCCGATTTCTTCCTCATCATCCATCCATCAAGTATATGCTTTTTTTCCCCTTTAAATTTCTCCTCATCACCAACAAAAATGTAAAAAACATAAAATAAATAAAGATCCGCCCGTGTCGTGTGCCCCGATGCCGTTTATGTTCCTGCACACAAAAACCATCTTGCCAGTTGTCTGGCTTTACTTGAACTACGTCCTTCACTCTCTCCATGGTGCTAATGTGGTTTCTCGCAGCTTCTTATATCGTTCGGCTGTGATGTGGGACATACAGTGATTTTGTCATCCTCTTCTTTTGTGCACAAGTTAGCCACGATGGTGAGTGAACCTTCAGCATCTCTGTGCGTTAAAAAAGGGGGTCAAATCTGAGAGGGCATTTTTGGGGAAACCGCAGCACACTTTTACTTCTTCACCCAGTGCCAAAGCTTATTCTGTTTTTACATCGCACGTGAGTCAGGCTCGAGGGTTTGATGGCATTATTATATCACTCATCTTTCTTTTCTTTTTGTAAAAGAGGATTAAAAAGCCGAGACACACGTGAAAAACAAGTGGGAAGGTGGTCCGATTTACACACATTTTAAGGGAGATCCGAGTGTTCCGGTGTAAATACGTGAAGCTTTTCACAGCGGGCATCCACACGTTTCCCGTCGGGGAATATGAAAAAACCACCATCACGAACTCACACATAAAAACTCGAGTGCTTTCTTTTAGAGCGAGGTTTAAAAAGTCCATCAATAAGTGGGAAATAAAAATGAAACTAAAAATGATCCAAAAGGAGATTCAAAAGAAGTGCTGTACTTTGGATGTCTAGAGCCCTTAGTCTTATTTAATTTGATCTTATAATATATTTTCTATACAGGGGTATGTGCGCGAGCATATTCTGTATAAATACATAGATGGCATGTTGCAAAAGTTCTGACAGAAATGTGTAAATAAGGTGTTTTTATTCATTTTTAATCGTTCAGTGACGCTGAAATTGGGTATGTGTTGTCTCTCAGAATTACCATGCGTTTGGCTTGGACCATCGGACTTGCCGTAGTCATAGGTTTCAGAAATTCAGCTTCATTAATGGCGAATGAACCGGAGGGAGGGGAGGGACGCTAAGTGGGGAGGGGGCCGGGGCTGTCCATTTGCTTGTTATTTTGTATATTTTGTGCAACAATAAACTTGTCATTTATTACATTCAACAACAGCCGTCCTGTGTCTGTTCAGTCACGTGTAGGAGTAATGGTGCTGGGGGTGTGATGTCAAAAACTGGAGGTCGGGAAAATCTAATTTTTCTAAAACAGGGCTGTCAAACATAAGGCCCGCGGGCCAGAATCGGTCCGCCAAAAACTCCAATCTGATCCATTAAACAGAAGATTGGAAAATGTAAAGGAGGACGTAAATTTGAGAATTTTTACTGTATTTTTAAGTTTTATTTTCCACTTCCCCCCTTGGCTACTCATACTGCATCACACCAAAGTAAATAAGTAAAAGATAAACAATGAAATGACAGAAAGTTCCTGTTTTTTCGCCACTGTAGAAATGTAGGATTTTTATTATGAGCTTACAGTAAAAACAAACAAAAGAATAAGAGGACATCATGTCAATTAACAAAAAATGTCCAATTTATAATTTAGGTACATCCTGTATGATGAATTAACAGAACTTTTTCCGTCATTTTAAACATTTATTTCTTACAATTTAATCCCGAAGCAGCATTTCTTTCACATGTATGAAAAATGAGATATGTTGTTGAAATTGCACTTCTTCTTTTTTTTAATATATATTAAAACTGTGTAGTTAGACTTCTTCACAGTGACAGGAAGAGAAGCTTCACTGGTCCAGGCCACTTAAGATCAAAGCGGCCTGTACTCTGCCCACAATTTAAAATAAATGCGACGTCCCTGCTCTAAGGTAAACTCTCACAGTTACACTGATGTAGTCTGAAAATATGGAGCTTCAAATTACAGGAAATATTTGACTGGAAAGCAATTAAATGTTTATACTCAAAGTCATTACAAATTTATAATAAAGTCATAGAAGTGTTAGTTACTTTTCAGTGTTTCCTTTGGTTTAACTCCAATGAAGAGTAGTCACACGTAGTTACACGTGTGAGTGTGTAATGTAAAGAAACGTAGTTTCACAGTGTGTAATGTTGCGTAGGTCAAAGTGGTTTTGCAATAGTACCCACAGCAGGTGACTTTAATGGTGCAGGAATTGGTCTGTGACTGCAGGATGTAAACTCCAAATTTTGCAAAAACGTAAAACATATTAAACAAAATTAACTATAATTATTTGCCATCAATCCCCATAAATCTGTTAAAAAACTCTCAGAGTCAAGCTACTACTCCCAGTTGAAAGGAGTTGGGTGAGGCGGTTCAGGCTTGGAAAAGCCTCGGTGTCTCCCTGGAAGAGCTGGAGGAGCAGAAACTGGATGGCCTGATAAAGAACACAATCCACTGCATAAATAATATAAAAATGTTAGAACTGGATTTAAACATTTTAAATAAACCAATACAATTTTTATTTTCATGACTAAAATAATCCACTGTTGCAGGCCGCAAGAATACATTGGGAAAAATGAAGAATTTCAAATAAAAATAAATTATAATTCACTCAATATGCTGAGCAAACCAAGGTGTATCCTGAATTTGAAAAGAAAAAACAAGGCAAAGTAATGGAGGCTGAAATGTAACATTTAGACTCAATTCATACACTTAGTCCAACATAACACAATGCCAACGAGGCAAGAAGGTAACTGATGTAATGTTGGATTATGCAAAATCTTTAATTGGTACATAAATTCTTATTATCTTAAGTGTCATTTATATGCCACTTGAATTAAGTATTCATTAATGAACATTACTGTGTTGTAGCATATCAGTCACTCACCACAAGGGGGCAGCAAACGATCATTTTATGAAAGACTACAAACCAACTCAAACTTGTGCGCCTGCTCTGCTTTTTCACATCAAAACTGCAGAGATGTAATTCACCTCAGCATAAGAGCCCTACCAACACTCACTTTGATGAACATCAAACAGTTCACGAGGTAAATCATGCGCAGCTCCAAATGAACAGTGCTGTCGAGCAAATAAACTTCAGGTATGGTGCGGCACCTGTTATCGGGTTCTGAGGTCAAAATGATGAATAAGCTGCGGGAACATGCAGCTGAGAGGTCAGCCTGACTGAGCTGTGCTGTAAGGTGTGATTGGTGGAGGGTGTAAAGTAGGGCAGGAGATAGGAGAGCTTGTCAGAAGTTATATGGAAATGAGAGCAGCGGGCTGCAGACACTGAACCATGTTATGGGATCAAATTCAACAACAGCTTGAACAGAAAAGAAAGTGGCTGTAAGAAAATATATAAGCTGTAAATATCAAAGTGGGCTCATCAGCTCATCCTACTGCTTTCTGGATCGCACTTTTTGAAGCCTCAGCGTGAGTCGAGTGGGTTATAAGAAAAACTCCACAAAGACCAAAAACCACTTTGTGTACCGAGCTGTAAACGTGATTATTTCATGGCTGAAGTTGAGCACTTTATCACAGGAGTCTGTGGGGATTTACTCACTCGTGAAGTCAGCCTCAAGTGGACATTTCAGGAACTGCAGAATTACAGTTTAATTTTTCTGCTCTGGTAGCTGCTGCTTAAAAAATACAGACAAAACGATGGAAATGTGTCTCATGCATAGCCATGCATTTCCCTGAGTAAATTCAGCAAATTCTAGGCAGAAATGATTAAACGTCAGATACAAAGTTTTCTTTATTTCTGGTAAATGTTGTACTTTTCTGCTCTAATATATGATGGAAATATCAAAACACAAAAATCAGGAACCAGGTGACCACATAAACTGGTGGTTCTCAAAAAGTTAAACCCTTTGCCTCTGTGGGGAGGAGATAAATTTCTGATCCCCTGCTGAATTCACAAGTTTACTCACATACAAAGAAATGAACAGTCTCTCATTTTAATGGATGTTTAATTAGCAACAGAATATCAACCAAAAATCTAGAACAATAAAAAACAAAAAAAACAAAAAAACACATTACTGGGGAAAATGTTGCTCTTCTTCTTCCCTGAAATCTACACCTGTGACCTCACAGTTTGAAGAGAAATGCTGTGTGTGTGTGTGTGTGTGTGTGTGTGTGTGTGTGTGTGTGTGTGTGTGTGTGTGTGTGTGTGTGTACTTGTATCCATGGGTCTGGCTTTGGCTTCGTGCCCTAACTGCCATGTAATAAATAAAGAACCAGTGTCTCAGTTTACTTCCCTAATGTCAAATGTATTCAAATTTAGAGGTAAATGAATCCTTCGCAGCTACTTACTGTTTTTCAACAGACCATGCAAATAACAACAATTTAAGAGAAAGTCACATCAGATACTTGAGTGAGCACCAAACTGTAGTTGTATGTTAATTAATTGCTGTTAGTAGTCTGGGATACACTGGATTCATCCACAAAGACATCTTTGGTAACACAATTTATAATAAAACAAACGATTAAAACATGTAAATAAATGTTTTTTTGGGTTTTTTGCTTATTTATTTAAACAATGTCTCCGTTTGACATAAACCAGCAGAGCTTACAGGGTCATCTCAGATATGGAAATGTCCTTTTCAGTTAGATTCATTAAACAAAGTTATCTCAGATAACTCAAAGTTCCCCTTAAATGTTTTGCAAATTCCCCTATTTCTTTGTTGTTCTCGCTCTCTTCCCTTCCGCACGACGGCCCGGCCCCCGACAGATCAAGTATTAACCGTTAACTGCCCTCAAGGCGAGAGCACCTTATCAGCATAAATGAGCGCGATACACGTTCAGCAGTGGTTTCCCTCCTCTGGGTTCACACCTGGCCTTTCACTGAACTTGGACTCACACACACACACATGCCAGTAAGCATTTTTCCCGCCCACTCTGTCGTTCCCTCTCTAACCAGTCCTGGCATGGCTTACTTCATATCAGCAGACAGTCATTGTCCCCGCGGGCCGCAATGTAAATCAGCCTGAGCGGCGTCGGAGTGGTTAGCAACTGCTCTGTTGTACAAATGTGCTGACCAACTGTGCTGAGCAACAGTTCTCTCTGCTCTTTAACAAGCCCGTACATGCCTGAATGTGCGAGCGCGACATGAGGACAACCGTTCTGTGGCAACTTAACATAAAAGATTCAGCGATAATTTAATGCATTCATACTTCAAATTTGCAGCTTTTAGTGAAACAGAACAAATGTATTTAACACAATGTTTGCCCTGCACATGGCAGCCTATAATCACACAATATCCTTTTGAAGATGAAGTTAAAACTCCTTTAAAACTTCACTGTACATGTTTAAGCTTGTGATCTTAGTGCAATCTGTAAGAGTAGCTTTGCATTATTCAAAATTACTACTACTTATACTACTAATGAATCTTATACGTGGCCTTCTGTCTGAAACAACCAATTTAAGCGCTCTTCCATCTCTCCTCAACCCAGCTTTGTAAAAAACGCTCAGTAAAAGTAGAAAAGCATTACTTGACACCAGTCTGTTTACTTTGTTCTGATTGGCTGCCCCTTGTAAATACAAAGTGGGAGGGGCTATGTACCTAAAATGACCATATTTGGGATATCCACTCTCACTGATATCATACAGGACCAACAGTTGAAAAAAACTAAATGAAGTGATTAAAGCGGTCTGCTTTTGGTGGATTACTTTTACATTCACTAACATCATTTTTTGCACTGAACAATTGCACCAATGTACCAAATATAAGACCTAAATAAGGAAGAGTTTAATAGCCTCAGAGCTGTGACAGAGCTCCCTGCTGTGCATGTGTGGAGCTGATATGAGCTGCAGTATCGCCATCATCTGGTCTGTATCGACACAAATGAGTGTCTATAGCTAACAATGCTCACGTGATTAAAAGACACTTGAGCACCGAGTATGAAACCACATGAAAATCTAATATTGCAGAAGAAACAACCCAACAGTGTTCCAAAATGACCGAGATGTCACTTCGACCCAGCGACAGGGTAATGGGCTGTCGAGTATCACTGATGCACAAGGGGAGCAAAGGCTGACAGCGGTGGCCCGATCCAACATTTTCAACTGTAGCTGAAATTTTAAAAAATAAATTTATGCTGGTTCTGATAGAAAGATGTCAGAATACACAGAGCGTCACAGTTTGTTGCAGATGGGGCTGCGTAGCTGCAGAGCAGGCAGGGTGCCCATTCTGACCCCTGCTGAAACGGTTAAAAGCACCAACAATGGGCACGTGAGCATCAGAACTGGACCATGGAGCAAAGGAAGAAGGTGGTCTCGTTTGATGAATCAGTGTTTTCTTTCACATTATGTGGATGGCCATCAGAGGCAGTGTGATGGTTTGGACAATAATCTGCTAGGATCTTGGGTCCTGTATGCTTAGGCCTTTTTCAGCAGGATAGCACGTCCTCCTACAAAGTAAACATGACTCAGGAATGGTTTGAGGAGCACCACAACGTGTTGGAAGTGTTGACTTGGCCTCAATACCTCAAACTCACCTGATCGGTGTAAAACAGAAACATGCATGCATTCTAATTTTATACACATGGCACATGCAAAACGTTGTAACTGAATCCATGAGGCACAAAAACTAATGCACAACTGTACTTGTTTATAAATCAGCAGGGCACACTGCACAACTTCTCTTCCTTGGATCAAATATCACACGTCAGTGTGTCGACTGTCCGACGAGTACACAAATATTTCTCAAGCATCAGGCTGACAAATTGCACAACAGCAATATCAAAGACTAATGGGAAGAACAAATAAAGGAAAAAAAAAATGTCTGTGCCCAGGTATACAGGGGGTTCTGTTAGGCTGTCCATTGGAGGAAAAGGTCACTGCAAACCAATACAGAGGTGCTTCAAGTCATCACCTTTATCCTTTAATGAAGCAGGGGACTGATGTCTGTCAGGATAACACTATCCCCATCTAAATGTAGAGTCTGCAAACTTTCACCCAGATAGGAGATTTTGGACCAATGTGTAAGTCGGTGCTCTCCACCACCATCATCAAAAACCTAGAATCAGAGAAAATCTTTGGGAGACTGATGTTTGGAAAACATGTGCGTCTTTGCAGAGTGCCGAATCGCACCAAGAGTAACTCAGAAGCGGTATGCTGAATCTGCACAGGGTCTTTTATTTTGAAAATGCTGCCCTCGTGTCTCATTTCCCACCATTCCCGCCTGCTCTGTGCAAAGCACATCTTCCTGCGATGCTTTTAAAAATGCGCCGTGGTGCATTTGGTGGAACCGAAAGCAGCTGCAGTGATCGCATCAGGAGCAGAATGCAATACAGCTACGTTCACTGTATTCCTAGACTGATGTTTCATCCTGCCAAGAGACATCCTGAAACTCGGACAATCAATGCCAGGAGACATTTTTAAGCTGCGCTGGCCATGCACAGTCGCCCAGGACCTTACTATGACTACAGACTGTATATACGAGTTGCACATAGTGGGATGTAAAAGAGAAGTCAATGTTGAGTTGCCTTAATCCTTAACTCTGTCTAACGGGCAGTGGGGGGGGGGGGGGGGACTCTAGAGAACTCTATCGGCTCCTTTGAACTGTGACCCCTGTAAACACTGACCCGATGACTTTATGATGTAAAAAAAAGAAAAAGCTAGATTCAAGTAATTGGAATCGTGCTAGGAAGATCATTTTGCAAATTATGGCTCTCATTAGAGTTAGTAGAGGTATTAGAATATCTGCTTATTGATACAGGTTGTAATGCAAAAACTGATATTTTAATATATTGAAACAAGATATTTTGGAGTTGTGAAGTATGTGTGTTGTGCTTAATATGTTTAACTTCATATAATAAGGCCCTTTGATAGGAACTGCATGAAGAGGCGTGTGAAGTAGCACACATGTGTGCGTGTGTGTGAGTGTGTGTGTACAACAGCTGCTATTGGCATACATGCCATCTAATGTTACCCTGGGTTTAAAAACACTCTTACATAAAAGAGCCATGTGCTGTTACACACACACGCACACACAGACATACAATAGGACAGTTTTACAACACTTATAAATTAATACTTGAGCTCCAACTCTTTAACTTACAATTAGTACAGGTTTGAAAGTTTATATATTATTATTTGTATTTTAAATTTGCACCAATTTCAGATCAACAGCTACATGTTTATCTCAAGTGTGAGACACCTTGGAAACAGGGCCACGAGTATCTGGTAAACAAATGTTTTTGTGACACACGTGTTAGATTTAGGACGAATTATTATCTACTTTCAGAGTTTTACTTTGTGGCCATGAGTGAATATATCACCACTCGGACCACTCCACTGGTAAATCCAAAAGCGTGGCGATGTCAGTAAAATCAAAATATAACCCTTCACAAAAGGATTCACACGGGAGTAAGTTGAGTAAATTTAGTCATATTTACAAATGAACACAGAACATAAATCTTTAATTAAAGTTGCAAAATCAGAGATTAGACTTTCCAAACTCTAAGATCAACAAGCTTTAGGTGATGCTCCTCTTTGGAAGAGAGAACAATTGGCCTTGAATCCCCAAAAGCTTCGACTACACTGCGTGTCTGCTCATTGATGGTCAAGCTGTGCACGGTTACAGTTATGCACACCCGGATATACAGTTAATGCTGTGTTTACGTCCTCCTAATGAACAACCAGTTAAGTCCAATAAAGGGGAAAGTTGAGTATTTATAAAGCCAGACAACACTCCAGCACAGAGACCTTTGATCACAGTGGGTTAAATAACTTGTTGTATAGTATTCAGACTACAAGTAAAGACTGTTCATTTAACATAGTAGGTGCAGGCCTATGCTGTCACAGAGTCCTGGTGAGCAGAGTAAGGACGATTTAATGCACTGCACCGCCTGACCTTCACCCTGGCAGTGAAAGCGTTAAGCTCTGCATAAGGGGAGGCTCCCAGCTCCGCCCACCTCACGTCTATTTGCATATCGGGCGGGAAGCGGTGGCTCTTTGTTGCTGCTGAGCACAGCCAAAACCCCTCCCACAAAACACCGCACTGGCGGGAAAAAGCCGGCTACAGCGCTTAACTCACTGACAATGGCGATGCGCACACACACACACCCTTTGTTTCACACTCTGTACACTGCAGAGAGTACATTGCTCCCAGTGCACACATAGGTCCAATGAAAATAAGCACACAAACACGCATGCTTACACATAACGGAGAGTTAGACTGCTTTGTTAGTCCTTTATGAGCCAGCACACCCATTTCCTGCCTAAGAGCAAAGGTGAAAAACAAGTGGACAGACACACAAAAGAGAGGAAAGATGGACAGCAGTGTGGAGAAGAGTGACAGAGACACACACGCAGACCCAAGGAGTGTGAGGACGGAGACATTTATGAGTCCAGCCAGACACAATACATCAAGTGCAAACAGCTTTATCTAAAATAAGAGCACCATGCATACAATACGTAACAATAGAAAATGGGCAAGCACTGCCCTGGGAAAAAAAAGGGTTCACTGGGTTGCTGGAAAAACAGGAAGGCATGTCATGCTCTGGATTGGGGAGGGTAGAAGAAAAAGGAGAAGGAAAAAAGTACAGAGCAGCCCCCGCGTTACATAACCAAGGCAGGAAATATGCAGCAGAGAGCGAGAGAGGACAGACAGAGAGACTATAGGGAGCCATGCATAAGCTGCACCTATGACACTTTCCTTAAAGGCTTTTCACATCTTATCAAATCTCCTCCTCTCCCTTTCCTTCTGTCGCTCTTTCATGTACGGCGACCACTACAGGAACCAGACAGTGTGACACAGAGAGAGGGGAGAGAGAGCTGCATGAACTCAGTGAACCTAGTTCCTCCCTATAGACACACACACACACACACACACACACACACCACACATAAATAAATGATGGTCTGCACTAGGCTCTGGATGCATACATCACATTGAAATGTTATAAAACAGCATCTCAGGATTAGGCTGCAACAACACTCATCCCTCACTGAGTAGCTCTGGCCATGTGTGTGCAATTCATAATGCATACAGGTGCAAACACGCAATTATTACATCTATACTGCAGGAGCTACAGACACATGCGGTCGCCACAGAGGTAAGAAGTGACTGCCTTGCATTTTGTTGTGGTACTTGTAATATAAAACAAGACTAACACCTTACATTCGTGCACGCGCACACACACAGAACAACACAATACGCTTTTATCTTATCGAGTCACACCTTGCAGTGTTGTGTTTCTCACAGGTTTGTCAAACTCCCTTTGTCCTCATCCTTACATGCATGGAAACAGTGTGGCCCCAGCTCGCAAGCAGGGATTCACAAACACGCACACATTGATCTTTATAGAGAAAAAAGATGTCAAAGGCTACAAATGTGAGCTCCTAGTATCTTCTCTGCTCGCACACTGAGCGGCTCACCGCCTGATAGTTGACCTTTTGCTGGTTTTAACCGTCTGCGCCTATAGTGTCAACAAAAGAGATACACATTCTCAGACGAGTCCTTCATACGCCACAAAACGAGATTAAAAGGCTGTGTGGTGTCTATTATTTTGCTCCCTGGCAAAGACTCGGCCTTCTCTGGTATCTCCAAGAATTCTCCGCATAAGCAGAACTGATATTTCTCGTCATTTCAACAGTGACTTTGGCTACCACCTATCTGATCAGCTGCTTGCATGTCTGCCTGCGTAGATACGTGCAAGCATTTTTTTTCGTCTCGCCAGAGCCAGATGGCAGAGAATGTTTAGTCAAATGGGATTAGAGATTAGGATTAGGTGGACTTCAAATTACCTAGATGCACAGTCACTGGGTGACACACTACTACAAGCAGAGCTCTGAGAAGCCCACAAAGCTCAAATACAGACGTCCATTGATCTCAATTAGAGGACAAACTAGGAAAATTAATGAGGAGAATGATCAAAAATAAAGGTCTGACTGGTTAAAAAGACAGTATCACAGTTACTTTACAAGAAATCATCAAAGGAAAGTTTACTCAATTCCTTTTATTAGGAAGTTCCGTGAGAATAATCACATAGCTGTCTTTATGGTATGCTAATAAAACAGCTACTGCCTGAAGCTAATCTTAGCATAAAGACTGAAAACTGGCTGCTTCTGTTCACAGGTGAAAATCTGAAAAGCACCAACAGAAAGTGCTGCAGGAATGAGCTGGGAAACCAATCTAACTCCAGTTGACCCACTGCAGTGTTGACCAGTGTTGGTCAAGTTACTTGAAAAAAGTAATCAGTAACTAATTACTGATTACTTCCCCCAAAAAGTAATCTTGTTACTTTACTGATTACTTATTTTCAAAAGTAATTAATTACTTAGTTACTTAGTTACTTGTTAAAAACACGATTTACAACCTGAATAGGTGATAAAGCGATAGATCTTTCAGCCCAATTCTACTTTTTCTGCATAATCCATCATACAAAATGTAATCAAATGGAAACGTCTCTTTTTAAAACTTTAAACTTTAAATCTTTTACCTTTATGCATCAAGCAAAAACCTATTTTCTGCACATTCCAGCATATAAAATAGATTTTTTTTGTGTGTTTACACTCACTCTTTCAAATAGATGAAAGTAAAACACAGCAGAAAATAAATAAAATTAAAGACTAGCGGTCCTGTTGCTCTATTTTCACCTGTAAAGCAGGAGTGGGGTAGGCGGAGGTTTGCCCTGGTGCAGGTGTGCGGCAGCGGTCAGTGGAAGAATCCGCGAGTTTCTCTGTGAATTTCACATTACGTCGTAGCGCACTCGCTGCTTGCTTGGAAGTTTAGGGCGTTTTTTTCGCTGTAAAAAGAAGTTTTCTTCCCACGCACAACGGACACTAATGTTTTTGTCACTTTTTATGGAATCAAAGTCAAAATAAGGTCAGTACTTCCACGCTTTAAACGCTGCATGCTACACTCTCTCCCGCACTCTATATATTATCCATTGTTGATCTGCACACAGCTGTTGTCACGAACGTCGCACTCGCTTACGTCACTGTCATGAGACATTCTCGCAAAAAAATCACGGTTTTAGTAACGCAGTAACGCAGCGTTCCTACGGGAAAGTAACGGTAATCTAATTACCGTTTTTGCAATAGTAATCCCTTACATTACTCGTTACTTGAAAAAAGTAATCAGATTACAGTAACGCGTTACTGCCCATCTCTGGTGTTGACCCACTGTTGGTCCTAAGCACTAGGCTAAAAGCTTTTAGAGCTAGCCCGGTTATTTGTCAGCTAATTCTAGTAATAATGCTCTAAAACAGGGGTAGGGAATGTTAGTCGTCGAGAGCCGGTGTCCTGCAGGTTTTAGATCTCACCCTGGGGTCACCACACCTGAATCAAATGATTAGTTCATTGCCAGGCCTCTGGAGAACTTCAAGACATGTTGAGGAGCTAATTTAGCCATTTAAATCAGCTGTGTTGGATCAAGGACACCGGCCCTCGAGGCCTGGAGTTCCCTACCCGTGCTCTAAAAGGCACTAGCAGCAAAAACACGGTTGAGAAGTCCAGTTCAATGACTTCAAAGACGACAATTAGTGGAGAGAGGCCTTGAAGAAAGCCAAACATTGTATTTAAAGTTTCCTAGCCTTGTCTTTCACTCACTTCTTTAAATTGTCAGCAGCCTCCTTTCAGTGTCATAACAGTACAGATGGAGTGCACCTTAATCGAAGAGTTTGGTTGGTCTAGAAACTGAAATTAACAGTACCTCAGCAGTAAAAATGCACTCACTGCTTGAAAGAAAAATAGAGCAATCAAAATGTTTTCATGGGTATTATTTGAGGTGGCCAATTGGGGGTGCTTATGAACAACTAGCACAGAAACATACTTAGCCTCCACCTTTGGTAAACTGTTTAGAATCTCTTTCTGTTGAGCTGTCAGGCAGGCTAATATCAGCTCTGCTCTGGAGAGTCAGGGTACCAATGCGTGAGGTTGTGTGAAGTCTGGTTTATACCATTGATTTACAAGCCCACGCAGGAGGCAGTGTATGGAGTACTAAAGGCCCCAAGGTGAACAGGCCAGACCAATTGACATCTTTAGGCTACCGCATGTACAGTTCCCCTATACTGGGCCTCATGTATGGGGCGGTATGTGCTCAGAGCATTTACAAATACTGACTGGCTATGGTGAGGACTGGAGAGAGGGAGAGGCAGAAAAGTGCTGAAACTGGGAGAATCATTGTATGGCTCACTAACTGATGCAGCTATACATGCAAACACAAACACATACACTGGGTAGATTTAGAAGAGGGGTGGCAGCTACTGCTGCAGTACATTCCTCCCCTCCAAGCCTGTGTCAAAGCTTTATTCATTCAGTGCATGCATCGGTGACACGTTGCTTCACAGTGTGCACATCGCTAATTAGCCTTGTGACTGTGGATACTGGCATTCCAGTCAAGGTGCTTTATGTCACCGAATTGCGCAAGCTTGGCTCTTAAATGTGAGGTGATTCAGCGGTGCTTGGAGGTGCCAAGCCAGACTCGCTGAGCCACTCAAGATAACCACACACCACGTGTAAAATTACTAAAGAAAATGCAAGGCAGTAATGCTTTTTCCTCATTCAAAGATCCCACTCGTTGGTTTTTTTGTAATTCCAGAGATCACAAAAATGAAAAAAGTGCTGCAGTGGAAAAAATAGAGCCGTAGCTGATTCGAAATGGACAACAGAAGGAAAGAAAAACAAACCATCCAAACAGAGGAGTGGTTATAAAAACCAGACACGAGCCGTACAGTGACCTTTGCTATCACTGTGACTCCCGTACTGTATGGTAATACCCCAGTAAGCTGGAGGCCTGACCCAGTTTGGAAAGACAGAATGTGGGACGCACACAGACAGACGCACACTTCCAGCTATTATGCTGCTGGAAATATTTTTAGCCATGTGGATGAGGTCAACTTCTGGGAGCCTGTGAACTAAACTCTGTAATTCCTCAGACTGTAAGACTGCAACTGAAAACTTAAAGACAGAGAGCGTTAACACAGGAGCGAGGTGAGGAGACGGAAAAGCACTGCCAAAGAAAGCCTCTGGAGCGATGCCAGGTATTGTGGCTTTACAGCGGGGGGAAGACACGCCTCGGGTTGAAAGCGGTACGGCACGCTGCCGGATAAACAAAGACCTGCAATCACCGCTGTGAAAACACACTCCTCTCACAGCCTGACCTGCTGGTGGTTTACACCACCGTCAGGGCTGAAATGAGCTCGGCTGGGCCCCACTCAGGAGATAAACCAAGCCAATCAGGTGACTAGTCATTACTGAACAAAAGACCAGAAACAACATATTTCATGAGTGTAAAATGAGGTGGCAGCCGGCAAACAAAGGACCAAGCTCAGTGCTGTGTCAGCAGGCCAATGAGAGCTCAATGAGACCAAGGTTAAACTGCTGCTGTCGCATTGAGAGACCCCTGAAATCCAATTTTGTGCTTTCTACTTCTCGCTTGAGTGGCATAAAAGCACCGTCACTTGGATAAATACAATTTAGACTTCCTAGGATTATGAAAACGACATAATTGGGATCCAAATGCTTCTTTTCTAAAAGCCCAAACTCGAGCCAAGATGACAGAAAGAGAGCGTCCGATCACCTAAAGAAGTTACCGTCAGGTAAACCTGGGGAAGGACTCATTATGCCATCAAGGGTCTCTCACCTGACCACTTGGGGTGACGTGTGACTGAGGCGTTGGTTGGCAGTCCATCAGGGTCTCTGCATGGCTGCAGTCTCCTAAAAGGCCCGAGTCTGCTGCAGCTTGGCTCTGTCTTCCACAGTGGGTGGAGGCTGGAGGTCCACAGCTGTCTTTACTGTCAACGCTATAGCGTTAAGTCCATGTCCCCCCAATTTCTCCCCCTAAATGTGTATGTAATCGGTTCTGTTTGTCTGTCTGTTAACAGTTTAGCATCCACAGTTTTCAAGATATCATCTTCACGTTTTGAGTGATGGTAGACCCCAAAACCAGCTCGAGCTGTTCAGTAAATCAGCAAAAACTTCACATTACCCACAATTTTTTTATGGATCGTTTACCAACTTCACAACAATATACTAGGCCTCAGCAGACAACAGTATCTATGTTGGCTAAGTGTTTGACCTTGACCTTCATTGTTAGTGCGCTCTCTGAGTGCTCGTTTCATTTGAATTCTGTATAAAGTTTTGGGAAATTCCAGAGAGAGACATTTTTTTCAGTTTAATAAAAATATGTTTAATAATAAAATATTTTATGTCACAAGATTACAGGTTGGGAGCATGAGCTGAGAAAACTTTGGAGTTTATTTGAAATAAAGGTGACCGGGCCTAATACTAACAATCTGTCCTGAAGCCTGAAATGCTGACAAACTAGAGAGTCCATAGCAGCAGTATATACAGCACAGTTTTAAAAAATAAAAAAAATAAACCTCTCTCTTAAAATTTACATTAGATTTTCAGGCAGTGGTAAAAAATAAATTATGATTCGTTTTTTTTCTTTGCCTGCACACGCCATAAATCATGTACTTTATTCACTTCGGTCTGTGTTGCTACTGGAAAGAAAAGAAAAAAAATGCTGCAAGAACCTGAAGCTCGAGGGCTTCAGCATGTTTGAAGGAGGGTTTTTTGTTGCCGATTTATGTGTTGGAATTCAGGAATTAATAAATAAATTAGATCCTATGGAAACCAGGAATTAATCATATAAGAACTGGATGGAGACCTGAGTGAAGATGGATGTGGATCAGAGTCAGTGCAGGCTTTTTAAAGAGTCACTGGTACTTCCTCGTGTGTCGTCCCAGTAGAGTCCTGAGAGGTCTGATCACCGCTGCCCGGAGCAACAGTATCACAAGAGTCTTTTGAAAGAGTCTCTCCTGCAGAGTCGGAAGGTGCGCTGGTCCTCTGCGACTGGTCACAGGATGGATCGGACTTCCTCTTCTTCCTCACATGATAGTGATGCTTCTTAGATTTCAGGTGAGCTGTGGGTACAGAGGATAAAAGACACTCCTTGGATATATTTAGCAAGAGAGACAGAGAAAGAGAGTGCACGGTTTGATCTCAGTGATACTTGAAGATGATCACAAGACTTGGTGCAACAGGGCTCAGAGGTGATCAGGTTAGCATGTAGAGAAAAGAAATCTGTGTTTGGTACTGGGCATGAATCTCCACAGGAATCTTAAGGCACCACTAAACAGTCAAATACATAACATGGTACGACTTCTTTAGTACTTCTCAGTTTGCTTGTCCTCGGTGCTTTGATGAACATATTAGTATTGTTAGCTAACGTCTATATTCATATTTAGCTTCTTTTTTTTCCCACATGCTTATGCCTCACCTGTCCACTCCAGGTCACCGATGATCACTTTGTCACACAGGTCACACGTGTGGTGGCTCCGCTTGTTTCTCTGCTCCGCCCCCTGCGCTCTGACTGGTGCAATAGCTGGCTCCTCATGCTGAGAAGTGGAGCGGAAAAAAAGTCTGGGTTTTTTTTAGGTTTTAAATCTGAAAAACTTATTTATGACGTGCTAAAACGAACTTTTTAGGGAACGGAAGCAGACATGGGATAGGCAGCAGAGTAAAGCATGATTTATGGTCCCATAAATGTGCCCGATTGTGTGATCCTCCGAGATCCTGTAATGGGGAGTCTACAGAATGCTGAATGGTTGACAAGTGCAGTTCACCGGGAAGGGGTGAACCGTGGAAAAACCTCAAAGATTTAAAAAAACAAAACAACAACAACAACAACAACAACAACAAAAATAGCATGAACAGCACATACGGTGACTCCACTGCACACTTTTCATTGTTTTTAACACTCGTGTCCCATCAGCTCTTTGTCATGTAAGAACTTTGTTCTTCTCCACGGCTGGCAGACGCACCAACAACGCACGATCTGATATCCTCGATCAACACTGCATCTGACCAATCACGTTGTCTGAGTATTAAGCAGTAAGCATTAACCAAGCAGTTTGCTAATGTTAAATATCACAAGCAAACCAATACAAGTAAGCTAAATTCGGCTAACAGCAAACACGTGTTGCAGAAGACAATTTTATGCAAACAAAGGCCTTTTTTTCCTTTTTCAACCAAAGCCCATAATATAACATCACACCAATGTCACCGGTTAGTTGCAATGTTGATCCTGGACCAGCATTATGGTGATGATGCAGGAACAACACCAACACGGTGATATCAGACGCACCGACCAACCTCAAGTGGCCCACAGACCGGGTGTAACAGATACTGGGGTCACTGCCTCTTACTGCTAACAGAGCCCTCGGCCCTGTCCTCAGACTGCCAGTGGACAGTGAACGCACCACCTCGCCTCGACCATAAATTCTGCTTAAGCAAGGAAACAGAAAATGATGGAACAAGGGAAAAGCGAGAGCTTGAGAATAAACGAATGAGAGACAAGGATGAAGACAGGAAATAGAAATACTGGCAGCTGACTGTGGTACCCCTTAGCCTCCTAGCAGACACACCTATGGAATCAATTTCAAAATCCTACGTTGTGTTTTCTCAAGTCATCCCATTCACAGGAAATTAAAAGAACTTGACCTTGATTTTGACATCGAGGTCACTGAGATTCAAACTTTTTTAGTAGATTCATCCGTGATGTCAATTTTAAAATTCTATGTTGATTCGTTCTTGAATTATATTATTCACAAAGTCGGGTGTCCACACTACCCGCCTGGCAGTGTGGCGACAACACGCCATCGCCCTTTGACAACTGAAGGACAAAAATGAATAAGGAAATCGCAGAGAGGAGCAAAAGTGGCCAGGAAAAATGAAAAGAAGAAAAATTAATAAAAATGGGACCAAAAAAAAAAAAAAGCCCAAATAAGGCAAATCCAAGGAAGAAGGGCATATCCTCAAAAGGAGGACTAAATAAGAGCAAACAAGGAGAGGAACACACTAATGGCAAAAGGATGAAAGGAAGGAAACGTAAAACCACAAAGTACGCAATGAAAAGATACAGAATGATAAAGAGTAGCAAAAGGAACTGAAGTAAAAGAGAAAGATCCCACAGCACCAGATGAAAGCAGCCAACAGGAAGCTGCCACTTTAGACTGCCGAGGCCCCACCTTACTGAGGCTGTCCAGTATCTGCAGTGCAGGGTCCAGCACCGTCTCCTCCCACCGTGACACGTCCGTCACATCCAGGCCATACACTGCAGGGATGTTGTCCCCTGGTCCTGTACACACATTCACACAGAAAGGTCAAAAACACACACTTATACATTTGACAAGGACAACGAGGACTTGATTTGATATTGGATTCAGTGTTTCCAACGATTTATTTTTAATAAACAGGTGGAGGGAAAAAAGGCGTTGAAAAGAACTTTCAGACCTCTGACAGTGACAGTCCTCGTTGTACACAAATAAATAAATAAATAAATAAATAAATAGAACAGTGAAGCTCCTGAGGGTCTGTCTGCAAACTGCAACGGCTGAGACAGGCCAGTTCAAACCGGGTAAGGCACAGGAGCAGCGATGTGCTGGAGCCGCACCCTGAAGCTCCATCAACCTGCTGACTCACACTGGCTCAATAATGTCTCTCCCCTCCTTCCTCCCACCCTCGTGTCTTGTGCGCCGTCTCTCTTTCTCTCCCGCCATCAGTCTCGCTTCAGCTTTCACTCACTGTCTCTCCCTCGAACTCTTCCACCCCCGTGTTTCTATTTTGCATCAGTCAGCAGTCTCCGGGCCAGGCCTCGGGAACGCAACGGCAGCACCAGACCTTGCCCCGCTCGTCTCTCTGTCTATCCCAGCGCTCGCTTGCATCCAGAGCCGCTGCCCTTCAAGGCGTACCGTGGAAATTTAGATCGGCGCAACTTGCAGAGAGAGTGACTTCTAACAGATGCAACTTTTTTATGAAAGTTAAACTTAGCCAAACACATGAGCAGGAAAGCACAGAAAAAAAGAGGCTGAGCCCCATTTTTTATCTCTTTTGTGTCGGTACACACAACAACTCAGTCACACAAGTTGTCTTCAGTTTCTCCTTTTATTGTACTGAAGAGTTTTTCCTCCAGATGGTTAGAAAAGACAAACAGACAGGCTTTTAAATGACACTCAAAGCTAGCTAGATGGTTATCTTTTCAAGGAATCAAGGTTACCACTGCGGTCTGAATGCAAGCAAGCTAAAGCACGAGAGAGGCGCAAACTGAGGCTGTACTCAGACACGACGCAGCTAAAAGAAACCAACCCGACTCCAGATGTGCCAGCAGCAACCATGACTGAACAAACGTGCACGTGCAGATGCAGCAGAACCTTATTTCAAACCTTCTTCATGCTAAAAACCGGAGCCTACATTACCCACAATACAACTCGACAGCTTACAGCTCGGGGATTTGGTTGTGCTTTTGCGCCTTCATGTTCGATTCAGTTGACTAAATGGGCGAAATGAATTTCCGGATGGGAAAATTTGCGACAACGCCCGAAACGACAAGTCGGAAAGCTGGAGAACATTTTTGTCTATAAGTTGCCAAGCTTACAGAAAAACATGGTGGATGACGGTAAATGTTAGTGAATGGGTCAAATGTACAGTACTGTGCAAAATCGTCCCATTTAAAAAAAAAAAAAAAAAAATCTGCTTCCAAGGAGCCAGACATTCGTGTAATTGTTTAAAGTGGTTTCGAGGAAATGGTTCTCCAGGCTTTCTGGAGCTCTCTCAACACTTCTTTGGACAATGTCTGCTTTTCACCTCAACCACTGGCAACCTCTGACTTTGCCTCACATACTGCATTACCCTGCATGTTTGCAGGTCACAGTCACTGCACCCATTTCCATTTTTTCCATCAAAATACAACAAAAACACATTGCACACTTTTGCATGCAATGTATATAATTTTTACATTGAATGCAATTTTAAAAAAATAAACTTCGACACCTTAAACACAAAGGAATAATATATAACACATCATCTCTGTAGCCACTCCATTATGTTCCCACATTCTGAGTTAGAGGTTAGAAAAACTCATTCTAAACTAGGCAAACTGGAGGATCTGAGGAACGCGTGAATCTGGGGTTGTTCTGGTTTTCCAACTTTGGTAACTCGAAGGAGATTTAAATCTGGCACCGTCTGATTAGAATATATGTGTGTTAAGCTCACACTCTCAGGTAAACCAATCCCATTAACCTATAAAGCGCTGTTTGCCAACTCAATTATGTCTTAGTCCTTTCTACACAAAGTCAACTGTGGATTTGAGGGCAGCAGACATCCTATAGACTGAACTCCACTGGGAGCCGTCTGGGCCTCCATTATCACAGAGAGACACAGAGTCCTGACTGGATGACTGTATAACTAACAGTGTTGACTTTGTCAGAGGACTGACTGTGGCTGTGTGTGTGTGTGCGCGTGTGGCTGTATGGGAACAATGAGTCCCCACACAGCCACACCCGGCAGCTCTACACTTACATTTCACTCTTGGTACAAACTGCAGTTCAACTGCCACTGGGTGAAATTTGCATATTGTAGGTTTAATCTGCAGTCAGCCATTTAAACACGTGACATATTTTATTCTTTCATGCTGAGACCAGCTGTGCTTAAATGAATCTGACACAAGGTTCAAATGCAAAAACAAACAAAAGGCTCCTTAACAGCAGAATCTCACCCTGCACCTGCATCATTTGTCTTCACAGCATGTGTTTTTTCCCCTCCTCTTATCTGTGCGCACCACTTATCCTCAAAACTTTGTCCTCAACTCAGTCGGGCTTGTCTGTGTGTTGTCAAACAGCAGTTACTGTTAATCAAAGCCTCTGATTCCATTTGCATGGTTCATGCGTGTGAGTGTGGAGGTAAGTCTTTTGTGTTGGCGGCACAATACCAGGCAGGTGGCGGCGGCAGTAAGTGTCACCTGGCGTACCCGCACCAGATGCAGAGTTGGCGATCTCGCCTTCAGGTTCTCTAATATTTACTTCACCTCAGCAGTGGGCATTCTGCGCCCTCCTGTTGACACTATCTGTTTCCTTACTTTGTGTTTTTATCTCTCTCAGCACCCTCCTACAATTCCCTTCTGCAGTCGCTAACCTCCCCCCTGGGCAGAGTGGAGCGGTGGTAAATAAAAGGGGAGATACTGTACGGTGGGTTGCCAGATGCTCCACAACGATTCTCATTTGGGATCTGGTGAAATTTAACCCCGCTAATCCGCAACATCTCGAATGAGAGTTGATAAGAAATGCCGAAGGGACAAAGGACGGGGTGGTCGGCGTGGGCGCGCGCACGCACACTCAGAGAAAACACAAAGCGTGAGCGCTGGCTTTCGAGTGCACAGGGGAGATGGCCTTGCCAACAATAAGGAGCAGAATCTGTCGCTGGGCAGCTGCCTGCCAGCGCCGGGTGTGCGTGCGCGTGTTGAAACAGTCGTCCACCTGTTGCAACAAGCGGGCGAGAAGTCATTTGCTGTGTTATCCTTGTGTTTGCTGAGTGAGGATGTGCGGCTGTGTGTGCTTTGCTATAAAAGCTCCGCTACCAGCATCAGCGCGATGTCCCCTGGCCCAGCTGTGCTTCTTTGGCTGCCATCCACACTGGAACACCGCAGCTGCCGCTATTGACTCAACAGCCTCCTTCCCCTTTCCTAAAGTTCCTCTTCCACTTCTCGTCTCACTCACCTCCGTCGTTTAACTGTTGTTTGTGATTGAATTTCTGAAGCGGGTTGAGTACGGCTGGTTCAAGTTTCCACGGGGAGGTAAGGATCTGTAAAAAGTGGACTTTATTTCTGGGGATTTTTTGTGGAATGAGGGAATCTAAAATTTAAGCTCTCTACACATTAAGCTGCATCCTCACACAGGAAGCAATTCACAGTGACATGATAACCTCAGATCACAGAAAGGAGCAGAACATAATCTATTAGTGATGAGAAGCGAGCAGACTGTGAGAAAAACTTTATCTCAGCCTCAAGGTGAGCAGTTGAAACAGCTACCAATGAGAGTGCAGGATACTGGTGATTAATACAGCTTATTTGATCCCTTGCACACTCTTAAAGAGATAAACATTCTCTAAAGAAGTATTACGTCCCCAAACTTCCGGCTACCACAGACTGACTACAATCATATCGATCAATCAGTTACAGATGATCATCAGAAACATGGTGGATCAGCCCAACACTACACGGGAGAAGCTTGTTAATGATCCTCAGGCAGTTGGGACCACAGTCACCAAAAACACCAAATACTAAGTCATGTTTTGCTTGGGGATTTTTTCCACTCAGTGACACGCAAATTAATTTATAACTTTTACGTAATGTGTTTTTTTCCGGATTTTTGGTTGATATTCTGGGTGTAACTACCATAAGAATTAAAGCCTGCAGCAGAATGAACACGTCATGTAGATTCACAAAGCTGAAACTGATCATCAAACTACACCGACTAGATCAGGCCGTTCAACAACATTGGACACACCTCCGAGTCAAAGTGCAAAGTACAGTAGAGCGTTTTAAAGAGAAGAGAGGAGAAGTGTGGCAAGGAAATCTGTAAATGCAGTTAGATCTTCCTAAAAGATCTTGGTACTTTGCTCAACAGCAAACAGCAGCCTCACACTCCACAGAAATTAAAGTGTGCAAGAGAAGCTGCCGCATTAAACGAAAAGTGCAGCGGAAGTCGCTTTGCTTTAATTAGCTGTGAAGTGTGAAGATAAGCTAAGAGTGCAGGCTAGCAGTTCCTGGACTTTGCATAAACAAGAGATCAACTTCTTGTAAGTGGAAAAAACAACAAGTGTCACCAATTGTTTATACGGAGGACTTTAGCATCCTTCACCTACTTATATTTTTCTTTTTAATGAGCAAACTATTTGGGGTCAGCATTACTGCTCTCATAGTTCACAGACCAGGGGTGGGGAACTCCAGGCCTCAAGGGCTGGTTACCTGCAGGTTTTAGATCTCACCCTGGGTCAACACACCTGAATCAAATGATCAGTTCATTACCAGGCCTCTGGGGAACTTCAGGACATGTTGAGGAGGTCCCTTGAGGCCTTGGACACCCCTGACACAAACAGTGAACTGCCCAGATAGTCCCATTTTCTGAGCCTCGAAACTATGTATAAAAATAGACGAATTTATAAACCGTTAAAAAACCCGTCAATGTCCAAATATTTAGAGACACAACTGTAAGTCACTCTGTGTTTTTCACAATGGCAGATGTGTTTTGTAATGAATGACTGTCTCTCCTGATTCACATGTACCCTGTGGCATTTGTATGAGCCACTGTGGCGATAAAGATGACGCGTAGCGGTTGAATACTCTATGACAAGCCAGCTATATTTGTTCTGAGGAGCAGAGACGAGTCTTTTTCTTAATACACCATCTCTTCCCCACCTCACCTCAGCAAAATAAGATTCTAGATTTCTCGTCAGCGTTTGACGTTTCCGCCTAAACATATCTTGCCCGTCTGCCGAGCGGAGGTCACAGAGAGGTCTCTTTGGCAACAACAACACCGTCTTGTTTTTATCCATGGTATGAGATTGCATTTATTTATGTGTGTGTGTGTGTGCATGTGTGTGAGAGAGGGTTTCACACTTGCTAGTGGACAAGGGTGTAAACTCACCCCACACCTGTTGCCTCAGCTGGATCAAATTACTCTCCCTTCTTTAACCAACCCAGCCGTCCATGTGCCATTCCTCTCAGTCGCCCTCCATCCATCCTTCACTCACTCATTTACTCCTGGGACTGAAAGACACCTATCCCCCTGTTACTTAACGCTCACGAGGCCTCGGTCAAACTACACCTGCGTAACCTGGTTACAGGTACTGTTTGCACTTGTATGCCTGCCTTATGGGAGTTTTACTAAACAGAGGGAGCTGCATCATCTGCATTAGATTCAGCGCCTAATAAAATGAATATAACCTCAGATTACTATGTAGTTTAAGGGTAATTAAATCGACTAATTAAGTCCACCCCCCTCGCCACGCACACACTATAGGTATACACCCACACACAGCCCCAAATAAAGGCAAGTCAAATTAAGCTTGATTTCTTCTAAGCTGGCTGACCTGGTGCTTAAATCCTCACAGCAACCAGAGCTGAGTCCATCAACAACCACGTATCCTGCTGAGAAGTATTTAAAGCACTGAACGCCCACCAACTCTCGCTCTGACATTTGCTACTAAACATGAACCGTAAAACTGGGTTAAACTTGTGCCTTCGAGGCATGTGATTCAGCCTCTCTGTCTGTATATCTACATATAAAGTCAGCATTCAGATTATGTTCTAGCTTCTTTAATCTACTTCATTGTTAGCCTGACTGAGGCTCTGTCGTTTTCAATTTGTCTTTCCCTTTGACCCACTAGTTTCTGCATGCCTGGGTTGGTCTGCGCGGACCCCGGCGACCCTGTTGCCCGCGTTTGTGTGGTCGGGGCACATTCCCAGCAGCTCTGTAACGCTTCAAGAGATTAGCCTGCTCAGCTGAGGCCTGCCGGCATCTGTGCGGGCATGTGTGGGACTCGGGCGAAAGAGAAAAGGAGGTCAGCAGTCAGAGCAAGACAGAGAGGTCAACGGAGATGATGCAGGACAGAAAGGTGGATGAGAGCAAAACCTTGGTTAAGGGCATCCCCCTACCAGGGGTAGGCATTACAGGGCTGTCTTGGGCAAATCTTTAATGAATCTAATATGTGTGTTTTTAATATCTGAGCAGATGTGACTAACTCAGACTTTCCCCAAACTCTCTTGGTTGGCTCCAACAGGCTGTAGATTGATTTATTTTCAAAGGAACTGGGTCAGATTTTGCACTAACCGCCCCGCTGCCCTACAGCCAACAGTATTCTGCTAGTTACTGACACTGAGAATTGACTGGATCCCAATGATACAAAAACTCCAGCTACAAACAAAAGCTGATGTGTTTTAACTTTGTAATGCTCAAAGCGTGTAAAACCAAGTTAAAACTAAGAGTTATTTTACAATTTAAACAGTCTAAAAACTTCAGCATGTCTTTGAACTGTCACTTGAGAAAGCACTGTGCCAAAAATAGACTTTTTGGCATTTTTGGACTTGAGAAAAAGAACAAGTGATGCTCACAAAGTAGGACATATACAATGTTATTCCAGCGTTTCCATGTGTCAAGAACAGGAGTTAAAGTATCATCAAGAAATTTAAAGTGAGCCACGCAGGACAGAACAAGCCTAGGAGAGGCAGGAAGTGAAAGATTTCAAAGAATCTGGAAAGGAAACTAGTGAGAGATATGTCTAAAGACCCCAGAACCAATGCCAAACACAAGTGAATGACTTAATCAAGCTGGGAATTGTAGTCTCAAAGAAGACAATCACTAGAAACCTGCACAGGAATGGACCCTTAGTGAAACACGGTGGTGGGAGTATTATGCAGTGGGTACGCTTCAGTGCGTCTGGACCTGTGAATCTCGTCAAAGTGGAAGGAATCATGAAGGAAGAAAGTTACGTGAAGATTCTGAAAGAAAACCTCAAGCAGTCAGGAGCAAAATTGGATCTGGGTCGTCACTTTGTCTTCCGACACTTCACACTCGTGGTGAAGAACTACTTCTAGAAGACCACAGCAAAGATTACTGACTGACCCGCACAAAGCCCTTACGTGAATCCCATTAAGAATCTGGGTTGAACTGATGACCAAGGTCCATGCCAAAAGACCATAAAATCTGGTCTTCATGAAAGATTGGGCTGGGACTGGATATTGGAAAAGTTATTCTAAAAATGTCTTGCTGTGTTTGAATAGGTCTGGGTTTAATAAGACATGCTAGTAAAGCTAATAATTCTGCCCTGATCTGTAACCATGAAAACACTTTACCCACCAACTCTGCACAGACACCGACAAAAACAACGTCAATGGAGTCAACAGCATAACAACATGTTTCCAGAACCACACAAACAGACAAGGTCATCCGGCAACACAGTTCCTCGTGACTCAGCTTTTGCAGCAAAGCCACCCTACAAGGCTGGTGCATTGGGTAATTAAATATGAGCTTGTACATTCTTATCTAGTAACACGAAGGCCTTCTTCAAGCCATTTATCTGGTGCCTGCCAAAAAAGCCGTCCTTCAAATTCTTCCTTGTGATAACTTAACGGTGCAGTGTTTTGGTATTTGCAGCAAAAATCCTTCAAATGACTGATGTGTTTCTTCAAATGGACTTCCTGGTAAATTTGTGTGTCTGGCTATTACCAGAAGAAACATGACGCCAGGGGTGGTTTATCCTCATAACAAAGATACTTTTTTAGTATATCTGTTTGTCTAGTCACCTTAAAATTGAGACCAATATCTTTATACTTTAAAAACTTCTTGAAAGTTCTTGTTATCTGCTGTAACCTGTACACTCAACTCTTTGAAACAAAAAGAATAAATAAATAAAGCAAGCATAAAAAGCAGTCCTCAGTAAATCCCTGGAGCTGCTACAGTAGACTACTGCTGCACATATTTCCAAGGGACTACTTTTTATAGCTACTCTTGGTCTGACTCAAAGATATGTTTGCCTGATTGACGCTGTTCTCGCTCTGGTTTATATTTCTACAATCCGGTGAGTAAAAACGATCATGGTCCATAAATAAAAAAAAATACTAACAAAGTTCTGATCATAACATCCACAAATCTAACAAAACAAAACGCCGCATGAAGTATTTCCTCTGAGACTTCGTTGGACGGGAGTAGAGCAGGGTGATATGACCAAAAATATTTATCACGATATACATTTGAAAATTTGCAATAACGATAACTGATGATATAATTGACACTAGACAAAATACTTTACAACTCCACAACTTTATTAGTGCAAAAAAACCCCATCAATGTATTTTCACTTAAACAAGCAGCTGTTTTTTATGTGCATTAAAGTTATATAAAAATGTAACTGTGCAAATTCCTTGCTGACAGTTTATCCAAAAGGCATTTCCAGTGGAAATTGGCCGACATATCCTCAGCATAACCATGTATAATATCCACAAAACTTAAAAAGAGGTTATACACACACAATACGGTAATATTATGTTGAAGCACAGTACGTATCACTCCGCGAGGCGCCTGCCTACGATAGCCGTAATGCTCCGACGATCCATCAAGCGGTGCGGGTTCGTAGCTTAGCAAAGTCGGACTAAAACATTTGACAGATTTTCAAGCGCCGTGTACCACATAAAATCGTTTCGAGGTCAGTAAACACAACCAGAATTCATACATAAGGCACACGGGATTATAAGGGGCACTGTCGATTTTCAGAAAAATCAAAGGATTGATTTTAAGTGTGCCGTATTTTCCAAACAACATGGTAATAACGACGGCCCGCTAGCATGCGCTACCAAAAATAGTGCTTTGTTGTGTATCTGACGGACGAAAGCTAAACCAGTTCCACACCACGGAAGTTGCAGCATTTTTACCAATTCTGGTTCATTTAACGATCCACTTTCGCTTTTCTCATTCTGCGTCGCCGCCATGTGCGTATGTAAACAAAGGCACTGCGCATGCGCGTTTTACCCACATTCTATCGCGATATTTCATTTTCCTATCATTGCCCAAAATTACACCGGTATTACCGTGAACGGTATGATATGGCCCAGCCCTAGACGGGAGGTTGAGGTCTTTGAGGAGAGCTAATCTCATCTGCTGCCACCTGCACTTTCAGGCCTGATGCAGCAGACAGAGCACAGTCTAAGCAGGGTCTTCTCTGTGTGTGTGTGTGTGTGTGTGTGTGTGTGTGTGTGTGTGTGTGTGTGTGTGTGTGTGTGTGTGTAGGGGGGTGGGGGGGAGTTATATGGATTGTCTAAAGGCAGGACACACACTTAAAAGCACACGCGTGCACACAAGTAGACAATCTTAGACAGATTACTGCATGTTTCTATGATTATAGCAGCAACACAGACAGACGCGCGCACACATGTGATGTAGTCCATATGGCGTGTGCAGCGGGTAGGCAGGCGGTCAGAAAGAGGGGTATTGAGGTTTAGGGCTGGCGTGGCCTTAAGCCACTTGGGCCTAACAGGATTAGGAGGCAGGGTTACTGCAGGGCATGCTGCCGGTGGGACCAGGTTTCCTTTTCAAGGGAAGAGAAACGCACTACACACTCTACTCTTACGCACTCTCTACACTTTAAACTGACTCACGGTGGCAAATCACCACTTTCCAATGGCAGGTTGATTTTGGCTGCGGTGGGCAGTCTTGTCCGTTCTGCAGTGGCAGCTGCTCTGGCAGGTAACCAAACACTGAAGTTCATTTCTATGCATTTGGAAGCACAGGGGGGTTGAAGCTTTCACAGGTCTTAGCTGCAGGTGTGTGCTGGGGATGGCTCTTGAAACATTATCCAATGTACTACGTCACAGTATTGCGCACATGCTGCATAAAATCAAATCTAACTTTGTCCCAGTGATTAAATGAATGCTGTGGTTTTCCCTGCTGAGCTGTAAAATCATTTTGCAAAAATAAAACTTGGATTTAGAGGTTCACCAAATAAGGAAACTGAAACCACAGTTTATGGTTTCCATCTAGGCTTTTGTTTTTTAAAACAGAACACAATGAGTCGATTAGTTATGCTTACATGTGATTTATTTGTGAAAGACGTCAGAGTGGTGTCAGCCTTTCTACAGCTGTTTGAAAGAAACCACAAAACAGCTCCTTGGGGAGGGAAGACTGGGATGAACATTAACATTAATTTTGCCTTTTTGCATTAAAATTGTTATGAATATACCAGCAAATCAGTCGAATATCCCAATCAACCAACAATGGCAATTGAGGTGGAATTAATTAACGTTTACTGAGGTTTCTCTGCTGTGTTGCATAAATTTTCAGCTTACTAAACATTCAAAAACTGTATGACGAGGAGCCGAAAGACTTTAAAACAGGTTGCAAACATGTCTCTGTTTGCCTGGAAGGGCCAATAACAATAACTGAAACAAAAGCTTTAAAAAGGTGGCGTGCGCACACGCCATCTCTGTACCCGGGAACACAGTACGGTGGGCTGAGAGGCTTATTGTGTCTCTAATAGAGTGCACGAATCTCATCTTGTTACAGAGTGCTGATTGCTAAGGATCTGTCTGCAGCACATATGCACCCCCCACACCCGACTCACACACTCACTGCATGGCTGAATGGTACTCACGTCTGAGGAAGCGGTTGCGGACCCATTTATTCTGTTTGCGGGCGTAACGCCTTGTAGCAATCTTCAAAGCTTCTATACCTGAGTGAGTGAAAAACAAGCTGGTCGTTAGATGAAGCACAAAATGAAGGGAGGACTAAAACAAAAAAAATCCTGATTGTTGTGGTTGATCAGCAGTCCACCAGCCAGTGCATCCAACTCCATCTGAGTGACTTTGATCAGGTGTTTCTCTAACCTTTGTCTCGTAGCGAGTCTTTCTCCTGCTGGGTGCTGCTTTCCGGAGCCGTCAGGTAGTCGTGAAACTCCTTAAAACCGATCGACTGGAAAATCCCATGTTGATAGTCTTGACTGAGAGGAGAGGAGAGGAGAGGAGGAAACATTATCCATCAACATAAAAGCTTTCGGCCTTCAACTTGACATTTATACACTCGCTGGTGACTCATTTCATCCTTTCCTCCTCCATCTCTCCGTCCCTTCCTAAACTCTTAGCGAGCAGATGTGAAGCCCTTCAAGAGAGAAAGTGACAGAATGACACGAGCAGACGGAGGGACCCACGGCTACTAAAAATCCAGCATGGTGACCAGGGCTGACACAAGGCTGGGGCAGAATCCCTCCAGTGAACTTGCCAGACGGAGCATTTTGGTAAATGTCAGAGCACATCACCCCAATTTGAGCACTGCAGCCAGTTCGAGGCTAAATCAGGCTTTTCCAGGTGCTAGCAGTAGCAGAATAACTGCTGTGACAATATCTGCGTTGTGTAAAATACATTCTCATTTGATTATTTTCCAGTTTTTCTAAGCCTTTATTTAGAAATGGCAGCCTGAAACTAGCCGGATAGCCTATTTTGTACTGCTTTTGTATAACAGTACAAAATAGGCCGCCTTCCACAGGTTGTTGTCTTCAGGCTGCTTGTTTGTAAACAAACGCTACAATCTAACTTCTTGCGACTGCAGTCAGCATTAGAAATCGTTCCTCTTTGAGCCCGATTCCTGTTAAAAGGGCGTTCTTCATTCCCACCATCGCCAAGTGCTACTAATGTGGGAGGGGGTGAATTTGTGCCTGCTATCTGAACAAAACAGTGACGTGTCAAACTTTTATGACCTTGTTTCTGTGATAATCAGAAATCCTATAGAAAGTAGAAAACATTCCCCGAGACATCCCTCCAGCTTCAATACATGATCAAGAGGTGCAAACAATATCACTAGTCGAGCTTTATGCTTCACTGCAGGACAAATTCTTGATACGAAGTGATGACGGAGTTACCAAGTATGAAACAAATGTCTGATTATTGCTTAGAAATGCTCCATATGTGCAGTCTGGGCTTAGATTCTAGCAAATCCACATAGCGAAAAAGCATCCTACTTTGTCGACTACCTGTTACTGGTATTTTCACCTTCACTAGGTGATGTCTGAAGATGTAAGAAGTGCTTAACTGATTGCCGCCTGAGTATCCTCCCATATTTGTATCGCATTAGGTCAGCTAAGACATCAGAACTAATAACTGAATAATAACATTTCGCATTTTGTGTCCTTTTTACTTGTTATTTACAGGTAAGGTTTCTACATTGAAATGCAAATAAGATATCTTTATAATAAAACACACACACAAACACAATTGCTTTTATCTAATTCTCTTTCTCAAATACACTGCACAGCAAATATTAGAATAAAAAGGATTATTTCAGGTCCCTAATTTCTAGGCTTGTAAGAGAAACAACGAGAGGAAATAACAAAAATAAATCTGGCTAGACGGGCAGAGACAGAAATTTGAGAATAGCGTCTGAGCACAGGAAATATAGAGTCAATGGAGGGAGGAAAAGAAAGACAGAGGAAGAGAGGGAGGCAGGGAAGGGGGTGGAGATCTGACCTTGATGTCTGGCCACAGCAGCCAGCTGGGGATGGAGACATGAGGGCAAAGCAGAGAAAGACAGACAGACAGAGAGAGAGAGAAGGGTGGGGGTGGGGGGAGTAAAGTGCATGGATGATCAGATTGCTGAGAGGGCAATAGTGGCAGAGATGGAGGGACAGGGAGGAGGACGAGGGAGGTGAGATAGGGTGATGAAATAAACGAAAGGGAGGGGAGCCGGAAGGTTCCTGGGCAACGTTCCACCAGTGCATCAACTCCCTGCAGCCACACCCCATCATACATTATCAATATCGACTACCAACAGAGACACACAGCAGTGTTCACGTCTCTCTTTCTTTTTGGTCTTCATATTTCATGTCACACACAGGACATGGAAAGACAAAGTTAACAAAAATGTAATGTAGTGATGTAGATACAAAAATAATGACAACAAACGTTAAATCTCAGTATAGTATGAATGGTTTTTTTTTTACCTGCCTACTTGGAAACAATATATAAAAAAATCTGAATACCATATGGAAACTGAATACAATAAAAGGTGATAAAATGCAGGTTCTCTTGTGTATTGCACCATATGGTGAGTAGGTAGCTGCTAGAGCTAAATCTAAAAATGTCCTGGTAGAGATAGTGGGGAATCGTTGCTGCCAAACAAAGTGTTGCTGAACGTAAAAATAAACCCTGAAGATTCAGTCTTGTCAATTAAGCAAGGTTAGTGCTTTTACCTGTGAACAATGCAATGGCAAAAAAAAAAGAAAAAAGAAAAAAAGAAGCACAACCCCAAAGAACAAAATGAAGCCAAATGTCAAAAATTGCTGTTTTTAAAATGGGATATTTTGTAACTTGGCCAACTTTAGTATGCTAATTTTCTATCAGCTCTGACTTATAGCCTGGGGCTAGCCCGGAGCTAGCCGTGAGCTACCTAGCTAATACTAGTGTTAGCTGATAATGCACAAGCTGTACTGGTCTAAACAAAATGGTGAAAACTATGAAAGGCTTAAAAATGACAGCTCTTAATTTTTAGTTTCATATTTTATTTCCCTTTTTCCCCTCCTAGCCATAATTAACCTCCCAATTGATTTAACAGTGCTAGCTGCAAGCTAACTTTTAACTTAGAGTATACTGTAAACTAGCAACCCCTTGTAGTGTTGACTCCCATGCGCTACCATTTTACCGTCTTGCCCAAATATGGTAACATATTTTGTTTTCCACCTCCCAACAAGCCTCAGCTAAAGTTAGCATCAAATTAGCTTACACTGAAACCTAGCTAACCTGCGCTAATATTAACAGATCGCTCCAGAATTCTACTGTCTAGTCCACATTAATTTTGTGTATCAGATGGAAAATATCTTCAGCATGCCTTAAATTATTCAGGGTTAACTCGGCATCGTTTCTGACAAAGAGAATATTGTTTTAACCTAATTTCAAGAAAACATATTTTTGTATGGGGCCAGTTGAGTTTAACTTATTGAAGATGGTTATTGAATTATGATGTCAATGAGAGCGGATATCATTAATATAGTCATCTCAGGATTATGGACATCTGTAGCACAAGCCGTGGGAACAGAAACCCCACCAATCTGTAACTTTTATGTTTGTGAGGGGTAGCCAATCATAAAAGGGGAAAAGGCGGCAAGTGAGAAAGGAACCAATTCAAAGCCAGCATAAAAAAGGATTATTGTGAGTTGTTAATCATAAAAATTGTTCTAGTGCAATCCAAGAATACAATTATAGAGTTATCTTCAGCATGGAATTAAAATTCTTGAGGCACTAAAGTAATTAGCACAAAACACTAGACTCCCCTGGTAGCGTCAGATATAAATAGGCTTATCCCTTATTATTAATAATTAGTGGACATCCTAGAGTAATATTAGTCCCACATGAACATAAGTCTAAACACTGTGGGCTTTATCTAGAACAGCATAGTTCTTTGACATGAGAAAAAAAACAAACTAAAAAAACGTCAGGATGAACATGATCTGGTTGGTTGCATTCATTCAGGTGAGCGGACACCTCACCTTCTTATTTCCTTACCTGTTGTCCTGGATTTTCTGTCGATTGTATCGGATATGGAAGTCTCTAAGCTCCTGTATCACTCCTGCAGACAACATATCGTCTACACGAGCATCCAGCTGCTTGTCTAGAGCTGAAGGACACAGAAAACAAACGTAGATATGACAAATGTAGCATGAAAATAAAGACACATTCCACATTTCAAAGCTTGTTTTATTCCCCCACACAAAGAGCACATCTACAAATCTCTCTCCTTACCCTCCATGTCAGCATGCAGCCAGAAGATGCAGGGGTCTTTGTACCTTAGCGGCCCCCCAAGACCATCACCACCTTCCTGCCCCCTCTGCTCCTCCAGCAAGCGGCTATGTGGAATCCCCGTCTCTTTGTGGATTTGCAGACTCCTGTTGAAGTTTTAAGTTCAAATCAAACGCTTGAAATCCACGTGTACTATGAAGTTTTATTGAACTCCTTGTTCATAAGGCCTGGGAGGGTAAACTGAAATTACATAACAATCCGGTCAAATGAAGAGTACAATTTAAAAGTGGTGAGAATGTTCATTATTGCTGCACCAGGGGCATATCCTTCAGAAAAATGAAGACATGAAGCAAGAAGAAATACAAATAATTATGAAGAACAAACAATCTCTCAATCCTTTTCTCACCAGGATACTTTCAAAGTGAGCTTTAAAAACAAACATAAGAAAACTCTCGACCTGTTGAGATTTAAATCGAAACCAAACTTGTGGCTGTGCGCTGAGGTTAAGAGGAAAAGATCATCCTTACCAGCTTATATTAGAGAACTGGGTAACTTAACCTGAGACCAGAGTGCATGCTACACATCAAGGAGCACAACACATGCCCCAAAACAACATCCACATCACTAAAACTGACAGATTACCCTCACCAGCTGTATCACCTGGCTATCTTGCGCTTGTCATTTGGGTGCAACATGGCAGCCATATCGGGGTCCACCTCGGCCAGCCGTTTATGCAACTCAGCTCCTCCCAATTTCTCGAGCTCGAGCTTCCTGTTCGGAGACCCATCTCCTCCATCCCCCGGCTCCTCGTTCTCCTGCTGTGAGACAAGTTGTATTTGCAAAAGCTGCCCTTGAACACTGCCATTAAGCTCCTGCTTCCAAATCTTTAACACATTACAAGGTCCGTTTAGAGCGGCGCTTTGGGTCAGAAGTAATGTGCAATGAAAACAGAGATTAAGATGAGAAAAAGCACCCGTGGCAGTTTTATTAACAGTAAATGACTATGCAGCATGAAGAAATGAAACTAAAGTAAAATATTACATTATCTTCAAGCTGCGAAAGCTTAAGCACTCTGGCTTAATGTTGTTATCACAAGTAAAATGGGTAAAGATAATAAGACATTTATACATTTAAGAGATTAACAGTACAAACGACAGAAAGGACAGAGAGCGGTGTATTCAAGTTGAGCACCCATGACACTTACCCCGGTGTCCAACAGGACTTTCCACAGCAGAGACTCAATGTAATAGTTTGTTCCTCCAACAATGATTGGCAGTTTGTTCCTCTTGTGCATGTCATCTATGTTGGAACGTGTCAAGGAAGAAGTTTATCCCAGCGTATTTTGCATGGCTTAACAATTCCAGGACATTGTTGTGCATTCATGTACAATCTAAAGTAATTAAAAATATCATTATTGTTTAATTGAGGTAGAAAGAGTGAATACATCATATTCCTAATGAAAACTTGAAGACCTGTGATGACTACATTATCCAGTATTTCAGGAATTCTGGGTTTTCCCCTTTATGCTACTGTTGAAGTTAACAGCATCAGTAGTATTTCAAAACACTCAAATATTATTGGACTTAATGGATGGATACGTAAATTTGTTTGTATTTTTATTTCTGCTGCCAAATATTAACGCGTTATCACAGATTACGCCATCATCACGATTAACATGATTTTTAAAAAAAATTTAACGCAATTATCACATCTGGAGTGTAGAATGACTCAAAATCCCTGAAATGTTTCTGTCAATGCATTTTGGGCAGAGTGTAGAGTTACCTTCGCACATGCGCAAATGGGCAGTTGATCTGGTAGTGACGGGCAGCTGAACCAATCAGCTCAATTTGGAAGATGATAAACACACATTGGCTCTCTCGATGGGAAATTTGAGTATTAAAAGACTAACAAGACTGAACAGTCGACCGACATAAAGTATTATGCACATTGTGCAAGAAGGAATTTTCTTTTCACCGAAGCACTTCCAGCTTAAAATATCACATTAACACAATTACCAAGTGGATTGCAACAAACTGCAGACCTGTTAATGTCGTTGAGAACACGAGCCTTACACAGCTTTGGTTCCTCGTTTCAAGGACTTGAAGTGCCTCCTCAAGAGTGACAGAGACAGTGGATAAATGTTTACAGAGTTTTTTGTTAACATGAATGTTCAAGATGTTTAATAAACATGTTAAGTGCGTATATTTTCCCTTTTTCTTGAGTCTGTTTGCTCATGCAAAATGAAATGCGATTAATATAGAATAAAGATGAATGATATTTAATCGTGATTGATCAAAATTAATCCACAGTAACCCCGTAATGAATCTGATTAAACATTTTATTTGTTTTAGATCACTAATATATATTATATATTAGTGAATACTAATTTTTTTAAAAGTTGTATTTCACAGGAGTGAACCTGTGCTAAAAGATTGAAGAAAACTATTCAAATTCTCCTTGAATGTAAACACACATCCTTTGTGTTTTTTCTGCATTTACTTCATTATATTGCATAAATGTCTGTTACAAGCTTAAATATAAAGTTGAAAAAATGTAATTGCAGCCAGGCTATTGATCAAGTAATTACAATTAATCGCGATTAATTACAGAAAATTGTGCGATTAATTAGTTAAATTTTTTTAATCTATTGACAGCACTAATTTTTATGGTTAAAATTGACAACAAATCTGAATAAAAACCTGACTTGTATCTATGTTGCTATTTTGACTCTGAACATTTGTAGCCATTACTCAGTGGAGGTTTAGGTGAGAATCAAACAATCTGGTGTCTTAGCTCAACACAAAATACTCTTAAATCAGCCAGCTCCTGAGTACAAAGGTCGTGCCCAATTTGATGTCCAATTGCCCCCATGCAGGAACAGTGCAGGTAATAGTCCAGTAAATTCAGAGAGAGCAAATGGGCTCATGTTTCCTGTCTCCTGCATGCTCCAGGCCTGGATGATTCTCCTAACATCTGGAGTGTAAAATTTGGTTATGTCAGCTTTAAACTTCTTGTACTGTGTCATTTGAATAAATGTCCTCAGCATAAACATGTGGAGCTTTCCAATAAGGGAAAAAAAAAAAGCAAAAAAACTATGGTTATGTCTAGAAAAGAATTTAAAAATCTGTGTTGCAGAACTTTGATTCTGTTACCCCAGTAGGCATCTCATGACCCATTACACCTCCTGACCCCAGGCTTAGAGATTCAGCAGACTATTTATGGTCTGCTGAATGTGTTTCGGACTGTTGTGGAGAAAATATAACCAATATAAAAGCTTCCAGCTGGGCTACGGGAAACCTTTTAAAGACCAAACAGCTGATAGCTTTGAAATAAATAAATGTCAGAAGCTGTGATGAGTTGTAAACTCAATATTAACAATTTAGTTAACCAAAAATTATAGTGTCTCCTTTAAATTAGTACGAGAATCCAGCATTTTAACTGGGGCAACAAAAGACTGGAGGAATATTTTGGAGCATGTGACGTTCATTGGCAACAGGTCTGTAACATGATTGGGTGTAAAAAGACTGTTTTAGAGAGGAAGAAGTAATAAGATTATTTACAATTTGTGGAATAATTTCAGAATAATAATCCTTAATGTAAAATTGTGACATTGTATATCTTATTTACCATGCATAAAATCATCAAAACATTATGAGAATCTGGAGAAATCTCTGTGAGCAAGGGTCAAGGCCAAAAAATAAATAAATAAATAATACATTGGATGCCTGTGATCTACAGGCCTTCAGGTGATACTGCCTTAAAAATCGGCATGAATCTGTCCTGGAAATCACTGCATGGGCTCAGGATCACTGTCACTGTGAACACAGCTCACCGTGCTATCCATAACTGCAGGTTAAAGCTCCATCGTGCAAAGAAGAACCCGCATGTGAACATGATCCTGAAACACCATCATCATCTTCTCTGGAGCAAAGCTTGTTTAAAATGGACTGAGGCGAAGAGGATCATTGCATTCTGTTTTTATTTACATTTTCCAGCGTCCCACCTTTTTTGTAATTGTAATTTTAAAAATAGAAAAGCATAACAGGTCCCCTTTCAAAAAAACCTGCAGGTCACACAGACAGAGCCTGTGTGCCACACCTTATTCCTTCTCCCTCTTTTTCTGTCGCATCTTCTCTCATCTTGCACCTTGCCTTCTCTCCCCTCCTCCCTCCCTCTGGTCGCCTACTTTCTCCACTCTGGGATGATTAAATAAATACCCAACCAAACAAGATAAAGGCCCATCAGCCATCGTCACTCATCACTTGCAGAGGAGCGAGGGCAACTGCCGGCAAACAGCGAGGAAAATTAAGGGAGGCGAAAACAGAAAGAGGGATGGAAAACTGAGAGCAAACAGAGCCACAGAGGAGAAGGTCCAGAAGGAGAGAGTTTATGTGAATGGCATGTAGAGAGAAGGATTGACGGCTGATGAAGAGTCATTACACCCATTAGGCGTCTTAACTATCTTGCACGCTCCTTCCTCTTTTTCCTGATTTTCAGTTAAAATCCTCCAGCTTTACTAATCTGTATTCATCTCTTCCCGTTTCTCCCTCTTTCCCACCAGCAGGCTCGCGGTGCACTGAGCCTATTCTTGGAGTTACCGCATCCTCTTGCTGCGCTGGTGAGGGTGAGAGAGAGAAAAGCGAGTGTCTGTGTGTGTGCGTACATCCCATCCTGATCTATTAATACCCTCTCTCTAGTTATCGCCTCCTCTCTCCACATCTGTGTGACGGCCAGTGTCTGCAGGAGGGTGTGACTGCCCAGACTCTGTGTGTAGACTTACCACAGAGACTCCTCTATAAATACAGTCTCTAGTGATCTCTCGCTTTTCATCTTCACTGCAACATCTGCAGCAAGACACAATGACAAAACAAGAATACGTACACACTTACACAAATCAATTACTAAGAGTGAAATTAGTTCTTTCTCTGCAGTTACTACTTGATAACTGGGGTGGGGCATTGTTGTAGCATGTGGTGAGAGGTGTTATGGAAAACACTGCTCCCATGCTTTCACATGGTTTCAAAAAGGATATCAGTGCCACCGCTTTGTTCCTGAAGTCTACCACCGTGTAGGTGCTCACTAATGGGTCCACAAAGCCGATCATGTGATGTGTGCATTGGTTGCGCTCCTCAGCTGTCACCTTATTAGTGACAATGTCCAGGCCCTGGTACACCTGAAGGGACACAAAGAAAGGAATCAACAGGCAGGAAAAACTACCAGGTATAATGAAAATAAAAATAAATAGAAACCATTACGGGAGGTATTACAGGATAATTCAAAGGGTGAAGTTAAAATTCCTGGAAGGTAATTAGCATTGCAGCATTACTAGCATTGTTGAGGTTTCTTGTATAGCGTCATGTGCACATTTCTCATGCACATACAACCACCGGTCTTGAGGGAAAAATGTGTGTTCCCCGAGCAGTCGGCTAGTAGTTGCTGGAGGTTCTTAGGTGAAATAGGTTGTACCAAAAACCTCCTTGTGACAGCTTTGGTTACTAGCAGACTGCTGCAATCACCTGTAGTTTGCATGGAAGACACCAACATCTCCACAAACACTGACTACTAACCTACCCTCAGTAAAGCTTGAAAAAGTGCAACACAAACTGGAAACTGAGAATGCAGCCAACGTCATTCAAAAGGAACAACCTTGTACTCTGAAGGAAACAGTCTCCGTTTGCAGACAAGTAATCCTCCATGGAAACTACGATCAAATAGGATAATCTGCCTGCGACCAAAACAAAGCGCTGTATACCAGCGGTCCCCAGCCCGCGGGCCACGGTCCGTGAGTCGTTTGGCGCCGGGCCGCGAGAGTTGAGGCTCGGGTGTGAAATTTATGGTTTACCGGGTTTCCTTTTTTTTTTGTTAATCTGCTTTCATCGTTAACTCGGTTTCTCGGTATAAAAAGACAATTTTTTCTACATTCATTAAATGGGAAATATATAATTTTGTTCTTCATGAAGGTACCAATTTCAGATACTTGCTGCCTAGCTAAGTTACAGCTAGCTAGCTGACAGCACCCTTGTTGAGAAATAAATGCAACTCTCTGATTTTAATATCCGACCTAGTACAAATTGAGGGTAGCTTGGGGTGAAAGACAATTTTTGAATATGGTCAAATAATTTCACGTAATTACTGAGTAGTGTTATGATTAAAATCCCTAGGTAATAACTTCTAATGTTAAGAAATTGCTTGATAACCAATGAAGCAACTAGCTGGCTAACTTTAGCCTTCTTGTCCGCTAACATAATTAGCAAAATACTATATGACGCATAAGTGTTTGGGGGGTCTTGTCCTAATTTGGAGTTTGTGTTATGGTCTGCATTGGGTACCAGTTGGTAATTAGTGGACTTATTTCTAAGCTAACATTTGCTAGTGTTGGTCACAGCTGACTTAAGGAGCAGGAGAAAGGCAATAAGGCAAAGCACTGACTTCAGCCCAAGTCTCTCCCACAGAAATTAGTCCACAGGCTGTCAGAGGCCACCGAGATCGTCTGGAAAGGTCTCTTTTTTAAGTTACTTTAGAATCTATTCAGACATATCCAATAAAAAGGCATGTTATGTAAAAAAAAAACAACAACTTTGCATAGAGCATGCTGAAAACAACATTTCAAGCTATATTAATGTGCTGTAAGAAGGCAAGTTTATTGAATGTTCTCAATCTGAGAAATTATAAAACCCAGGGCAACACAGTAAAAATAGCTTCTATAAAACAAATAGGGTAGGGGATTGAAATCTGGGCTAGTATGAGACTGTGCGTGTATCTTTCAACGTCAGAAGCTGGTCACAGGGCTATTAAGGGAAAGGAAGGATGAGTGCTGTCCGTCTTGCATGTCAAATTGCTCTGGCCATCCCTGCAAATTATGACACGCATCTCCCGTCCGCTTTACATCACCCAGCGATGGAGCTCCCTCTTGGAATGTGACAGCTGGGTGTCACACAGTTGTCCGTCATGATTTTCACACTCGAACAGAGTTGAGAGTTTTATAAAGGGATATCTTGGGATACAGAGCACATTTCTTGCTAGGCTTCTCTTGTTAGAAGCCGTGTTCAGCCTTTTAAACTTCAAAGTCATTTTCTCCAGCATTAAAATGTCTGAGATGATCACGCACATCAAAAGCTGATGCGCTTCCTTTCGGTGTTTATGTGCACTCCTTCTGCAGTTACTTTTTACATGAACGGAGATGTTTTTAATATCCTCCAAATATGTTCACCTTCACATTTGTTTGTACAAACCAATTTTTTTCCCCCATTTGCAATTAAAGTTCAGTTACAGAAGTCATTTGATGACATAATATCTAATATTTTCTGGATCATAGAATAGGGGAAAAAAGAAACTTGAATTCATCCATTGCACAAGTGGGAGGGAAATTGAAGCGTATCAATAAGCTCGGTAATAATCAGACACAAAATAGAGACAAAAGATCAAGAGATGATTACAACTGGATCAAGTCATAAAATAACCTGAAAGAAAGGTGACTCATGACATTTATCGTTCAGCAGAGTTGGAGCTCCTGAATGATGCAGTTTGGTTTGCTGTTCCTTAGAGAGTTGTCAGGTCTAATAATATTTAACATTTTAAAGTTTTCTTGGGGAATTACTTCAAGTGAAGGAAATGTGTCCTGTCCTGGCTGACTGTGCTGCAAGCCCAGACACGGTTCAAAATGTCATTTTAATGGGTTTTCAATTAAGCTAATGTCCATTTAGGTTCTCAGTCATCTAAGTCATGGTAGTTTGAGTCCTTGAAAAGAGAGCAACCTTCAGGTTAGAGAAGATGTTTAACCTCTTATTATCTAAGGAGCTTCTTGAGCTCCAAAACAACTGATGGAACCTGAAGTCCCAGGTACTTAACCCCTAGTGTAGTTGTCTCCTTAGAGGTAGTCTTGAGGGCCAAGGTGTTAAACATCACACACCCCACATTATCATCATGCACCTGGAAAGGAATTTCAAGACTGCCCTATAGGTGGGTGATAGCTGGTACTCTAAGCTACAATCTCTGTCCAATGATGGTCATTCAGAGTGGGTGTACATGACCTCCTTTACTCCTCTATCCATCCATTTCAGTTCAAAAATATAAGCACTGGCGTCCTCGAAAGAGCATTCTTTCTCCTTTAGCTGTGGGTGTAAAGCCGATCCTCGTTTTATACTTGAGTTGGGGTACCGGGGAAAGCATTCAGCATCTACCTGCAGCGAGTGTTTGTTGTCAGATGGGGGCAGTAACAAAAACATCTGACACAACCACT